>NW_028120793.1:0-607818 GCF_965178545.1 Coloeus monedula | reverse complement strand
CCGCTGACCACGTCCATGCCATGCCACAGCCACAGGTGTTGGAGCACTCCCAGGGGTGGGCACTCCAAACCTCCCTGGGCAGCTGTGCCAAGGCCCTGAGCGCCCTTTCCATGGAGGAATTTCCCCAATATCCACCCTGAGCCTCCCCTGGCCCAGCCTGAGGCCGTTCCCTCTCCTCCTGTCCCTGTTCCCTGGGAGCAGAGCCCGACCCCCCCGGCTGCCCCCTCCTGTCAGGGGCTTGTGCAGAGCCACAAGGTCCCGCCTGAGCCTCCTTTGCTGCAGGCTGTGCCCCTTTCCCAGCTCTCTCAGGAACTCTCCAGCCCCTTGCCAGCTCCGTTCCCTTGCCTGGACTGGCTCCAGCCCCTCCGTGTCCCTCTTGTCCCAGAGGTGCTGCCAGCACTGCAGGTGCCCCAGCAGTGCCAGCACAGGGACGGGCCCAGCGCGCCCGCGCATGCGCAGTGGGGGGTGGGGGGGGCCCAGAGCGCCCGCGCATGCGCAGTGGGTGGGGGGTGGGGGGGGCCCCGGCCGGCGCACCGCGCATGCGCAGTGGGGGTGGGGTGCCAGCGCGCCCGCGCATGCGCAGTGGGGGGTGGGGGGGGCCCAGAGCGCCCGCGCATGCGCAGTGGGTGGGGGGGGACGGCAGGCGCGCCCGCGCATGCGCAGTGGGAGGTGGGGGGGGGGGGCCCAGCTCTCCCGCGCCATGCGCAGTGGGGAGGGGGCCCGGCCAGCTCGCCCGCGCATGCGCAGTGGGGGGGGGCGGGGCCCAGAGCGCCCGCGCATGCGCAGTGGGGGGTGTGGGGGGGGGGGGGCAGCTCTCCCGCGCATGTGTAGTGGGGTGGGGGGGGCCCAGAGCGCCCGCGCATGCGCAGTGGGCTGGGGGGGGCCAGCGCGCCCGCGCATGCGCAGTGGGGGGTGGGGGGGGGGGGGGCCCAGCCGGCCGGCGCATGCGCAGTGGGGGGTGGGGGGGGGGGGGGGGGGGCAACAGCCTGCCGGCGCATGCGCAGTGGGGGTGGGGGGGGCCCAGCGTAACGGCGCATGCGCAGTGGGGTGGGGGGGGCCGGCAGGCGCACCGCGCATGCGCAGTGGGGGTGGGGGGCCGGCAGGCGCCCGCGCATGCGCAGTAGGGGTAGGGGGGCCTAGCCTGCCGGCGCATGCGCAGTGGGGGTGGGGGGGGCCCAGCGTAACGGCGCATGCGCAGTGGGGGTGGGGGGGGCCGGCAGGCGCACCGCGCATGCGCAGTGGGGGTGGGGGGGGCCGTCCAGCTCTCCTGCGCATGCGCAGTGGGGTGGGGGCCCGGCCAGGGCGCCCGCGCATGCGCAGTGGGGGGGGGGGGGGGGGGGCCAGCGCGCCCGCGCATGCGCAGTGGGGGGTGGGCGAGGCCCAGAGCGCCCGCGCATGCGCAGTGGGTGGGGGGGACGGCAGGCGCGCCCGCGCATGCGCAGTGGGAGGTGGGGGGGGGGGGGGGCCCAGCTCTCCCGCGCATGCGCAGTGGGGAGGGGGCCCGGCCAGCTCGCCCGCGCATGCGCAGTGGGGGTGGGCGGGGCCCAGATCGCCCGCGCATGCGCAGTGGGGGTGGGGGGGCCGGCAGGCGCCCGCGCATGCGCAGTAGGGGTGGGGGGGGGCCGTCCAGCTCTCCCGCGCATGCGCAGTGGGGTGGGGGCCCGGCCAGGGCGCCCGTGCATGCGCAGTGGGATGGGGGCCCAGCCTGGGTGTGCCTTTTGTTCTGGTCCTCCGTGGGGCTGCCTTGAGAGCGGAATCAAGGTTGGAAAAGACCTCGGAGATCACTGAGTGCAACCAGCACCAGCACGGCCACCGCTGACCACGTCCATGCCATGCCACAGCCACAGGTGTTGGAGCACTCCCAGGGGTGGGCACTCCAAACCTCCCTGGGCAGCTGTGCCAAGGCCTGAGCGCCCTTTCCATGGAGGAATTTCCCCAATATCCACCCTGAGCCTCCCCTGGCCCAGCCTGAGGCCGTTCCCTCTCCTCCTGTCCCTGTTCCCTGGGAGCAGAGCCCGACCCCCCCGGCTGCCCCCTCCTGTCAGGGGCTTGTGCAGAGCCACAAGGTCCCGCCTGAGCCTCCTTTGCTGCAGGCTGTGCCCCTTTCCCAGCTCTCTCAGGAACTCTCCAGCCCCTTGCCAGCTCCGTTCCCTTGCCTGGACTGGCTCCAGCCCCTCCGTGTCCCTCTTGTCCCCGAGGTGCTGCCAGCACTGCAGGTGCCCCAGCAGTGCCAGCACAGGGACGGGCCCCAGCGCGCCCGGGCATGTGCAGTGGGGTGGGGGGGGGGGGGCCCAGAGCGCCCGCGCATGCGCAGTGGGGAGGGGGGGCCCAGCGCGCCCGCGCATGCGCAGTGGGGTGTGGGGGGGGGGGGGGCCTAGCCTGCCGGCGCATGCGCAGTGGGGAGGGGGGGGGGGGGGGGCCAGCGCGCCCGCGCATGCGCAGTGGGGGGTGGGGGGGGCCCAGAGCGCCCGCGCATGCGCAGTGGGTGGGGGGGGCGGGGGGGGCCCCGGCCGGCGCACCGCGCATGCGCAGTGGGTGGGGGGACGGCAGGCGCGCCCGCGCATGCGCAGTGGGGGGTGGGGGGGGCCCAGAGCGCCCCGCGCATGCGCAGTGGTTGGGGGGGGGGGGGGGGGCCCAGCCGGCGCACCGCGCATGCGCAGTGGGGGGTGGGGGGGGGGGGGGGCAGCTCTCCCGCGCATGTGCAGTGGGGTGGGGGGGGCCCAGAGCGCCCGCGCATGCGCAGTGGGCTGGGGGGGGCCAGCGCGCCCGCGCATGCGCAGTGGGGGGTGGGGGGGGGGGGGCCCAGCCGGCCGGCGCATGCGCAGTGGGGGGTGTGTGGGGGGGGGGGGGGGCAACAGCCTGCCGGCGCATGCGCAGTGGGGGTGGGGGGGGCCCAGCGTAACGGCGCATGCGCAGTGGGGGTGGGGGGGGGCCGGCAGGCGCACCGCGCATGCGCAGTGGGGAGGGGGGGCCCAGCGCGCCCGCGCATGCGCAGTGGAAGGTGGGGGGGGCCTAGCCTGCCGGCGCATGCGCAGTGGGTGGGGGGGGCGTGGGGGGGCCCCGGCCGGCGCACCGCGCATGCGCAGTGGGTGGGGGGGACGGCAGGCGCGCCCGCGCATGCGCAGTGGGGGGTGGGGGGGCCCAGAGCGCCCGCGCATGCGCAGTGGGTGGGGTGGGGGGGGCCCCGGCCGGCGCACCGCGCATGCGCCGTGGGTGGGGGGGGGCGGGGGGGGCCCCGGCCGGCGCACCGCGCATGCGCAGTGGGTGGGGGGACGGCAGGCGCGCCCGCGCATGCGCAGTGGGGAGGGGGGGGGGGGGGCCAGCGCGCCCGCGCATGCGCAGTGGGGGGTGGGGGGGGCCCAGAGCGCCCGCGCATGCGCAGTGCGTGGGGGGGGGGGGCCCCGGCCGGCGCACCGCGCATGCGCAGTGGGGGGTGGGGGGGGGGGGGGGCAGCTCTCCCGCGCATGCGCAGTGGGGTGGGGGGGGCCCAGAGCGCCCGCGCATGCGCAGTGGGCTGGGGGGGGCCAGCGCGCCCGCGCATGCGCAGTGGGGGGTGGGGGGGGGGGGGGCCCAGCCGGCCGGCGCATGCGCAGTGGGGGGTGTGGGGGGGGGGGGGGGGGCAACAGCCTGCCGGCGCATGCGCAGTGGGGGTGGGGGGGCCCAGCGTAACGGCGCATGCGCAGTGGGGGTGGGGGGGGCCGGCAGGCGCACCGCGCATGCGCAGTGGGGGTGGGGGGGGCCGTCCAGCTCTCCTGCGCAGGCGCAGTGGGGTGGGGGCCGGGCCAGGGCGCCCGCGCATGCGCAGTGGGGAGGGGGGGGGGGGGCCAGCGCGCCCGCGCATGCGCAGTGGGGGGTGGGCGGGGCCCAGAGCGCCCGCGCATGCGCAGTGGGTGGGGGGGGACGGCAGGCGCGCCCGCGCATGCGCAGTGGGAGGTGGGGGGGGGGGGGCCCAGCTCTCCCGCGCATGCGCAGTGGGGAGGGGGCCCGGCCAGCTCGCCCGCGCATGCGCAGTGGGGGTGGGCGGGGCCCAGAGCGCCCGCGCATGCGCAGTGGGGGTGGGGGGGCCGGCAGGCGCCCGCGCATGCGCAGTAGGGGTGGGGGGGGCCGTCCAGCTCTCCCGCGCATGCGCAGTGGGGTGGGGGCCCGGCCAGGGCGCCCGTGCATGCGCAGTGGGATGGGGGGCCCAGCCTGGGTGTGCCTTTTGTTCTGGTCCTCCGTGGGGCTGCCTTGAGAGCGGAATCAAGGTTGGAAAAGACCTCGGAGATCACTGAGTGCAACCAGCACCAGCACGGCCACCGCTGACCACGTCCATGCCATGCCACAGCCACAGGTGTTGGAGCACTCCCAGGGGTGGGCACTCCAAACCTCCCTGGGCAGCTGTGCCAAGGCCTGAGCGCCCTTTCCATGGAGGAATTTCCCCAATATCCACCCTGAGCCTCCCCTGGCCCAGCCTGAGGCCGTTCCCTCTCCTCCTGTCCCTGTTCCCTGGGAGCAGAGCCCGACCCCCCCGGCTGCCCCCTCCTGTCAGGGGCTTGTGCAGAGCCACAAGGTCCCGCCTGAGCCTCCTTTGCTGCAGGCTGTGCCCCTTTCCCAGCTCTCTCAGGAACTCTCCAGCCCCTTGCCAGCTCCGTTCCCTTGCCTGGACTGGCTCCAGCCCCTCCGTGTCCCTCTTGTCCCAGAGGTGCTGCCAGCACTGCAGGTGCCCCAGCAGTGCCAGCACAGGGACGGGCCCAGCGCGCCCGCGCATGCGCAGTGGGGGGCGGGGGGGGCCCAGAGCGCCCGCGCATGCGCAGTGGGTGGGGGGGGCGGGGGGGCCCCGGCCGGCGCACCGCGCATGCGCAGTGGGGGGTGTGGGGGGGGGGGGGGCAGCTCTCCCGCGCATGTGCAGTGGGGTGGGGGGGGGGCCCAGAGCGCCCGCGCATGCACAGTGGGCTGGGGGGGGCCAGCGCGCCCGCGCATGCGCAGTGGGGGGTGGGGGGGGGGGGGGGCCCAGCCGGCCGGCGCATGCGCAGTGGGGGGTGTGTGTGGGGGGGGGGGGGGGGGGGCAACAGCCTGCCGGCGCATGCGCAGTGGGGGTGGGGGGGGCCCAGCGTAACGGCGCATGCGCAGTGGGGGTGGGGGGGGCCGGCAGGCGCACCGCGCATGCGCAGTGGGGGTGGGGGGGCCAGCGCGCCCGCGCATGCGCAGTGGGGGGTGGGGGGGGCCCAGAGCGCCCGCGCATGCGCAGTGGGTGGGGGAGGGGGGGGGGCCCCGGCCGGCGCACCGCGCATGCGCAGTGGGTGGGGGGGGACGGCAGGCGCGCCCGCGCATGCGCAGTGGGGGGTGGGGGGGGGGGGGGGGCAGCTCTCCCGCGCATGTGCAGTGGGGTGGGGGGGGGCCCAGAGCGCCCGCGCATGCGCAGTGGGGGGGGGGGGGGCCAGCGCGCCCGCGCATGCGCAGTGGGGGGTGGGGGGGGGGGGGCCCAGCCGGCCGGCGCATGCGCAGTGGGGGGTGTGGGGGGGGGGGGGGGGGGGGGGCAACAGCCTGCCGGCGCATGCGCAGTGGGGGTGGGGGGGGGCCCAGCGTAACGGCGCATGCGCAGTGGGGGTGGGGGGGGCCGGCAGGCGCACCGCGCATGCGCAGTGGGGGTGGGGGGGCCGTCCAGCTCTCCCGCGCATGCGCAGTGGGGTGGGGGCCCGGCCCGCGCGCCCGCGCATGCGCAGTGGGGGTGGGGGGGGCCGGCAGGCGCCCGCGCATGCGCAGTAGGGGTGGGGGGGGGCCGTCCAGCTCTCCCGCGCATGCGCAGTGGGGTGGGGGCCCGGCCAGGGCGCCCGCGCATGCGCAGTGGGATGGGGGGCCCAGCCTGGGTGTGCCTTTTGTTCTGGTCCTCCGTGGGGCTGCCTTGAGAGCGGAATCAAGGTTGGAAAAGACCTCGGAGATCACTGAGTGCAACCAGCACCAGCACGGCCACCGCTGACCACGTCCATGCCATGCCACAGCCACAGGTGTTGGAGCACTCCCAGGGGTGGGCACTCCAAACCTCCCTGGGCAGCTGTGCCAAGGCCTGAGCGCCATGGAGGAATTTCCCCAATATCCACCCTGAGCCTCCCCTGGCCCAGCCTGAGGCCGTTCCCTCTCCTCCTGTCCCTGTTCCCTGGGAGCAGAGCCCGACCCCCCCGGCTGCCCCCTCCTGTCAGGGGCTTGTGCAGAGCCACAAGGTCCCGCCTGAGCCTCCTTTGCTGCAGGCTGTGCCCCTTTCCCAGCTCTCTCAGGAACTCTCCAGCCCCTTGCCAGCTCCGTTCCCTTGCCTGGACTGGCTCCAGCCCCTCCGTGTCCCTCTTGTCCCAGAGGTGCTGCCAGCACTGCAGGTGCCCCAGCAGTGCCAGCACAGGGACGGGCCCAGCGCGCCCGGGCATGTGCAGTGGGGTGGGGGGGGGGGGCCCAGAGCGCCCGCGCATGCGCAGTGGGGAGGGGGGGCCCAGCGCGCCCGCGCATGCGCAGTGGGGTGTGGGGGGGGGGGGGCCTAGCCTGCCGGCGCATGCGCAGTGGGGAGGGGGGGGGGGGGGGGGGCAGCGCGCCCGCGCATGCGCAGTGGGGGGTGGGGGGGGCCCAGAGCGCCCGCGCATGCGCAGTGGGTGGGGGGGGGCGGGGGGGGCCCCGGCCGGCGCACCGCGCATGCGCAGTGGGTGGGGGGACGGCAGGCGCGCCCGCGCATGCGCAGTGGGGAGGGGGGGGGGGGGGCCAGCGCGCCCGCGCATGCGCAGTGGGGGGTGGGGGGGGCCCAGAGCGCCCGCGCATGCGCAGTGGGTGGGGGGGGGGGGGGCCCCGGCCGGCGCACCGCGCATGCGCAGTGGGGGGTGGGGGGGGGGGGGGGGGCAGCTCTCCCGCGCATGTGCAGTGGGGGTGGGGGGGGCCGGCAGGCGCACCGCGCATGCGCAGTGGGGGTGGGGGGGGCCGTCCAGCTCTCCTGCGCATGCGCAGTGGGGTGGGGGCCCGGCCAGGGCGCCCGCGCATGCGCAGTGGGGAGGGGGGGGGGGGGCCAGCGCGCCCGCGCATGCGCAGTGGGGAGGGGGGGGGGGCCAGCGTGCCGGCGCATGCGCAGTGGGTGGGGGGGGGGGGGGGGGGGGCCAGCTCGCCCGCGCATGCGCAGTGGGGGTGGGGGGGGCCCAGCGTGCCGGCGCATGCGCAGTGGGTGGGGGGGGGGGGGGGGCCCCGGCCGGCGCACCGCGCATGCGCAGTGGGTGGGGGGGGACGGCAGGCGCGCCCGCGCATGCGCAGTGGGGGGTGGGGGGGGGGGCCAGCTCTCCCGCGCATGTGCAGTGGGGTGGGGGGGGGGCCCAGAGCGCCCGCGCATGCGCAGTGGGCTGGGGGGGGCCAGCGCGCCCGCGCATGCGCAGTGGGGGGTGGGGGGGGGGGGGGCCCAGCCGGCCGGCGCATGCGCAGTGGGGGGTGTGGGGGGGGGGGGGGGGGGCAACAGCCTGCCGGCGCATGCGCAGTGGGGGTGGGGGGGGCCCAGCGTAACGGAGCATGCGCAGTGGGGGTGGGGGGGCCGGCAGGCGCACCGCGCATGCGCAGTGGGGGTGGGGGGGCCGTCCAGCTCTCCCGCGCATGCGCAGTGGGGTGGGGGGGCCGGCAGGCGCCCCGCGCATGCGCAGTAGGGGTGGGGGGGCCGTCCAGCTCTCCCGCGCATGCGCAGTGGGGTGGGGGCCCGGCCAGGGCGCCCGTGCATGCGCAGTGGGATGGGGGGCCCAGCCTGGGTGTGCCTTTTGTTCTGGTCCTCCGTGGGGCTGCCTTGAGAGCGGAATCAAGGTTGGAAAAGACCTCGGAGATCACTGAGTGCAACCAGCACCAGCACGGCCACCGCTGACCACGTCCATGCCATGCCACAGCCACAGGTGTTGGAGCACTCCCAGGGGTGGGCACTCCAAACCTCCCTGGGCAGCTGTGCCAAGGCCTGAGCGCCCTTTCCATGGAGGAATTTCCCCAATATCCACCCTGAGCCTCCCCTGGCCCAGCCTGAGGCCGTTCCCTCTCCTCCTGTCCCTGTTCCCTGGGAGCAGAGCCCGACCCCCCCGGCTGCCCCCTCCTGTCAGGGGCTTGTGCAGAGCCACAAGGTCCCGCCTGAGCCTCCTTTGCTGCAGGCTGTGCCCCTTTCCCAGCTCTCTCAGGAACTCTCCAGCCCCTTGCCAGCTCCGTTCCCTTGCCTGGACTGGCTCCAGCCCCTCCGTGTCCCTCTTGTCCCCGAGGTGCTGCCAGCACTGCAGGTGCCCCAGCAGTGCCAGCACAGGGACGGGCCCAGCGCGCCCGCGCATGCGCAGTGGGGGGTGGGGGGGGCCCAGAGCGCCCGCGCATGCGCAGTGGGTGGGGGGGGGCGGGGGGGGCCCCGGCCGGCGCACCGCGCATGCGCAGTGGGTGGGGGGGGACGGCAGGCGCGCCCGCGCATGCGCAGTGGGGAGGGGGGGGGGGGGCCACCGCGCCCGCGCATGCGCAGTGGGGGGTGGGGGGGGCCCAGAGCGCCCGCGCATGCGCAGTGGGTGGGGGGGGGGGCGGGGGGTCCCCGGCCGGCGCACCGCGCATGCGCAGTGGGTGGGGGGGACGGGGGGGGCCCCGGCCGGCGCACCGCGCATGCGCAGTGGGGGTGAGGCCCGGCCAGGGCGCCCGCGCATGCGCAGTGGGTGTTGGGGGGGGTCGTCCAGCTCTCCCGCGCATGCGCAGTGGGGAGGGGGGGGGGGGGCCAGCGTGCCGGCGCATGCGCAGTGGGCGTGGGGGGGGCCGGCAGGCGCCCGCGCATGCGCAGTGGGGGTGGGGGCAGCCGTCCAGCTCTCCCGCGCATGCGCAGTGGGGGTGGGGGGGTGGGGGGGGGGGCCAGCCTGCCGGCGCATGCGCAGTGGGTGGGGGGGACGGCAGGCGCGCCCGCGCATGCGCAGTGGGGGGGTGGGGGGGGCCCAGAGCGCCCGCGCATGCGCAGTGGGTGGGGGGGGGGGAGGGGCCCCGGCCGGCGCACCGCCCATGCGCAGTGGGTGGGGGGGACGGCAGGCGCGCCCGCGCATGCGCAGTGGGGGGCGTGGGGGGGGGGGGCAGCTCTCCCGCGCATGTGCAGTGGGGTGGGGGGGGCCCAGAGCGCCCGCGCATGCGCAGTGGGCTGGGGGGGGCCAGCGCGCCCGCGCATGCGCAGTGGGGGGTGGGGGGGGGGGGCCCAGCCGGCCGGCGCATGCGCAGTGGGGGGTGTGGGGGGGGGGGGGGGCAACAGCCTGCCGGCGCATGCGCAGTGGGGGTGGGGGGGGCCCAGAGCGCCCGCGCATGCTCAGTGGGTGGGGGGGGGGGGGGGGGGGGGGCCCCGGCCGGCGCACCGCGCATGCGCAGTGGGTGGGGGGGGCCGGCAGGCGCACCGCGCATGCGCAGTGGGGGTGGGGGGGCCGTCCAGCTCTCCCGCGCATGCGCAGTGGGGTGGGGGCCCGGCCCGCGCGCCCGCGCATGCGCAGTGGGGGTGGGGGGGCCGGCAGGCGCCCGCGCATGCGCAGTAGGGGTGGGGGGGGCCGTCCAGCTCTCCCGCGCATGCGCAGTGGGGTGGGGGCCCGGCCAGGGCGCCCGCGCATGCGCAGTGGGGTGGGGGCCCGGGCTGGGTGTGCCTTTTGTTCTGGTCCTCCGTGGGGCTGCCTTGAGAGCGGAATCAAGGTTGGAAAAGACCTCGGAGATCACTGAATGCAACCAGCACCAGCACGGCCACCGCTGACCACGTCCATGCCATGCCACAGCCACAGGTGTTGGAGCACTCCCAGGGGTGGGCACTCCAAACCTCCCTGGGCAGCTGTGCCAAGGCCTGAGCGCCCTTTCCATGGAGGAATTTCCCCAATATCCACCCTGAGCCTCCCTGGCCCAGCCTGAGGCCGTTCCTCTCCTCCTGTCCCTGTTCCCTGGGAGCAGAGCCCGACCCCCCCGGCTGCCCCCTCCTGTCAGGGGCTTGTGCAGAGCCACAAGGTCCCGCCTGAGCCTCCTTTGCTGCAGGCTGTGCCCCTTTCCCAGCTCTCTCAGGAACTCTCCAGCCCCTTGCCAGCTCCGTTCCCTTGCCTGGACTGGCTCCAGCCCCTCCGTGTCCCTCTTGTCCCAGAGGTGCTGCCAGCACTGCAGGTGCCCCAGCAGTGCCAGCACAGGGACGGGCCCAGCGCGCCCGGGCATGTGCAGTGGGGTGGGGGGGGGGGGCCCAGAGCACCCGCGCATGCGCAGTGGGGAGGGGGGGGGGCCAGCGCGCCCGCGCATGCGCAGTGGGGGGGGGGGGGGGGCCCAGAGCGCCCGCGCATGCGCAGTGGGTGGGGGGGGGGGGCCCCCGGCCGGCGCACCGCGCATGCGCAGTGGGTGGGGGGGGACGGCAGGCGCGCCCGCGCATGCGCAGTGGGGGGTGGGGGGGGGGGGGGCAGCTCTCCCGCGCATGTGCAGTGGGGTGGGGGGGGGGGCCCAGAGCGCCCGCGCATGCGCAGTGGGCTGGGGGGGGCCAGCGCGACCGCGCATGCGCAGTGGGGGGTGGGGGTGGGGGGGGGGGGGGGGCCCAGCCGGCCGGCGCATGCGCAGTGGGGGGTGTGGGGGGGGGGGGGGGGCAACAGCCTGCCGGCGCATGCGCAGTGGGGGTGGGGGGGGCCCAGCGTAACGGCGCATGCGCAGTGGGGGTGGGGGGGGCCGGCAGGCGCACCGCGCATGCGCAGTGGGGGTGGGGGGGCCGGCAGGCGCACCGCGCATGCGCAGTGGGGTGGGGGCCCGGCCCGCGCGCCCGCGCATGCGCAGTGGGGGTGGGGGGGGCCGGCAGGCGCCCGCGCATGCGCAGTAGGGGTGGGGGGGGCCGTCCAGCTCTCCCGCGCATGCGCAGTGGGGTGGGGGCCCGGCCAGGGCGCCCGTGCATGCGCAGTGGGATGGGGGGCCCAGCCTGGGTGTGCCTTTTGTTCTGGTCCTCCGTGGGGCTGCCTTGAGAGCGGAATCAAGGTTGGAAAAGACCTCGGAGATCACTGAGTGCAACCAGCACCAGCACGGCCACCGCTGACCACGTCCATGCCATGCCACAGCCACAGGTGTTGGAGCACTCCCAGGGGTGGGCACTCCAAACCTCCCTGGGCAGCTGTGCCAAGGCCTGAGCGCCCTTTCCATGGAGGAATTTCCCCAATATCCACCCTGAGCCTCCCCTGGCCCAGCCTGAGGCCGTTCCCTCTCCTCCTGTCCCTGTTCCCTGGGAGCAGAGCCCGACCCCCCCGGCTGCCCCCTCCTGTCAGGGGCTTGTGCAGAGCCACAAGGTCCCGCCTGAGCCTCCTTTGCTGCAGGCTGTGCCCCTTTCCCAGCTCTCTCAGGAACTCTCCAGCCCCTTGCCAGCTCCGTTCCCTTGCCTGGACTGGCTCCAGCCCCTCCGTGTCCCTCTTGTCCCAGAGGTGCTGCCAGCACTGCAGGTGCCCCAGCAGTGCCAGCACAGGGACGGGCCCAGCGTGCCCGGTCATGTGCAGTGGAGTGGGGGGGGGGGCCCAGAGCGCCCGCGCATGCGCAGTGGGGAGGGGGGGGGCCAGCGCGCCCGCGCATGCGCAGTGGGGGGTGGGGGGGGCCCTAGCCTGCCGGCGCATGCGCAGTGGGTGGGGGGGGGGGGGGGGGGGGCCCGGCCGGCGCACCGCGCATGCGCAGTGGGTGGGGGGGACGGCAGGCGCGCCCGCGCATGCGCAGTGGGAGGTGGGGGGGGGGGGGGGGGGGGCCCAGAGCGCCCGCGCATGCGCAGTGGGTAGGGGGCTGGCCAGCGGGCCCGCGCATGCGCAGTGGGGATGGGGGGGTCCCCACCGTGTCGCCGCATGCGCAGTGGGGAGGGGGGGGCCGGCAGGCGCACCGCGCATGCGCAGTGGGTGGGGGGGACGGCAGGCGCGCCCGCGCATGCGCAGTAGGGGTGGGGGGGGGGCCCAGAGCGCCCGCGCATGCGCAGTGGGGGGAGGGGGGGGTAGGGCCAGCGCGCCCGCGCATGCGCAGTGGGAGGGGGGGGCCCGGCCTGGGGGTGCCTTTTGTGCTGCTCCTCCGTGGGGCTGCCTTGAGAGCGGAATCAAGGTTGGAAAAGACCTCGGAGATCACTGAATGCAACCAGCACCCTCACCGCCACCGCTGACCACGTCCGTCCATGCCACAGCCACAGGTGTTGGAGCACTCCCAGGGGTGGGCACTCCAAACCTCCCTGGGCAGCTGTGCCAAGGCCTGAGCGCCCTTTCCATGGAGGAATTTCCCCAATATCCACCCTGAGCCTCCACTGGCCCAGCCTGAGGCCGTTCCCTCTCCTCCTGTCCCTGTTCCCTGGGAGCAGAGCCCGACCCCCCCGGCTGCCCCCTCCTGTCAGGGACTTGTGCAGAGCCACAAGGTCCCGCCTGAGCCTCCTTTGCTCCGGGCTGTGCCCCTTTCCCAGCTCTCTCAGGAACTCTCCAGCCCCTTCCCAGCTCCGTTCCCTTGCCTGGACTCTGGTTAGGGTTAGAGTTAGGGACTCGGTTTAGGGTTAGTGTTAGGGGTTAGGGTTATGCCTAGGGTTAGGATTGAGAAAACCACAAAGCCAGGAGACCCAGGCACACTAACGGTGTAAAAGACCTACCAAGGTGACAGCAGCATATCCAAAACCTTGCTCCCTCTTCGTCATTCTGCTCAGAACTCGCCACAGCCTAAGGCCCAGTTTCTGGCTTGAGCTAGGGTTAGGGTTAGGGTTAGGCTTACGCCTAGGGTTAGGGTTGAGGAAACCACAAAGCCAGGAGCTCCAGGCGTACTCACCATGCAAAAGACATACCATGGTGACCGCAGCACATCCGAAACCTTCCTCCCTCTTCGTCATTCTGCTCAGAACTCGCCACAACCCTCTGCTGGATTTCTGGCTCAAGGTAGGGTTAGGGTTAGGGTTATGCCTAGGGTTTGGGTTGAGAAAACCACAAAGCCAGGAGCTCCAGGGACACTGATCATGCGAAAGGCAGGACAAGTTACGCACGGCACATCCAAAACCTTGCTCCCTCTTCTTCTTTCTGCAAGGGTAAGGGTTAGGGTTAGGGGCTCGGGTTTGGGTTAGGCTTAGGGGTTAGGGTCAGGGTTACGCCTAGGGTTAGGGTTCGGGTTGAGAAAACCACAAAGCCAGGAGCTCCAGGGATAGTCAGCATGCAAAAGGCATACCAAGGTGAGGAGGACACAGCCCAAGCCTTGCTCCCTCTTTGTCATTCTGCTCAGAACTTGCCACAACCCTCTGCCGGATTTCTGGCTCAAGGTAGGGTTAGGGATAGGGTTACGCCTTGGGTTAGGGTTAGGGTTACGCCTAGGGTTAAGGTTGAGAAAACCACAAAGCCAAGAGCTCCAGAGACACTGATCATGCAAAAGGCAGGCCAAGTTAAGCCTGGCACATCCAAAACCTTGCTCCCTCTTCTTCTTTCTGCAAGGGTTAGGGTTAGGGTTAGGGGCTCGGGTGAGGGTTAGGGGTTAGGGTTAGGGTTATGCCTAGGGTTAGGATTGAGAAAACCACAAAGCCAGGGGACCCAGGCACACTAACCATGCAAAAGGCCGGTCAAGTTAAGCACAGCACATCAAAACCCTGCTCCCTCTTCCTCTTTCTGCTCGGAACTCCCCACAGACCGATGCCCGATTACTGGCTCAATCTACGGTTAGAGTTAGGTTTAGGCGTTCTCCTAGGGTTAGGCTTGAGAAAACCACAAAGCCAGGAGCTCCAGGGATACTCAGCATGCAAAAGGCATACCAAGGTGAGGAGGACACCGCCCAAACCTTGCTCCCTCTTCGTCATTCTGCTCAGAACTTGCCACAACACTCTGCCGGATTTCTGGCTCAAGGTAGGGTTAGGGATAGGGTTAGGCCTTGGGTTAGGGCAAGGGTTACGCCTAGGGTTAAGGTTGAGAAAACCACAAAGCCAGGGGACCCAGGGACACTAACCATGCAAAAGGCCGGTCAAGTTAAGCACAGCACATCAAAACCTTGCTCCCTCTTTCTCTTTCTGCTCGGAACTCACCACAGCCTAAGGCCCAGTTTCTGGCTTGAGCTAGGGTTAGGGTTTGGTTTAGGGTTAGGGTTAGGGTTAGGCTTACGCCTAGGGTTAGGGTTGAGGAAACCACAAAGCCAGGAGCTCCAGGCGTACTCACCATGCAAAAGACATACCATGGTGACCGCAGCACATCCGAAACCTTGCTCCCTCTTCCTCTTTCTGCTCAGAACTCGCCACAACCCTCTGCCGGATTTCTGGCTCAAGGTAGGGTTAGGGTTAGGGTTATGCCTAGGGTTTGGGTTGAGAAAACCACAAAGCCAGGAGCTCCAGGGACACTGATCATGCGAAAGGCAGGACAAGTTACACACAGCACATCCAAAACCTTGCTCCCTCTTCTTCTTTCTGCAAGGGTTAGGGTTAGAGTTAGGGGCTCGGTTTAGGGTTAGTGTTAGGGGTTAGGGTTCGTGTTATGCCTAGGGTTAGGATTGAGAAAACCACAAAGCCAGGAGACCCAGGCACACTAACCGTGTAAAAGACCTACCAAGGTGACAGCAGCATATCCAAAACCTTGCTCCCTCTTCGTCATTCTGCTCAGAACTCGCCACAGCCTAAGGCCCAGTTTCTGGCTTGAGCTAGGGTTAGGGTTAGGGTTAGGGTTAGGCTTACGCCTAGGGTTAGGGTTGAGGAAACCACAAAGCCAGGAGCTCCCGGCGTACTCACCATGCAAAAGACATACCATGGTGACCACAGCACATCCGAAACCTTGCTCCCTCTTCCTCTTTCTGCTCAGAACTCGCCACAACCCTCTGCTGGATTTCTGGCACAAGGTAGGGTTAGGGTTAGGGTTATGCCTAGGGTTTGGGTTGAGAAAACCACAAAGCCAGGAGCTCCAGGGACACTGATCATGCGAAAGGCAGGACAAGTTACACACAGCACATTCAAAACCTTGCTCCCTCTTCTTCTTTCTGCAAGGGTTAGGGTTAGAGTTAGGGGCTCGGTTTAGGGTTAGTGTTAGGGGTTAGGGTTCGTGTTATGCCTAGGGTTAGGATTGAGAAAACCACAAAGCCAGGAGACCCAGGCACACTAACCGTGTAAAAGACCTACCAAGGTGACAGCAGCATATCCAAAACCTTGCTCCCTCTTCGTCATTCTGCTCAGAACTCGCCACAGCCTAAGGCCCAGTTTCTGGCTTGAGCTAGGGTTAGGGTTAGGGTTAGGGTTAGGCTTACGCCTAGGGTTAGGGTTGAGGAAACCACAAAGCCAGGAGCTCCAGGCGTACTCACCATGCAAAAGACATACCATGGTGACCGCAGCACATCCGAAACCTTGCTCCCTCTTCCTCTTTCTGCTCAGAACTCGCCACAACCCTCTGCCGGATTTCTGGCTCAAGGTAGGGTTAGGGTTAGGGTTATGCCTAGGGTTTGGGTTGAGAAAACCACAAAGCCAGGAGCTCCAGGGACACTGATCATGCGAAAGGCAGGACAAGTTACGCACAGCACATCCAAAACCTTGCTCCCTCTTCTTCTTTCTGCAAGGGTTAGGGTTAGAGTTAGGGGCTCGGTTTAGTAGGGTTAGTGTTAGGGGTTAGGGTTCGTGTTATGCCTAGGGTTAGGATTGAGAAAACCACAAAGCCAGGAGACCCAGGCACACTAACCGTGTAAAAGACCTACCAAGGTGACAGCAGCATATCCAAAACCTTGCTCCCTCTTCGTCATTCTGCTCAGAACTCGCCACAGCCTAAGGCCCAGTTTCTGGCTTGAGCTAGGGTTAGGGTTTGGTTTAGGGTTAGGGTTAGGGTTAGGCTTACGCCTAGGGTTAGGGTTGAGGAAACCACAAAGCCAGGAGCTCCCGGCGTACTCACCATGCAAAAGACATACCATGGTGACCACAGCAAATCCGAAACCTTGCTCCCTCTTCCTCTTTCTGCTCAGAAGTCGCCACAACCCTCTGCTGGATTTCTGGCTCAAGGTAGGGTTAGGGTTAGGGTTATGCCTAGGGTTTGGGTTGAGAAAACCACAAAGCCAGGAGCTCCAGGGACACTGATCATGCGAAAGGCAGGACAAGTTACGCACGGCACATCCAAAACCTTGCTCCCTCTTCTTCTTTCTGCAAGGGTAAGGGTTAGGGTTAGGGGCTCGGGTTTGGGTTAGGCTTGGGGGTTAGGGTTCGGGTTATGCCTGGGGTTAGGATTGAGAAAACCACAAAGCCAGGAAACCCAGGGACACTAACCATGTAAAAGGCAGGCCAGCTTAAGCATGGCATATCAAAACCTTCCTCCCTCTTCCTCTTTCTGCGCGGAACTCACCATAGCCCGATGACCGATTAGTGGCTCAATCTACGGTTAGGGTTAGGGTTAGGCGTTCTCCTAGGGTTAGGCTTGAGAAAACCACAAAGCCAGGAGCTCCAGGGATACTCAGCATGTAAAAGGCATACCAAGGTGAGGAGGACACCGCCCAAACCTTGCTCCCTCTTTGTCATTCTGCTCAGAACTTGCCACAACACTCTGCCGGATTTCTGGCTCAAGGTAGGGTTAGGGATAGGGTTAGGCCTTGGGTTAGGGTAAGGGTTACTCCTAGGGTTAAGGTTGAGAAAACCACAAAGCCAGGGGACCCAGGGACACTAACCATGCAAAAGGCCGGTCAAGTTAAGCACAGCACATCAAAACCTTGCTCCCTCTTTCTCTTTCTGCTCGGAACTCACCACAGCCTAAGGCCCAGTTTCTGGCTTGAGCTAGGGTTAGGGTTTGGTTTAGGGTTAGGGTTAGGGTTAGGCTTACGCCTAGGGTTAGGGTTGAGGAAACCACAAAGCCAGGAGCTCCCGGCGTACTCACCATGCAAAAGACATACCATGGTGACCACAGCACATCCGAAACCTTGCTCCCTCTTCCTCTTTCTGCTCAGAACTCGCCACAACCCTCTGCCGGATTTCTGGCTCAAGGTAGGGTTAGGGTTATGCCTAGGGTTTGGGTTGAGAAAACCACAAAGCCAGGAGCTCCAGGGACACTGATCATGCGAAAGGCAGGACAAGTTACACACAGCACATCCAAAACCTTGCTCCCTCTTCTTCTTTCTGCAAGGGTTAGGGTTAGAGTTAGGGGCTCGGTTTAGGGTTAGTGTTAGGGGTTAGGGTTCGTGTTATGCCTAGGGTTAGGATTGAGAAAACCACAAAGCCAGGAGACCCAGGCACACTAACCGTGTAAAAGACCTACCAAGGTGACAGCAGCATATCCAAAACCTTGCTCCCTCTTCGTCATTCTGCTCAGAACTCGCCACAGCCTAAGGCCCAGTTTCTGGCTTGAGCTAGGGTTAGGGTTAGGGTTAGGGTTAGGCTTACGCCTAGGGTTAGGGTTGAGGAAACCACAAAGCCAGGAGCTCCAGGCGTACTCACCATGCAAAAGACATACCATGGTGACCGCAGCACATCCGAAACCTTGCTCCCTCTTCCTCTTTCTGCTCAGAACTCGCCACAACCCTCTGCCGGATTTCTGGCTCAAGGTAGGGTTAGGGTTAGGGTTATGCCTAGGGTTTGGGTTGAGAAAACCACAAAGCCAGGAGCTCCAGGGACACTGATCATGCGAAAGGCAGGACAAGTTACGCACAGCGCATCCAAAACCTTGCTCCCTCTTCTTCTTTCTGCAAGGGTTAGGGTTAGAGTTAGGGGCTCGGTTTAGTAGGGTTAGTGTTAGGGGTTAGGGTTCGTGTTATGCCTAGGGTTAGGATTGAGAAAACCACAAAGCCAGGAGACCCAGGCACACTAACCGTGTAAAAGACCTACCAAGGTGACAGCAGCATATCCAAAACCTTGCTCCCTCTTCGTCATTCTGCTCAGAACTCGCCACAGCCTAAGGCCCAGTTTCTGGCTTGAGCTAGGGTTAGGGTTTGGTTTAGGGTTAGGGTTAGGGTTAGGCTTACGCCTAGGGTTAGGGTTGAGGAAACCACAAAGCCAGGAGCTCCCGGCGTACTCACCATGCAAAAGACATACCATGGTGACCACAGCACATCCGAAACCTTGCTCCCTCTTCCTCTTTCTGCTCAGAACTCGCCACAACCCTCTGCTGGATTTCTGGCTCAAGGTAGGGTTAGGGTTAGGGTTATGCCTAGGGTTTGGGTTGAGAAAACCACAAAGCCAGGAGCTCCAGGGACACTGATCATGCGAAAGGCAGGACAAGTTACGCACGGCACATCCAAAACCTTGCTCCCTCTTCTTCTTTCTGCAAGGGTAAGGGTTAGGGTTAGGGGCTCGGGTTTGGGTTAGGCTTAGGGGTTAGGGTTAGGGTTATGCCTGGGGTTAGGATTGAGAAAACCACAAAGCCAGGAAACCCAGGGACACTAACCATGTAAAAGGCAGGCCAGCTTAAGCATGGCATATCAAAACCTTCCTCCCTCTTCCTCTTTCTGCGCGGAACTCACCATAGCCCGATGACCGATTAGTGGCTCAATCTACGGTTAGGGTTAGGGTTAGGCGTTTTCCTAGGGTTAGGCTTGAGAAAACCACAAAGCCAGGAGCTCCAGGGATACTCAGCATGTAAAAGGCATACCAAGGTGAGGAGGACACCGCCCAAACCTTGCTCCCTCTTTGTCATTCTGCTCAGAATTGCCACAACCCTCTGCCGGATTTCTGGCTCAAGGTAGGGTTAGGGATAGGGTTAGGCCTTGGGTTAGGGTTAGGGTTATGCCTAGGGTTTGGGTTGAGAAAACCACAAAGCCAGGAGCTCCAGGGACACTGATCATGCGAAAGGCAGGACAAGTTAGGCACGGCACATCCAAAACCTTGCTCCCTCTTCTTCTTTCTGCAAGGGTTAGGGTTAGAGTTAGGGGCTCGGTTTAGGGTTAGTGTTAGGGGTTAGGTTTAGGGTTATGCCTAGGGTTAGGATTGAGAAAACCACAAAGCCAGGAGACTCAGGGACACTAACCGTGTAAAAGACCTACCAAGGTGACAGCAGCATATCCAAAACCTTGCTCCCTCTTCGTCATTCTGCTCAGAACTCGCCACAGCCTAAGGCCCAGTTTCTGGCTTGAGCTAGGGTTAGGGTTAGGGTTAGGGTTAGGGTTAGGGTTAGGGTTAGGCTTACGCCTAGGGTTAGGGTTGAGGAAACCACAAAGCCAGGAGCTCCAGGCGTACTCACCATGCAAAAGACATACCATGGTGACCGCAGCACATCCGAAACCTTGCTCCCTCTTCCTCTTTCTGCTCAGAACTCGCCACAACCCTCTGCTGGATTTCTGGCTCAAGGTAGGGTTACGGTTAGGGTTATGCCTAGGGTTTGGGTTGAGAAAACCACAAAGCCAGGAGCTCCAGGGACACTGATCATGCGAAAGGCAGGACACGTTACGCACGGCACATCCAAAACCTTGCTCCCTCTTCTTCTTTCTGCAAGGGTAAGGGTTAGGGTTAGGGGCTCGGGTTTGGGTTAGGCTTAGGGGTTAGGGTTAGGGTTATGCCTGGGGTTAGGATTGAGAAAACCACAAAGCCAGGAAACCCAGGGACACTAACCATGTAAAAGGCAGGCCAGCTTAAGCATGGCATATCAAAACCTTCCTCCCTCTTCCTCTTTCTGCGCGGAACTCACCATAGCCCGATGACCGATTAGTGGCTCAATCTACGGTTAGGGTTAGGGTTAGGCGTTTTCCTAGGGTTAGGCTTGAGAAAACCACAAAGCCAGGAGCTCCAGGGATACTCAGCATGTAAAAGGCATACCAAGGTGAGGAGGACACAGCCCAAACCTTGCTCCCTCTTTGTCATTCTGCTCAGAATTGCCACAACCCTCTGCCGGATTTCTGGCTCAAGGTAGGGTTAGGGATAGGGTTAGGCCTTGGGTTAGGGTTAGGGTTATGCCTAGGGTTTGGGTTGAGAAAACCACAAAGCCAGGAGCTCCAGGGACACTGATCATGCGAAAGGCAGGACAAGTTAGGCACGGCACATCCAAAACCTTGCTCCCTCTTCTTCTTTCTGCAAGGGTTAGGGTTAGAGTTAGGGGCTCGGTTTAGGGTTAGTGTTAGGGGTTAGGTTTAGGGTTATGCCTAGGGTTAGGATTGAGAAAACCACAAAGCCAGGAGACTCAGGGACACTAACCGTGTAAAAGACCTACCAAGGTGACAGCAGCATATCCAAAACCTTGCTCCCTCTTCGTCATTCTGCTCAGAACTCGCCACAGCCTAAGGCCCAGTTTCTGGCTTGAGCTAGGGTTAGGGTTAGGGTTAGGGTTAGGGTTAGGGTTAGGCTTACGCCTAGGGTTAGGGTTGAGGAAACCACAAAGCCAGGAGCTCCCGGCGTACTCACCATGCAAAAGACATACCATGGGGACCACAGCACATCCGAAACCTTGCTCCCTCTTCCTCTTTCTGCTCAGAACTCGCCACAACCCTCTGCCGGATTTCTGGCTCAAGGTAGGGTTAGGGTTATGCCTAGGGTTAGGGTTCACAAAACCACAAAGCCAGGAGCTCCAGGGACACTGATCATGCGAAAGGCAGGACACGTTACGCACGGCACATCCAAAACCTTGCTCCCTCTTCTTCTTTCTGCAAGGGTTAGGGTTAGGGTTAGGGGCTCGGGTTTGGGTTAGGCTTAGGGGTTAGGGTTTGTGTTATGCCTGGGGTTAGGATTGAGAAAACCACAAAGCCAGGAAACCCAGGGACACTAACCATGTAAAAGGCAGGCCAGCTTAAGCATGGCATATCAAAACCTTCCTCCCTCTTCCTCTTTCTGCGCGGAACTCACCATAGCCCGATGACCGATTAGTGGCTCAATCTACGGTTAGGGTTAGGGTTAGGCGTTCTCCTAGGGTTAGGCTTGAGAAAACCACAAAGCCAGGAGCTCCAGGGATACTCAGCATGCAAAAGGCATACCAAGGTGAGGAGGACACAGCCCAAACCTTGCTCCCTCTTTGTCATTCTGCTCAGAATTGCCACAACCCTCTGCCGGATTTCTGGCTCAAGGTAGGGTTAGGGATAGGGTTAGGCCTTGGGTTAGGGTTAGGGTTACTCCTAGGGTTAAGGTTGAGAAAACCACAAAGCCAGGAGCTCCAGGGACACTGATCATGCGAAAGGCAGGCCAAGTTAAGCACGGCACACCCAAAACCTTGCTCCCTCTTCTTCTTTCTGCAAGGGTAAGGGTTAGGGTTAGGGGCTCGGTATAGGGTTAGGGTTAGGGGTTAGGGTTCGTGTTATGCCTAGGGTTAGGATTGAGAAAACCACAAAGCCAGGAGATCCAGGCACACTAACCGTGTAAAAGACCTACCAAGGTGACAGCAGCATATCCAAAACCTTGCTCCCTCTTCGTCATTCTGCTCAGAACTCGCCACAGCCTAAGGCCCAGTTTCTGGTTTGAGCTAGGGTTAGGGTTTGGTTTAGGGTAAGGGTTGGGGTTAGGCTTACGCCTAGGGTTAGGGTTGAGGAAACCACAAAGCCAGGAGCTCCCGGCGTACTCACCATGCAAAAGACATACCATGGTGACCACAGCACATCCAAAACCTTGCTCCCTCTTCCTCTTTCTGCTCAGAACTCGCCACAACCCTCTGCCGGATTTCTGGCTCAAGGTAGGGTTAGGGTTAAGGTTACGCCTAGGGTTTGGGTTGAGAAAACCACAAAGCCAGGAGCTCCAGGGACACTGATCATGCGAAAGGCAGGCCAAGTTAAGCACAGCACATCCTAAACCTTGCTCCCTCTTCTTTCTGCAAGGGTTAGGGTTAGGGTTAGGGGCTCGGGTTAGGGTTAGGATTAGGGGTTAGGGTTATGCCTAGGGTTAGGATTGAGAAAACCACAAAGCCAGGAGACCCAGGCACACTAACCATGCAAAAGACCTACCAAGGTGACAGCAGCATATCCAAAACCTTGCTCCCTCTTCGTCATTCTGCTCAGAACTCGCCACAGCCTAAGGCCCAGTTTCTGGCTTGAGCTAGGGTTAGGGTTTGGTTTAGGGTTAGGGTTAGGGTTAGGCTTACGCCTAGGGTTAGAGTTGAGGAAACCACAAAGCCAGGAGCTCCCGGCGTACTCACCATGCAAAAGACATACCATGGTGACCGCAGCACATCCAAAACCTTGCTCCCTCTTCCTCTTTCTGCTCAGAACTCGCCACAACCCTCTGCTGGATTTCTGGCTCAAGGTAGGGTTAGGGTTAGGGTTATGCCTAGGGTTTGGGTTGAGAAAACCACAAAGCCAGGAGCTCCAGGGACACTGATCATGCGAAAGGCAGGACAAGTTAGGCACGGCACATCCAAAACCTTGCTCCCTCTTCTTCTTTCTGCAAGGGTTAGGGTTAGAGTTAGGGGCTCGGTTTAGGGTTAGTGTTAGGGGTTAGGGTTATGCCTAGGGTTAGGCTTGAGAAAACCACAAAGCCAGGAGACTCAGGGACACTAACCGTGTAAAAGACCTACCAAGGTGACAGCAGCATATCCAAAACCTTGCTCCCTCTTCGTCATTCTGCTCAGAACTCGCCACAGCCTAAGGCCCAGTTTCTGGCTTGAGCTAGGGTTAGGGTTAGGGTTAGGGTTAGGCTTACGCCTAGGGTTAGGGTTGAGGAAACCACAAAGCCAGGAGCTCCCGGCGTACTCACCATGCAAAAGACATACCATGGTGACCACAGCACATCCGAAACCTTGCTCCCTCTTCCTCTTTCTGCTCAGAACTCGCCACAACCCTCTGCCGGATTTCTGGCTCAAGGTAGGGTTAGGGTTATGCCTAGGGTTTGGGTTCAGAAAACCACAAAGCCAGGAGCTCCAGGGACACTGATCATGCGAAAGGCAGGACACGTTACGCACGGCACATCCAAAACCTTGCTCCCTCTTCTTCTTTCTGCAAGGGTAAGGGTTAGGGTTAGGGGCTCGGGTTTGGGTTAGGCTTAGGGGTTAGGGTTTGTGTTATGCCTGGGGTTAGGATTGAGAAAACCACAAAGCCAGGAAACCCAGGGACACTAACCATGTAAAAGGCAGGCCAGCTTAAGCATGGCATATCAAAACCTTCCTCCCTCTTCCTCTTTCTGTGCGGAACTCACCATAGCCCGATGACCGATTAGTGGCTCAATCTACGGTTAGGGTTAGGGTTAGGCGTTCTCCTAGGGTTAGGCTTGAGAAAACCACAAAGCCAGGAGCTCCAGGGATACTCAGCATGCAAAAGGCATACCAAGGTGAGGAGGACACAGCCCAAACCTTGCTCCCTCTTTGTCATTCTGCTCAGAATTGCCACAACCCTCTGCCGGATTTCTGGCTCAAGGTAGGGTTAGGGATAGGGTTAGGCCTTGGGTTAGGGTTAGGGTTACTCCTAGGGTTAAGGTTGAGAAAACCACAAAGCCAGGAGCTCCAGGGACACTGATCATGCGAAAGGCAGGCCAAGTTAAGCACGGCACACCCAAAACCTTGCTCCCTCTTCTTCTTTCTGCAAGGGTAAGGGTTAGGGTTAGGGTTAGGGTTAGGGTTAGGGTTAGGGTTAGGGTTAGGGTTAGGGTTAGGGTTAGGGTTAGGGTTAGGGGCTCGGTATAGGGTTAGTGTTAGGGGTTAGGGTTCGTGTTATGCCTAGGGTTAGGATTGAGAAAACCACAAAGCCAGGAGATCCAGGCACACTAACCGTGTAAAAGACCTACCAAGGTGACAGCAGCATATCCAAAACCTTGCTCCCTCTTCGTCATTCTGCTCAGAACTCACCACAGCCTAAGGCCCAGTTTCTGGCTTGAGCTAGGGTTAGGGTTTGGTTTAGGGTAAGGGTTGGGGTTAGGCTTACGCCTAGGGTTAGGCTTGAGGAAACCACAAAGCCAGGAGCTCCCGGCGTACTCACCATGCAAAAGACATACCATGGTGACCGCAGCACATCCAAAACCTTGCTCCCTCTTCCTCTTTCTGCTCAGAACTCGCCACAACCCTCTGCCGGATTTCTGGCTCAAGGTAGGGTTAGGGTTAAGGTTACGCCTAGGGTTTGGGTTGAGAAAACCACAAAGCCAGGAGCTCCAGGGACACTGATCATGCGAAAGGCAGGCCAAGTTAAGCACAGCACATCCTAAACCTTGCTCCCTCTTCTTTCTGCAAGGGTTAGGGTTAGGGTTAGGGGCTCGGGTTAGGGTTAGGATTAGGGGTTAGGGTTATGCCTAGGGTTAGGATTGAGAAAACCACAAAGCCAGGAGACCCAGGCACACTAACCATGCAAAAGACCTACCAAGGTGACAGCAGCATATCCAAAACCTTGCTCCCTCTTCGTCATTCTGCTCAGAACTCGCCACAGCCTAAGGCCCAGTTTCTGGCTTGAGCTAGGGTTAGGGTTTGGTTTAGGGTTAGGGTTAGGGTTAGGCTTACGCCTAGGGTTAGAGTTGAGGAAACCACAAAGCCAGGAGCTCCCGGCGTACTCACCATGCAAAAGACATACCATGGTGACCGCAGCACATCCAAAACCTTGCTCCCTCTTCCTCTTTCTGCTCAGAACTCGCCACAACCCTCTGCTGGATTTCTGGCTCAAGGTAGGGTTAGGGTTAGGGTTATGCCTAGGGTTTGGGTTGAGAAAAAAACAAAGCCAGGAGCTCCAGGGACACTGATCATGCGAAAGGCAGGACACGTTACGCACGGCACATCCAAAACCTTGCTCCCTCTTCTTCTTTCTGCAAGGGTAAGGGTTAGGGTTAGGGGCTCGGGTTTGGGTTAGGCTTAGGGGTTAGGGTTTGTGTTATGCCTGGGGTTAGGATTGAGAAAACCACAAAGCCAGGAAACCCAGGGACACTAACCATGTAAAAGGCAGGCCAGCTTAAGCATGGCATATCAAAACCTTCCTCCCTCTTCCTCTTTCTGCGCGGAACTCACCATAGCCCGATGACCGATTAGTGGCTCAATCTACGGTTAGGGTTAGGGTTAGGCGTTCTCCTAGGGTTAGGCTTGAGAAAACCACAAAGCCAGGAGCTCCAGGGATACTCAGCATGCAAAAGGCATACCAAGGTGAGGAGGACACAGCCCAAACCTTGCTCCCTCTTTGTCATTCTGCTCAGAATTGCCACAACCCTCTGCCGGATTTCTGGCTCAAGGTAGGGTTAGGGATAGGGTTAGGCCTTGGGTTAGGGTTAGGGTTACTCCTAGGGTTAAGGTTGAGAAAACCACAAAGCCAGGAGCTCCAGGGACACTGATCATGCGAAAGGCAGGCCAAGTTAAGCACGGCACACCCAAAACCTTGCTCCCTCTTCTTCTTTCTGCAAGGGTAAGGGTTAGGGTTAGGGGCTCGGTATAGGGTTAGGGTTAGGGGTTAGGGTTCGTGTTATGCCTAGGGTTAGGATTGAGAAAACCACAAAGCCAGGAGATCCAGGCACACTAACCGTGTAAAAGACCTACCAAGGTGACAGCAGCATATCCAAAACCTTGCTCCCTCTTCGTCATTCTGCTCAGAACTCGCCACAGCCTAAGGCCCAGTTTCTGGCTTGAGCTAGGGTTAGGGTTTGGTTTAGGGTTAGGGTTAGGCTTACGCCTAGGGTTAGGGTTGAGGAAACCACAAAGCCAGGAGCTCCCGGCGTACTCACCATGCAAAAGACATACCATGGTGACCGCAGCACATCCAAAACCTTGCTCCCTCTTCCTCTTTCTGCTCAGAACTCGCCACAACCCTCTGCCGGATTTCTGGCTCAAGGTAGGGTTAGGGTTATGCCTAGGGTTTGGGTTGAGAAAACCACAAAGCCAGGAGCTCCAGGGACACTGATCATGCGAAAGGCAGGACACGTTACGCACGGCACATCCAAAACCTTGCTCCCTCTTCTTCTTTCTGCAAGGGTAAGGGTTAGGGTTAGGGGCTCGGGTTTGGGTTAGGCTTAGGGGTTAGGGTTTGTGTTATGCCTGGGGTTAGGATTGAGAAAACCACAAAGCCAGGAAACCCAGGGACACTAACCATGTAAAAGGCAGGCCAGCTTAAGCATGGCATATCAAAACCTTCCTCCCTCTTCCTCTTTCTGTGCGGAACTCACCATAGCCCGATGACCGATTAGTGGCTCAATCTACGGTTAGGGTTAGGGTTAGGCGTTCTCCTAGGGTTAGGCTTGAGAAAACCACAAAGCCAGGAGCTCCAGGGATACTCAGCATGCAAAAGGCATACCAAGGTGAGGAGGACACAGCCCAAACCTTGCTCCCTCTTTGTCATTCTGCTCAGAACTTGCCACAACCCTCTGCCGGATTTCTGGCTCAAGGTACAGTTAGGGATAGGGTTACGCCTTGGGTTAGGGTTAGGGTTACGCCTAGGGTTAAGGTTGAGAAAACCACAAAGCCAGGAGCTCCAGGGACACTGATCATGCAAAAGGCAGGCCAAGTTAAGCGTGGCACATCCAAAACCTTGCTCCCTCTTCTTCTTTCTGCAAGGGTTAGGGTTAGGGGCTCGGGTGAGGGTTAGGGGTTAGGGTTAGGGGTTAGGGTTAGGGTTTTGCCTAGGGTTAGGATTGAGAAAACCACAAAGCCAGGGGACCCAGGCACACTAACCATGCAAAAGGCCGGTCAAGTTAAGCACAGCACATCAAAACCCTGCTCCCTCTTCCTCTTTCTGCTTGGAACTCACCACAGCCCAATGCCCAGTTTCTGGCTCGGCCTAGGGTTAGGGTTAGGGTTTGGTTTAGGGTTAGGGTTAGGGTTAGCTAACGCCTAGGGTTAGGCTTGAGGAAACCACAAAGCCAGGAGCTCCAGGCGTACTCACAAAGCAAAAGGCATACCAAGGTGACCGCAGCACATCCAAAACCTTGCTCCCTCTTCTTCTTTCTGCAAGGGTTAGGGTTAGGGGCTCGGGTTTGGGTTAGGCTTAGGGGTTAGGGTTATGCCTAGGCTTAGGATTAAGAAAACCACAAAGCCAGGAGACCCAGGGACACTAACCATACAAAAGGCAGTCCAAGTTAAGCATGGCATATCAAAACCTTCCTCCCTCTTCCTCTTTCTGCTCGGAACTCACCACAGACCGATGCCCGATTACTGGCTCAATCTATGGTTAGAGTTAGGTTTAGGCGTTCTCCGAGGGTTAGGCTTGAGAAAACCACAAAGCCAGGAGACCCAGGGACACTAACCATGTAAGAGACCTACCAAGGTGACAGCAGCATATCCAAAACCTTGCTCCCTCTTCGTCATTCTGCTCAGAACTCGCCACAGCCTAAGGCCCAGTTTCTGGTTTGAGCTAGGGTTAGGGTTAGGGTTAGGGTTAGGCTTACGCCTAGGGTTAGGGTTGAGGAAACCACAAAGCCAGGAGCTCCCGGCGTACTCACCATGCAAAAGACATACCATGGTGACCACAGCACAACCGAAACCTTGCTCCCTCTTCCTCTTTCTGCTCAGAACTCGCCACAACCCTCTGCCGGATTTCTGGCTCAAGGTAGGGTTAGGGTTATGCCTAGGGTTTGGGTTGAGAAAACCACAAAGCCAGGAGCTCCAGGGACACTGATCATGTGAAAGGCAGGCCAAGTTAAGCACGGCACATCCAAATCCTTGCTCCCTCTTCTTCTTTCTGCAAGGGTTAGGGTTAGGGGCTCGGGTTAGTGTTAGGGGTTAGGGTTAGGGGTAGGGTTAGGTTTAGCGTTTTGACCAGGGTTAGGATTGAGAAAACCACAAAGCCAGGGGACCCAGGCACACTAAGCATGCAAAAGGCAGGCCAAGTTGAGCGTAGCACATCCAAATCCCCTCTCCCTCTTCGTCATTCTGCTCGGAACTCACCACAGCCCAATGCCCGATTTCTGCCTCAGTCTAGGGTTAGGCTTAGGGCTAGGGTTAGGGTTATGCCTAGGGTTACGGTTATGCCTAGGGTTAGGGTTCACAAAACCACAAAGCCAGGGGACCCAGGGATACTCACCATGCAAAAGGCAGGCCAAGTTGAGCGTAGCACATCCAAATCCCCTCTCCCTCTTCGTCATTCTGCTCGGAACTTACCACAGCCCAATGCCAGATTACTGGCTCAGTCTAGGGTTAGGCTTAGGGCTAGGGTTAGGGTTATGCCTAGGGTTAGGGTTCACAAAACCACAAAGCCAGGAGCTCCAGGGATACTCACCATGCAAAAGGCAGGCCAAGTTGAGTGTAGCACATCCAAATCCTTGCTCCCTCTTTGTCATTCTGCTCGGAACTCACCACAGCCCCATGCCCGATTACTGGCTCAGTCTAGGGTTAGGCTTAGGGCTAGGGTTAGGGTTATGCCTAGGGTTAGGGTTCACAAAACCACAAAGCCAGGAGCTCCAGGGATACTCCCCATGCAAAAGGCAGGCCAAGTTGAGCGTAGCACATCCAAATCCCCTCTCCCTCTTCATCATTCTGCTCGGAACTCCCCACAGCCCAATGCCCGATTTCTGCCTCAGTCTACGGTTAAGCTTAGGGCTAGGGTTAGGGTTATGCCTAGGGTTAGGGTTCAGAAAACCACAAAGCCAGGAGCTCCAGGGATACTCCCCATGCAAAAGGCAGGCCAAGTTGAGCGTAGCACATCCAAATCCCCTCTCCCTCTTCGTCATTCTGCTCGGAACTCACCACAGCCCAATGCCCGATTACTGCCTCAGTCTAGGGTTAGGCTTAGGGCTAGGATTAGGGTTATGCTTAGGGTTAGGGTTCAGAAAACCACAAAGCCAGGAGCTCCAGGGGTACTCACCATGCAAAAGGCAGGCCAAGTTGAGCGTAGCACATCCAAATCCCCTCTCCCTCTTCGTCATTCTGCTCGGAACTCCCCACAGCCCAATGCCCGATTTCTGCCTCAGTCTAGGGTTCGGCTTAGGGCTAGGGTTAGGGTTATGCCTAGGGTTAGGGTTCACAAAACCACAAAGCCAGGAGCTCCAGGGACACTCCCCATGCAAAAGGCAGGCCAAGTTGAGCATAGCACATCCAAATCCTTGCTCCCTCTTCATCATTCTGCTCGGAACTCACCACAGCCCCATGCCCGATTTCTGCCTCAGTCTAGGGTTAGGTTTAGGGCTAGGGTTAGGGTTATGCCTAGGGTTAGGGTTCAGAAAACCACAAAGCCAGGAGCTCCAGGGATACTCCCCATGCAAAAGGCAGGCCAAGTTGAGCGTAGCACATCCAAATCCTTGCTCCCTCTTCGTCATTCTGCTCGGAACTCCCCACAGCCCAATGCCCGATTTCTGCCTCAGTCTACGGTTAGGCTTAGGGCTAGGGTTAGGGTTATGCCTAGGGTTAGGGTTCACAAAACCACAAAGCCAGGAGCTCCAGGGATACTCCCCATGCAAAAGGCAGGCCAAGTTGAGCGTAGCACATCCAAATCCCCTCTCCCTCTTCGTCATTCTGCTCGGAACTCACCACAGCCCAATGCCCGATTTCTGCCTCAGTCTAGGGTTAGGCTTAGGGCTAGGGTTAGGGTTATGCCTAGGGTTAGGGTTATGCCTAGGGTTAGGGTTCACAAAACCACAAAGCCAGGAGCTCCAGGGATACTCACCATGCAAAAGGCAGGCCAAGTTGAGCGTAGCACATCCAAATCCCCTCTCCCTCTTCGTCATTCTGCTCGGAACTTACCACAACCCAATGCCAGATTACTGCCTCAGTCTAGGATTAGGCTTAGGGCTAGGGTTAGGGTTATGCCTAGGGTTATGGTTCACAAAACCACAAAGCCAGGAGCTCCAGGGATACTCACCATGCAAAAGGCAGGCCAAGTTGAGCGTAGCACATCCAAATCCCCTCTCCCTCTTCGTCATTCTGCTCGGAACTCACCACAGCCCAATGCCCGATTTCTGCCTCAGTCTAGGGTTAGGCTTAGGGCTAGGGTTAGGGTTATGCCTAGGGTTAGGGTTCACAAAACCACAAAGCCAGGAGCTCCAGGGATACTCACCATGCAAAAGGCAGGCCAAGTTGAGCGTAGCACATCCAAATCCCCTCTCCCTCTTCGTCATTCTGCTCGGAACTCACCACAGCCCAATGCCCGATTTCTGCCTCAGTCTAGGGTTAGGCTTAGGGCTAGGGTTAGGGTTATGCCTAGGGTTAGGGTTCACAAAACCACAAAGCCAGGAGCTCCAGGGATACTCACCATGCAAAAGGCAGGCCAAGTTGAGCGTAGCACATCCAAATCCTTGCTCCCTCTTTGTCATTCTGCTCGGAACTCACCACAGCCCCATGCCCGATTTCTGCCTCAGTCTAGGGTTAGGCTTAGGGCTAGGGTTAGGGTTATGCCTAGGGTTAGGGTTCACAAAACCACAAAGCCAGGAGCTCCAGGGATACTCCCCATGCAAAAGGCAGGCCAAGTTGAGCGCAGCCAATCCAAATCCTTGCTCCCTCTTCGTCATTCTGCTCGGAACTCCCCACAGCCCAATGCCCGATTTCTGCCTCAGTCTAGGGTTAGGCTTAGGGCTAGGGTTAGGGTTATGCCTAGGGTTAGGGTTCAGAAAACCACAAAGCCAGGAGCTCCAGGGATACTCCCCATGCAAAAGGCAGGCCAAGTTGAGCGTAGCACATCCAAATCCCCTCTCCCTCTTCGTCATTCTGCTCGGAACTCACCACAGCCCAATGCCCGATTACTGCCTCAGTCTAGGGTTAGGCTTAGGGCTAGGATTAGGGTTATGCTTAGGGTTAGGGTTCAGAAAACCACAAAGCCAGGAGCTCCAGGGGTACTCACCATGCAAAAGGCAGGCCAAGTTGAGCGTAGCACATCCAAATCCCCTCTCCCTCTTCGTCATTCTGCTCGGAACTCCCCACAGCCCAATGCCCGATTTCTGCCTCAGTCTAGGGTTCGGCTTAGGGCTAGGGTTAGGGTTATGCCTAGGGTTAGGGTTCACAAAACCACAAAGCCAGGAGCTCCAGGGATACTCCCCATGCAAAAGGCAGGCCAAGTTGAGTGTAGCACATCCAAATCCTTGCTCCCTCTTCGTCATTCTGCTCGGAACTCCCCACAGCCCAATGCCCGATTTCTGCCTCAGTCTAGGGTTAGGCTTAGGGCTAGGGTTAGGGTTATGCCTAGGGTTAGGGTTCAGAAAACCACAAAGCCAGGAGCTCCAGGGATACTCCCCATGCAAAAGGCAGGCCAAGTTGAGCGTAGCACATCCAAATCCTTGCTCCCTCTTTGTCATTCTGCTCAGAACTCACCACAGCCCAATGCCCGATTACTGCCTCAGTCTAGGGTTAAGCTTAGGGCTAGGGTTAGGGTTATGCCTAGGGTTAGGGTTCAGAAAACCACAAAGCCAGGAGCTCCAGGGATACTCACCATGCAAAAGGCAGGCCAAGTTGAGCGTAGCACATCCAAATCCTTGCTCCCTCTACGTCATTCTGCTCGGAACTCACCACAGCCCAATGCCCGATTACTGGCTCAGTCTAGGGTTAGGCTTAGGGCTAGGGTTAGGGTTATGCCTAGGGTTAGGGTTCACAAAACCACAAAGCCAGGAGCTCCAGGGATACTCACCATGCAAAAGGCAGGCCAAGTTGAGCGTAGCACATCCAAATCCCCGCTCCCTCTTCGTCATTCTGCTCGGAACTCACCACAGCCCAATGCCCGATTTCTGCCTCAGTCTAGGGTTAGGCTTAGGGCTAGGGTTAGGGTTATGCCTAGGGTTAGGGTTATGCCTAGGGTTAGGGTTCACAAAACCACAAAGCCAGGAGCTCCAGGGATACTCACCATGCAAAAGGCAGGCCAAGTTGAGCGTAGCACATCCAAATCCCCTCTCCCTCTTCGTCATTCTGCTCGGAACTCACCACAGCCCAATGCCCGATTACTGGCTCAGTCTAGGGTTAGGCTTAGGGCTAGGGTTAGGGTTATGCCTAGGGTTAGGGTTCACAAAACCACAAAGCCAGGAGCTCCAGGGATACTCACCATGCAAAAGGTAGGCCAAGTTGAGCGTAGCACATCCAAATCCCCTCTCCCTCTTTGTCATTCTCCTCGGAACTCCCCACAGCCCAATGCCCGATTTCTGCCTCAGTCTACGGTCAGGCTTAGGGCTAGGGTTAGGGTTATGCCTAGGGTTAGGGTTCAGAAAACCACAAAGCCAGGAGCTCCAGGGGTACTCACCATGCAAAAGGCAGGCCAAGTTGAGCGTAGCACATCCAAATCCTTGCTCCCTCTTTGTCATTCTGCTCAGAACTTCCCACAGCCCAATGCCAGATTACTGGCTCAGTCTAGGGTTAGGCTTAGGGCTAGGGTTAGGGTTATGCCTAGGGTTAGGGTTCACAAAACTACAAAGCCAGGAGCTCCAGGGACACTGATCATGCGAAAGGCAGGCCAAGTTAAGCACGGCACATCCAAAACCTTGCTCCCTCTTCTTCTTTCTGCAAGGGTTAGGGTTAGGGGCTCGGGTTAGTGTTAGGGGTTAGGGTTAGGGGTAGGGTTAGGGTTAGGGTTTTGACTAGGGTTAGGATTGAGAAAACGACAAAGCCAGGGGACCCACGCACACTAAGCATGCAAAAGGCAGGCCAAGTTGAGCGTAGCACATCCAAATCCCCTCTCCCTCTTCGTCATTCTGCTCGGAACTCACCACAGCCCAATGCCCAATTTCTGCCTCAGTCTAGGGTTAGGCTTAGGGCTAGGGTTAGGGTTATGCCTAGGGTTAGGGTTATGCCTAGGGTTAGGGTTCACAAAACCACAAAGCCAGGAGCTCCAGGGATACTCACCATGCAAAAGGCAGGCCAAGTTGAGCGTAGCACATCCAAATCCCCTCTCCCTCTTCGTCATTCTGCTCGGAACTTCCCACAGCCCAATGCCAGATTACTGGCTCAGTCTAGGGTTAGGCTTAGGGCTAGGGTTAGGGTTATGCCTAGGGTTAGGGTTCACAAAACCACAAAGCCAGGAGCTCCAGGGATACTCACCATGCAAAAGGCAGGCCAAGTTGAGCGTAGCACATCCAAATCCCCTCTCCCTCTTCGTCATTCTGCTCGGAACTTCCCACAGCCCAATGCCCGATTTCTGCCTCAGTCTACGGTTAAGCTTAGGGCTAGGGTTAGGGTTATGCCTAGGGTTAGGGTTCAGAAAACCACAAAGCCAGGAGCTCCAGGGATACTCCCCATGCAAAAGGCAGGCCAAGTTGAGCGTAGCACATCCAAATCCCCTCTCCCTCTTCGTCATTCTGCTCGGAACTCACCACAGCCCAATGCCCGATTTCTGCCTCAGTCTAGGGTTAGGCTTAGGGCTAGGATTAGGGTTATGCTTAGGGTTAGGGTTCAGAAAACCACAAAGCCAGGAGCTCCAGGGGTACTCACCATGCAAAAGGCAGGCCAAGTTGAGCGTAGCACATCCAAATCCCCTCTCCCTCTTCGTCATTCTGCTCGGAACTCCCCACAGCCCAATGCCCGATTTCTGCCTCAGTCTAGGGTTCGGCTTAGGGCTAGGGTTAGGGTTATGCCTAGGGTTAGGGTTCACAAAACCACAAAGCCAGGAGCTCCAGGGACACTCCCCATGCAAAAGGCAGGCCAAGTTGAGCATAGCACATCCAAATCCTTGCTCCCTCTTCATCATTCTGCTCGGAACTCACCACAGCCCCATGCCCGATTTCTGCCTCAGTCTAGGGTTAGGTTTAGGGCTAGGGTTAGGGTTATGCCTAGGGTTAGGGTTCACAAAACCACAAAGCCAGGAGCTCCAGGGATACTCACCATGCAAAAGGCAGGCCAAGTTGAGCGTAGCACATCCAAATCCTTGCTCCCTCTTCGTCATTCTGCTCGGAACTCCCCACAGCCCAATGCCCGATTTCTGCCTCAGTCTACGGTTAGGCTTAGGGCTAGGGTTAGGGTTATGCCTAGGGTTAGGGTTCACAAAACCACAAAGCCAGGAGCTCCAGGGATACTCCCCATGCAAAAGGCAGGCCAAGTTGAGCGTAGCACATCCAAATCCCCTCTCCCTCTTCGTCATTCTGCTCGGAACTCACCACAGCCCAATGCCCGATTTCTGCCTCAGTCTAGGGTTAGGCTTAGGGCTAGGGTTAGGGTTATGCCTAGGGTTAGGGTTATGCCTAGGGTTAGGGTTCACAAAACCACAAAGCCAGGAGCTCCAGGGATACTCCCCATGCAAAAGGCAGGCCAAGTTGAGCGTAGCACATCCAAATCCCCTCTCCCTCTTCGTCATTCTGCTCGGAACTCACCACAGCCCAATGCCCGATTACTGCCTCAGTCTAGGGTTAGGCTTAGGGCTAGGGTTAGGGTTATGCCTAGGGTTAGGGTTCACAAAACCACAAAGCCAGGAGCTCCAGGGATACTCACCATGCAAAAGGCAGGCCAAGTTGAGCGTAGCACATCCAAATCCCCTCTCCCTCTTCGTCATTCTGCTTGGAACTCACCACAGCCCAATGCCCGATTTCTGCCTCAGTCTAGGGTTAGGCTTAGGGCTAGGGTTAGGGTTATGCCTAGGGTTAGGGTTCACAAAACCACAAAGCCAGGAGCTCCAGGGATACTCACCATGCAAAAGGCAGGCCAAGTTGAGCGTAGCACATCCAAATCCCCTCTCCCTCTTCGTCATTCTGCTCGGAACTCACCACAGCCCAATGCCCGATTTCTGCCTCAGTCTAGGGTTAGGCTTAGGGCTAGGGTTAGGGTTATGCCTAGGGTTAGGGTTCACAAAACCACAAAGCCAGGAGCTCCAGGGATACTCACCATGCAAAAGGCAGGCCAAGTTGAGCGTAGCACATCCAAATCCTTGCTCCCTCTTTGTCATTCTGCTCGGAACACACCACAGCCCCATGCCCGATTTCTGCCTCAGTCTAGGGTTAGGCTTAGGGCTAGGGTTAGGGTTATGCCTAGGGTTAGGGTTCACAAAACCACAAAGCCAGGAACTCCAGGGATACTCCCCATGCAAAAGGCAGGCCAAGTTGAGCGCAGCCAATCCAAATCCTTGCTCCCTCTTCGTCATTCTGCTCGGAACTCCCCACAGCCCAATGCCCGATTTCTGCCTCAGTCTAGGGTTAGGCTTAGGGCTAGGGTTAGGGTTATGCCTAGGGTTAGGGTTCAGAAAACAACAAAGCCAGGAGCTCCAGGGATACTCACCATGCAAAAGGCAGGCCAAGTTGAGCGTAGCACATCCAAATCCCCTCTCCCTCTTCGTCATTCTGCTCGGAACTTCCCACAGCCCAATGCCCGATTTCTGCCTCAGTCTACGGTTAAGCTTAGGGCTAGGGTTAGGGTTATGCCTAGGGTTAGGGTTCACAAAACCACAAAGCCAGGAGCTCCAGGGATACTCCCCATGCAAAAGGCAGGCCAAGTTGAGCGTAGCACATCCAAATCCCCTCTCCCTCTTCGTCATTCTGCTCGGAACTCACCACAGCCCAATGCCCGATTTCTGCCTCAGTCTAGGGTTAGGCTTAGGGCTAGGAGTAGGGTTATGCTTAGGGTTAGGGTTCAGAAAACCACAAAGCCAGGAGCTCCAGGGGTACTCACCATGCAAAAGGCAGGCCAAGTTGAGCGTAGCACATCCAAATCCCCTCTCCCTCTTCGTCATTCTGCTCGGAACTCCCCACAGCCCAATGCCCGATTTCTGCCTCAGTCTCGGGTTCGGCTTAGGGCTCGGGTTAGGGTTATGCCTAGGGTTAGGGTTCACAAAACCACAAAGCCAGGAGCTCCAGGGATACTCACCATGCAAAAGGCAGGCCAAGTTGAGCATAGCACATCCAAATCCTTGCTCCCTCTTCATCATTCTGCTCGGAACTCACCACAGCCCCATGCCCGATTTCTGCCTCAGTCTAGGGTTAGGTTTAGGGCTAGGGTTAGGGTTATGCCTAGGGTTAGGGTTCAGAAAACCACAAAGCCAGGAGCTCCAGGGATACTCCCCATGCAAAAGGCAGGCCAAGTTGAGCGTAGCACATCCAAATCCTTGCTCCCTCTTCGTCATTCTGCTCGGAACTCCCCACAGCCCAATGCCCGATTTCTGCCTCAGTCTACGGTTAGGCTTAGGGCTAGGGTTAGGGTTATGCCTAGGGTTAGGGTTCAGAAAACCACAAAGCCAGGAGCTCCAGGGATACTCACCATGCAAAAGGCAGGCCAAGTTGAGCGTAGCACATCCAAATCCTTGCTCCCTCTACGTCATTCTGCTCGGAACTCACCACAGCCCAATGCACGATTACTGGCTCAGTCTAGGGTTAGGCTTAGGGCTAGGGTTAGGGTTATGCCTAGGGTTATGGTTCACAAAACCACAAAGCCAGGAGCTCCAGGGATACTCACCATGCAAAAGGCAGGCCAAGTTGAGCGTAGCACATCCAAATCCCCGCTCCCTCTTCGTCATTCTGCTCGGAACTCACCACAGCCCAATGCCCGATTTCTGCCTCAGTCTAGGGTTAGGCTTAGGGCTAGGGTTAGGGTTATGCCTAGGGTTAGGGTTCACAAAACCACAAAGCCAGGAGCTCCAGGGATACTCACCATGCAAAAGGCAGGCCAAGTTGAGCGTAGCACATCCAAATCCTTGCTCCCTCTTTGTCATTCTGCTCAGAACTTCCCACAGCCCAATGCCCGATTACTGGCTCAGTCTAGGGTTAGGCTTAGGGCTAGGGTTAGGGTTATGCCTAGGGTTAGGGTTCACAAAACCACAAAGCCAGGAGCTCCAGGGACACTGATCATGCGAAAGGCAGGCCAAGTTAAGCACGGCACATCCAAAACCTTGCTCCCTCTTCTTCTTTCTGCAAGGGTTAGGGTTAGGGGCTCGGGTTAGTGTTAGGGGTTAGGGTTAGGGGTAGGGTTAGGGTTAGGGTTTTGACTAGGGTTAGGATTGAGAAAACGACAAAGCCAGGGGACCCAGGCACACTAAGCATGCAAAAGGCAGGCCAAGTTGAGCGTAGCACATCCAAATCCCCTCTCCCTCTTCGTCATTCTGCTCGGAATTCACCACAGCCCAATGCCCGATTTCTGCCTCAGTCTAGGGTTAGGCTTAGGGCTAGGGTTAGGGTTATGCCTAGGGTTAGGGTTCAGAAAACCACAAAGCCAGGAGCTCCAGGGATACTCCCCATGCAAAAGGCAGGCCAAGTTGAGCGCAGCCAATCCAAATCCTTGCTCCCTCTTCGTCATTCTGCTCGGAACTCCCCACAGCCCAATGCCCGATTTCTGCCTCAGTCTAGGGTTAGGCTTAGGGCTAGGGTTAGGGTTATGCCTAGGGTTAGGGTTCAGAAAACCACAAAGCCAGGAGCTCCAGGGATACTCACCATGCAAAAGGCAGGCCAAGTTGAGCGTAGCACATCCAAATCCCCTCTCCCTCTTCGTCATTCTGCTCGGAACTTCCCACAGCCCAATGCCCGATTTCTGCCTCAGTCTACGGTTAAGCTTAGGGCTAGGGTTAGGGTTATGCCTAGGGTTAGGGTTCAGAAAACCACAAAGCCAGGAGCTCCAGGGATACTCCCCATGTAAAAGGCAGGCCAAGTTGAGCGTAGCACATCCAAATCCTTGCTCCCTCTTCGTCATTCTGCTCGGAACTCACCACAGCCCAATGCCCGATTTCTGCCTCAGTCTAGGGTTAGGCTTAGGGCTAGGATTAGGGTTATGCTTAGGGTTAGGGTTCAGAAAACCACAAAGCCAGGAGCTCCAGGGGTACTCCCCATGCAAAAGGCAGGCCAAGTTGAGCGTAGCACATCCAAATCCTTGCTCCCTCTTTGTCATTCTGCTCAGAACTCACCACAGCCCAATGCCCGATTACTGCCTCAGTCTAGGGTTAAGCTTAGGGCTAGGGTTAGGGTTATGCCTAGGGTTAGGGTTCAGAAAACCACAAAGCCAGGAGCTCCAGGGATACTCACCATGCAAAAGGCAGGCCAAGTTGAGCGTAGCACATCCAAATCCTTGCTCCCTCTACGTCATTCTGCTCGGAACTCACCACAGCCCAATGCCCGATTACTGGCTCAGTCTAGGGTTAGGCTTAGGGCTAGGGTTAGGGTTATGCCTAGGGTTAGGGTTCACAAAACCACAAAGCCAGGAGCTCCAGGGATACTCACCATGCAAAAGGCAGGCCAAGTTGAGCGTAGCACATCCAAATCCCCGCTCCCTCTTCGTCATTCTGCTCGGAACTCACCACAGCCCAATGCCCGATTTCTGCCTCAGTCTAGGGTTAGGCTTAGGGCTAGGGTTAGGGTTATGCCTAGGGTTAGGGTTATGCCTAGGGTTAGGGTTCACAAAACCACAAAGCCAGGAGCTCCAGGGATACTCACCATGCAAAAGGCAGGCCAAGTTGAGCGTAGCACATCCAAATCCCCTCTCCCTCTTCGTCATTCTGCTCGGAACTCACCACAGCCCAATGCCCGATTACTGGCTCAGTCTAGGGTTAGGCTTAGGGCTAGGGTTAGGGTTATGCCTAGGGTTAGGGTTCACAAAACCACAAAGCCAGGAGCTCCAGGGATACTCACCATGCAAAAGGTAGGCCAAGTTGAGCGTAGCACATCCAAATCCCCTCTCCCTCTTTGTCATTCTCCTCGGAACTCCCCACAGCCCAATGCCCGATTTCTGCCTCAGTCTACGGTCAGGCTTAGGGCTAGGGTTAGGGTTATGCCTAGGGTTAGGGTTCAGAAAACCACAAAGCCAGGAGCTCCAGGGGTACTCACCATGCAAAAGGCAGGCCAAGTTGAGCGTAGCACATCCAAATCCTTGCTCCCTCTTTGTCATTCTGCTCAGAACTTCCCACAGCCCAATGCCAGATTACTGGCTCAGTCTAGGGTTAGGCTTAGGGCTAGGGTTAGGGTTATGCCTAGGGTTAGGGTTCACAAAACTACAAAGCCAGGAGCTCCAGGGACACTGATCATGCGAAAGGCAGGCCAAGTTAAGCACGGCACATCCAAAACCTTGCTCCCTCTTCTTCTTTCTGCAAGGGTTAGGGTTAGGGGCTCGGGTTAGTGTTAGGGGTTAGGGTTAGGGGTAGGGTTAGGGTTAGGGTTTTGACTAGGGTTAGGATTGAGAAAACGACAAAGCCAGGGGACCCACGCACACTAAGCATGCAAAAGGCAGGCCAAGTTGAGCGTAGCACATCCAAATCCCCTCTCCCTCTTCGTCATTCTGCTCGGAACTCACCACAGCCCAATGCCCAATTTCTGCCTCAGTCTAGGGTTAGGCTTAGGGCTAGGGTTAGGGTTATGCCTAGGGTTAGGGTTATGCCTAGGGTTAGGGTTCACAAAACCACAAAGCCAGGAGCTCCAGGGATACTCACCATGCAAAAGGCAGGCCAAGTTGAGCGTAGCACATCCAAATCCCCTCTCCCTCTTCGTCATTCTGCTCGGAACTTCCCACAGCCCAATGCCAGATTACTGGCTCAGTCTAGGGTTAGGCTTAGGGCTAGGGTTAGGGTTATGCCTAGGGTTAGGGTTCACAAAACCACAAAGCCAGGAGCTCCAGGGATACTCACCATGCAAAAGGCAGGCCAAGTTGAGCGTAGCACATCCAAATCCCCTCTCCCTCTTCGTCATTCTGCTCGGAACTTCCCACAGCCCAATGCCCGATTTCTGCCTCAGTCTACGGTTAAGCTTAGGGCTAGGGTTAGGGTTATGCCTAGGGTTAGGGTTCAGAAAACCACAAAGCCAGGAGCTCCAGGGATACTCCCCATGCAAAAGGCAGGCCAAGTTGAGCGTAGCACATCCAAATCCCCTCTCCCTCTTCGTCATTCTGCTCGGAACTCACCACAGCCCAATGCCCGATTTCTGCCTCAGTCTAGGGTTAGGCTTAGGGCTAGGATTAGGGTTATGCTTAGGGTTAGGGTTCAGAAAACCACAAAGCCAGGAGCTCCAGGGGTACTCACCATGCAAAAGGCAGGCCAAGTTGAGCGTAGCACATCCAAATCCCCTCTCCCTCTTCGTCATTCTGCTCGGAACTCCCCACAGCCCAATGCCCGATTTCTGCCTCAGTCTAGGGTTCGGCTTAGGGCTAGGGTTAGGGTTATGCCTAGGGTTAGGGTTCACAAAACCACAAAGCCAGGAGCTCCAGGGACACTCCCCATGCAAAAGGCAGGCCAAGTTGAGCATAGCACATCCAAATCCTTGCTCCCTCTTCATCATTCTGCTCGGAACTCACCACAGCCCCATGCCCGATTTCTGCCTCAGTCTAGGGTTAGGTTTAGGGCTAGGGTTAGGGTTATGCCTAGGGTTAGGGTTCACAAAACCACAAAGCCAGGAGCTCCAGGGATACTCACCATGCAAAAGGCAGGCCAAGTTGAGCGTAGCACATCCAAATCCTTGCTCCCTCTTCGTCATTCTGCTCGGAACTCCCCACAGCCCAATGCCCGATTTCTGCCTCAGTCTACGGTTAGGCTTAGGGCTAGGGTTAGGGTTATGCCTAGGGTTAGGGTTCACAAAACCACAAAGCCAGGAGCTCCAGGGATACTCCCCATGCAAAAGGCAGGCCAAGTTGAGCGTAGCACATCCAAATCCCCTCTCCCTCTTCGTCATTCTGCTCGGAACTCACCACAGCCCAATGCCCGATTTCTGCCTCAGTCTAGGGTTAGGCTTAGGGCTAGGGTTAGGGTTATGCCTAGGGTTAGGGTTATGCCTAGGGTTAGGGTTCACAAAACCACAAAGCCAGGAGCTCCAGGGATACTCCCCATGCAAAAGGCAGGCCAAGTTGAGCGTAGCACATCCAAATCCCCTCTCCCTCTTCGTCATTCTGCTCGGAACTCACCACAGCCCAATGCCCGATTACTGCCTCAGTCTAGGGTTAGGCTTAGGGCTAGGGTTAGGGTTATGCCTAGGGTTAGGGTTCACAAAACCACAAAGCCAGGAGCTCCAGGGATACTCACCATGCAAAAGGCAGGCCAAGTTGAGCGTAGCACATCCAAATCCCCTCTCCCTCTTCGTCATTCTGCTTGGAACTCACCACAGCCCAATGCCCGATTTCTGCCTCAGTCTAGGGTTAGGCTTAGGGCTAGGGTTAGGGTTATGCCTAGGGTTAGGGTTCACAAAACCACAAAGCCAGGAGCTCCAGGGATACTCACCATGCAAAAGGCAGGCCAAGTTGAGCGTAGCACATCCAAATCCCCTCTCCCTCTTCGTCATTCTGCTCGGAACTCACCACAGCCCAATGCCCGATTTCTGCCTCAGTCTAGGGTTAGGCTTAGGGCTAGGGTTAGGGTTATGCCTAGGGTTAGGGTTCACAAAACCACAAAGCCAGGAGCTCCAGGGATACTCACCATGCAAAAGGCAGGCCAAGTTGAGCGTAGCACATCCAAATCCTTGCTCCCTCTTTGTCATTCTGCTCGGAACACACCACAGCCCCATGCCCGATTTCTGCCTCAGTCTAGGGTTAGGCTTAGGGCTAGGGTTAGGGTTATGCCTAGGGTTAGGGTTCACAAAACCACAAAGCCAGGAACTCCAGGGATACTCCCCATGCAAAAGGCAGGCCAAGTTGAGCGCAGCCAATCCAAATCCTTGCTCCCTCTTCGTCATTCTGCTCGGAACTCCCCACAGCCCAATGCCCGATTTCTGCCTCAGTCTAGGGTTAGGCTTAGGGCTAGGGTTAGGGTTATGCCTAGGGTTAGGGTTCAGAAAACAACAAAGCCAGGAGCTCCAGGGATACTCACCATGCAAAAGGCAGGCCAAGTTGAGCGTAGCACATCCAAATCCCCTCTCCCTCTTCGTCATTCTGCTCGGAACTTCCCACAGCCCAATGCCCGATTTCTGCCTCAGTCTACGGTTAAGCTTAGGGCTAGGGTTAGGGTTATGCCTAGGGTTAGGGTTCACAAAACCACAAAGCCAGGAGCTCCAGGGATACTCCCCATGCAAAAGGCAGGCCAAGTTGAGCGTAGCACATCCAAATCCCCTCTCCCTCTTCGTCATTCTGCTCGGAACTCACCACAGCCCAATGCCCGATTTCTGCCTCAGTCTAGGGTTAGGCTTAGGGCTAGGAGTAGGGTTATGCTTAGGGTTAGGGTTCAGAAAACCACAAAGCCAGGAGCTCCAGGGGTACTCACCATGCAAAAGGCAGGCCAAGTTGAGCGTAGCACATCCAAATCCCCTCTCCCTCTTCGTCATTCTGCTCGGAACTCCCCACAGCCCAATGCCCGATTTCTGCCTCAGTCTCGGGTTCGGCTTAGGGCTCGGGTTAGGGTTATGCCTAGGGTTAGGGTTCACAAAACCACAAAGCCAGGAGCTCCAGGGATACTCACCATGCAAAAGGCAGGCCAAGTTGAGCATAGCACATCCAAATCCTTGCTCCCTCTTCATCATTCTGCTCGGAACTCACCACAGCCCCATGCCCGATTTCTGCCTCAGTCTAGGGTTAGGTTTAGGGCTAGGGTTAGGGTTATGCCTAGGGTTAGGGTTCAGAAAACCACAAAGCCAGGAGCTCCAGGGATACTCCCCATGCAAAAGGCAGGCCAAGTTGAGCGTAGCACATCCAAATCCTTGCTCCCTCTTCGTCATTCTGCTCGGAACTCCCCACAGCCCAATGCCCGATTTCTGCCTCAGTCTACGGTTAGGCTTAGGGCTAGGGTTAGGGTTATGCCTAGGGTTAGGGTTCAGAAAACCACAAAGCCAGGAGCTCCAGGGATACTCACCATGCAAAAGGCAGGCCAAGTTGAGCGTAGCACATCCAAATCCTTGCTCCCTCTACGTCATTCTGCTCGGAACTCACCACAGCCCAATGCACGATTACTGGCTCAGTCTAGGGTTAGGCTTAGGGCTAGGGTTAGGGTTATGCCTAGGGTTATGGTTCACAAAACCACAAAGCCAGGAGCTCCAGGGATACTCACCATGCAAAAGGCAGGCCAAGTTGAGCGTAGCACATCCAAATCCCCGCTCCCTCTTCGTCATTCTGCTCGGAACTCACCACAGCCCAATGCCCGATTTCTGCCTCAGTCTAGGGTTAGGCTTAGGGCTAGGGTTAGGGTTATGCCTAGGGTTAGGGTTCACAAAACCACAAAGCCAGGAGCTCCAGGGATACTCACCATGCAAAAGGCAGGCCAAGTTGAGCGTAGCACATCCAAATCCTTGCTCCCTCTTTGTCATTCTGCTCAGAACTTCCCACAGCCCAATGCCCGATTTCTGCCTCAGTCTAGGGTTAGGCTTAGGGCTAGGGTTAGGGTTATGCCTAGGGTTAGGGTTCACAAAACCACAAAGCCAGGAGCTCCAGGGACACTGATCATGCGAAAGGCAGGCCAAGTTAAGCACGGCACATCCAAAACCTTGCTCCCTCTTCTTCTTTCTGCAAGGGTTAGGGTTAGGGGCTCGGGTTAGTGTTAGGGGTTAGGGTTAGGGGTAGGGTTAGGGTTAGGGTTTTGACTAGGGTTAGGATTGAGAAAACGACAAAGCCAGGGGACCCAGGCACACTAAGCATGCAAAAGGCAGGCCAAGTTGAGCGTAGCACATCCAAATCCCCTCTCCCTCTTCGTCATTCTGCTCGGAATTCACCACAGCCCAATGCCCGATTTCTGCCTCAGTCTAGGGTTAGGCTTAGGGCTAGGGTTAGGGTTATGCCTAGGGTTAGGGTTCACAAAACCACAAAGCCAGGAGCTCCAGGGATACTCACCATGCAAAAGGCAGGCCAAGTTGAGCGCAGCCAATCCAAATCCTTGCTCCCTCTTCGTCATTCTGCTCGGAACTCCCCACAGCCCAATGCCCGATTTCTGCCTCAGTCTAGGGTTAGGCTTAGGGCTAGGGTTAGGGTTATGCCTAGGGTTAGGGTTCAGAAAACCACAAAGCCAGGAGCTCCAGGGATACTCACCATGCAAAAGGCAGGCCAAGTTGAGCGTAGCACATCCAAATCCCCTCTCCCTCTTCGTCATTCTGCTCGGAACTTCCCACAGCCCAATGCCCGATTTCTGCCTCAGTCTACGGTTAAGCTTAGGGCTAGGGTTAGGGTTATGCCTAGGGTTAGGGTTCAGAAAACCACAAAGCCAGGAGCTCCAGGGATACTCCCCATGTAAAAGGCAGGCCAAGTTGAGCGTAGCACATCCAAATCCCCTCTCCCTCTTCGTCATTCTGCTCGGAACTCACCACAGCCCAATGCCCGATTTCTGCCTCAGTCTAGGGTTAGGCTTAGGGCTAGGATTAGGGTTATGCTTAGGGTTAGGGTTCAGAAAACCACAAAGCCAGGAGCTCCAGGGGTACTCACCATGCAAAAGGCAGGCCAAGTTGAGCGTAGCACATCCAAATCCCCTCTCCCTCTTCGTCATTCTGCTCGGAACTCCCCACAGCCCAATGCCCGATTTCTGCCTCAGTCTAGGGTTCGGCTTAGGGCTAGGGTTAGGGTTATGCCTAGGGTTAGGGTTCACAAAACCACAAAGCCAGGAGCTCCAGGGACACTCCCCATGCAAAAGGCAGGCCAAGTTGAGCATAGCACATCCAAATCCTTGCTCCCTCTTCATCATTCTGCTCGGAACTCACCACAGCCCCATGCCCGATTTCTGCCTCAGTCTAGGGTTAGGTTTAGGGCTAGGGTTAGGGTTATGGCTAGGGTTAGGGTTCAGAAAACCACAAAGCCAGGAGCTCCAGGGATACTCCCCATGCAAAAGGCAGGCCAAGTTGAGCGTAGCACATCCAAATCCTTGCTCCCTCTTCGTCATTCTGCTCGCAACTCCCCACAGCCCAATGCCCGATTTCTGCCTCAGTCTACGGTTAGGCTTAGGGCTAGGGTTAGGGTTATGCCTAGGGTTAGGGTTCACAAAACCACAAAGCCAGGAGCTCCAGGGATACTCCCCATGCAAAAGGCAGGCCAAGTTGAGCGTAGCACATCCAAATCCCCTCTCCCTCTTCGTCATTCTGCTCGGAACTCACCACAGCCCAATGCCCGATTTCTGCCTCAGTCTAGGGTTAGGCTTAGGGCTAGGGTTAGGGTTATGCCTAGGGTTAGGGTTATGCCTAGGGTTAGGGTTCACAAAACCACAAAGCCAGGAGCTCCTGGGATACTCACCATGCAAAAGGCAGGCCAAGTTGAGCGTAGCACATCCAAATCCCCTCTCCCTCTTCGTCATTCTGCTCGGAACTCACCACAGCCCAATGCCCGATTACTGCCTCAGTCTAGGGTTAGGCTTAGGGCTAGGGTTAGGGTTATGCCTAGGGTTAGGGTTCACAAAACCACAAAGCCAGGAGCTCCAGGGATACTCACCATGCAAAAGGCAGGCCAAGTTGAGCGTAGCACATCCAAATCCCCTCTCCCTCTTCGTCATTCTGCTCGGAACTCACCACAGCCCAATGCCCGATTTCTGCCTCAGTCTAGGGTTAGGCTTAGGGCTAGGGTTAGGGTTATGCCTAGGGTTAGGGTTCACAAAACCACAAAGCCAGGAGCTCCAGGGATACTCCCCATGCAAAAGGCAGGCCAAGTTGAGCGTAGCACATCCAAATCCCCTCTCCCTCTTCGTCATTCTGCTCGGAACTCACCACAGCCCAATGCCCGATTTCTGCCTCAGTCTAGGGTTAGGCTTAGGGCTAGGGTTAGGGTTATGCCTAGGGTTAGGGTTCACAAAACCACAAAGCCAGGAGCTCCAGGGATACTCACCATGCAAAAGGCAGGCCAAGTTGAGCGTAGCACATCCAAATCCTTGCTCCCTCTTTGTCATTCTGCTCGGAACACACCACAGCCCCATGCCCGATTTCTGCCTCAGTCTAGGGTTAGGCTTAGGGCTAGGGTTAGGGTTATGCCTAGGGTTAGGGTTCACAAAACCACAAAGCCAGGAGCTCCAGGGATACTCCCCATGCAAAAGGCAGGCCAAGTTGAGCGCAGCCAATCCAAATCCTTGCTCCCTCTTCGTCATTCTGCTCGGAACTCCCCACAGCCCAATGCCTGATTTCTGCCTCAGTCTAGGGTTAGGCTTAGGGCTAGGGTTAGGGTTATGCCTAGGGTTAGGGTTCAGAAAACAACAAAGCCAGGAGCTCCAGGGATACTCACCATGCAAAAGGCAGGCCAAGTTGAGCGTAGCACATCCAAATCCCCTCTCCCTCTTCGTCATTCTGCTCGGAACTCACCACAGCCCAATGCCCGATTACTGGCTCAGTCTAGGGTTAGGCTTAGGGCTAGGGTTAGGGTTATGCCTAGGGTTAGGGTTCACAAAACCACAAAGCCAGGAGCTCCAGGGATACTCCCCATGCAAAAGGCAGGCCAAGTTGAGCGTAGCACATCCAAATCCCCTCTCCCTCTTCGTCATTCTGCTCGGAACTCACCACAGCCCAATGCCCGATTTCTGCCTCAGTCTAGGGTTAGGCTTAGGGCTAGGATTAGGGTTATGCTTAGGGTTAGGGTTCAGAAAACCACAAAGCCAGGAGCTCCAGGGGTACTCACCATGCAAAAGGCAGGCCAAGTTGAGCGTAGCACATCCAAATCCCCTCTCCCTCTTCGTCATTCTGCTCGGAACTCCCCACAGCCCAATGCCCGATTTCTGCCTCAGTCTCGGGTTCGGCTTAGGGCTCGGGTTAGGGTTATGCCTAGGGTTAGGGTTCAGAAAACCACAAAGCCAGGAGCTCCAGGGATACTCCCCATGCAAAAGGCAGGCCAAGTTGAGCATAGCACATCCAAATCCTTGCTCCCTCTTCATCATTCTGCTCGGAACTCACCACAGCCCCATGCCCGATTTCTGCCTCAGTCTAGGGTTAGGTTTAGGGCTAGGGTTAGGGTTATGGCTAGGGTTAGGGTTCACAAAACCACAAAGCCAGGCGCTCCAGGGATACTCCCCATGCAAAAGGCAGGCCAAGTTGAGCGTAGCACATCCAAATCCTTGCTCCCTCTTCGTCATTCTGCTCGGAACTCCCCACAGCCCAATGCCCGATTTCTGCCTCAGTCTACGGTTAGGCTTAGGGCTAGGGTTAGGGTTATGCCTAGGGTTAGGGTTCAGAAAGCCACAAAGCCAGGAGCTCCAGGGATACTCCCCATGCAAAAGGCAGGCCAAGTTGAGCGTAGCACATCCAAATCCTTGCTCCCTCTTCGTCATTCTTCTCGGAACTCACCACAGCCCAATGCCCGATTACTGCCTCAGTCTAGGGTTAAGCTTAGGGCTAGGGTTAGGGTTATGGCTAGGGTTAGGGTTCAGAAAACCACAAAGCCAGGAGCTCCAGGGATACTCACCATGCAAAAGGCAGGCCAAGTTGAGCGTAGCACATCCAAATCCTTGCTCCCTCTACGTCATTCTGCTCGGAACTCACCACAGCCCAATGCACGATTACTGGCTCAGTCTAGGGTTAGGCTTAGGGCTAGGGTTAGGGTTATGCCTAGGGTTATGGTTCACAAAACCACAAAGCCAGGAGCTCCAGGGATACTCCCCATGCAAAAGGCAGGCCAAGTTGAGCGTAGCACATCCAAATCCCCGCTCCCTCTTCGTCATTCTGCTCGGAACTCACCACAGCCCAATGCCCGATTTCTGCCTCAGTCTAGGGTTAGGCTTAGGGCTAGGGTTAGGGTTATGCCTAGGGTTAGGGTTATGCCTAGGGTTAGGGTTCACAAAACCACAAAGCCAGGAGCTCCAGGGATACTCACCATGCAAAAGGCAGGCCAAGTTGAGCGTAGCACATCCAAATCCCCTCTCCCTCTTCGTCATTCTGCTCGGAACTCACCACAGCCCAATGCCCGATTACTGCCTCAGTCTAGGGTTAGGCTTAGGGCTAGGGTTAGGGTTATGCCTAGGGTTAGGGTTCACAAAACCACAAAGCCAGGAGCTCCAGGGATACTCACCATGCAAAAGGCAGGCCAAGTTGAGCGTAGCACATCCAAATCCTTGCTCCCTCTTCGTCATTCTGCTCGGAACTCACCACAGCCCAATGCCCGATTACTGCCTCAGTCTAGGGTTAGGCTTAGGGCTAGGGTTAGGGTTATGCCTAGGGTTAGGGTTCAGAAAACCACAAAGCCAGGAGCTCCAGGGATACTCACCATGCAAAAGGCAGGCCAAGTTGAGCGTAGCACATCCAAATCCCCTCTCCCTCTTCGTCATTCTGCTCGGAACTTCCCACAGCCCAATGCCAGATTACTGGCTCAGTCTAGGGTTAGGCTTAGGGCTAGGGTTAGGGTTATGCCTAGGGTTAGGGTTCACAAAACCACAAAGCCAGGAGCTCCAGGGATACTCCCCATGCAAAAGGCAGGCCAAGTTGAGCGTAGCACATCCAAATCCTTGCTCCCTCTTTGTCATTCTGCTCAGAACTTCCCACAGCCCAATGCCAGATTACTGGCTCAGTCTAGGGTTAGGCTTAGGGCTAGGGTTAGGGTTATGCCTAGGGTTAGGGTTCAGAAAACCACAAAGCCAGGAGCTCCAGGGACACTGATCATGCGAAAGGCAGGCCAAGTTAAGCACGGCACATCCAAAACCTTGCTCCCTCTTCTTCTTTCTGCAAGGGTTAGGGTTAGGGGCTCGGGTTAGTGTTAGGGGTTAGGGTTAGGGGTAGGGTTAGGGTTAGGGTTTTGACTAGGGTTAGGGTTCACAAAACCACAAAGCCAGGGGACCCAGGCACACTAAGCATGCAAAAGGCAGGCCAAGTTGAGCGTAGCACATCCAAATCCCCTCTCCCTCTTCGTCATTCTGCTCGGAACTCACCACAGCCCAATGCCCGATTACTGCCTCAGTCTAGGGTTAAGCTTAGGGCTAGGGTTAGGGTTATGGCTAGGGTTAGGGTTCAGAAAACCACAAAGCCAGGAGCTCCAGGGATACTCACCATGCAAAAGGCAGGCCAAGTTGAGCGTAGCACATCCAAATCCTTGCTCCCTCTACGTCATTCTGCTCGGAACTCACCACAGCCCAATGCACGATTACTGGCTCAGTCTAGGGTTAGGCTTAGGGCTAGGGTTAGGGTTATGCCTAGGGTTATGGTTCACAAAACCACAAAGCCAGGAGCTCCAGGGATACTCACCATGCAAAAGGCAGGCCAAGTTGAGCGTAGCACATCCAAATCCCCGCTCCCTCTTCGTCATTCTGCTCGGAACTCACCACAGCCCAATGCCCGATTTCTGCCTCAGTCTAGGGTTAGGCTTAGGGCTAGGGTTAGGGTTATGCCTAGGGTTAGGGTTATGCCTAGGGTTAGGGTTCACAAAACCACAAAGCCAGGAGCTCCAGGGATACTCACCATGCAAAAGGCAGGCCAAGTTGAGCGTAGCACATCCAAATCCCCTCTCCCTCTTCGTCATTCTGCTCGGAACTCACCACAGCCCAATGCCCGATTACTGCCTCAGTCTAGGGTTAGGCTTAGGGCTAGGGTTAGGGTTATGCCTAGGGTTAGGGTTCACAAAACCACAAAGCCAGGAGCTCCAGGGATACTCACCATGCAAAAGGCAGGCCAAGTTGAGCGTAGCACATCCAAATCCTTGCTCCCTCTTCGTCATTCTGCTCGGAACTCACCACAGCCCAATGCCCGATTACTGCCTCAGTCTAGGGTTAGGCTTAGGGCTAGGGTTAGGGTTATGCCTAGGGTTAGGGTTCAGAAAACCACAAAGCCAGGAGCTCCAGGGATACTCACCATGCAAAAGGCAGGCCAAGTTGAGCGTAGCACATCCAAATCCCCTCTCCCTCTTCGTCATTCTGCTCGGAACTTCCCACAGCCCAATGCCAGATTACTGGCTCAGTCTAGGGTTAGGCTTAGGGCTAGGGTTAGGGTTATGCCTAGGGTTAGGGTTCACAAAACCACAAAGCCAGGAGCTCCAGGGATACTCCCCATGCAAAAGGCAGGCCAAGTTGAGCGTAGCACATCCAAATCCTTGCTCCCTCTTTGTCATTCTGCTCAGAACTTCCCACAGCCCAATGCCAGATTACTGGCTCAGTCTAGGGTTAGGCTTAGGGCTAGGGTTAGGGTTATGCCTAGGGTTAGGGTTCAGAAAACCACAAAGCCAGGAGCTCCAGGGACACTGATCATGCGAAAGGCAGGCCAAGTTAAGCACGGCACATCCAAAACCTTGCTCCCTCTTCTTCTTTCTGCAAGGGTTAGGGTTAGGGGCTCGGGTTAGTGTTAGGGGTTAGGGTTAGGGGTAGGGTTAGGGTTAGGGTTTTGACTAGGGTTAGGGTTCACAAAACCACAAAGCCAGGGGACCCAGGCACACTAAGCATGCAAAAGGCAGGCCAAGTTGAGCGTAGCACATCCAAATCCCCTCTCCCTCTTCGTCATTCTGCTCGGAACTCACCACAGCCCAATGCCCGATTTCTGCCTCAGTCTAGGGTTAGGCTTAGGGCTAGGGTTAGGGTTATGCCTAGGGTTAGGGTTCAGAAAACCACAAAGCCAGGAGCTCCAGGGATACTCACCATGCAAAAGGCAGGCCAAGTTGAGTGTAGCACATCCAAATCCTTGCTCCCTCTTCTTCATTCTGCTCGGAACTCACCACGGCCCAATGCCCGATATCTGCCTCAGTCTAGGGTTAGGCTTAGGGCTAGGGTTAGGGTTATGCCTAGGGTTAGGGTTCACAAAACCACAAAGCCAGGAGCTCCAGGGATACTCCCCATGCAAAAGGCAGGCCAAGTTGAGCGTAGCACATCCAAATCCTTGCTCCCTCTTCGTCATTATGCTCGGAACTCACCACAGCCCAATGCCCGATTACTGGCTCAGTCTAGGGTTAGGCTTAGGGCTAGGGTTAGGGTTATGCCTAGGGTTAGGGTTCAGAAAACCACAAAGCCAGGAGCTCCTGGGATACTCACCATGCAAAAGGCAGGCCAAGTTGAGCGTAGCACATCCAAATCCTTGCTCCCTCTTCTTCATTCTGCTCGGAACTCACCACAGCCCAATGCCCGATTACTGGCTCAGTCTATGGTTAGGCTTAGGGCTAGGGTTAGGGTTATGCCTAGGGTTAGGGTTCAGAAAACCACAAAGCCAGGAGCTCCAGGGATACTCACCATGCAAAAGGCAGGCCAAGTTGAGCGTAGCACATCCAAATCCTTGCTCCCTCTTTGTCATTATGCTCGGAACTCACCACAGCCCAATGCCCGATTACTGCCTCAGTCTAGGGTTAGGCTTAGGGCTAGGGTTAGGGTTATGCCTAGGGTTAGGGTTCAGAAAACCACAAAGCCAGGAGCTCCAGGGATACTCCCCATGCAAAAGGCAGGCCAAGTTGAGCGTAGCACATCCAAATCCCCTCTCCCTCTTCGTCATTCTGCTCGGAACTCACCACAGCCCAATGCCCGATTACTGCCTCAGTCTAGGGTTAGGCTTAGGGCTAGGGTTAGGGTTATGCCTAGGGTTAGGGTTCACAAAACCACAAAGCCAGGAGCTCCAGGGATACTCACCATGCAAAAGGCAGGCCAAGTTGAGCGTAGCACATCCAAATCCCCTCTCCCTCTTCGTCATTCTGCTCGGAACTCACCACAGCCCAATGCCCGATTACTGCCTCAGTCTAGGGTTAGGCTTAGGGCTAGGGTTAGGGTTATGCCTAGGGTTAGGGTTCACAAAACCACAAAGCCAGGAGCTCCAGGGATACTCCCCATGCAAAAGGCAGGCCAAGTTGAGCGTAGCACATCCAAATCCCCTCTCCCTCTTCTTCATTCTGCTCAGAACTTCCCACAGCCCAATGCCAGATTACTGGCTCAGTCTAGGGTTGGGCTTAGGGCTAGGGTTAGGGTTATGCCTAGGGTTAGGGTTCACAAAACCACAAAGCCAGGAGCTCCAGGGACACTGATCATGCGAAAGGCAGGCCAAGTTAAGCACGGCACATCCAAAACCTTGCTCCCTCTTCTTCTTTCTGCAAGGGTTAGGGTTAGGGGCTCGGGTTAGTGTTAGGGGTTAGGGTTAGGGGTAGGGTTAGGGTTAGGGTTTTGACTAGGGTTAGGATTGAGAAAACGACAAAGCCAGGGGACCCACGCACACTAAGCATGCAAAAGGCAGGCCAAGTTGAGCGTAGCACATCCAAATCCCCTCTCCCTCTTCGTCATTCTGCTCGGAACTCACCACAGCCCAATGCCCGATTACTGCCTCAGTCTAGGGTTAGGCTTAGGGCTAGGGTTAGGGTTATGCCTAGGGTTAGGGTTCACAAAACCACAAAGCCAGGAGCTCCAGGGATACTCACCATGCAAAAGGCAGGCCAAGTTGAGTGTAGCACATCCAAATCCTTGCTCCCTCTTCTTCATTCTGCTCGGAACTCACCACAGCCCAATGCCCGATATCTGCCTCAGTCTAGGGTTAGGCTTAGGGCTAGGGTTAGGGTTATGCCTAGGGTTATGGTTCACAAAACCACAAAGCCAGGAGCTCCAGGGATACTCACCATGCAAAAGGCAGGCCAAGTTGAGCGTAGCACATCCAAATCCCCGCTCCCTCTTCGTCATTCTGCTCGGAACTCACCACAGCCCAATGCCCGATTTCTGCCTCAGTCTAGGGTTAGGCTTAGGGCTAGGGTTAGGGTTATGCCTAGGGTTAGGGTTATGCCTAGGGTTAGGGTTCACAAAACCACAAAGCCAGGAGCTCCAGGGATACTCACCATGCAAAAGGCAGGCCAAGTTGAGCGTAGCACATCCAAATCCCCTCTCCCTCTTCGTCATTCTGCTCGGAACTCACCACAGCCCAATGCCCGATTACTGCCTCAGTCTAGGGTTAGGCTTAGGGCTAGGGTTAGGGTTATGCCTAGGGTTAGGGTTCACAAAACCACAAAGCCAGGAGCTCCAGGGATACTCACCATGCAAAAGGCAGGCCAAGTTGAGCGTAGCACATCCAAATCCTTGCTCCCTCTTCTTCATTCTGCTCAGAACTTCCCACAGCCCAATGCCAGATTACTGGCTCAGTCTAGGGTTAGGCTTAGGGCTAGGGTTAGGGTTATGCCTAGGGTTAGGGTTCACAAAACCACAAAGCCAGGAGCTCCAGGGACACTGATCATGCGAAAGGCAGGCCAAGTTAAGCACGGCACATCCAAAACCTTGCTCCCTCTTCTTCTTTCTGCAAGGGTTAGGGTTAGGGGCTCGGGTTAGTGTTAGGGGTTAGGGTTAGGGGTAGGGTTAGGGTTAGGGTTTTGACTAGGGTTAGGATTGAGAAAACGACAAAGCCAGGGGACCCACGCACACTAAGCATGCAAAAGGCAGGCCAAGTTGAGCGTAGCACATCCAAATCCCCTCTCCCTCTTCGTCATTCTGCTCGGAACTCACCACAGCCCAATGCCCGATTACTGCCTCAGTCTAGGGTTAGGCTTAGGGCTAGGGTTAGGGTTATGCCTAGGGTTAGGGTTCACAAAACCACAAAGCCAGGAGCTCCAGGGATACTCACCATGCAAAAGGCAGGCCAAGTTGAGTGTAGCACATCCAAATCCTTGCTCCCTCTTCTTCATTCTGCTCGGAACTCACCACAGCCCAATGCCCGATATCTGCCTCAGTCTAGGGTTAGGCTTAGGGCTAGGGTTAGGGTTATGCCTAGGGTTATGGTTCACAAAACCACAAAGCCAGGAGCTCCAGGGATACTCACCATGCAAAAGGCAGGCCAAGTTGAGCGTAGCACATCCAAATCCCCGCTCCCTCTTCGTCATTCTGCTCGGAACTCACCACAGCCCAATGCCCGATTTCTGCCTCAGTCTAGGGTTAGGCTTAGGGCTAGGGTTAGGCTTAGGGCTAGGGTTAGGGTTATGCCTAGGGTTAGGGTTCACAAAACCACAAAGCCAGGAGCTCCAGGGATACTCACCATGCAAAAGGCAGGCCAAGTTGAGCGTAGCACATCCAAATCCCCTCTCCCTCTTCGTCATTCTGCTCGGAACTCACCACAGCCCAATGCCCGATTACTGCCTCAGTCTAGGGTTAGGCTTAGGGCTAGGGTTAGGGTTATGCCTAGGGTTAGGGTTCAGAAAACCACAAAGCCAGGAGCTCCAGGGATACTCACCATGCAAAAGGCAGGCCAAGTTGAGCGTAGCACATCCAAATCCTTGCTCCCTCTTCGTCATTCTGCTCGGAACTCACCACAGCCCAATGCCCGATTACTGCCTCAGTCTAGGGTTAGGCTTAGCGCTAGGGTTAGGGTTATGCCTAGGGTTAGGGTTCACAAAACCACAAAGCCAGGAGCTCCAGGGATACTCACCATGCAAAAGGCAGGCCAAGTTGATCGTAGCACATCCAAATCCCCTCTCCCTCTTCGTCATTCTGCTCGGAACTTCCCACAGCCCAATGCCAGATTACTGGCTCAGTCTAGGGTTAGGCTTAGGGCTAGGGTTAGGGTTATGCCTAGGGTTAGGGTTCACAAAACCACAAAGCCAGGAGCTCCAGGGATACTCCCCATGCAAAAGGCAGGCCCAGTTGAGCGTAGCACATCCAAATCCTTGCTCCCTCTTTGTCATTCTGCTCAGAACTTCCCACAGCCCAATGCCAGATTACTGGCTCAGTCTAGGGTTAGGCTTAGGGCTAGGGTTAGGGTTATGCCTAGGGTTAGGGTTCACAAAACCACAAAGCCAGGAGCTCCAGGGACACTGATCATGCGAAAGGCAGGCCAAGTTAAGCACGGCACATCCAAAACCTTGCTCCCTCTTCTTCTTTCTGCAAGGGTTAGGGTTAGGGGCTCGGGTTAGTGTTAGGGGTTAGGGTTAGGGGTATGGTTAGGGTTAGGGTTTTGACTAGGGTTAGGATTGAGAAAACGACAAAGCCAGGGGACCCACGCACACTAAGCATGCAAAAGGCAGGCCAAGTTGAGCGTAGCACATCCAAATCCCCTCTCCCTCTTCGTCATTCTGCTCGGAACTCACCACAGCCCAATGCCCGATTTCTGCCTCAGTCTAGGGTTAGGCTTAGGGCTAGGGTTAGGGTTATGCCTAGGGTTAGGGTTCACAAAACCACAAAGCCAGGAGCTCCAGGGATACTCACCATGCAAAAGGCAGGCCAAGTTGAGTGTAGCACATCCAAATCCTTGCTCCCTCTTCTTCATTCTGCTCGGAACTCACCACGGCCCAATGCCCGATATCTGCCTCAGTCTAGGGTTAGGCTTAGGGCTAGGGTTAGGGTTATGCCTAGGGTTAGGGTTCACAAAACCACAAAGCCAGGAACTCCAGGGATACTCCCCATGCAAAAGGCAGGCCAAGTTGAGCATAGCACATCCAAATCCTTGCTCCCTCTTCGTCATTCTGCTCGGAACTCACCACAGCCCAATGCCCGATTACTGCCTCAGTCTAGGGTTAGGCTTAGGGCTAGGGTTAGGGTTATGCCTAGGGTTAGGGTTCACAAAACCACAAAGCCAGGAGCTCCTGGGATACTCACCATGCAAAAGGCAGGCCAAGTTGAGCGTAGCACATCCAAATCCTTGCTCCCTCTTCTTCATTCTGCTCGGAACTCACCACAGCCCAATGCCCGATTACTGGCTCAGTCTAGGGTTAGGCTTAGGGCTAGGGTTAGGGTTATGCCTAGGGTTAGGGTTCAGAAAACCACAAAGCCAGGAGCTCCAGGGATACTCACCATGCAAAAGGCAGGCCAAGTTGAGCGTAGCACATCCAAATCCTTGCTCCCTCTTCGTCATTATGCTCGGAACTCACCACAGCCCAATGCCCGATTACTGCCTCAGTCTAGGGTTAGGCTTAGGGCTAGGGTTAGGGTTATGCCTAGGGTTAGGGTTCAGAAAACCACAAAGCCAGGAGCTCCAGGGATACTCACCATGCAAAAGGCAGGCCAAGTTGAGCGTAGCACATCCAAATCCCCTCTCCCTCTTCGTCATTCTGCTCGGAACTCACCACAGCCCAAAGCCCGATTACTGCCTCAGTCTAGGGTTAGGCTTAGGGCTAGGGTTAGGGTTATGCCTAGGGTTAGGGTTCACAAAACCACAAAGCCAGGAGCTCCAGGGATACTCACCATGCAAAAGGCAGGCCAAGTTGAGCGTAGCACATCCAAATCCCCTCTCCCTCTTTGTCATTCTGCTCGGAACTCACCACAGCCCAATGCCCGATTACTGCCTCAGTCTAGGGTTAGGCTTAGGGCTAGGGTTAGGGTTATGCCTAGGGTTAGGGTTCACAAAACCACAAAGCCAGGAGCTCCAGGGATACTCCCCATGCAAAAGGCAGGCCAAGTTGAGCGTAGCACATCCAAATCCTTGCTCCCTCTTTGTCATTCTGCTCAGAACTTCCCACAGCCCAATGCCAGATTACTGGCTCAGTCTAGGGTTAGGCTTAGGGCTAGGGTTAGGGTTATGCCTAGGGTTAGGGTTCACAAAACCACAAAGCCAGGAGCTCCAGGGACACTGATCATGCGAAAGGCAGGCCAAGTTAAGCACGGCACATCCAAAACCTTGCTCCCTCTTCTTCTTTCTGCAAGGGTTAGGGTTAGGGGCTCGGGTTAGTGTTAGGGGTTAGGGTTAGGGGTAGGGTTAGGGTTAGGGTTTTGACTAGGGTTAGGATTGAGAAAACGACAAAGCCAGGGGACCCACGCACACTAAGCATGCGAAAGGCAGGCCAAGTTGAGCGTAGCACATCCAAATCCCCTCTCCCTCTTCGTCATTCTGCTCGGAACTCACCACAGCCCAATGCCCGATTACTGCCTCAGTCTACGGTTAGGCTTAGGGCTAGGGTTAGGGTTATGCCTAGGGTTAGGGTTCAGAAAACCACAAAGCCAGGAGCTCCAGGGATACTCCCCATGCAAAAGGCAGGCCAAGTTGAGCGTAGCACATCCAAATCCCCTCTCCCTCTTCTTCATTCTGCTCGGAACTCACCACAGCCCAATGCCCGATATCTGCCTCAGTCTAGGGTTAGGCTTAGGGCTAGGGTTAGGGTTATGCCTAGGGTTAGGGTTCACAAAACCACAAAGCCAGGAGCTCCAGGGATACTCACCATGCAAAAGGCAGGCCAAGTTGAGCGTAGCACATCCAAATCCCCTCTCCCTCTTCGTCATTCTGCTCGGAACTCCCCACAGCCCAATGCCCGATTTCTGCCTCAGTCTAGGGTTCGGCTTAGGGCTAGGGTTAGGGTTATGCCTAGGGTTAGGGTTCACAAAACCACAAAGCCAGGAGCTCCAGGGATACTCCCCATGCAAAAGGCAGGCCAAGTTGAGCGTAGCACATCCAAATCCTTGCTCCCTCTTCGTCATTCTGCTCGGAACTCCCCACAGCCCCATGCCCGATTTCTGCCTCAGTCTAGGGTTAGGCTTAGGGCTAGGGTTAGGGTTATGCCTAGGGTTAGGGTTCACAAAACCACAAAGCCAGGAGCTCCAGGGACACTGATCATGCGAAAGGCAGGCCAAGTTAAGCACGGCACATCCAAAACCTTGCTCCCTCTTCTTCTTTCTGCAAGGGTTAGGGTTAGGGGCTCGGGTTAGTGTTAGGGGTTAGGGTTAGGGGTAGGGTTAGGGTTAGGGTTTTGACTAGGGTTAGGATTGAGAAAACGACAAAGCCAGGGGACCCAGGCACACTAAGCATGCAAAAGGCAGGCCAAGTTGAGCGTAGCACATCCAAATCCCCTCTCCCTTTTCGTCATTCTGCTCGGAACTCACCACAGCCCAATGCCCGATTTCTGCCTCAGTCTAGGGTTAGGCTTAGGGCTAGGGTTAGGGTTATGCCTAGGGTTAGGGTTCAGAAAACCACAAAGCCAGGAGCTCCAGGGATACTCACCATGCAAAAGGCAGGCCAAGTTGAGCGTAGCACATCCAAATCATTGCTCCCTCTTTGTCATTCTGCTCGGAACTCACCACAGCCCCATGCTCGATTTCTGCCTCAGTCTAGGGTTAGGCTTAGGGCTAGGGTTAGGGTTATGCCTAGGGTTAGGGTTCAGAAAACCACAAAGCCCGGAGCTCCAGGGATACTCCCCATGCAAAAGGCAGGCCAAGTTGAGCGCAGCCAATCCAAATCCTTGCTCCCTCTTCGTCATTCTGCTCGGAACTCCCCACAGCCCAATGCCCGATTTCTGCCTCAGTCTAGGGTTAGGCTTAGGGCTAGGGTTAGGGTTATGCCTAGGGTTAGGGTTCACAAAACCACAAAGCCAGGAGCTCCAGGGATACTCACCATGCAAAAGGCAGGCCAAGTTGAGCGTAGCACATCCAAATCCCCTCTCCCTCTTTGTCATTCTGCTCAGAACTCCCCACAGCCCAATGCCCGATTACTGGCTCAGTCTAGGGTTAGGCTTAGGGCTAGGGTTAGGGTTATGCCTAGGGTTAGGGTTCACAAAACCACAAAGCCAGGAGCTCCAGGGATACTCCCCATGCAAAAGGCAGGCCAAGTTGAGCGTAGCACATCCAAATCCTTGCTCCCTCTTTGTCATTCTGCTCAGAACTTCCCACAGCCCAATGCCAGATTACTGGCTCAGTCTAGGGTTAGGCTTAGGGCTAGGGTTAGGGTTATGCCTAGGGTTAGGGTTCACAAAACCACAAAGCCAGGAGCTCCAGGGACACTGATCATGCGAAAGGCAGGCCAAGTTAAGCACGGCACATCCAAAACCTTGCTCCCTCTTCTTCTTTCTGCAAGGGTTAGGGTTAGGGGCTCGGGTTAGTGTTAGGGGTTAGGGTTAGGGGTAGGGTTAGGGTTAGGGTTTTGACTAGGGTTAGGATTGAGAAAACCACAAAGCCAGGGGACCCACGCACACTAAGCATGCAAAAGGCAGGCCAAGTTGAGCGTAGCACATCCAAATCCCCTCTCCCTCTTCATCATTCTGCTCGGAACTCACCACAGCCCAATGCCCGATTACTGCCTCAGTCTACGGTTAGGCTTAGGGCTAGGGTTAGGGTTATGCCTAGGGTTAGGGTTCAGAAAACCACAAAGCCAGGAGCTCCAGGGATACTCACCATGCAAAAGGCAGGCCAAGTTGAGCGTAGCACATCCAAATCCCCTCTCCCTCTTCGTCATTCTGCTCGGAACTCACCACAGCCCAATGCCCGATTTCTGCCTCAGTCTAGGGTTAGGCTTAGGGCTAGGGTTAGGGTTATGCCTAGGGTTAGGGTTCACAAAACAACAAAGCCAGGAGCTCCAGGGATACTCACCATGCAAAAGGCAGGCCAAGTTGAGCGTAGCACATCCAAATCCCCTCTCCCTCTTCGTCATTCTGCTCGGAACTCCCCACAGCCCAATGCCCGATTTCTGCCTCAGTCTAGGGTTCGGCTTAGGGCTCGGGTTAGGGTTATGCCTAGGGTTAGGGTTCACAAAACCACAAAGCCAGGAGCTCCAGGGATACTCCCCATGCAAAAGGCAGGCCAAGTTGAGCGCAGCCAATCCAAATCCTTGCTCCCTCTTCGTCATTCTGCTCGGAACTCCCCACAGCCCAATGCCCGATTTCTGCCTCAGTCTACGGTTAGGCTTAGGGCTAGGGTTAGGGTTATGCCTAGGGTTAGGGTTCAGAAAGCCACAAAGCCAGGAGCTCCAGGGATACTCCCCATGCAAAAGGCAGGCCAAGTTGAGCGTAGCACATCCAAATCCTTGCTCCCTCTTTGTCATTCTGCTCGGAACTCACCACAGCCCAATGCCCGATTACTGCCTCAGTCTAGGGTTAAGCTTAGGGCTAGGGTTAGGGTTATGGCTAGGGTTAGGGTTCAGAAAACCACAAAGCCAGGAGCTCCAGGGATACTCACCATGCAAAAGGCAGGCCAAGTTGAGCGTAGCACATCCAAATCCTTGCTCCCTCTACGTCATTCTGCTCGGAACTCACCACAGCCCAATGCACGATTACTGGCTCAGTCTAGGGTTAGGCTTAGGGCTAGGGTTAGGGTTATGCCTAGGGTTATGGTTCACAAAACCACAAAGCCAGGAGCTCCAGGGATACTCACCATGCAAAAGGCAGGCCAAGTTGAGCGTAGCACATCCAAATCCCCGCTCCCTCTTCGTCATTCTGCTCGGAACTCACCACAGCCCAATGCCCGATTTCTGCCTCAGTCTAGGGTTAGGCTTAGGGCTAGGGTTAGGCTTAGGGCTAGGGTTAGGGTTATGCCTAGGGTTAGGGTTCACAAAACCACAAAGCCAGGAGCTCCAGGGATACTCACCATGCAAAAGGCAGGCCAAGTTGAGCGTAGCACATCCAAATCCCCTCTCCCTCTTCGTCATTCTGCTCGGAACTCACCACAGCCCAATGCCCGATTACTGGCTCAGTCTAGGGTTAGGCTTAGGGCTAGGGTTAGGGTTATGCCTAGGGTTAGGGTTCAGAAAACCACAAAGCCAGGAGCTCCAGGGATACTCCCCATGCAAAAGGCAGGCCAAGTTGAGCGTAGCACATCCAAATCCTTGCTCCCTCTTCGTCATTCTGCTCGGAACTCACCACAGCCCAATGCCCGATTACTGCCTCAGTCTAGGGTTAGGCTTAGGGCTAGGGTTAGGGTTATGCCTAGGGTTAGGGTTCACAAAACCACAAAGCCAGGAGCTCCAGGGACACTGATCATGCGAAAGGCAGGCCAAGTTAAGCACGGCACATCCAAAACCTTGCTCCCTCTTCTTCTTTCTGCAAGGGTTAGGGTTAGGGGCTCGGGTTAGTGTTAGGGGTTAGGGTTAGGGGTAGGGTTAGGGTTAGGGTTTTGACTAGGGTTAGGATTGAGAAAACGACAAAGCCAGGGGACCCAGGCACACTAAGCATGCAAAAGGCAGGCCAAGTTGAGCGTAGCACATCCAAATCCCCTCTCCCTCTTCGTCATTCTGCTCGGAACTCACCACAGCCCAATGCCCGATTTCTGCCTCAGTCTAGGGTTAGGCTTAGGGCTAGGGTTAGGGTTATGCCTAGGGTTAGGGTTCAGAAAACCACAAAGCCAGGAGCTCCAGGGATACTCACCATGCAAAAGGCAGGCCAAGTTGAGTGTAGCACATCCAAATCCTTGCTCCCTCTTCTTCATTCTGCTCGGAACTCACCACGGCCCAATGCCCGATATCTGCCTCAGTCTAGGGTTAGGCTTAGGGCTAGGGTTAGGGTTATGCCTAGGGTTAGGGTTCACAAAACCACAAAGCCAGGAGCTCCAGGGATACTCCCCATGCAAAAGGCAGGCCAAGTTGAGCGTAGCACATCCAAATCCTTGCTCCCTCTTTGTCATTATGCTCGGAACTCACCACAGCCCAATGCCCGATTACTGCCTCAGTCTAGGGTTAGGCTTAGGGCTAGGGTTAGGGTTATGCCTAGGGTTAGGGTTCAGAAAACCACAAAGCCAGGAGCTCCTGGGATACTCACCATGCAAAAGGCAGGCCAAGTTGAGCGTAGCACATCCAAATCCTTGCTCCCTCTTCTTCATTCTGCTCGGAACTCACCACAGCCCAATGCCCGATTACTGGCTCAGTCTATGGTTAGGCTTAGGGCTAGGGTTAGGGTTATGCCTAGGGTTAGGGTTCAGAAAACCACAAAGCCAGGAGCTCCAGGGATACTCACCATGCAAAAGGCAGGCCAAGTTGAGCGTAGCACATCCAAATCCCCTCTCCCTCTTCGTCATTCTGCTCGGAACTCACCACAGCCCAATGCCCGATTACTGCCTCAGTCTAGGGTTAGGCTTAGGGCTAGGGTTAGGGTTATGCCTAGGGTTAGGGTTCACAAAACCACAAAGCCAGGAGCTCCAGGGATACTCACCATGCAAAAGGCAGGCCAAGTTGAGCGTAGCACATCCAAATCCCCTCTCCCTCTTCGTCATTCTGCTCGGAACTCACCACAGCCCAATGCCCGATTACTGCCTCAGTCTAGGGTTAGGCTTAGGGCTAGGGTTAGGGTTATGCCTAGGGTTAGGGTTCACAAAACCACAAAGCCAGGAGCTCCAGGGATACTCCCCATGCAAAAGGCAGGCCAAGTTGAGCGCAGCCAATCCAAATCCTTGCTCCCTCTTCGTCATTCTGCTCGGAACTCCCCACAGCCCAATGCCCGATTTCTGCCTCAGTCTACGGTTAGGCTTAGGGCTAGGGTTAGGGTTATGCCTAGGGTTAGGGTTCAGAAAGCCACAAAGCCAGGAGCTCCAGGGATACTCCCCATGCAAAAGGCAGGCCAAGTTGAGCGTAGCACATCCAAATCCTTGCTCCCTCTTTGTCATTCTGCTCGGAACTCACCACAGCCCAATGCCCGATTACTGCCTCAGTCTAGGGTTAAGCTTAGGGCTAGGGTTAGGGTTATGGCTAGGGTTAGGGTTCAGAAAACCACAAAGCCAGGAGCTCCAGGGATACTCACCATGCAAAAGGCAGGCCAAGTTGAGCGTAGCACATCCAAATCCTTGCTCCCTCTACGTCATTCTGCTCGGAACTCACCACAGCCCAATGCACGATTACTGGCTCAGTCTAGGGTTAGGCTTAGGGCTAGGGTTAGGGTTATGCCTAGGGTTATGGTTCACAAAACCACAAAGCCAGGAGCTCCAGGGATACTCACCATGCAAAAGGCAGGCCAAGTTGAGCGTAGCACATCCAAATCCCCGCTCCCTCTTCGTCATTCTGCTCGGAACTCACCACAGCCCAATGCCCGATTTCTGCCTCAGTCTAGGGTTAGGCTTAGGGCTAGGGTTAGGCTTAGGGCTAGGGTTAGGGTTATGCCTAGGGTTAGGGTTCACAAAACCACAAAGCCAGGAGCTCCAGGGATACTCACCATGCAAAAGGCAGGCCAAGTTGAGCGTAGCACATCCAAATCCCCTCTCCCTCTTCGTCATTCTGCTCGGAACTCACCACAGCCCAATGCCCGATTACTGGCTCAGTCTAGGGTTAGGCTTAGGGCTAGGGTTAGGGTTATGCCTAGGGTTAGGGTTCAGAAAACCACAAAGCCAGGAGCTCCAGGGATACTCCCCATGCAAAAGGCAGGCCAAGTTGAGCGTAGCACATCCAAATCCTTGCTCCCTCTTCGTCATTCTGCTCGGAACTCACCACAGCCCAATGCCCGATTACTGCCTCAGTCTAGGGTTAGGCTTAGGGCTAGGGTTAGGGTTATGCCTAGGGTTAGGGTTCACAAAACCACAAAGCCAGGAGCTCCAGGGACACTGATCATGCGAAAGGCAGGCCAAGTTAAGCACGGCACATCCAAAACCTTGCTCGCTCTTCTTCTTTCTGCAAGGGTTAGGGTTAGGGGCTCGGGTTAGTGTTAGGGGTTAGGGTTAGGGGTAGGGTTAGGGTTAGGGTTTTGACTAGGGTTAGGATTGAGAAAACGACAAAGCCAGGGGACCCAGGCACACTAAGCATGCAAAAGGCAGGCCAAGTTGAGCGTAGCACATCCAAATCCCCTCTCCCTCTTCGTCATTCTGCTCGGAACTCACCACAGCCCAATGCCCGATTTCTGCCTCAGTCTAGGGTTAGGCTTAGGGCTAGGGTTAGGGTTATGCCTAGGGTTAGGGTTCAGAAAACCACAAAGCCAGGAGCTCCAGGGATACTCACCATGCAAAAGGCAGGCCAAGTTGAGTGTAGCACATCCAAATCCTTGCTCCCTCTTCTTCATTCTGCTCGGAACTCACCACGGCCCAATGCCCGATATCTGCCTCAGTCTAGGGTTAGGCTTAGGGCTAGGGTTAGGGTTATGCCTAGGGTTAGGGTTCACAAAACCACAAAGCCAGGAGCTCCAGGGATACTCCCCATGCAAAAGGCAGGCCAAGTTGAGCGTAGCACATCCAAATCCTTGCTCCCTCTTTGTCATTATGCTCGGAACTCACCACAGCCCAATGCCCGATTACTGCCTCAGTCTAGGGTTAGGCTTAGGGCTAGGGTTAGGGTTATGCCTAGGGTTAGGGTTCAGAAAACCACAAAGCCAGGAGCTCCTGGGATACTCACCATGCAAAAGGCAGGCCAAGTTGAGCGTAGCACATCCAAATCCTTGCTCCCTCTTCTTCATTCTGCTCGGAACTCACCACAGCCCAATGCCCGATTACTGGCTCAGTCTATGGTTAGGCTTAGGGCTAGGGTTAGGGTTATGCCTAGGGTTAGGGTTCAGAAAACCACAAAGCCAGGAGCTCCAGGGATACTCACCATGCAAAAGGCAGGCCAAGTTGAGCGTAGCACATCCAAATCCCCTCTCCCTCTTCGTCATTCTGCTCGGAACTCACCACAGCCCAATGCCCGATTACTGCCTCAGTCTAGGGTTAGGCTTAGGGCTAGGGTTAGGGTTATGCCTAGGGTTAGGGTTCACAAAACCACAAAGCCAGGAGCTCCAGGGATACTCACCATGCAAAAGGCAGGCCAAGTTGAGCGTAGCACATCCAAATCCCCTCTCCCTCTTCGTCATTCTGCTCGGAACTCACCACAGCCCAATGCCCGATTACTGCCTCAGTCTAGGGTTAGGCTTAGGGCTAGGGTTAGGGTTATGCCTAGGGTTAGGGTTCACAAAACCACAAAGCCAGGAGCTCCTGGGATACTCACCATGCAAAAGGCAGGCCAAGTTGAGCGTAGCACATCCAAATCCTTGCTCCCTCTTTGTCATTCTGCTCAGAACTTCCCACAGCCCAATGCCAGATTACTGGCTCAGTCTAGGGTTGGGCTTAGGGCTAGGGTTAGGGTTATGCCTAGGGTTAGGGTTCAGAAAACCACAAAGCCAGGAGCTCCAGGGACACTGATCATGCGAAATGCAGGCCAAGTTAAGCACGGCACATCCAAAACCTTGCTCCCTCTTCTTCTTTCTGCAAGGGTTAGGGTTAGGGGCTCGGGTTAGTGTTAGGGGTTAGGGTTAGGGGTAGGGTTAGGGTTAGGGTTTTGACTAGGGTTAGGATTGAGAAAACGACAAAGCCAGGGGACCCACGCACACTAAGCATGCAAAAGGCAGGCCAAGTTGAGCGTAGCACATCCAAATCCCCTCTCCCTCTTCGTCATTCTGCTCGGAACTCACCACAGCCCAATGCCCGATTACTGCCTCAGTCTAGGGTTAGGCTTAGGGCTAGGGTTAGGGTTATGCCTAGGGTTAGGGTTCACAAAACCACAAAGCCAGGAGCTCCAGGGATACTCACCATGCAAAAGGCAGGCCAAGTTGAGTGTAGCACATCCAAATCCTTGCTCCCTCTTCTTCATTCTGCTCGGAACTCACCACAGCCCAATGCCCGATTACTGCCTCAGTCTAGGGTTAGGCTTAGGGCTAGGGTTAGGGTTATGCCTAGGGTTATGGTTCACAAAACCACAAAGCCAGGAGCTCCAGGGATACTCACCATGCAAAAGGCAGGCCAAGTTGAGCGTAGCACATCCAAATCCCCGCTCCCTCTTCGTCATTCTGCTCGGAACTCACCACAGCCCAATGCCCGATTTCTGCCTCAGTCTAGGGTTAGGCTTAGGGCTAGGGTTAGGGTTATGCCTAGGGTTAGGGTTATGCCTAGGGTTAGGGTTCACAAAACCACAAAGCCAGGAGCTCCAGGGATACTCACCATGCAAAAGGCAGGCCAAGTTGAGCGTAGCACATCCAAATCCCCTCTCCCTCTTCGTCATTCTGCTCGGAACTCACCACAGCCCAATGCCCGATTACTGGCTCAGTCTAGGGTTAGGCTTAGGGCTAGGGTTAGGGTTATGCCTAGGGTTAGGGTTCACAAAACCACAAAGCCAGGAGCTCCAGGGATACTCACCATGCAAAAGGCAGGCCAAGTTGAGCGTAGCACATCCAAATCCTTGCTCCCTCTTCGTCATTCTGCTCGGAACTCACCACAGCCCAATGCCCGATTACTGCCTCAGTCTAGGGTTAGGCTTAGCGCTAGGGTTAGGGTTATGCCTAGGGTTAGGGTTCACAAAACCACAAAGCCAGGAGCTCCAGGGATACTCACCATGCAAAAGGCAGGCCAAGTTGAGCGTAGCACATCCAAATCCCCTCTCCCTCTTCGTCATTCTGCTCGGAACTTCCCACAGCCCAATGCCAGATTACTGGCTCAGTCTAGGGTTAGGCTTAGGGCTAGGGTTAGGGTTATGCCTAGGGTTAGGGTTCAGAAAACCACAAAGCCAGGAGCTCCAGGGATACTCCCCATGCAAAAGGCAGGCCCAGTTGAGCGTAGCACATCCAAATCCTTGCTCCCTCTTTGTCATTCTGCTCAGAACTTCCCACAGCCCAATGCCAGATTACTGGCTCAGTCTAGGGTTAGGCTTAGGGCTAGGGTTAGGGTTATGCCTAGGGTTAGGGTTCACAAAACCACAAAGCCAGGAGCTCCAGGGATACTCACCATGCAAAAGGCAGGCCAAGTTGAGTGTAGCACATCCAAATCCTTGCTCCCTCTTCTTCATTCTGCTCGGAACTCACCACGGCCCAATGCCCGATATCTGCCTCAGTCTAGGGTTAGGCTTAGGGCTAGGGTTAGGGTTATGCCTAGGGTTAGGGTTCACAAAACCACAAAGCCAGGAACTCCAGGGATACTCCCCATGCAAAAGGCAGGCCAAGTTGAGCGTAGCACATCCAAATCCCCTCTCCCTCTTCGTCATTCTGCTCGGAACTCACCACAGCCCAATGCCCGATTACTGGCTCAGTCTATGGTTAGGCTTAGGGCTAGGGTTAGGGTTATGCCTAGGGTTAGGGTTCACAAAACCACAAAGCCAGGAGCTCCAGGGATACTCACCATGCAAAAGGCAGGCCAAGTTGAGCGTAGCACATCCAAATCCCCTCTCCCTCTTCGTCATTCTGCTCGGAACTCACCACAGCCCAATGCCCGATTACTGCCTCAGTCTAGGGTTAGGCTTAGGGCTAGGGTTAGGGTTATGCCTAGGGTTAGGGTTCACAAAACCACAAAGCCAGGAGCTCCAGGGATACTCCCCATGCAAAAGGCAGGCCAAGTTGAGCGTAGCACATCCAAATCCTTGCTCCCTCTTTGTCATTCTGCTCAGAACTTCCCACAGCCCAATGCCAGATTACTGGCTCAGTCTAGGGTTAGGCTTAGGGCTAGGGTTAGGGTTATGCCTAGGGTTAGGGTTCACAAAACCACAAAGCCAGGAGCTCCAGGGACACTGATCATGCGAAAGGCAGGCCAAGTTAAGCACGGCACATCCAAAACCTTGCTCCCTCTTCTTCTTTCTGCAAGGGTTAGGGTTAGGGGCTCGGGTTAGTGTTAGGGGTTAGGGTTAGGGGTAGGGTTAGGGTTAGGGTTTTGACTAGGGTTAGGATTGAGAAAACGACAAAGCCAGGGGACCCACGCACACTAAGCATGCAAAAGGCAGGCCAAGTTGAGCGTAGCACATCCAAATCCCCTCTCCCTCTTCGTCATTCTGCTCGGAACTCACCACAGCCCAATGCCCGATTTCTGCCTCAGTCTAGGGTTAGGCTTAGGGCTAGGGTTAGGGTTATGCCTAGGGTTAGGGTTCACAAAACCACAAAGCCAGGAGCTCCAGGGATACTCCCCATGCAAAAGGCAGGCCAAGTTGAGCGTAGCACATCCAAATCCCCTCTCCCTCTTCGTCATTCTGCTCGGAACTCACCACAGCCCAATGCCCGATTACTGCCTCAGTCTAGGGTTAGGCTTAGGGCTAGGGTTAGGGTTATGCCTAGGGTTAGGGTTCACAAAACCACAAAGCCAGGAGCTCCAGGGATACTCACCATGCAAAAGGCAGGCCAAGTTGAGCGTAGCACATCCAAATCCCCTCTCCCTCTTCGTCATTCTGCTCGGAACTCACCACAGCCCAATGCCCGATTACTGCCTCAGTCTAGGGTTAGGCTTAGGGCTAGGGTTAGGGTTATGCCTAGGGTTAGGGTTCACAAAACCACAAAGCCAGGAGCTCCAGGGATACTCACCATGCAAAAGGCAGGCCAAGTTGAGCGTAGCACATCCAAATCCTTGCTCCCTCTTCTTCATTCTGCTCGGAACTCACCACAGCCCAATGCCCGATTACTGCCTCAGTCTAGGGTTAGGCTTAGGGCTAGGGTTAGGGTTATGCCTAGGGTTATGGTTCACAAAACCACAAAGCCAGGAGCTCCAGGGATACTCACCATGCAAAAGGCAGGCCAAGTTGAGCGTAGCACATCCAAATCCCCGCTCCCTCTTCGTCATTCTGCTCGGAACTCACCACAGCCCAATGCCCGATTTCTGCCTCAGTCTAGGGTTAGGCTTAGGGCTAGGGTTAGGGTTATGCCTAGGGTTAGGGTTATGCCTAGGGTTAGGGTTCACAAAACCACAAAGCCAGGAGCTCCAGGGATACTCACCATGCAAAAGGCAGGCCAAGTTGAGCGTAGCACATCCAAATCCTTGCTCCCTCTTTGTCATTCTGCTCAGAACTTCCCACAGCCCAATGCCCGATTACTGGCTCAGTCTAGGGTTAGGCTTAGGGCTAGGGTTAGGGTTATGCCTAGGGTTAGGGTTCACAAAACCACAAAGCCAGGAGCTCCAGGGACACTGATCATGCGAAAGGCAGGCCAAGTTAAGCACGGCACATCCAAAACCTTGCTCCCTCTTCTTCTTTCTGCAAGGGTTAGGGTTAGGGGCTCGGGTTAGTGTTAGGGGTTAGGGTTAGGGGTAGGGTTAGGGTTAGGGTTTTGACTAGGGTTAGGATTGAGAAAACCACAAAGCCAGGGGACCCACGCACACTAAGCATGCAAAAGGCAGGCCAAGTTGAGCGTAGCACATCCAAATCCCCTCTCCCTCTTCGTCATTCTGCTCGGAACTCACCACAGCCCAATGCCCGATTACTGCCTCAGTCTAGGGTTAGGCTTAGGGCTAGGGTTAGGGTTATGCCTAGGGTTAGGGTTATGCCTAGGGTTAGGGTTCACAAAACCACAAAGCCAGGAGCTCCAGGGATACTCCCCATGCAAAAGGCAGGCCAAGTTGAGCGTAGCACATCCAAATCCTTGCTCCCTCTTCGTCATTCTGCTCGGAACTCACCACAGCCCAATGCCTGATTACTGGCTCAGTCTAGGGTTAGGCTTAGGGCTAGGGTTAGGGTTATGCCTAGGGTTAGGGTTCACAAAACCACAAAGCCAGGAGCTCCAGGGATACTCACCATGCAAAAGGCAGGCCAAGTTGAGCGTAGCACATCCAAATCCTTGCTCCCTCTTCGTCATTCTGCTCGGAACTCACCACAGCCCAATGCCCGATTACTGCCTCAGTCTAGGGTTAGGCTTAGCGCTAGGGTTAGGGTTATGCCTAGGGTTAGGGTTCACAAAACCACAAAGCCAGGAGCTCCAGGGATACTCCCCATGCAAAAGGCAGGCCAAGTTGAGCGTAGCACATCCAAATCCCCTCTCCCTCTTCGTCATTCTGCTCGGAACTTCCCACAGCCCAATGCCAGATTACTGGCTCAGTCTAGGGTTAGGCTTAGGGCTAGGGTTAGGGTTATGCCTAGGGTTAGGGTTCACAAAACCACAAAGCCAGGAGCTCCAGGGATACTCCCCATGCAAAAGGCAGGCCCAGTTGAGCGTAGCACATCCAAATCCTTGCTCCCTCTTTGTCATTCTGCTCAGAACTTCCCACAGCCCAATGCCAGATTACTGGCTCAGTCTAGGGTTAGGCTTAGGGCTAGGGTTAGGGTTATGCCTAGGGTTAGGGTTCACAAAACCACAAAGCCAGGAGCTCCAGGGACACTGATCATGCGAAAGGCAGGCCAAGTTAAGCACGGCACATCCAAAACCTTGCTCCCTCTTCTTCTTTCTGCAAGGGTTAGGGTTAGGGGCTCGGGTTAGTGTTAGGGGTTAGGGTTAGGGGTAGGGTTAGGGTTAGGGTTTTGACTAGGGTTAGGATTGAGAAAACGACAAAGCCAGGGGACCCAGGCACACTAAGCATGCAAAAGGCAGGCCAAGTTGAGCGTAGCACATCCAAATCCCCTCTCCCTCTTCGTCATTCTGCTCGGAACTCACCACAGCCCAATGCCCGATTTCTGCCTCAGTCTAGGGTTAGGCTTAGGGCTAGGGTTAGGGTTATGCCTAGGGTTAGGGTTCAGAAAACCACAAAGCCAGGAGCTCCAGGGATACTCACCATGCAAAAGGCAGGCCAAGTTGAGTGTAGCACATCCAAATCCTTGCTCCCTCTTCTTCATTCTGCTCGGAACTCACCACGGCCCAATGCCCGATATCTGCCTCAGTCTAGGGTTAGGCTTAGGGCTAGGGTTAGGGTTATGCCTAGGGTTAGGGTTCACAAAACCACAAAGCCAGGAACTCCAGGGATACTCCCCATGCAAAAGGCAGGCCAAGTTGAGCGTAGCACATCCAAATCCTTGCTCCCTCTTCGTCATTCTGCTCGGAACTCACCACAGCCCAATGCCCGATTACTGCCTCAGTCTAGGGTTAGGCTTAGGGCTAGGGTTAGGGTTATGCCTAGGGTTAGGGTTCACAAAACCACAAAGCCAGGAGCTCCTGGGATACTCACCATGCAAAAGGCAGGCCAAGTTGAGCGTAGCACATCCAAATCCTTGCTCCCTCTTCTTCATTCTGCTCGGAACTCACCACAGCCCAATGCCCGATTACTGGCTCAGTCTATGGTTAGGCTTAGGGCTAGGGTTAGGGTTATGCCTAGGGTTAGGGTTCTTAAAACCACAAAGCCAGGAGCTCCAGGGATACTCACCATGCAAAAGGCAGGCCAAGTTGAGCGTAGCACATCCAAATCCTTGCTCCCTCTTCGTCATTATGCTCGGAACTCACCACAGCCCAATGCCCGATTACTGCCTCAGTCTAGGGTTAGGCTTAGGGCTAGGGTTAGGGTTATGCCTAGGGTTAGGGTTCAGAAAACCACAAAGCCAGGAGCTCCAGGGATACTCACCATGCAAAAGGCAGGCCAAGTTGAGCGTAGCACATCCAAATCCCCTCTCCCTCTTCGTCATTCTGCTCGGAACTCACCACAGCCCAATGCCCGATTACTGCCTCAGTCTAGGGTTAGGCTTAGGGCTAGGGTTAGGGTTATGCCTAGGGTTAGGGTTCACAAAACCACAAAGCCAGGAGCTCCAGGGATACTCACCATGCAAAAGGCAGGCCAAGTTGAGCGTAGCACATCCAAATCCCCTCTCCCTCTTCGTCATTCTGCTCGGAACTCACCACAGCCCAATGCCCGATTACTGCCTCAGTCTAGGGTTAGGCTTAGGGCTAGGGTTAGGGTTATGCCTAGGGTTAGGGTTCACAAAACCACAAAGCCAGGAGCTCCAGGGATACTCCCCATGCAAAAGGCAGGCCAAGTTGAGCGTAGCACATCCAAATCCTTGCTCCCTCTTTGTCATTCTGCTCAGAACTTCCCACAGCCCAATGCCAGATTACTGGCTCAGTCTAGGGTTAGGCTTAGGGCTAGGGTTAGGGTTATGCCTAGGGTTAGGGTTCACAAAACCACAAAGCCAGGAGCTCCAGGGACACTGATCATGCGAAAGGCAGGCCAAGTTAAGCACGGCACATCCAAAACCTTGCTCCCTCTTCTTCTTTCTGCAAGGGTTAGGGTTAGGGGCTCGGGTTAGTGTTAGGGGTTAGGGTTAGGGGTAGGGTTAGGGTTAGGGTTTTGACTAGGGTTAGGATTGAGAAAACGACAAAGCCAGGGGACCCACGCACACTAAGCATGCAAAAGGCAGGCCAAGTTGAGCGTAGCACATCCAAATCCCCTCTCCCTCTTCGTCATTCTGCTCGGAACTCACCACAGCCCAATGCCCGATTACTGCCTCAGTCTAGGGTTAGGCTTAGGGCTAGGGTTAGGGTTATGCCTAGGGTTAGGGTTCACAAAACCACAAAGCCAGGAGCTCCAGGGATACTCCCCATGCAAAAGGCAGGCCAAGTTGAGCGTAGCACATCCAAATCCCCTCTCCCTCTTCTTCATTCTGCTCGGAACTCACCACAGCCCAATGCCCGATATCTGCCTCAGTCTAGGGTTAGGCTTAGGGCTAGGGTTAGGGTTATGCCTAGGGTTAGGGTTCACAAAACCACAAAGCCAGGAGCTCCAGGGATACTCACCATGCAAAAGGCAGGCCAAGTTGAGCGTAGCACATCCAAATCCCCTCTCCCTCTTCGTCATTCTGCTCGGAACTCCCCACAGCCCAATGCCCGATTTCTGCCTCAGTCTAGGGTTCGGCTTAGGGCTAGGGTTAGGGTTATGCCTAGGGTTAGGGTTCACAAAACCACAAAGCCAGGAGCTCCAGGGATACTCCCCATGCAAAAGGCAGGCCAAGTTGAGCGTAGCACATCCAAATCCTTGCTCCCTCTTCATCATTCTGCTCGGAACTCACCACAGCCCCATGCCCGATTTCTGCCTCAGTCTAGGGTTAGGCTTAGGGCTAGGGTTAGGGTTATGCCTAGGGTTAGGGTTCAGAAAACCACAAAGCCAGGAGCTCCAGGGATACTCCCCATGCAAAAGGCAGGCCAAGTTGAGCGTAGCACATCCAAATCCTTGCTCCCTCTTCGTCATTCTGCTCGGAACTCCCCACAGCCCCATGCCCGATTTCTGCCTCAGTCTAGGGTTAGGCTTAGGGCTAGGGTTAGGGTTATGCCTAGGGTTAGGGTTCACAAAACCACAAAGCCAGGAGCTCCAGGGACACTGATCATGCGAAAGGCAGGCCAAGTTAAGCACGGCACATCCAAAACCTTGCTCCATCTTCTTCTTTTTTCAAGGGTTAGGGTTAGGGGCTCGGGTTAGTGTTAGGGGTTAGGGTTAGGGGTAGGGTTAGGGTTAGGGTTTTGACTAGGGTTAGGATTGAGAAAACGACAAAGCCAGGGGACCCAGGCACACTAAGCATGCAAAAGGCAGGCCAAGTTGAGCGTAGCACATCCAAATCCCCTCTCCCTCTTCGTCATTCTGCTCGGAATTCACCACAGCCCAATGCCCGATTTCTGCCTCAGTCTAGGGTTCGGCTTAGGGCTAGGGTTAGGGTTATGCCTAGGGTTAGGGTTCAGAAAACCACAAAGCCAGGAGCTCCAGGGATACTCCCCATGCAAAAGGCAGGCCAAGTTGAGCGTAGCACATCCAAATCCCCTCTCCCTCTTCGTCATTCTGCTCGGAACTCACCACAGCCCAATGCCCGATTACTGGCTCAGTCTAGGGTTAGGCTTAGGGCTAGGGTTAGGGTTATGCCTAGGGTTAGGGTTCACAAAACCACAAAGCCAGGAGCTCCAGGGATACTCACCATGCATAAGGCAGGCCAAGTTGAGTGTAGCACATCCAAATCCTTGCTCCCTCTTCTTCATTCTGCTCGGAACTCACCACGGCCCAATGCCCAATATCTGCCTCAGTCTAGGGTTAGGCTTAGGGCTAGGGTTAGGGTTATGCCTAGGGTTATGGTTCACAAAACCACAAAGCCAGGAGCTCCAGGGATACTCACCATGCAAAAGGCAGGCCAAGTTGAGCGTAGCACATCCAAATCCCCTCTCCCTCTTCGTCATTCTGCTCGGAACTCACCACAGCCCAATGCCCGATTACTGCCTCAGTCTAGGGTTAGGCTTAGGGCTAGGGTTAGGGTTATGCCTAGGGTTAGGGTTCACAAAACCACAAAGCCAGGAGCTCCAGGGATACTCACCATGCAAAAGGCAGGCCAAGTTGAGCGTAGCACATCCAAATCCCCTCTCCCTCTTCGTCATTCTGCTCGGAACTCACCACAGCCCAATGCCCGATTACTGCCTCAGTCTAGGGTTAGGCTTAGGGCTAGGGTTAGGGTTATGCCTAGGGTTAGGGTTCACAAAACCACAAAGCCAGGAGCTCCAGGGATACTCCCCATGCAAAAGGCAGGCCAAGTTGAGCGTAGCACATCCAAATCCTTGCTCCCTCTTTGTCATTCTGCTCAGAACTTCCCACAGCCCAATGCCAGATTACTGGCTCAGTCTAGGGTTAGGCTTAGGGCTAGGGTTAGGGTTATGCCTAGGGTTAGGGTTCACAAAACCACAAAGCCAGGAGCTCCAGGGACACTGATCATGCGAAAGGCAGGCCAAGTTAAGCACGGCACATCCAAAACCTTGCTCCCTCTTCTTCTTTCTGCAAGGGTTAGGGTTAGGGGCTCGGGTTAGTGTTAGGGGTTAGGGTTAGGGGTAGGGTTAGGGTTAGGGTTTTGACTAGGGTTAGGATTGAGAAAACGACAAAGCCAGGGGACCCACGCACACTAAGCATGCAAAAGGCAGGCCAAGTTGAGCGTAGCACATCCAAATCCCCTCTCCCTCTTCGTCATTCTGCTCGGAACTCACCACAGCCCAATGCCCGATTACTGCCTCAGTCTAGGGTTAGGCTTAGGGCTAGGGTTAGGGTTATGCCTAGGGTTAGGGTTCACAAAACCACAAAGCCAGGAGCTCCAGGGATACTCCCCATGCAAAAGGCAGGCCAAGTTGAGCGTAGCACATCCAAATCCCCTCTCCCTCTTCTTCATTCTGCTCGGAACTCACCACAGCCCAATGCCCGATATCTGCCTCAGTCTAGGGTTAGGCTTAGGGCTAGGGTTAGGGTTATGCCTAGGGTTAGGGTTCACAAAACCACAAAGCCAGGAGCTCCAGGGATACTCACCATGCAAAAGGCAGGCCCAGTTGAGCGTAGCACATCCAAATCCCCTCTCCCTCTTCGTCATTCTGCTCGGAACTCCCCACAGCCCAATGCCCGATTTCTGCCTCAGTCTAGGGTTCGGCTTAGGGCTAGGGTTAGGGTTATGCCTAGGGTTAGGGTTCACAAAACCACAAAGCCAGGAGCTCCAGGGATACTCACCATGCAAAAGGCAGGCCAAGTTGAGCGTAGCACATCCAAATCCCCTCTCCCTCTTCGTCATTCTGCTCGGAACTCACCACAGCCCAATGCCCGATTACTGCCTCAGTCTAGGGTTAGGCTTAGGGCTAGGGTTAGGGTTATGCCTAGGGTTAGGGTTCACAAAACCACAAAGCCAGGAGCTCCAGGGATACTCACCATGCAAAAGGCAGGCCAAGTTGAGCGTAGCACATCCAAATCCCCTCTCCCTCTTTGTCATTCTCCTCGGAACTCCCCACAGCCCAATGCCCGATTACTGCCTCAGTCTAGGGTTAGGCTTAGGGCTAGGGTTAGGGTTATGCCTAGGGTTAGGGTTCAGAAAACCACAAAGCCAGGAGCTCCAGGGATACTCCCCATGCAAAAGGCAGGCCAAGTTGAGCGTAGCACATCCAAATCCTTGCTCCCTCTTTGTCATTCTGCTCGGAACTTCCCACAGCCCAATGCCAGATTACTGGCTCAGTCTAGGGTTAGGCTTAGGGCTAGGGTTAGGGTTATGCCTAGGGTTAGGGTTCACAAAACCACAAAGCCAGGAGCTCCAGGGACACTGATCATGCGAAATGCAGGCCAAGTTAAGCACGGCACATCCAAAACCTTGCTCCCTCTTCTTCTTTCTGCAAGGGTTAGGGTTAGGGGCTCGGGTTAGTGTTAGGGGTTAGGGTTAGGGGTAGGGTTAGGGTTAGGGTTTTGACTAGGGTTAGGATTGAGAAAACGACAAAGCCAGGGGACCCAGGCACACTAAGCATGCAAAAGGCAGGCCAAGTTGAGCGTAGCACATCCAAATCCCCTCTCCCTCTTCGTCATTCTGCTCGGAATTCACCACAGCCCAATGCCCGATTTCTGCCTCAGTCTAGGGTTAGGCTTAGGGCTAGGGTTAGGGTTATGCCTAGGGTTAGGGTTCAGAAAACCACAAAGCCAGGAGCTCCAGGGATACTCACCATGCAAAAGGCAGGCCAAGTTGAGTGTAGCACATCCAAATCCTTGCTCCCTCTTCTTCATTCTGCTCGGAACTCACCACGGCCCAATGCCCAATTTCTGCCTCAGTCTAGGGTTAGGCTTAGGGCTAGGGTTAGGGTTATGCCTAGGGTTAGGGTTCACAAAACCACAAAGCCAGGAGCTCCAGGGATACTCACCATGCAAAAGGCAGGCCAAGTTGAGCGTAGCACATCCAAATCCCCTCTCCCTCTTCGTCATTCTGCTCGGAACTCACCACAGCCCAATGCCCGATTTCTGCCTCAGTCTAGGGTTAGGCTTAGGGCTAGGGTTAGGGTTATGCCTAGGGTTAGGGTTCAGAAAACCACAAAGCCAGGAGCTCCAGGGATACTCACCATGCAAAAGGCAGGCCAAGTTGAGCGTAGCACATCCAAATCATTGCTCCCTCTTTGTCATTCTGCTCGGAACTCACCACAGCCCCATGCTCGATTTCTGCCTCAGTCTAGGGTTAGGCTTAGGGCTAGGGTTAGGGTTATGCCTAGGGTTAGGGTTCAGAAAACCACAAAGCCAGGAGCTCCAGGGATACTCCCCATGCAAAAGGCAGGCCAAGTTGAGCGTAGCACATCCAAATCCTTGCTCCCTCTTCGTCATTCTGCTCGGAACTCACCACAGCCCAATGCCCGATTTCTGCCTCAGTCTAGGGTTAGGCTTAGGGCTAGGGTTAGGGTTATGCCTAGGGTTAGGGTTCAGAAAACCACAAAGCCAGGAGCTCCAGGGATACTCCCCATGCAAAAGGCAGGCCAAGTTGAGCGCAGCCAATCCAAATCCTTGCTCCCTCTTCGTCATTCTGCTCGGAACTCCCCACAGCCCAATGCCCGATTTCTGCCTCAGTCTAGGGTTAGGCTTAGGGCTAGGGTTAGGGTTATGCCTAGGGTTAGGGTTCAGAAAACCACAAAGCCAGGAGCTCCAGGGATACTCCCCATGCAAAAGGCAGGCCAAGTTGAGCATAGCACATCCAAATCCTTGCTCCCTCTTCATCATTCTGCTCGGAACTCACCACAGCCCCATGCCCGATTTCTGCCTCAGTCTAGGGTTAGGTTTAGGGCTAGGGTTAGGGTTATGCCTAGGGTTAGGGTTCAGAAAACCACAAAGCCAGGAGCTCCAGGGATACTCACCATGCAAAAGGCAGGCCAAGTTGAGCGTAGCACATCCAAATCCTTGCTCCCTCTTCGTCATTCTGCTCGCAACTCACCACAGCCCAATGCCCGATTTCTGCCTCAGTCTACGGTTAGGCTTAGGGCTAGGGTTAGGGTTATGCCTAGGGTTAGGGTTCAGAAAGCCACAAAGCCAGGAGCTCCAGGGATACTCCCCATGCAAAAGGCAGGCCAAGTTGAGCGTAGCACATCCAAATCCTTGCTCCCTCTTTGTCATTCTGCTCGGAACTCACCACAGCCCAATGCCCGATTACTGCCTCAGTCTAGGGTTAAGCTTAGGGCTAGGGTTAGGGTTATGGCTAGGGTTAGGGTTCAGAAAACCACAAAGCCAGGAGCTCCAGGGATACTCACCATGCAAAAGGCAGGCCAAGTTGAGCGTAGCACATCCAAATCCTTGCTCCCTCTACGTCATTCTGCTCGGAACTCACCACAGCCCAATGCACGATTACTGGCTCAGTCTAGGGTTAGGCTTAGGGCTAGGGTTAGGGTTATGCCTAGGGTTATGGTTCACAAAACCACAAAGCCAGGAGCTCCAGGGATACTCACCATGCAAAAGGCAGGCCAAGTTGAGCGTAGCACGTCCAAATCCCCTCTCCCTCTTCGTCATTCTGCTCGGAACTCACCACAGCCCAATGCCCGATTTCTGCCTCAGTCTAGGGTTAGGCTTAGGGCTAGGGTTAGGGTTATGCCTAGGGTTAGGGTTATGCCTAGGGTTAGGGTTCACAAAACCACAAAGCCAGGAGCTCCAGGGATACTCACCATGCAAAAGGCAGGCCAAGTTGAGCGTAGCACATCCAAATCCCCTCTCCCTCTTCGTCATTCTGCTCGGAACTCACCACAGCCCAATGCCCGATTACTGGCTCAGTCTAGGGTTAGGTTTAGGGCTAGGGTTAGGGTTATGCCTAGGGTTAGGGTTCACAAAACCACAAAGCCAGGAGCTCCAGGGATACTCACCATGCAAAAGGCAGGCCAAGTTGAGCGTAGCACATCCAAATCCTTGCTCCCTCTTCGTCATTCTGCTCGGAACTCACCACAGCCCAATGCCCGATTACTGCCTCAGTCTAGGGTTAGGCTTAGGGCTAGGGTTAGGGTTATGCCTAGGGTTAGGGTTCAGAAAACCACAAAGCCAGGAGCTCCAGGGATACTCACCATGCAAAAGGCAGGCCCAGTTGAGCGTAGCACATCCAAATCCCCTCTCCCTCTTCGTCATTCTGCTCGGAACTCACCACAGCCCAATGCCCAATTACTGCCTCAGTCTAGGGTTAGGCTTAGGGCTAGGGTTAGGGTTATGCCTAGGGTTAGGGTTCACAAAACCACAAAGCCAGGAGCTCCAGGGATACTCACCATGCAAAAGGCAGGCCAAGTTGAGCGTAGCACATCCAAATCCCCTCTCCCTCTTCGTCATTCTGCTCGGAACTCACCACAGCCCAATGCCCGATTACTGCCTCAGTCTAGGGTTAGGCTTAGGGCTAGGGTTAGGGTTATGCCTAGGGTTAGGGTTCACAAAACCACAAAGCCAGGAGCTCCAGGGATACTCACCATGCAAAAGGCAGGCCAAGTTGAGCGTAGCACATCCAAATCCCCTCTCCCTCTTTGTCATTCTCCTCGGAACTCCCCACAGCCCAATGCCAGATTACTGGCTCAGTCTAGGGTTAGGCTTAGGGCTAGGGTTAGGGTTATGCCTAGGGTTAGGGTTCAGAAAACCACAAAGCCAGGAGCTCCAGGGATACTCCCCATGCAAAAGGCAGGCCAAGTTGAGCGTAGCACATCCAAATCCTTCCTCCCTCTTTGTCATTCTGCTCAGAACTTCCCACAGCCCAATGCCAGATTACTGCCTCAGTCTAGGGTTAGGCTTAGGGCTAGGGTTAGGGTTATGCCTAGGGTTAGGGTTCACAAAACCACAAAGCCAGGAGCTCCAGGGACACTGATCATGCGAAAGGCAGGCCAAGTTAAGCACGGCACATCCAAAACCTTGCTCCCTCTTCTTCTTTCTGCAAGGGTTAGGGTTAGGGGCTCGGGTTAGTGTTAGGGGTTAGGGTTAGGGGTAGGGTTAGGGTTAGGGTTTTGACTAGGGTTAGGATTGAGAAAACGACAAAGCCAGGGGACCCACGCACACTAAGCATGCAAAAGGCAGGCCAAGTTGAGCGTAGCACATCCAAATCCCCTCTCCCTCTTCGTCATTCTGCTCGGAACTCACCACAGCCCAATGCCCGATTACTGCCTCAGTCTAGGGTTAGGCTTAGGGCTAGGGTTAGGGTTATGCCTAGGGTTAGGGTTCACAAAACCACAAAGCCAGGAGCTCCAGGGATACTCACCATGCAAAAGGCAGGCCAAGTTGAGTGTAGCACATCCAAATCCTTGCTCCCTCTTCTTCATTCTGCTCGGAACTCACCACGGCCCAATGCCCGATATCTGCCTCAGTCTAGGGTTAGGCTTAGGGCTAGGGTTAGGGTTATGCCTAGGGTTAGGGTTCACAAAACCACAAAGCCAGGAGCTCCAGGGATACTCCCCATGCAAAAGGCAGGCCAAGTTGAGCGTAGCACATCCAAATCCCCTCTCCCTCTTCGTCATTCTGCTCGGAACTCACCACAGCCCAATGCCCGATTACTGCCTCAGTCTAGGGTTAGGCTTAGGGCTAGGGTTAGGGTTATGCCTAGGGTTAGGGTTCAGAAAACCACAAAGCCAGGAGCTCCAGGGATACTCACCATGCAAAAGGCAGGCCAAGTTGAGCGTAGCACATCCAAATCATTGCTCCCTCTTTGTCATTCTGCTCGGAACTCCCCACAGCCCAATGCCCGATTTCTGCCTCAGTCTAGGGTTAGGCTTAGGGCTAGGGTTAGGGTTATGCCTAGGGTTAGGGTTCAGAAAACCACAAAGCCAGGAGCTCCAGGGATACTCCCCATGCAAAAGGCAGGCCAAGTTGAGCGTAGCACATCCAAATCCTTGCTCCCTCTTTGTCATTCTGCTCAGAACTTCCGACAGCCCAATGCCAGATTACTGGCTCAGTCTAGGGTTAGGCTTAGGGCTAGGGTTAGGGTTATGCCTAGGGTTAGGGTTCACAAAACCACAAAGCCAGGAGCTCCAGGGACACTGATCATGCGAAAGGCAGGCCAAGTTAAGCACGGCACATCCAAAACCTTGCTCCCTCTTCTTCTTTCTGCAAGGGTTAGGGTTAGGGGCTCGGGTTAGTGTTAGGGGTTAGGGTTAGGGGTAGGGTTAGGGTTAGGGTTATGCCTAGGGTTAGGATTGAGAAAACGACAAAGCCAGGGGACCCAGGCACACTAAGCATGCAAAAGGCAGGCCAAGTTGAGCGTAGCACATCCAAATCCCCTCTCCCTCTTCGTCATTCTGCTCGGAATTCACCACAGCCCAATGCCCGATTTCTGCCTCAGTCTAGGGTTAGGCTTAGGGCTAGGGTTAGGGTTATGCCTAGGGTTAGGGTTCAGAAAACCACAAAGCCAGGAGCTCCAGGGATACTCACCATGCAAAAGGCAGGCCAAGTTGAGTGTAGCACATCCAAATCCTTGCTCCCTCTTCTTCATTCTGCTCGGAACTCACCACGGCCCAATGCCCGATATCTGCCTCAGTCTAGGGTTAGGCTTAGGGCTAGGGTTAGGGTTATGCCTAGGGTTAGGGTTCACAAAACCACAAAGCCAGGAGCTCCAGGGATACTCACCATGCAAAAGGCAGGCCAAGTTGAGCGTAGCACATCCAAATCCCCTCTCCCTCTTCGTCATTCTGCTCGGAACTCACCACAGCCCAATGCCCGATTTCTGCCTCAGTCTAGGGTTAGGCTTAGGGCTAGGGTTAGGGTTATGCCTAGGGTTAGGGTTCACAAAACCACAAAGCCAGGAGCTCCAGGGATACTCACCATGCAAAAGGCAGGCCAAGTTGAGCGTAGCACATCCAAATCCTTGCTCCCTCTTTGTCATTCTGCTCGGAACTCACCACAGCCCCATGCCCGATTTCTGCCTCAGTCTAGGGTTAGGCTTAGGGCTAGGGTTAGGGTTATGCCTAGGGTTAGGGTTCAGAAAACCACAAAGCCAGGAGCTCCAGGGATACTCACCATGCAAAAGGCAGGCCAAGTTGAGCGTAGCACATCCAAATCCTTGCTCCCTCTTCGTCATTATGCTCGGAACTCACCACAGCCCAATGCCCGATTACTGCCTCAGTCTAGGGTTAGGCTTAGGGCTAGGGTTAGGGTTATGCCTAGGGTTAGGGTTCACAAAACCACAAAGCCAGGAGCTCCAGGGATACTCCCCATGCAAAAGGCAGGCCAAGTTGAGCGTAGCACATCCAAATCCCCTCTCCCTCTTCGTCATTCTGCTCGGAACTCACCACAGCCCAATGCCCGATTACTGCCTCAGTCTAGGGTTAGGCTTAGGGCTAGGGTTAGGGTTATGCCTAGGGTTAGGGTTCACAAAACCACAAAGCCAGGAGCTCCAGGGATACTCCCCATGCAAAAGGCAGGCCAAGTTGAGCGTAGCACATCCAAATCCCCTCTCCCTCTTCGTCATTCTGCTCGGAACTCACCACAGCCCAATGCCCGATTACTGCCTCAGTCTAGGGTTAGGCTTAGGGCTAGGGTTAGGGTTATGCCTAGGGTTAGGGTTCACAAAACCACAAAGCCAGGAGCTCCAGGGATACTCACCATGCAAAAGGCAGGCCAAGTTGAGCGTAGCACATCCAAATCCCCTCTCCCTCTTTGTCATTCTCCTCGGAACTCCCCACAGCCCAATGCCCGATTACTGGCTCAGTCTAGGGTTAGGCTTAGGGCTAGGGTTAGGGTTATGCCTAGGGTTAGGGTTCAGAAAACCACAAAGCCAGGAGCTCCAGGGATACTCCCCATGCAAAAGGCAGGCCAAGTTGAGCGTAGCACATCCAAATCCCCTCTCCCTCTTTGTCATTCTGCTCAGAACTTCCCACAGCCCAATGCCAGATTACTGGCTCAGTCTAGGGTTAGGCTTAGGGCTAGGGTTAGGGTTATGCCTAGGGTTTGGGTTCACAAAACCACAAAGCCAGGAGCTCCAGGGACACTGATCATGCGAAAGGCAGGCCAAGTTAAGCACGGCACATCCAAAACCTTGCTCCCTCTTCTTCTTTCTGCAAGGGTTAGGGTTAGGGGCTCGGGTTAGTGTTAGGGGTTAGGGTTAGGGGTAGGGTTAGGGTTAGGGTTTTGACTAGGGTTAGGATTGAGAAAACCACAAAGCCAGGGGACCCAGGCACACTAAGCATGCAAAAGGCAGGCCAAGTTGAGCGTAGCACATCCAAATCCCCTCTCCCTCTTCATCATTCTGCTCGGAACTCACCACAGCCCAATGCCCGATTTCTGCCTCAGTCTAGGGTTAGGCTTAGGGCTAGGGTTAGGGTTATGCCTAGGGTTAGGGTTCACAAAACCACAAAGCCAGGAGCTCCAGGGATACTCACCATGCAAAAGGCAGGCCAAGTTGAGCGTAGCACATCCAAATCCTTGCTCCCTCTTTGTCATTATGCTTGGAACTCACCACAGCCCAATGCCCGATTACTGCCTCAGTCTAGGGTTAGGCTTAGGGCTAGGGTTAGGGTTATGCCTAGGGTTAGGGTTCAGAAAACCACAAAGCCAGGAGCTCCAGGGATACTCACCATGCAAAAGGCAGGCCCAGTTGAGCGTAGCACATCCATATCCCCTCTCCCTCTTCGTCATTCTGCTCGGAACTCACCACAGCCCAATGCCCGATTACTGCCTCAGTCTAGGGTTAGGCTTAGGGCTAGGGTTAGGGTTATGCCTAGGGTTAGGGTTCACAAAACCACAAAGCCAGGAGCTCCAGGGATACTCCCCATGCAAAAGGCAGGCCAAGTTGAGCGTAGCACATCCAAATCCCCTCTCCCTCTTCGTCATTCTGCTCGGAACTCACCACAGCCCAATGCCCGATTACTGCCTCAGTCTAGGGTTAGGCTTAGGGCTAGGGTTAGGGTTATGCCTAGGGTTAGGGTTCAGAAAACCACAAAGCCAGGAGCTCCAGGGATACTCCCCATGCAAAAGGCAGGCCAAGTTGAGCGTAGCACATCCAAATCCTTGCTCCCTCTTTGTCATTCTGCTCAGAACTTCCCACAGCCCAATGCCAGATTACTGGCTCAGTCTAGGGTTAGGCTTAGGGCTAGGGTTAGGGTTATGCCTAGGGTTAGGGTTCACAAAACCACAAAGCCAGGAGCTCCAGGGACACTGATCATGCGAAAGGCAGGCCAAGTTAAGCACGGCACATCCAAAACCTTGCTCCCTCTTCTTCTTTCTGCAAGGGTTAGGGTTAGGGGCTCGGGTTAGTGTTAGGGGTTAGGGTTAGGGGTAGGGTTAGGGTTAGGGTTTTGACTAGGGTTAGGATTGAGAAAACGACAAAGCCAGGGGACCCAGGCACACTAAGCATGCAAAAGGCAGGCCAAGTTGAGCGTAGCACATCCAAATCCCCTCTCCCTCTTCGTCATTCTGCTCGGAATTCACCACAGCCCAATGCCCGATTTCTGCCTCAGTCTAGGGTTAGGCTTAGGGCTAGGGTTAGGGTTATGCCTAGGGTTAGGGTTCACAAAACCACAAAGCCAGGAGCTCCAGGGATACTCACCATGCAAAAGGCAGGCCAAGTTGAGTGTAGCACATCCAAATCCTTGCTCCCTCTTCTTCATTCTGCTCGGAACTCACCACGGCCCAATGCCCGATATCTGCCTCAGTCTAGGGTTAGGCTTAGGGCTAGGGTTAGGGTTATGCCTAGGGTTAGGGTTCACAAAACCACAAAGCCAGGAGCTTCAGGGATACTCACCATGCAAAAGGCAGGCCAAGTTGAGCGTAGCACATCCAAATCCCCTCTCCCTCTTCGTCATTCTGCTCGGAACTCACCACAGCCCAATGCCCGATTTCTGCCTCAGTCTAGGGTTAGGCTTAGGGCTAGGGTTAGGGTTATGCCTAGGGTTAGGGTTCACAAAACCACAAAGCCAGGAGCTCCAGGGATACTCACCATGCAAAAGGCAGGCCAAGTTGAGCGTAGCACATCCAAATCATTGCTCCCTCTTTGTCATTCTGCTCGGAACTCACCACAGCCCCATGCTCGATTTCTGCCTCAGTCTAGGGTTAGGCTTAGGGCTAGGGTTAGGGTTATGCCTAGGGTTAGGGTTCAGAAAACCACAAAGCCAGGAGCTCCAGGGATACTCCCCATGCAAAAGGCAGGCCAAGTTGAGCGCAGCCAATCCAAATCCTTGCTCCCTCTTTGTCATTCTGCTCGGAACTCCCCACAGCCCAATGCCCGATTTCTGCCTCAGTCTAGGGTTAGGCTTAGGGCTAGGGTTAGGGTTATGCCTAGGGTTAGGGTTCAGAAAACCACAAAGCCAGGAGCTCCAGGGACACTGATCATGCGAAAGGCAGGCCAAGTTAAGCACGGCACATCCAAAACCTTGCTCCCTCTTCTTCTTTCTGCAAGGGTTAGGGTTAGGGGCTCGGGTTAGTGTTAGGGGTTAGGGTTAGGGGTAGGGTTAGGGTTAGCGTTTTGACTAGGGTTAGGATTGAGAAAACCACAAAGCCAGGGGACCCAGGCACACTAAGCATGCAAAAGGCAGGCCAAGTTGAGCGTAGCACATCCAAATCCCCTCTCCCTCTTCGTCATTCTGCTCGGAATTCACCACAGCCCAATGCCCGATTTCTGCCTCAGTCTAGGGTTAGGCTTAGGGCTAGGGTTAGGGTTATGCCTAGGGTTATGGTTCACAAAACCACAAAGCCAGGAGCTCCAGGGATACTCACCATGCAAAAGGCAGGCCAAGTTGAGTGTAGCACATCCAAATCCTTGCTCCCTCTTCTTCATTCTGCTCGGAACTCACCACGGCCCAATGCCCGATATCTGCCTCAGTCTAGGGTTAGGCTTAGGGCTAGGGTTAGGGTTATGCCTAGGGTTAGGGTTCACAAAACCACAAAGCCAGGAGCTCCAGGGATACTCACCATGCAAAAGGCAGGCCAAGTTGAGCGTAGCACATCCAAATCCCCTCTCCCTCTTCGTCATTCTGCTCGGAACTCACCACAGCCCAATGCCCGATTTCTGCCTCAGTCTAGGGTTAGGCTTAGGGCTAGGGTTAGGGTTATGCCTAGGGTTAGGGTTCAGAAAACCACAAAGCCAGGAGCTCCAGGGATGCTCACCATGCAAAAGGCAGGCCAAGTTGAGCGTAGCACATCCAAATCATTGCTCCCTCTTTGTCATTCTGCTCGGAACTCACCACAGCCCCATGCTCGATTTCTGCCTCAGTCTAGGGTTAGGCTTAGGGCTAGGGTTAGGGTTATGCCTAGGGTTAGGCTTCACAAAACCACAAAGCCAGGAGCTCCAGGGATACTCCCCATGCAAAAGGCAGGCCAAGTTGAGCGTAGCACATCCAAATCCCCTCTCCCTCTTCGTCATTCTGCTCGGAACTCACCACAGCCCAATGCCCGATTTCTGCCTCAGTCTAGGGTTAGGCTTAGGGCTAGGGTTAGGGTTATGCCTAGGGTTAGGGTTCACAAAACCACAAAGCCAGGAGCTCCAGGGATACTCACCATGCAAAAGGCAGGCCAAGTTGAGCGTAGCACATCCAAATCCTTGCTCCCTCTTTGTCATTCTGCTCGGAACTCACCACAGCCCCATGCCCGATTTCTGCCTCAGTCTAGGGTTAGGCTTAGGGCTAGGGTTAGGGTTATGCCTAGGGTTAGGGTTCAGAAAACCACAAAGCCAGGAGCTCCAGGGATACTCCCCATGCAAAAGGCAGGCCAAGTTGAGCGCAGCCAATCCAAATCCTTGCTCCCTCTTCGTCATTCTGCTCGGAACTCCCCACAGCCCAATGCCCGATTTCTGCCTCAGTCTAGGGTTAGGCTTAGGGCTAGGGTTAGGGTTATGCCTAGGGTTAGGGTTCACAAAACCACAAAGCCAGGAGCTCCAGGGATACTCACCATGCAAAAGGCAGGCCCAGTTGAGCGTAGCACATCCAAATCCCCTCTCCCTCTTCGTCATTCTGCTCGGAACTCACCACAGCCCAATGCCCGATTTCTGCCTCAGTCTAGGGTTAGACTTAGGGCTAGGGTTAGGGTTATGCCTAGGGTTAGGGTTCACAAAACCACAAAGCCAGGAGCTCCAGGGATACTCACCATGCAAAAGGCAGGCCAAGTTGAGCGTAGCACATCCAAATCATTGCTCCCTCTTTGTCATTCTGCTCGGAACTCACCACAGCCCCATGCTCGATTTCTGCCTCAGTCTAGGGTTAGGCTTAGGGCTAGGGTTAGGGTTATGCCTAGGGTTAGGGTTCACAAAACCACAAAGCCAGGAGCTCCAGGGATACTCCCCATGCAAAAGGCAGGCCAAGTTGAGCGCAGCCAATCCAAATCCTTGCTCCCTCTTCGTCATTCTGCTCGGAACTCCCCACAGCCCAATGCCCGATTTCTGCCTCAGTCTAGGGTTAGGCTTAGGGCTAGGGTTAGGGTTATGCCTAGGGTTAGGGTTTAGAAAACCACAAAGCCAGGAGCTCCAGGGATACTCCCCATGCAAAAGGCAGGCCAAGTTGAGCGCAGCCAATCCAAATCCTTGCTCCCTCTTCGTCATTCTGCTCGGAACTCCCCACAGCCCAATGCCCGATTACTGCCTCAGTCTAGGGTTAGGCTTAGGGCTAGGGTTAGGGTTATGCCTAGGGTTAGGGTTCAGAAAACCACAAAGCCAGGAGCTCCAGGGATACTCCCCATGCAAAAGGCAGGCCAAGTTGAGCGTAGCACATCCAAATCCTTGCTCCCTCTTTGTCATTCTGCTCAGAACTCCCCACAGCCCAATGCCAGATTACTGGCTCAGTCTAGGGTTAGGCTTAGGGCTAGGGTTAGGGTTATGCCTAGGGTTAGGGTTCACAAAACCACAAAGCCAGGAGCTCCAGGGACACTGATCATGCGAAAGGCAGGCCAAGTTAAGCACGGCACATCCAAAACCTTGCTCCCTCTTCTTCTTTCTGCAAGGGTTAGGGTTAGGGGCTCGGGTTAGTGTTAGGGGTTAGGGTTAGGGGTAGGGTTAGGGTTAGGGTTATGCCTAGGGTTAGGATTGAGAAAACGACAAAGCCAGGGGACCCAGGCACACTAAGCATGCAAAAGGCAGGCCAAGTTGAGCGTAGCACATCCAAATCCCCTCTCCCTCTTCGTCATTCTGCTCGGAATTCACCACAGCCCAATGCCCGATTTCTGCCTCAGTCTAGGGTTAGGCTTAGGGCTAGGGTTAGGGTTATGCCTAGGGTTAGGGTTCAGAAAACCACAAAGCCAGGAGCTCCAGGGATACTCCCCATGCAAAAGGCAGGCCAAGTTGAGTGTAGCACATCCAAATCCTTGCTCCCTCTACGTCATTCTGCTCGGAACTCACCACGGCCCAATGCCCGATTCCTGCCTCAGTCTAGGGTTAGGCTTAGGGCTAGGGTTAGGGTTATGCCTAGGGTTAGGGTTCACAAAACCACAAAGCCAGGAGCTCCAGGGATACTCACCATGCAAAAGGCAGGCCAAGTTGAGCGTAGCACATCCAAATCCCCTCTCCCTCTTCGTCATTCTGCTCGGAACTCACCACAGCCCAATGCCCGATTTCTGCCTCAGTCTAGGGTTAGGCTTAGGGCTAGGGTTAGGGTTATGCCTAGGGTTAGGGTTCACAAAACCACAAAGCCAGGAGCTCCAGGGATACTCACCATGCAAAAGGCAGGCCAAGTTGAGCGTAGCACATCCAAATCCTTGCTCCCTCTTTGTCATTCTGCTCGGAACTCACCACAGCCCCATGCCCGATTTCTGCCTCAGTCTAGGGTTAGGCTTAGGGCTAGGGTTAGGGTTATGCCTAGGGTTAGGGTTCAGAAAACCACAAAGCCAGGAGCTCCAGGGATACTCACCATGCAAAAGGCAGGCCAAGTTGAGCGTAGCACATCCAAATCCCATCTCCCTCTTCGTCATTCTGCTCGGAACTTCCCACAGCCCAATGCCAGATTACTGGCTCAGTCTAGGGTTAGGCTTAGGGCTAGGGTTAGGGTTATGCCTAGGGTTAGGGTTCACAAAACCACAAAGCCAGGAGCTCCAGGGATACTCACCATGCAAAAGGCAGGCCAAGTTGAGCGTAGCACATCCAAATCCCCTCTCCCTCTTTGTCATTCTGCTCGGAACTCCCCACAGCCCAATGCCCGATTACTGGCTCAGTCTAGGGTTAGGCTTAGGGCTAGGGTTAGGGTTATGCCTAGGGTTAGGGTTCACAAAACCACAAAGCCAGGAGCTCCAGGGATACTCCCCATGCAAAAGGCAGGCCAAGTTGAGCGTAGCACATCCAAATCCCCTCTCCCTCTTCTTCATTCTGCTCGGAACTCACCACAGCCCAATGCCCGATTACTGGCTCAGTCTATGGTTAGGCTTAGGGCTAGGGTTAGGGTTATGCCTAGGGTTAGGGTTCAGAAAACCACAAAGCCAGGAGCTCCAGGGATACTCACCATGCAAAAGGCAGGCCAAGTTGAGCGTAGCACATCCAAATCCTTGCTCCCTCTTTGTCATTATGCTTGGAACTCACCACAGCCCAATGCCCGATTACTGCCTCAGTCTAGGGTTAGGCTTAGGGCTAGGGTTAGGGTTATGCCTAGGGTTAGGGTTCAGAAAACCACAAAGCCAGGAGCTCCAGGGATACTCACCATGCAAAAGGCAGGCCCAGTTGAGCGTAGCACATCCAAATCCCCTCTCCCTCTTCGTCATTCTGCTCGGAACTCACCACAGCCCAATGCCCGATTACTGCCTCAGTCTAGGGTTAGGCTTAGGGCTAGGGTTAGGGTTATGCCTAGGGTTAGGGTTCACAAAACCACAAAGCCAGGAGCTCCAGGGATACTCACCATGCAAAAGGCAGGCCAAGTTGAGCGTAGCACATCCAAATCCCCTCTCCCTCTTCGTCATTCTGCTCGGAACTCACCACAGCCCAATGCCCGATTACTGCCTCAGTCTAGGGTTAGGCTTAGGGCTAGGGTTAGGGTTATGCCTAGGGTTAGGGTTCACAAAACCACAAAGCCAGGAGCTCCAGGGATACTCCCCATGCAAAAGGCAGGCCAAGTTGAGCGTAGCACATCCAAATCCCCTCTCCCTCTTTGTCATTCTCCTCGGAACTCCCCACAGCCCAATGCCCGATTACTGCCTCAGTCTAGGGTTAGGCTTAGGGCTAGGGTTAGGGTTATGCCTAGGGTTAGGGTTCAGAAAACCACAAAGCCAGGAGCTCCAGGGATACTCCCCATGCAAAAGGCAGGCCAAGTTGAGCGTAGCACATCCAAATCCTTGCTCCCTCTTTGTCATTCTGCTCAGAACTCCCCACAGCCCAATGCCAGATTACTGGCTCAGTCTAAGGTTAGGCTTAGGGCTAGGGTTAGGGTTATGCCTAGGGTTAGGGTTCAGAAAACCACAAAGCCAGGAGCTCCAGGGACACTGATCATGCGAAAGGCAGGCCAAGTTAAGCACGGCACATCCAAAACCTTGCTCCCTCTTCTTCTTTCTGCAAGGGTTAGGGTTAGGGGCTCGGGTTAGTGTTAGGGGTTAGGGTTAGGGGTAGGGTTAGGGTTAGGGTTATGCCTAGGGTTAGGATTGAGAAAACGACAAAGCCAGGGGACCCAGGCACACTAAGCATGCAAAAGGCAGGCCAAGTTGATCGTAGCACATCCAAATCCCCTCTCCCTCTTCGTCATTCTGCTCGGAATTCACCACAGCCCAATGCCCGATTTCTGCCTCAGTCTAGGGTTAGGCTTAGGGCTAGGGTTAGGGTTATGCCTAGGGTTAGGGTTCAGAAAACCACAAAGCCAGGAGCTCCAGGGATACTCACCATGCAAAAGGCAGGCCAAGTTGAGTGTAGCACATCCAAATCCTTGCTCCCTCTTCTTCATTCTGCTCGGAACTCACCACGGCCCAATGCCCGATTTCTGCCTCAGTCTAGGGTTAGGCTTAGGGCTAGGGTTAGGGTTATGCCTAGGGTTAGGGTTCACAAAACCACAAAGCCAGGAGCTCCAGGGATACTCACCATGCAAAAGGCAGGCCAAGTTGAGTGTAGCACATCCAAATCCCCTCTCCCTCTTCTTCATTCTGCTCGGAACTCCCCACAGCCCAATGCCCGATTACTGGCTCAGTCTAGGGCTAGGCTTAGGGCTAGGGTTAGGGTTATGCCTAGGGTTAGGGTTCAGAAAACCACAAAGCCAGGAGCTCCAGGGATACTCCTCATGCAAAAGGCAGGCCAAGTTGAGCGCAGCCAATCCAAATCCTTGCTCCCTCTTCGTCATTCTGCTCGGAACTCACCACAGCCCAATGCCCGATTTCTGCCTCAGTCTAGGGTTAGGCTTAGGGCTAGGGTTAAGGTTATGCCTAGGGTTAGGGTTCAGAAAACCACAAAGCCAGGAGCTCCAGGGATACTCACCATGCAAAAGGCAGGCCAAGTTGAGCGTAGCACATCCAAATCCCCTCTCCCTCTTCGTCATTCTGCTCGGAACTCCCCACAGCCCAATGCCCGATTTCTGCCTCAGTCTACGGTTAAGCTTAGGGCTAGGGTTAGGGTTATGCCTAGGGTTAGGGTTCAGAAAACCACAAAGCCAGGAGCTCCAGGGATACTCCCCATGCAAAAGGCAGGCCAAGTTGAGCGTAGCACATCCAAATCCCCTCTCCCTCTTCGTCATTCTGCTCGGAACTCCCCACAGCCCAATGCCCGATTTCTGCCTCAGTCTAGGGTTCGGCTTAGGGCTAGGGTTAGGGTTATGCCTAGGGTTAGGGTTCACAAAACCACAAAGCCAGGAGCTCCAGGGATACTCCCCATGCAAAAGGCAGGCCAAGTTGAGCGTAGCACATCCAAATCCCCTCTCCCTCTTCATCATTCTGCTCGGAACTCACCACAGCCCCATGCCCGATTTCTGCCTCAGTCTAGGGTTAGGTTTAGGGCTAGGGTTAGGGTTATGCCTAGGGTTAGGGTTCAGAAAACCACAAAGCCAGGAGCTCCAGGGATACTCCCCATGCAAAAGGCAGGCCAAGTTGAGCGTAGCACATCCAAATCCTTGCTCCCTCTTCGTCATTCTGCTCGGAACTCACCACAGCCCAATGCCCGATTTCTGCCTCAGTCTAGGGTTAGGCTTAGGGCTAGGGTTAGGGTTATGCCTAGGGTTAGGGTTCACAAAACCACAAAGCCAGGAGCTCCAGGGACACTGATCATGCGAAAGGCAGGCCAAGTTAAGCACGGCACATCCAAAACCTTGCTCCCTCTTCTTCTTTCTGCAAGGGTTAGGGTTAGGGGCTCGGGTTAGTGTTAGGGGTTAGGGTTAGGGGTAGGGTTAGGGTTAGGGTTTTGATTAGGGTTAGGATTGAGAAAACGACAAAGCCAGGGGACCCAGGCACACTAAGCATGCAAAAGGCAGGCCAAGTTGAGCGTAGCACATCCAAATCCCCTCTCCCTCTTCGTCATTCTGCTCGGAATTCACCACAGCCCAATGCCCGATTTCTGCCTCAGTCTAGGGTTAGGCTTAGGGCTAGGGTTAGGGTTATGCCTAGGGTTAGGGTTCACAAAACCACAAAGCCAGGAGCTCCAGGGATACTCCCCATGCAAAAGGCAGGCCAAGTTGAGCGTAGCACATCCAAATCCTTGCTCCCTCTTCGTCATTCTGCTCGGAACTCACCACAGCCCAATGCCCGATTTCTGCCTCAGTCTAGGGTTAGGCTTAGGGCTAGGGTTAGGGTTATGCCTAGGGTTAGGGTTCAGAAAACCACAAAGCCAGGAGCTCCAGGGATACTCACCATGCAAAAGGCAGGCCAAGTTGAGCGTAGCACATCCAAATCCCCTCTCCCTCTTTGTCATTCTGCTCGGAACTCACCACAGCCCAATGCCCGATTTCTGCCTCAGTCTAGGGTTAGGCTTAGGGCTAGGGTTAGGGTTATGCCTAGGGTTAGGGTTCACAAAACCACAAAGCCAGGAGCTCCAGGGATACTCACCATGCAAAAGGCAGGCCAAGTTGAGCGTAGCACATCCAAATCATTGCTCCCTCTTTGTCATTCTGCTCGGAACTCACCACAGCCCCATGCCCGATTTCTGCCTCAGTCTAGGGTTAGGCTTAGGGCTAGGGTTAGGGTTATGCCTAGGGTTAGGGTTCACAAAACCACAAAGCCAGGAGCTCCAGGGATACTCCCCATGCAAAAGGCAGGCCAAGTTGAGCGCAGCCAATCCAAATCCTTGCTCCCTCTTCGTCATTCTGCTCGGAACTCCCCACAGCCCAATGCCCGATTTCTGCCTCAGTCTAGGGTTAGGCTTAGGGCTAGGGTTAGGGTTATGCCTAGGGTTAGGGTTCACAAAACCACAAAGCCAGGAGCTCCAGGGACACTGATCATGCGAAAGGCAGGCCAAGTTAAGCACGGCACATCCAAAACCTTGCTCCCTCTTCTTCTTTTTGCAAGGGTTAGGGTTAGGGGCTCGGGTTAGGGTTAGGGGTTAGGGTTAGGGGTAGGGTTAGGGTTAGGGTTTTGACTAGGGTTAGGGTTCACAAAACCACAAAGCCAGGGGACCCAGGCACACTAAGCATGCAAAAGGCAGGCCAAGTTGAGCGTAGCACATCCAAATCCCCTCTCCCTCTTCGTCATTCTGCTCGGAACTCACCACAGCCCAATGCCCGATTACTGCCTCAGTCTAGGGTTAGGCTTAGGGCTAGGGTTAGGGTTATGCCTAGGGTTAGGGTTCACAAAACCACAAAGCCAGGAGCTCCAGGGATACTCACCATGCAAAAGGCAGGCCAAGTTGAGCGCAGCCAATCCAAATCCTTGCTCCCTCTTCGTCATTCTGCTCGGAACTCCCCACAGCCCAATGCCCGATTTCTGCCTCAGTCTAGGGTTCGGCTTGGGGCTAGGGTTAGGGTTATGCCTAGGGTTAGGGTTCACAAAACCACAAAGCCAGGAGCTCCAGGGATACTCACCATGCAAAAGGCAGGCCAAGTTGAGCGCAGCCAATCCAAATCCCCTCTCCCTCTTCGTCATTCTGCTCGGAACTCCCCACAGCCCAATGCCCGATTTCTGCCTCAGTCTAGGGTTCGGCTTGGGGCTAGGGTTAGGGTTATGCCTAGGGTTAGGGTTCAGAAAACCACAAAGCCAGGAGCTCCAGGGATACTCCCCATGCAAAAGGCAGGCCAAGTTGAGCGTAGCACATCCAAATCCCCTCTCCCTCTTTGTCATTCTGCTCGGAACTCCCCACAGCCCAATGCCCGATTTCTGCCTCAGTCTAGGGTTCGGCTTAGGGCTAGGGTTAGGGTAATGCCTAGGGTTAGGGTTATGCCTAGGGTTAGGGTTCAGAAAACCACAAAGCCAGGAGCTCCAGGGATACTCACCATGCAAAAGGCAGGCCAAGTTGAGCGTAGCACATCCAAATCCCCTCTCCCTCTTCGTCATTCTGCTCGGAACTCACCACAGCCCAATGCCCGATTTCTGCCTCAGTCTAGGGTTAGGCTTAGGGCTAGGGTTAGGGTAATGCCTAGGGTTAGGGTTATGCCTAGGGTTAGGGTTCAGAAAACCACAAAGCCAGGAGCTCCAGGGATACTCACCATGCAAAAGGCAGGCCAAGTTGAGCGTAGCACATCCAAATCCCCTCTCCCTCTTCGTCATTCTGCTCGGAACTCACCACAGCCCAATGCCCGATTTCTGCCTCAGTCTAGGGTTAGGCTTAGGGCTAGGGTTAGGGTTATGCCTAGGGTTAGGGTTCACAAAACCACAAAGCCAGGAGCTCCAGGGATACTCACCATGCAAAAGGCAGGCCAAGTTGAGCGTAGCACATCCAAATCCCCTCTCCCTCTTTGTCATTCTGCTCGGAACTCACCACAGCCCAATGCCCGATTTCTGCCTCAGTCTAGGGTTAGGCTTAGGGCTAGGATTAGGGTTATGCTTAGGGTTAGGGTTCAGAAAACCACAAAGCCAGGAGCTCCAGGGATACTCACCATGCAAAAGGCAGGCCAAGTTGAGCGTAGCACATCCAAATCCCCTCTCCCTCTTCGTCATTCTGCTCGGAACTCCCCACAGCCCAATGCCCGATTTCTGCCTCAGTCTAGGGTTCGGCTTGGGGCTAGGGTTAGGGTTATGCCTAGGGTTAGGGTTCACAAAACCACAAAGCCAGGAGCTCCAGGGATACTCCCCATGCAAAAGGCAGGCCAAGTTGAGCGTAGCACATCCAAATCCCCTCTCCCTCTTCCTCATTCTGCTCGGAACTCACCACAGCCCCATGCTCGATTTCTGCCTCAGTCTAGGGTTAGGCTTAGGGCTAGGGTTAGGGTTATGCCTAGGGTTAGGGTTCAGAAAACCACAAAGCCAGGAGCTCCAGGGATACTCCCCATGCAAAAGGCAGGCCAAGTTGAGCGTAGCACATCCAAATCCTTGCTCCCTCTTCGTCATTCTGCTCGGAACTCCCCACAGCCCAATGCCCGATTACTGCCTCAGTCTAGGGTTAGGCTTAGGGCTAGGGTTAGGGTTATGCCTAGGGTAAGGGTTCACAAAACCACAAAGCCAGGAGCTCCAGGGACACTGATCATGCGAAAGGCAGGACAAGTTAAGCACGGCACATCCAAAACCTTGCTCCCTCTTCTTCTTTCTGCAAGGGTTAGGGTTAGGGGCTCGGGTTAGTGTTAGGGGTTAGGGTTAGGGGTAGGGTTAGGGTTAGGGTTTTGACTAGGGTTAGGATTGAGAAAACGACAAAGCCAGGGGACCCAGGCACACTAAGCATGCAAAAGGCAGGCCAAGTTGAGCGTAGCACATCCAAATCCCCTCTCCCTCTTCGTCATTCTGCTCGGAATTCACCACAGCCCAATGCCCGATTTCTGCCTCAGTCTAGGGTTAGGCTTAGGGCTAGGGTTAGGGTTATGCCTAGGGTTAGGGTTCAGAAAACCACAAAGCCAGGAGCTCCAGGGATACTCCCCATGCAAAAGGCAGGCCAAGTTGAGCGTAGCACATCCAAATCCCCTCTCCCTCTTCGTCATTCTGCTCGGAACTCACCACAGCCCAATGCCCGATTTCTGCCTCAGTCTAGGGTTAGGCTTAGGGCTAGGGTTAGGGTTATGCCTAGGGTTAGGGTTCAGAAAACCACAAAGCCAGGAGCTCCAGGGATACTCACCATGCAAAAGGCAGGCCAAGTTGAGCGTAGCACATCCAAATCCCCTCTCCCTCTTCGTCATTCTGCTCGGAACTCCCCACAGCCCAATGCCCGATTTCTGCCTCAGTCTAGGGTTCGGCTTGGGGCTAGGGTTAGGGTTATGCCTAGGGTTAGGGTTCACAAAACCACAAAGCCAGGAGCTCCAGGGATACTCCCCATGCAAAAGGCAGGCCAAGTTGAGCGTAGCACATCCAAATCCCCTCTCCCTCTTCCTCATTCTGCTCGGAACTCACCACAGCCCCATGCTCGATTTCTGCCTCAGTCTAGGGTTAGGCTTAGGGCTAGGGTTAGGGTTATGCCTAGGGTTAGGGTTCAGAAAACCACAAAGCCAGGAGCTCCAGGGATACTCCCCATGCAAAAGGCAGGCCAAGTTGAGCGTAGCACATCCAAATCCTTGCTCCCTCTTCGTCATTCTGCTCGGAACTCCCCACAGCCCAATGCCCGATTACTGCCTCAGTCTAGGGTTAGGCTTAGGGCTAGGGTTAGGGTTATGCCTAGGGTTAGGGTTCACAAAACCACAAAGCCAGGAGCTCCAGGGACACTGATCATGCGAAAGGCAGGACAAGTTAAGCACGGCACATCCAAAACCTTGCTCCCTCTTCTTCTTTCTGCAAGGGTTAGGGTTAGGGGCTCAGGTTAGTGTTAGGGGTTAGGGTTAGGGGTAGGGTTAGGGTTAGGGTTTTGACTAGGGTTAGGATTGAGAAAACGACAAAGCCAGGGGACCCAGGCACACTAAGCATGCAAAAGGCAGGCCAAGTTGAGCATAGCACATCCAAATCCCCTCTCCCTCTTCGTCATTCTGCTCGGAATTCACCACAGCCCAATGCCCGATTTCTGCCTCAGTCTAGGGTTAGGCTTAGGGCTAGGGTTAGGGTTATGCCTAGGGTTAGGGTTCAGAAAACCACAAAGCCAGGAGCTCCAGGGATACTCCCCATGCAAAAGGCAGGCCAAGTTGAGCGTAGCACATCCAAATCCCCTCTCCCTCTTCGTCATTCTGCTCGGAACTCACCACAGCCCAATGTCCGATTTCTGCCTCAGTCTAGGGTTAGGCTTAGGGCTAGGGTTAGGGTTATGCCTAGGGTTAGGGTTCAGAAAACCACAAAGCCAGGAGCTCCAGGGATACTCCCCATGCAAAAGGCAGGCCTAGTTGAGCGTAGCACATCCAAATCCCCTCTCCCTCTTTGTCATTCTGCTCGGAACTCACCACAGCCCAATGCCCGATTTCTGCCTCAGTCTAGGGTTCGGCTTAGGGCTAGGGTTAGGGTTATGCCTAGGGTTAGGGTTCACAAAACCACAAAGCCAGGAGCTCCAGAGATACTCCCCATGCAAAAGGCAGGCCAAGTTGAGCGTAGCACATCCAAATCCTTGCTCCCTCTTCGTCATTCTGCTCGCAACTCACCACAGCCCAATGCCCGATTTCTGCCTCAGTCTAGGGTTAGGTTTAGGGCTAGGGTTAGGGTTATGCCTAGGGTTAGGGTTCACAAAACCACAAAGCCAGGAGCTCCAGGGATACTCCCCATGCAAAAGGCAGGCCAAGTTGAGTGTAGCACATCCAAATCCTTGCTCCCTCTTCGTCATTCTGCTCGGAACTCCCCACAGCCCAATGCCCGATTTCTGCCTCAGTCTAGGGTTAGGCTTAGGGCTAGGGTTAGGGTTATGCCTAGGGTTAGGGTTCAGAAAACCACAAAGCCAGGAGCTCCAGGGATACTCCCCATGCAAAAGGCAGGCCAAGTTGAGCGTAGCACATCCAAATCCTTGCTCCCTCTTTGTCATTCTGCTCGGAACTCACCACAGCCCAATGCCCGATTACTGCCTCAGTCTAGGGTTAAGCTTAGGGCTAGGGTTAGGGTTATGCCTAGGGTTAGGGTTCAGAAAACCACAAAGCCAGGAGCTCCAGGGATACTCACCATGCAAAAGGCAGGCCAAGTTGAGCGTAGCACATCCAAATCCTTGCTCCCTCTTCTTCATTCTGCTCGGAACTCCCCACAGCCCAATGCCCGATTACTGGCTCAGTCTAGGGTTAGGCTTAGGGCTAGGGTTAGGGTTATGCCTAGGGTTAGGGTTCAGAAAACCACAAAGCCAGGAGCTCCAGGGATACTCCCCATGCAAAAGGCAGGCCAAGTTGAGCGTAGCACATCCAAATCCCCTCTCCCTCTTCTTCATTCTGCTCGGAACTCACCACAGCCCAATGCCCGATTACTGGCTCAGTCTAGGGTTAGGCTTAGGGCTAGGGTTAGGGTTATGCCTAGGGTTAGGGTTCAGAAAACCACAAAGCCAGGAGCTCCAGGGATACTCACCATGCAAAAGGCAGGCCAAGTTGAGCGTAGCACATCCAAATCCTTGCTCCCTCTTTGTCATTATGCTTGGAACTCACCACAGCCCAATGCCCGATTACTGCCTCAGTCTAGGGTTAGGCTTAGGGCTAGGGTTAGGGTTATGCCTAGGGTTAGGGTTCAGAAAACCACAAAGCCAGGAGCTCCAGGGATACTCACCATGCAAAAGGCAGGCCCAGTTGAGCGTAGCACTTCCAAATCCCCTCTCCCTCTTCGTCATTCTGCTCGGAACTCACCACAGCCCAATGCCCGATTACTGCCTCAGTCTAGGGTTAGGCTTAGGGCTAGGGTTAGGGTTATGCCTAGGGTTAGGGTTCACAAAACCACAAAGCCAGGAGCTCCAGGGATACTCACCATGCAAAAGGCAGGCCAAGTTGAGCGTAGCACATCCAAATCCCCTCTCCCTCTTCGTCATTCTGCTCGGAACTCACCACAGCCCAATGCCCGATTACTGCCTCAGTCTAGGGTTAGGCTTAGGGCTAGGGTTAGGGTTATGCCTAGGGTTAGGGTTCACAAAACCACAAAGACAGGAGCTCCAGGGATACTCACCATGCAAAAGGCAGGCCAAGTTGAGCGTAGCACATCCAAATCCCCTCTCCCTCTTTGTCATTCTCCTCGGAACTCCCCACAGCCCAATGCCCGATTACTGGCTCAGTCTAGGGTTAGGCTTAGGGCTAGGGTTAGGGTTATGCCTAGGGTTAGGGTTCACAAAACCACAAAGCCAGGAGCTCCAGGGATACTCCCCATGCAAAAGGCAGGCCAAGTTGAGCGTAGCACATCCAAATCCTTGCTCCCTCTTTGTCATTCTGCTCGGAACTTCCCACAGCCCAATGCCATATTACTGGCTCAGTCTAGGGTTAGGCTTAGGGCTAGGGTTAGGGTTATGCCTAGGGTTAGGGTTCACAAAACCACAAAGCCAGGAGCTCCAGGGATACTCACCATGCAAAAGGCAGGCCAAGTTGAGCGTAGCACATCCAAATCCCCTCTCCCTCTTTGTCATTCTCCTCGGAACTCCCCACAGCCCAATGCCCGATTACTGGCTCAGTCTAGGGTTAGGCTTAGGGCTAGGGTTAGGGTTATGCCTAGGGTTAGGGTTCAGAAAACCACAAAGCCAGGAGCTCCAGGGATACTCACCATGCAAAAGGCAGGCCAAGTTGAGTGTAGCACATCCAAATCCTTGCTCCCTCTTCTTCATTCTGCTCGGAACTCACCACGGCCCAATGCCCGATATCTGCCTCAGTCTAGGGTTAGGCTTAGGGCTAGGGTTAGGGTTATGCCTAGGGTTAGGGTTCACAAAACCACAAAGCCAGGAGCTCCAGGGATACTCACCATGCAAAAGGCAGGCCAAGTTGAGCGTAGCACATCCAAATCCCCTCTCCCTCTTCGTCATTCTGCTCGGAACTCACCACAGCCCAATGCCCGATTTCTGCCTCAGTCTAGGGTTAGGCTTAGGGCTAGGGTTAGGGTTATGCCTAGGGTTAGGGTTCAGAAAACCACAAAGCCAGGAGCTCCAGGGATACTCCCCATGCAAAAGGCAGGCCAAGTTGAGCGCAGCCAATCGAAATCCTTGCTCCCTCTTCGTCATTCTGCTCGGAACTCCCCACAGCCCAATGCCCGATTACTGCCTCAGTCTAGGGTTAGGCTTAGGGCTAGGGTTAGGGTTATGCCTAGGGTTAGGGTTCACAAAACCACAAAGCCAGGAGCTCCAGGGACACTGATCATGCGAAAGGCAGGACAAGTTAAGCACGGCACATCCAAAACCTTGCTCCCTCTTCTTCTTTCTGCAAGGGTTAGGGTTAGGGGCTCGGGTTAGTGTTAGGGGTTAGGGTTAGGGGTAGGGTTAGGGTTAGGGTTTTGACTAGGGTTAGGATTGAGAAAACGACAAAGCCAGGGGACCCAGGCACACTAAGCATGCAAAAGGCAGGCCAAGTTGAGCGTAGCACATCCAAATCCCCTCTCCGTCTTCGTCATTCTGCTCGGAATTCACCACAGCCCAATGCCCGATTTCTGCCTCAGTCTAGGGTTAGGCTTAGGGCTAGGGTTAGGGTTATGCCTAGGGTTAGGGTTCAGAAAACCACAAAGCCAGGAGCTCCAGGGATACTCCCCATGCAAAAGGCAGGCCAAGTTGAGCGTAGCACATCCAAATCCCCTCTCCCTCTTCGTCATTCTGCTCGGAACTCACCACAGCCCAATGCCCGATTTCTGCCTCAGTCTAGGGTTAGGCTTAGGGCTAGGGTTAGGGTTATGCCTAGGGTTAGGGTTCAGAAAACCACAAAGCCAGGAGCTCCAGGGATACTCCCCATGCAAAAGGCAGGCCTAGTTGAGCGTAGCACATCCAAATCCCCTCTCCCTCTTTGTCATTCTGCTCGGAACTCACCACAGCCCAATGCCCGATTTCTGCCTCAGTCTAGGGTTCGGCTTAGGGCTAGGGTTAGGGTTATGCCTAGGGTTAGGGTTCACAAAACCACAAAGCCAGGAGCTCCAGAGATACTCCCCATGCAAAAGGCAGGCCAAGTTGAGCGTAGCACATCCAAATCCTTGCTCCCTCTTCGTCATTCTGCTCGGAACTCCCCACAGCCCAATGCCCGATTACTGCCTCAGTCTAGGGTTAGGCTTAGGGCTAGGGTTAGGGTTATGCCTAGGGTTAGGGTTCACAAAACCACAAAGCCAGGAGCTCCAGGGACACTGATCATGCGAAAGGCAGGCCAAGTTAAGCACGGCACATCCAAAACCTTGCTCCCTCTTCTTCTTTCTGCAAGGGTTAGGGTTAGGGGCTCGGGTTAGTGTTAGGGGTTAGGGTTAGGGGTAGGGTTAGGGTTAGGGTTTTGACTAGGGTTAGGATTGAGAAAACGACAAAGCCAGGGGACCCAGGCACACTAAGCATGCAAAAGGCAGGCCAAGTTGAGCATGGCACATCCAAATCCCCTCTCCCTCTTCGTCATTCTGCTCGGAATTCACCACAGCCCAATGCCCGATTTCTGCCTCAGTCTAGGGTTAGGCTTAGGGCTAGGGTTAGGGTTATGCCTAGGGTTAGGGTTCAGAAAACCACAAAGCCAGGAGCTCCAGGGATACTCCCCATGCAAAAGGCAGGCCAAGTTGAGCGTAGCACATCCAAATCCCCTCTCCCTCTTCGTCATTCTGCTCGGAACTCACCACAGCCCAATGCCCGATTTCTGCCTCAGTCTAGGGTTAGGCTTAGGGCTAGGGTTAGGGTTATGCCTAGGGTTAGGGTTCAGAAAACCACAAAGCCAGGAGCTCCAGGGATACTCCCCATGCAAAAGGCAGGCCTAGTTGAGCGTAGCACATCCAAATCCCCTCTCCCTCTTTGTCATTCTGCTCGGAACTCACCACAGCCCAATGCCCGATTTCTGCCTCAGTCTAGGGTTCGGCTTAGGGCTAGGGTTAGGGTTATGCCTAGGGTTAGGGTTCACAAAACCACAAAGCCAGGAGCTCCAGAGATACTCCCCATGCAAAAGGCAGGCCAAGTTGAGCGTAGCACATCCAAATCCTTGCTCCCTCTTCGTCATTCTGCTCGCAACTCACCACAGCCCAATGCCCGATTTCTGCCTCAGTCTAGGGTTAGGTTTAGGGCTAGGGTTAGGGTTATGCCTAGGGTTAGGGTTCAGAAAACCACAAAGCCAGGAGCTCCAGGGATACTCCCCATGCAAAAGGCAGGCCAAGTTGAGTGTAGCACATCCAAATCCTTGCTCCCTCTTCGTCATTCTGCTCGGAACTCCCCACAGCCCAATGCCCGATTTCTGCCTCAGTCTAGGGTTAGGCTTAGGGCTAGGGTTAGGGTTATGCCTAGGGTTAGGGTTCACAAAACCACAAAGCCAGGAGCTCCAGGGATACTCCCCATGCAAAAGGCAGGCCAAGTTGAGCGTAGCACATCCAAATCCCCTCTCCCTCTTTGTCATTCTGCTCGGAACTCACCACAGCCCAATGCCCGATTACTGCCTCAGTCTAGGGTTAAGCTTAGGGCTAGGGTTAGGGTTATGCCTAGGGTTAGGGTTCAGAAAACCACAAAGCCAGGAGCTCCAGGGATACTCACCATGCAAAAGGCAGGCCAAGTTGAGCGTAGCACATCCAAATCCTTGCTCCCTCTACGTCATTCTGCTCGGAACTCACCACAGCCCAATGCCCGATTACTGCCTCAGTCTAGGGTTAGGCTTAGGGCTAGGGTTAGGGTTATGCCTAGGGTTAGGGTTCACAAAACCACAAAGCCAGGAGCTCCAGGGATACCATGCAAAAGGCAGGCCAAGTTGAGCATAGCACATCCAAATCCCCTCTCCCTCTTCGTCATTCTGCTCGGAACTCACCACAGCCCAATGCCCGATTACTGCCTCAGTCTAGGGTTAGGCTTAGGGCTAGGGTTAGGGTTATGCCTAGGGTTAGGGTTCACAAAACCATAAAGCCAGGAGCTCCAGGGATACTCACCATGCAAAAGGCAGGCCAAGTTGAGCGTAGCACATCCAAATCCCCTCTCCCTCTTCGTCATTCTGCTCGGAACTCACCACAGCCCAATGCCCGATTACTGCCTCAGTCTAGGGTTAGGCTTAGGGCTAGGGTTAGGGTTATGCCTAGGGTTAGGGTTCACAAAACCACAAAGCCAGGAGCTCCAGGGATACTCACCATGCAAAAGGCAGGCCAAGTTGAGCGTAGCACATCCAAATCCCCTCTCCCTCTTTGTCATTCTCCTCGGAACTCCCCACAGCCCAATGCCCGATTACTGGCTCAGTCTAGGGTTAGGCTTAGGGCTAGGGTTAGGGTTATGCCTAGGGTTAGGGTTCAGAAAACCACAAAGCCAGGAGCTCCAGGGATACTCCCCATGCAAAAGGCAGGCCAAGTTGAGCGTAGCACATCCAAATCCTTGCTCCCTCTTTGTCATTCTGCTCGGAACTTCCCACAGCCCAATGCCATATTACTGGCTCAGTCTAGGGTTAGGCTTAGGGCTAGGGTTAGGGTTATGCCTAGGGTTAGGGTTCACAAAACCACAAAGCCAGGAGCTCCAGGGATACTCACCATGCAAAAGGCAGGCCAAGTTGAGCGTAGCACATCCAAATCCCCTCTCCCTCTTTGTCATTCTCCTCGGAACTCCCCACAGCCCAATGCCCGATTACTGGCTCAGTCTAGGGTTAGGCTTAGGGCTAGGGTTAGGGTTATGCCTAGGGTTAGGGTTCAGAAAACCACAAAGCCAGGAGCTCCAGGGATACTCACCATGCAAAAGGCAGGCCAAGTTGAGCGTAGCACATCCAAATCCTTGCTCCCTCTTCTTCATTCTGCTCGGAACTCACCACGGCCCAATGCCCGATATCTGCCTCAGTCTAGGGTTAGGCTTAGGGCTAGGGTTAGGGTTATGCCTAGGGTTAGGGTTCAGAAAACCACAAAGCCAGGAGCTCCAGGGATACTCACCATGCAAAAGGCAGGCCAAGTTGAGCGTAGCACATCCAAATCCCCTCTCCCTCTTCGTCATTCTGCTCGGAACTCACCACAGCCCAATGCCCGATTTCTGCCTCAGTCTAGGGTTAGGCTTAGGGCTAGGGTTAGGGTTATGCCTAGGGTTAGGGTTCACAAAACCACAAAGCCAGGAGCTCCAGGGATACTCACCATGCAAAAGGCAGGCCAAGTTGAGCGTAGCACATCCAAATCATTGCTCCCTCTTTGTCATTCTGCTCGGAACTCACCACAGCCCCATGCTCGATTTCTGCCTCAGTCTAGGGTTAGGCTTAGGGCTAGGGTTAGGGTTATGCCTAGGGTTAGGGTTCAGAAAACCACAAAGCCAGGAGCTCCAGGGATACTCCCCATGCAAAAGGCAGGCCAAGTTGAGCGCAGCCAATCCAAATCCTTGCTCCCTCTTCGTCATTCTGCTCGGAACTCACCACAGCCCAATGCCCGATTTCTGCCTCAGTCTAGGGTTAGGCTTAGGGCTAGGGTTAGGGTTATGCCTAGGGTTAGGGTTCACAAAACCACAAAGCCAGGAGCTCCAGGGATACTCCCCATGCAAAAGGCAGGCCAAGTTGAGCGTAGCACATCCAAATCCTTGCTCCCTCTTTGTCATTCTGCTCAGAACTTCAACCAGCCCAATGCCAGATTACTGGCTCAGTCTAGGGTTAGGCTTAGGGCTAGGGTTAGGGTTATGCCTAGGGTTAGGGTTCACAAAACCACAAAGCCAGGAGCTCCAGGGACACTGATCATGCGAAAGGCAGGCCAAGTTAAGCACGGCACATCCAAAACCTTGCTCCCTCTTCTTCTTTCTGCAAGGGTTAGGGTTAGGGGCTCGGGTTAGTGTTAGGGGTTAGGGTTAGGGGTAGGGTTAGGGTTAGGGTTATGCCTAGGGTTAGGATTGAGAAAACGACAAAGCCAGGGGACCCAGGCACACTAAGCATGCAAAAGGCAGGCCAAGTTGAGCGTAGCACATCCAAATCCCCTCTCCCTCTTCGTCATTCTGCTCGGAATTCACCACAGCCCAATGCCCGATTTCTGCCTCAGTCTAGGGTTAGGCTTAGGGCTAGGGTTAGGGTTATGCCTAGGGTTAGGGTTCAGAAAACCACAAAGCCAGGAGCTCCAGGGATACTCACCATGCAAAAGGCAGGCCAAGTTGAGTGTAGCACATCCAAATCCTTGCTCCCTCTTCTTCATTCTGCTCGGAACTCACCACGGCCCAATGCCCGATATCTGCCTCAGTCTAGGGTTAGGCTTAGGGCTAGGGTTAGGGTTATGCCTAGGGTTAGGGTTCACAAAACCACAAAGCCAGGAGCTCCAGGGACACTGATCATGCGAAAGGCAGGCCAAGTTAAGCACGGCACATCCAAAACCTTCCTCCCTCTTCTTCTTTCTGCAAGGGTTAGGGTTAGGGGCTCGGGTTAGGGTTAGGGGTTAGGGTTAGGGGTAGGGTTAGGGTTAGGGTTTTGACTAGGGTTAGGGTTCACAAAACCACAAAGCCAGGAGCTCCAGGGATACTCACCATGCAAAAGGCAGGCCAAGTTGAGCGTAGCACATCCAAATCCCCTCTCCCTCTTCGTCATTCTGCTCGGAACTCACCACAGCCCAATGCCCGATTTCTGCCTCAGTCTAGGGTTAGGCTTAGGGCTAGGGTTAGGGTTATGCCTAGGGTTAGGGTTCACAAAACCACAAAGCCAGGAGCTCCAGGGATACTCCCCATGCAAAAGGCAGGCCAAGTTGAGCGTAGCACATCCAAATCCTTGCTCCCTCTTTGTCATTCTGCTCGGAACTCACCACAGCCCCATGCCCGATTTCTGCCTCAGTCTAGGGTTAGGCTTAGGGCTAGGGTTAGGGTTATGCCTAGGGTTAGCGTTCACAAAACCACAAAGCCAGGAGCTCCAGGGATACTCCCCATGCAAAAGGCAGGCCAAGTTGAGCACAGCCAATCCAAATCCTTGCTCCCTCTTCGTCATTCTGCTCGGAACTCCCCACAGCCCAATGCCCGATTTCTGCCTCAGTCTAGGGTTAGGCTTAGGGCTAGGGTTAGGGTTATGCCTAGGGTTAGGGTTCACAAAACCACAAAGCCAGGAGCTCCAGGGACACTGATCATGCGAAAGGCAGGCCAAGTTAAGCACGGCACATCCAAAACCTTGCTCCCTCTTCTTCTTTCTGCAAGGGTTAGGGTTAGGGGCTCGGGTTAGTGTTAGGGGTTAGGGTTAGGGGTAGGGTTACGGTTAGGGTTTTGACTAGGGTTAGGGTTCACAAAACCACAAAGCCAGGGGACCCAGGCACACTAAGCATGCAAAAGGCAGGCCAAGTTGAGCATGGCACATCCAAATCCCCTCTCCCTCTTCGTCATTCTGCTCGGAATTCACCACAGCCCAATGCCCGATTTCTGCCTCAGTCTAGGGTTAGGCTTAGGGCTAGGGTTAGGGTTATGCCTAGGGTTAGGGTTCAGAAAACCACAAAGCCAGGAGCTCCAGGGATACTCCCCATGCAAAAGGCAGGCCAAGTTGAGCGTAGCACATCCAAATCCCCTCTCCCTCTTCGTCATTCTGCTCGGAACTCACCACAGCCCAATGCCCGATTTCTGCCTCAGTCTAGGGTTAGGCTTAGGGCTAGGGTTAGGGTTATGCCTAGGGTTAGGGTTCAGAAAACCACAAAGCCAGGAGCTCCAGGGATACTCCCCATGCAAAAGGCAGGCCTAGTTGAGCGTAGCACATCCAAATCCCCTCTCCCTCTTTGTCATTCTGCTCGGAACTCACCACAGCCCAATGCCCGATTTCTGCCTCAGTCTAGGGTTCGGCTTAGGGCTAGGGTTAGGGTTATGCCTAGGGTTAGGGTTCACAAAACCACAAAGCCAGGAGCTCCAGAGATACTCCCCATGCAAAAGGCAGGCCAAGTTGAGCGTAGCACATCCAAATCCTTGCTCCCTCTTCGTCATTCTGCTCGCAACTCACCACAGCCCAATGCCCGATTTCTGCCTCAGTCTAGGGTTAGGTTTAGGGCTAGGGTTAGGGTTATGCCTAGGGTTAGGGTTCACAAAACCACAAAGCCAGGAGCTCCAGGGATACTCCCCATGCAAAAGGCAGGCCAAGTTGAGTGTAGCACATCCAAATCCTTGCTCCCTCTTCGTCATTCTGCTCGGAACTCCCCACAGCCCAATGCCCGATTTCTGCCTCAGTCTAGGGTTAGGCTTAGGGCTAGGGTTAGGGTTATGCCTAGGGTTAGGGTTCACAAAACCACAAAGCCAGGAGCTCCAGGGATACTCCCCATGCAAAAGGCAGGCCAAGTTGAGCGTAGCACATCCAAATCCTTGCTCCCTCTTTGTCATTCTGCTCGGAACTCACCACAGCCCAATGCCCGATTACTGCCTCAGTCTAGGGTTAAGCTTAGGGCTAGGGTTAGGGTTATGCCTAGGGTTAGGGTTCAGAAAACCACAAAGCCAGGAGCTCCAGGGATACTCACCATGCAAAAGGCAGGCCAAGTTGAGCGTAGCACATCCAAATCCTTGCTCCCTCTACGTCATTCTGCTCGGAACTCACCACAGCCCAATGCCCGATTACTGCCTCAGTCTAGGGTTAGGCTTAGGGCTAGGGTTAGGGTTATGCCTAGGGTTAGGGTTCACAAAACCACAAAGCCAGGAGCTCCAGGGATACCATGCAAAAGGCAGGCCAAGTTGAGCATAGCACATCCAAATCCTTGCTCCCTCTTCTTCATTCTGCTCGGAACTCCCCACAGCCCAATGCCCGATATCTGCCTCAGTCTAGGGTTAGGCTTAGGGCTAGGGTTAGGGTTATGCCTAGGGTTAGGGTTCAGAAAACCACAAAGCCAGGAGCTCCAGGGATACTCCCCATGCAAAAGGCAGGCCAAGTTGAGCGTAGCACATCCAAATCCCCTCTCCCTCTTCTTCATTCTGCTCGGAACTCACCACAGCCCAATGCCCGATTACTGGCTCAGTCTAGGGTTAGGCTTAGGGCTAGGGTTAGGGTTATGCCTAGGGTTAGGGTTCAGAAAACCACAAAGCCAGGAGCTCCAGGGATACTCACCATGCAAAAGGCAGGCCAAGTTGAGCGTAGCACATCCAAATCCTTGCTCCCTCTTTGTCATTATGCTTGGAACTCACCACAGCCCAATGCCCGATTACTGCCTCAGTCTAGGGTTAGGCTTAGGGCTAGGGTTAGGGTTATGCCTAGGGTTAGGGTTCAGAAAACCACAAAGCCAGGAGCTCCAGGGATACTCACCATGCAAAAGGCAGGCCCAGTTGAGCGTAGCACATCCAAATCCCCTCTCCCTCTTCGTCATTCTGCTCGGAACTCACCACAGCCCAATGCCCGATTACTGCCTCAGTCTAGGGTTAGGCTTAGGGCTAGGGTTAGGGTTATGCCTAGGGTTAGGGTTCACAAAACCATAAAGCCAGGAGCTCCAGGGATACTCACCATGCAAAAGGCAGGCCAAGTTGAGCGTAGCACATCCAAATCCCCTCTCCCTCTTCGTCATTCTGCTCGGAACTCACCACAGCCCAATGCCCGATTACTGCCTCAGTCTAGGGTTAGGCTTAGGGCTAGGGTTAGGGTTATGCCTAGGGTTAGGGTTCACAAAACCACAAAGCCAGGAGCTCCAGGGATACTCACCATGCAAAAGGCAGGCCAAGTTGAGCGTAGCACATCCAAATCCCCTCTCCCTCTTTGTCATTCTCCTCGGAACTCCCCACAGCCCAATGCCCGATTACTGGCTCAGTCTAGGGTTAGGCTTAGGGCTAGGGTTAGGGTTATGCCTAGGGTTAGGGTTCAGAAAACCACAAAGCCAGGAGCTCCAGGGATACTCCCCATGCAAAAGGCAGGCCAAGTTGAGCGTAGCACATCCAAATCCTTGCTCCCTCTTTGTCATTCTGCTCGGAACTTCCCACAGCCCAATGCCATATTACTGGCTCAGTCTAGGGTTAGGCTTAGGGCTAGGGTTAGGGTTATGCCTAGGGTTAGGGTTCACAAAACCACAAAGCCAGGAGCTCCAGGGATACTCACCATGCAAAAGGCAGGCCAAGTTGAGCGTAGCACATCCAAATCCCCTCTCCCTCTTTGTCATTCTCCTCGGAACTCCCCACAGCCCAATGCCCGATTACTGGCTCAGTCTAGGGTTAGGCTTAGGGCTAGGGTTAGGGTTATGCCTAGGGTTAGGGTTCAGAAAACCACAAAGCCAGGAGCTCCAGGGATACTCACCATGCAAAAGGCAGGCCAAGTTGAGTGTAGCACATCCAAATCCTTGCTCCCTCTTCTTCATTCTGCTCGGAACTCACCACGGCCCAATGCCCGATTACTGGCTCAGTCTAGGGTTAGGCTTAGGGCTAGGGTTAGGGTTATGCCTAGGGTTAGGGTTCAGAAAACCACAAAGCCAGGAGCTCCAGGGATACTCCCCATGCAAAAGGCAGGCCAAGTTGAGCGCAGCCAATCCAAATCCCCTCTCCCTCTTCGTCATTCTGCTCGGAACTCACCACAGCCCAATGCCCGATTTCTGCCTCAGTCTAGGGTTAGGCTTAGGGCTAGGGTTAGGGTTATGCCTAGGGTTAGGGTTCACAAAACCACAAAGCCAGGAGCTCCAGGGATACTCACCATGCAAAAGGCAGGCCAAGTTGAGCGTAGCACATCCAAATCATTGCTCCCTCTTTGTCATTCTGCTCGGAACTCACCACAGCCCCATGCTCGATTTCTGCCTCAGTCTAGGGTTAGGCTTAGGGCTAGGGTTAGGGTTATGCCTAGGGTTAGGGTTCAGAAAACCACAAAGCCAGGAGCTCCAGGGATACTCCCCATGCAAAAGGCAGGCCAAGTTGAGCGCAGCCAATCGAAATCCTTGCTCCCTCTTCGTCATTCTGCTCGGAACTCACCACAGCCCAATGCCCGATTTCTGCCTCAGTCTAGGGTTAGGCTTAGGGCTAGGGTTAGGGTTATGCCTAGGGTTAGGGTTCAGAAAACCACAAAGCCAGGAGCTCCAGGGATACTCCCCATGCAAAAGGCAGGCCAAGTTGAGCGCAGCCAATCCAAATCCTTGCTCCCTCTTCGTCATTCTGCTCGGAACTCACCACAGCCCAATGCCCGATTTCTGCCTCAGTCTAGGGTTAGGCTTAGGGCTAGGGTTAGGGTTATGCCTAGGGTTAGGGTTCACAAAACCACAAAGCCAGGAGCTCCAGGGATACTCCCCATGCAAAAGGCAGGCCAAGTTGAGCGTAGCACATCCAAATCCTTGCTCCCTCTTTGTCATTCTGCTCAGAACTTCAACCAGCCCAATGCCAGATTACTGGCTCAGTCTAGGGTTAGGCTTAGGGCTAGGGTTAGGGTTATGCCTAGGGTTAGGGTTCACAAAACCACAAAGCCAGGAGCTCCAGGGACACTGATCATGCGAAAGGCAGGCCAAGTTAAGCACGGCACATCCAAAACCTTGCTCCCTCTTCTTCTTTCTGCAAGGGTTAGGGTTAGGGGCTCGGGTTAGTGTTAGGGGTTAGGGTTAGGGGTAGGGTTAGGGTTAGGGTTATGCCTAGGGTTAGGATTGAGAAAACGACAAAGCCAGGGGACCCAGGCACACTAAGCATGCAAAAGGCAGGCCAAGTTGAGCGTAGCACATCCAAATCCCCTCTCCCTCTTCGTCATTCTGCTCGGAATTCACCACAGCCCAATGCCCGATTTCTGCCTCAGTCTAGGGTTAGGCTTAGGGCTAGGGTTAGGGTTATGCCTAGGGTTAGGGTTCAGAAAACCACAAAGCCAGGAGCTCCAGGGATACTCACCATGCAAAAGGCAGGCCAAGTTGAGTGTAGCACATCCAAATCCTTGCTCCCTCTTCTTCATTCTGCTCGGAACTCACCACGGCCCAATGCCCGATATCTGCCTCAGTCTAGGGTTAGGCTTAGGGCTAGGGTTAGGGTTATGCCTAGGGTTAGGGTTCACAAAACCACAAAGCCAGGAGCTCCAGGGACACTGATCATGCGAAAGGCAGGCCAAGTTAAGCACGGCACATCCAAAACCTTGCTCCCTCTTCTTCTTTCTGCAAGGGTTAGGGTTAGGGGCTCGGGTTAGGGTTAGGGGTTAGGGTTAGGGGTAGGGTTAGGGTTAGGGTTTTGACTAGGGTTAGGGTTCACAAAACCACAAAGCCAGGAGCTCCAGGGATACTCACCATGCAAAAGGCAGGCCAAGTTGAGCGTAGCACATCCAAATCCCCTCTCCCTCTTCGTCATTCTGCTCGGAACTCACCACAGCCCAATGCCCGATTTCTGCCTCAGTCTAGGGTTAGGCTTAGGGCTAGGGTTAGGGTTATGCCTAGGGTTAGGGTTCACAAAACCACAAAGCCAGGAGCTCCAGGGATACTCCCCATGCAAAAGGCAGGCCAAGTTGAGCGTAGCACATCCAAATCCTTGCTCCCTCTTTGTCATTCTGCTCGGAACTCACCACAGCCCCATGCCCGATTTCTGCCTCAGTCTAGGGTTAGGCTTAGGGCTAGGGTTAGGGTTATGCCTAGGGTTAGCGTTCACAAAACCACAAAGCCAGGAGCTCCAGGGATACTCCCCATGCAAAAGGCAGGCCAAGTTGAGCGCAGCCAATCCAAATCCTTGCTCCCTCTTCGTCATTCTGCTCGGAACTCCCCACAGCCCAATACCCGATTTCTGCCTCAGTCTAGGGTTAGGCTTAGGGCTAGGGTTAGGGTTATGCCTAGGGTTAGGGTTCACAAAACCACAAAGCCAGGAGCTCCAGGGACACTGATCATGCGAAAGGCAGGCCAAGTTAAGCACGGCACATCCAAAACCTTGCTCCCTCTTCTTCTTTCTGCAAGGGTTAGGGTTAGGGGCTCGGGTTAGTGTTAGGGGTTAGGGTTAGGGGTAGGGTTACGGTTAGGGTTTTGACTAGGGTTAGGGTTCACAAAACCACAAAGCCAGGGGACCCAGGCACACTAAGCATGCAAAAGGCAGGCCAAGTTGAGCGTAGCACATCCAAATCCCCTCTCCCTCTTCGTCATTCTGCTCGGAACTCACCACAGCCCAATGCCCGATTACTGGCTCAGTCTAGGGTTAGGCTTAAGGCTAGGGTTAGGGTAATGCCTAGGGTTAGGGTTATGCCTAGGGTTAGGGTTCAGAAAACCACAAAGCCAGGAGCTCCTGGGATACTCACCATGCAAAAGGCAGGCCAAGTTGAGCGTAGCACATCCAAATCCCCTCTCCCTCTTCGTCATTCTGCTCGGAACTCCCCACAGCCCAATGCCCGATTACTGCCTCAGTCTAGGGTTAGGCTTAGGGCTAGGGTTAGGGTTATGCCTAGGGTTAGGGTTCACAAAACCACAAAGCCAGGAGCTCCAGGGATACTCACCATGCAAAAGGCAGGCCAAGTTGAGCGTAGCACATCCAAATCCCCTCTCCCTCTTTGTCATTCTGCTCGGAACTCACCACAGCCCAATGCCCGATTTCTGCCTCAGTCTAGGGTTAGGCTTAGGGCTAGGATTAGGGTTATGCTTAGGGTGAGGGTTCAGAAAACCACAAAGCCAGGAGCTCCAGGGATACTCACCATGCAAAAGGCAGGCCAAGTTGAGCGTAGCACATCCAAATCCCCTCTCCCTCTTCGTCATTCTGCTCGGAACTCCCCACAGCCCAATGCCCGATTTCTGCCTCAGTCTAGGGTTCGGCTTGGGGCTAGGGTTAGGGTTATGCCTAGGGTTAGGGTTCACAAAACCACAAAGCCAGGAGCTCCAGGGATACTCCCCATGCAAAAGGCAGGCCAAGTTGAGCGTAGCACATCCAAATCCTTGCTCCCTCTTCCTCATTCTGCTCGGAACTCACCACAGCCCCATGCCCGATTTCTGCCTCAGTCTAGGGTTAGGTTTAGGGCTAGGGTTAGGGTTATGCCTAGGGTTAGGGTTCAGAAAACCACAAAGCCAGGAGCTCCAGGGATACTCCCCATGCAAAAGGCAGGCCAAGTTGAGCGTAGCACATCCAAATCCTTGCTCCCTCTTCGTCATTCTGCTCGGAACTCCCCACAGCCCAATGCCCGATTACTGCCTCAGTCTAGGGTTAGGCTTAGGGCTAGGGTTAGGGTTATGCCTAGGGTTAGGGTTCAGAAAACCACAAAGCCAGGAGCTCCAGGGACACTGATCATGCGAAAGGCAGGACAAGTTAAGCACGGCACATCCAAAACCTTGCTCCCTCTTCTTCTTTCTGCAAGGGTTAGGGTTAGGGGCTCGGGTTAGTGTTAGGGGTTAGGGTTAGGGGTAGGGTTAGGGTTAGGGTTTTGACTAGGGTTAGGATTGAGAAAACGACAAAGCCAGGGGACCCAGGCACACTAAGCATGCAAAAGGCAGGCCAAGTTGAGCGTAGCACATCCAAATCCCCTCTCCCTCTTCGTCATTCTGCTCGGAATTCACCACAGCCCAATGCCCGATTTCTGCCTCAGTCTAGGGTTAGGCTTAGGGCTAGGGTTAGGGTTATGCCTAGGGTTAGGGTTCAGAAAACCACAAAGCCAGGAGCTCCAGGGATACTCCCCATGCAAAAGGCAGGCCAAGTTGAGCGTAGCACATCCAAATCCCCTCTCCCTCTTCATCATTCTGCTCGGAACTCACCACAGCCCAATGCCCGATTTCTGCCTCAGTCTAGGGTTAGGCTTAGGGCTAGGGTTAGGGTTATGCCTAGGGTTAGGGTTCAGAAAACCACAAAGCCAGGAGCTCCAGGGATACTCCCCATGCAAAAGGCAGGCCTAGTTGAGCGTAGCACATCCAAATCCCCTCTCCCTCTTTGTCATTCTGCTCGGAACTCACCACAGCCCAATGCCCGATTTCTGCCTCAGTCTAGGGTTCGGCTTAGGGCTAGGGTTAGGGTTATGCCTAGGGTTAGGGTTCACAAAACCACAAAGCCAGGAGCTCCAGAGATACTCCCCATGCAAAAGGCAGGCCAAGTTGAGCGTAGCACATCCAAATCCTTGCTCCCTCTTCGTCATTCTGCTCGGAACTCCCCACAGCCCAATGCCCGATTACTGCCTCAGTCTAGGGTTAGGCTTAGGGCTAGGGTTAGGGTTATGCCTAGGGTTAGGGTTCACAAAACCACAAAGCCAGGAGCTCCAGGGACACTGATCATGCGAAAGGCAGGCCAAGTTAAGCACGGCACATCCAAAACCTTGCTCCCTCTTCTTCTTTCTGCAAGGGTTAGGGTTAGGGGCTCGGGTTAGTGTTAGGGGTTAGGGTTAGGGGTAGGGTTAGGGTTAGGGTTTTGACTAGGGTTAGGATTGAGAAAACGACAAAGCCAGGGGACCCAGGCACACTAAGCATGCAAAAGGCAGGCCAAGTTGAGCATAGCACATCCAAATCCCCTCTCCCTCTTCGTCATTCTGCTCGGAATTCACCACAGCCCAATGCCCGATTTCTGCCTCAGTCTAGGGTTAGGCTTAGGGCTAGGGTTAGGGTTATGCCTAGGGTTAGGGTTCAGAAAACCACAAAGCCAGGAGCTCCAGGGATACTCCCCATGCAAAAGGCAGGCCAAGTTGAGCGTAGCACATCCAAATCCCCTCTCCCTCTTCGTCATTCTGCTCGGAACTCACCACAGCCCAATGCCCGATTTCTGCCTCAGTCTAGGGTTAGGCTTAGGGCTAGGGTTAGGGTTATGCCTAGGGTTAGGGTTCAGAAAACCACAAAGCCAGGAGCTCCAGGGATACTCCCCATGCAAAAGGCAGGCCTAGTTGAGCGTAGCACATCCAAATCCCCTCTCCCTCTTTGTCATTCTGCTCGGAACTCACCACAGCCCAATGCCCGATTTCTGCCTCAGTCTAGGGTTCGGCTTAGGGCTATGGTTAGGGTTATGCCTAGGGTTAGGGTTCAGAAAACCACAAAGCCAGGAGCTCCAGAGATACTCCCCATGCAAAAGGCAGGCCAAGTTGAGCGTAGCACATCCAAATCCTTGCTCCCTCTTCGTCATTCTGCTCGCAACTCACCACAGCCCAATGCCCGATTTCTGCCTCAGTCTAGGGTTAGGTTTAGGGCTAGGGTTAGGGTTATGCCTAGGGTTAGGGTTCACAAAACCACAAAGCCAGGAGCTCCAGGGATACTCCCCATGCAAAAGGCAGGCCAAGTTGAGTGTAGCACATCCAAATCCTTGCTCCCTCTTCGTCATTCTGCTCGGAACTCCCCACAGCCCAATGCCCGATTTCTGGCTCAGTCTAGGGTTAGGCTTAGGGCTAGGGTTAGGGTTATGCCTAGGGTTAGGGTTCACAAAACCACAAAGCCAGGAGCTCCAGGGATACTCCCCATGCAAAAGGCAGGCCAAGTTGAGCGTAGCACATCCAAATCCTTGCTCCCTCTTTGTCATTCTGCTCGGAACTCACCACAGCCCAATGCCCGATTACTGCCTCAGTCTAGGGTTAAGCTTAGGGCTAGGGTTAGGGTTATGCCTAGGGTTAGGGTTCAGAAAACCACAAAGCCAGGAGCTCCAGGGATACTCACCATGCAAAAGGCAGGCCAAGTTGAGCGTAGCACATCCAAATCCTTGCTCCCTCTACGTCATTCTGCTCGGAACTCACCACAGCCCAATGCCCGATTACTGCCTCAGTCTAGGGTTAGGCTTAGGGCTAGGGTTAGGGTTATGCCTAGGGTTAGGGTTCACAAAACCACAAAGCCAGGAGCTCCAGGGATACCATGCAAAAGGCAGGCCAAGTTGAGCGTAGCACATCCAAATCCTTGCTCCCTCTTCTTCATTCTGCTCGGAACTCCCCACAGCCCAATGCCCGATTACTGCCTCAGTCTAGGGTTAGGCTTAGGGCTAGGGTTAGGGTTATGCCTAGGGTTAGGGTTCAGAAAACCACAAAGCCAGGAGCTCCAGGGATACTCCCCATGCAAAAGGCAGGCCAAGTTGAGCGTAGCACATCCAAATCCCCTCTCCCTCTTCTTCATTCTGCTCGGAACTCACCACAGCCCAATGCCCGATTACTGGCTCAGTCTAGGGTTAGGCTTAGGGCTAGGGTTAGGGTTATGCCTAGGGTTAGGGTTCAGAAAACCACAAAGCCAGGAGCTCCAGGGATACTCACCATGCAAAAGGCAGGCCAAGTTGAGCGTAGCACATCCAAATCCTTGCTCCCTCTTTGTCATTATGCTTGGAACTCACCACAGCCCAATGCCCGATTACTGCCTCAGTCTAGGGTTAGGCTTAGGGCTAGGGTTAGGGTTATGCCTAGGGTTAGGGTTCAGAAAACCACAAAGCCAGGAGCTCCAGGGATACTCACCATGCAAAAGGCAGGCCCAGTTGAGCGTAGCACATCCAAATCCCCTCTCCCTCTTCGTCATTCTGCTCGGAACTCACCACAGCCCAATGCCCGATTACTGCCTCAGTCTAGGGTTAGGCTTAGGGCTAGGGTTAGGGTTATGCCTAGGGTTAGGGTTCACAAAACCACAAAGCCAGGAGCTCCAGGGATACTCACCATGCAAAAGGCAGGCCAAGTTGAGCGTAGCACATCCAAATCCCCTCTCCCTCTTCGTCATTCTGCTCGGAACTCACCACAGCCCAATGCCCGATTACTGCCTCAGTCTAGGGTTAGGCTTAGGGCTAGGGTTAGGGTTATGCCTAGGGTTAGGGTTCACAAAACCACAAAGCCAGGAGCTCCAGGGATACTCACCATGCAAAAGGCAGGCCAAGTTGAGCGTAGCACATCCAAATCCCCTCTCCCTCTTTGTCATTCTCCTCGGAACTCCCCACAGCCCAATGCCCGATTACTGGCTCAGTCTAGGGTTAGGCTTAGGGCTAGGGTTAGGGTTATGCCTAGGGTTAGGGTTCAGAAAACCACAAAGCCAGGAGCTCCAGGGATACTCCCCATGCAAAAGGCAGGCCAAGTTGAGCGTAGCACATCCAAATCCTTGCTCCCTCTTTGTCATTCTGCTCGGAACTTCCCACAGCCCAATGCCATATTACTGGCTCAGTCTAGGGTTAGGCTTAGGGCTAGGGTTAGGGTTATGCCTAGGGTTAGGGTTCACAAAACCACAAAGCCAGGAGCTCCAGGGATACTCACCATGCAAAAGGCAGGCCAAGTTGAGCGTAGCACATCCAAATCCCCTCTCCCTCTTTGTCATTCTCCTCGGAACTCCCCACAGCCCAATGCCCGATATCTGCCTCAGTCTAGGGTTAGGCTTAGGGCTAGGGTTAGGGTTATGCCTAGGGTTAGGGTTCACAAAACCACAAAGCCAGGAGCTCCAGGGATACTCACCATGCAAAAGGCAGGCCAAGTTGAGCGTAGCACATCCAAATCCCCTCTCCCTCTTCGTCATTCTGCTCGGAACTCACCACAGCCCAATGCCCGATTTCTGCCTCAGTCTAGGGTTAGGCTTAGGGCTAGGGTTAGGGTTATGCCTAGGGTTAGGGTTCACAAAACCACAAAGCCAGGAGCTCCAGGGATACTCACCATGCAAAAGGCAGGCCAAGTTGAGCGTAGCACATCCAAATCATTGCTCCCTCTTTGTCATTCTGCTCGGAACTCACCACAGCCCCATGCTCGATTTCTGCCTCAGTCTAGGGTTAGGCTTAGGGCTAGGGTTAGGGTTATGCCTAGGGTTAGGGTTCAGAAAACCACAAAGCCAGGAGCTCCAGGGATACTCCCCATGCAAAAGGCAGGCCAAGTTGAGCGCAGCCAATCGAAATCCTTGCTCCCTCTTCGTCATTCTGCTCGGAACTCCCCACAGCCCAATGCCCGATTTCTGCCTCAGTCTAGGGTTAGGCTTAGGGCTAGGGTTAGGGTTATGCCTAGGGTTAGGGTTCAGAAAACCACAAAGCCAGGAGCTCCAGGGATACTCCCCATGCAAAAGGCAGGCCAAGTTGAGCGCAGCCAATCGAAATCCTTGCTCCCTCTTCGTCATTCTGCTCGGAACTCCCCACAGCCCAATGCCCGATTACTGCCTCAGTCTAGGGTTAGGCTTAGGGCTAGGGTTAGGGTTATGCCTAGGGTTAGGGTTCAGAAAACCACAAAGCCAGGAGCTCCAGGGACACTGATCATGCGAAAGGCAGGACAAGTTAAGCACGGCACATCCAAAACCTTGCTCCCTCTTCTTCTTTCTGCAAGGGTTAGGGTTAGGGGCTCGGGTTAGTGTTAGGGGTTAGGGTTAGGGGTAGGGTTAGGGTTAGGGTTTTGACTAGGGTTAGGATTGAGAAAACGACAAAGCCAGGGGACCCAGGCACACTAAGCATGCAAAAGGCAGGCCAAGTTGAGCGTAGCACATCCAAATCCCCTCTCCCTCTTCGTCATTCTGCTCGGAATTCACCACAGCCCAATGCCCGATTTCTGCCTCAGTCTAGGGTTAGGCTTAGGGCTAGGGTTAGGGTTATGCCTAGGGTTAGGGTTCAGAAAACCACAAAGCCAGGAGCTCCAGGGATACTCCCCATGCAAAAGGCAGGCCAAGTTGAGCGTAGCACATCCAAATCCCCTCTCCCTCTTCGTCATTCTGCTCGGAACTCACCACAGCCCAATGCCCGATTACTGCCTCAGTCTAGGGTTAGGCTTAGGGCTAGGGTTAGGGTTATGCCTAGGGTTAGGGTTCACAAAACCACAAAGCCAGGAGCTCCAGGGATACTCCCCATGCAAAAGGCAGGCCAAGTTGAGCGTAGCACATCCAAATCCCCTCTCCCTCTTCGTCATTCTGCTCGGAACTCACCACAGCCCAATGCCCGATTTCTGCCTCAGTCTAGGGTTAGGCTTAGGGCTAGGGTTAGGGTTATGCCTAGGGTTAGGGATCAGAAAACCACAAAGCCAGGAGCTCCAGGGATACTCCCCATGCAAAAGGCAGGCCTAGTTGTGCGTAGCACATCCAAATCCCCTCTCCCTCTTTGTCATTCTGCTCGGAACTCACCACAGCCCAATGCCCGATTTCTGCCTCAGTCTAGGGTTCGGCTTAGGGCTAGGGTTAGGGTTATGCCTAGGGTTAGGGTTCACAAAACCACAAAGCCAGGAGCTCCAGAGATACTCCCCATGCAAAAGGCAGGCCAAGTTGAGCGTAGCACATCCAAATCCTTGCTCCCTCTTCGTCATTCTGCTCGCAACTCACCACAGCCCAATGCCCGATTTCTGCCTCAGTCTAGGGTTAGGTTTAGGGCTAGGGTTAGGGTTATGCCTAGGGTTAGGGTTCACAAAACCACAAAGCCAGGAGCTCCAGGGATACTCCCCATGCAAAAGGCAGGCCAAGTTGAGTGTAGCACATCCAAATCCTTGCTCCCTCTTCGTCATTCTGCTCGGAACTCCCCACAGCCCAATGCCCGATTTCTGCCTCAGTCTAGGGTTAGGCTTAGGGCTAGGGTTAGGGTTATGCCTAGGGTTAGGGTTCACAAAACCACAAAGCCAGGAGCTCCAGGGATACTCCCCATGCAAAAGGCAGGCCAAGTTGAGCGTAGCACATCCAAATCCTTGCTCCCTCTTTGTCATTCTGCTCGGAACTCACCACAGCCCAATGCCCGATTACTGCCTCAGTCTAGGGTTAAGCTTAGGGCTAGGGTTAGGGTTATGCCTAGGGTTAGGGTTCAGAAAACCACAAAGCCAGGAGCTCCAGGGATACTCACCATGCAAAAGGCAGGCCAAGTTGAGCGTAGCACATCCAAATCCTTGCTCCCTCTACGTCATTCTGCTCGGAACTCACCACAGCCCAATGCCCGATTACTGCCTCAGTCTAGGGTTAGGCTTAGGGCTAGGGTTAGGGTTATGCCTAGGGTTAGGGTTCACAAAACCACAAAGCCAGGAGCTCCAGGGATACCATGCAAAAGGCAGGCCAAGTTGAGCGTAGCACATCCAAATCCTTGCTCCCTCTTCTTCATTCTGCTCGGAACTCCCCACAGCCCAATGCCCGATTACTGGCTCAGTCTAGGGTTAGGCTTAGGGCTAGGGTTAGGGTTATGCCTAGGGTTAGGGTTCAGAAAACCACAAAGCCAGGAGCTCCAGGGATACTCCCCATGCAAAAGGCAGGCCAAGTTGAGCGTAGCACATCCAAATCCCCTCTCCCTCTTCTTCATTCTGCTCGGAACTCACCACAGCCCAATGCCCGATTACTGGCTCAGTCTAGGGTTAGGCTTAGGGCTAGGGTTAGGGTTATGCCTAGGGTTAGGGTTCAGAAAACCACAAAGCCAGGAGCTCCAGGGATACTCACCATGCAAAAGGCAGGCCAAGTTGAGCGTAGCACATCCAAATCCTTGCTCCCTCTTTGTCATTATGCTTGGAACTCACCACAGCCCAATGCCCGATTACTGCCTCAGTCTAGGGTTAGGCTTAGGGCTAGGGTTAGGGTTATGCCTAGGGTTAGGGTTCAGAAAACCACAAAGCCAGGAGCTCCAGGGATACTCACCATGCAAAAGGCAGGCCCAGTTGAGCGTAGCACATCCAAATCCCCTCTCCCTCTTCGTCATTCTGCTCGGAACTCACCACAGCCCAATGCCCGATTACTGCCTCAGTCTAGGGTTAGGCTTAGGGCTAGGGTTAGGGTTATGCCTAGGGTTAGGGTTCACAAAACCACAAAGCCAGGAGCTCCAGGGATACTCACCATGCAAAAGGCAGGCCAAGTTGAGCGTAGCACATCCAAATCCCCTCTCCCTCTTCGTCATTCTGCTCGGAACTCACCACAGCCCAATGCCCGATTACTGCCTCAGTCTAGGGTTAGGCTTAGGGCTAGGGTTAGGGTTATGCCTAGGGTTAGGGTTCACAAAACCACAAAGCCAGGAGCTCCAGGGATACTCACCATGCAAAAGGCAGGCCAAGTTGAGCGTAGCACATCCAAATCCCCTCTCCCTCTTTGTCATTCTCCTCGGAACTCCCCACAGCCCAATGCCCGATTACTGCCTCAGTCTAGGGTTAGGCTTAGGGCTAGGGTTAGGGTTATGCCTAGGGTTAGGGTTCAGAAAACCACAAAGCCAGGAGCTCCAGGGATACTCCCCATGCAAAAGGCAGGCCAAGTTGAGCGTAGCACATCCAAATCCTTGCTCCCTCTTTGTCATTCTGCTCGGAACTTCCCACAGCCCAATGCCATATTACTGGCTCAGTCTAGGGTTAGGCTTAGGGCTAGGGTTAGGGTTATGCCTAGGGTTAGGGTTCACAAAACCACAAAGCCAGGAGCTCCAGGGATACTCACCATGCAAAAGGCAGGCCAAGTTGAGCGTAGCACATCCAAATCCCCTCTCCCTCTTTGTCATTCTCCTCGGAACTCCCCACAGCCCAATGCCCGATTACTGGCTCAGTCTAGGGTTAGGCTTAGGGCTAGGGTTAGGGTTATGCCTAGGGTTAGGGTTCAGAAAACCACAAAGCCAGGAGCTCCAGGGATACTCACCATGCAAAAGGCAGGCCAAGTTGAGTGTAGCACATCCAAATCCTTGCTCCCTCTTCTTCATTCTGCTCGGAACTCACCACGGCCCAATGCCCGATATCTGCCTCAGTCTAGGGTTAGGCTTAGGGCTAGGGTTAGGGTTATGCCTAGGGTTAGGGTTCACAAAACCACAAAGCCAGGAGCTCCAGGGATACTCACCATGCAAAAGGCAGGCCAAGTTGAGCGTAGCACATCCAAATCCCCTCTCCCTCTTCGTCATTCTGCTCGGAACTCACCACAGCCCAATGCCCGATTTCTGCCTCAGTCTAGGGTTAGGCTTAGGGCTAGGGTTAGGGTTATGCCTAGGGTTAGGGTTCACAAAACCACAAAGCCAGGAGCTCCAGGGATACTCACCATGCAAAAGGCAGGCCAAGTTGAGCGTAGCACATCCAAATCATTGCTCCCTCTTTGTCATTCTGCTCGGAACTCACCACAGCCCCATGCTCGATTTCTGCCTCAGTCTAGGGTTAGGCTTAGGGCTAGGGTTAGGGTTATGCCTAGGGTTAGGGTTCAGAAAACCACAAAGCCAGGAGCTCCAGGGATACTCCCCATGCAAAAGGCAGGCCAAGTTGAGCGCAGCCAATCGAAATCCTTGCTCCCTCTTCGTCATTCTGCTCGGAACTTCCCACAGCCCAATGCCCGATTTCTGCCTCAGTCTAGGGTTAGGCTTAGGGCTAGGGTTAGGGTTATGCCTAGGGTTAGGGTTCAGAAAACCACAAAGCCAGGAGCTCCAGGGATACTCCCCATGCAAAAGGCAGGCCAAGTTGAGCGCAGCCAATCGAAATCCTTGCTCCCTCTTCGTCATTCTGCTCGGAACTCCCCACAGCCCAATGCCCGATTACTGCCTCAGTCTAGGGTTAGGCTTAGGGCTAGGGTTAGGGTTATGCCTAGGGTTAGGGTTCAGAAAACCACAAAGCCAGGAGCTCCAGGGACACTGATCATGCGAAAGGCAGGACAAGTTAAGCACGGCACATCCAAAACCTTGCTCCCTCTTCTTCTTTCTGCAAGGGTTAGGGTTAGGGGCTAGGGTTAGGGTTATGCCTAGGGTTAGGGTTCAGAAAACCACAAAGCCAGGAGCTCCAGGGACACTGATCATGCGAAAGGCAGGACAAGTTAAGCACGGCACATCCAAAACCTTGCTCCCTCTTCTTCTTTCTGCAAGGGTTAGGGTTAGGGGCTCGGGTTAGTGTTAGGGGTTAGGGTTAGGGGTAGGGTTAGGGTTAGGGTTTTGACTAGGGTTAGGATTGAGAAAACGACAAAGCCAGGGGACCCAGGCACACTAAGCATGCAAAAGGCAGGCCAAGTTGAGCGTAGCACATCCAAATCCCCTCTCCCTCTTCGTCATTCTGCTCGGAATTCACCACAGCCCAATGCCCGATTTCTGCCTCAGTCTAGGGTTAGGCTTAGGGCTAGGGTTAGGGTTATGCCTAGGGTTAGGGTTCAGAAAACCACAAAGCCAGGAGCTCCAGGGATACTCCCCATGCAAAAGGCAGGCCAAGTTGAGCGTAGCACATCCAAATCCCCTCTCCCTCTTCGTCATTCTGCTCGGAACTCACCACAGCCCAATGCCCGATTACTGCCTCAGTCTAGGGTTAGGCTTAGGGCTAGGGTTAGGGTTATGCCTAGGGTTAGGGTTCAGAAAACCACAAAGCCAGGAGCTCCAGGGATACTCCCCATGCAAAAGGCAGGCCAAGTTGAGCGTAGCACATCCAAATCCCCTCTCCCTCTTCGTCATTCTGCTCGGAACTCACCACAGCCCAATGCCCGATTTCTGCCTCAGTCTAGGGTTAGGCTTAGGGCTAGGGTTAGGGTTATGCCTAGGGTTAGGGATCAGAAAACCACAAAGCCAGGAGCTCCAGGGATACTCCCCATGCAAAAGGCAGGCCTAGTTGTGCGTAGCACATCCAAATCCCCTCTCCCTCTTTGTCATTCTGCTCGGAACTCACCACAGCCCAATGCCCGATTTCTGCCTCAGTCTAGGGTTCGGCTTAGGGCTAGGGTTAGGGTTATGCCTAGGGTTAGGGTTCACAAAACCACAAAGCCAGGAGCTCCAGAGATACTCCCCATGCAAAAGGCAGGCCAAGTTGAGCGTAGCACATCCAAATCCTTGCTCCCTCTTCGTCATTCTGCTCGCAACTCACCACAGCCCAATGCCCGATTTCTGCCTCAGTCTAGGGTTAGGTTTAGGGCTAGGGTTAGGGTTATGCCTAGGGTTAGGGTTCACAAAACCACAAAGCCAGGAGCTCCAGGGATACTCCCCATGCAAAAGGCAGGCCAAGTTGAGTGTAGCACATCCAAATCCTTGCTCCCTCTTCGTCATTCTGCTCGGAACTCCCCACAGCCCAATGCCCGATTTCTGCCTCAGTCTAGGGTTAGGCTTAGGGCTAGGGTTAGGGTTATGCCTAGGGTTAGGGTTCACAAAACCACAAAGCCAGGAGCTCCAGAGATACTCCCCATGCAAAAGGCAGGCCAAGTTGAGCGTAGCACATCCAAATCCCCTCTCCCTCTTTGTCATTCTGCTCGGAACTCACCACAGCCCAATGCCCGATTACTGCCTCAGTCTAGGGTTAAGCTTAGGGCTAGGGTTAGGGTTATGCCTAGGGTTAGGGTTCAGAAAACCACAAAGCCAGGAGCTCCAGGGATACTCACCATGCAAAAGGCAGGCCAAGTTGAGCGTAGCACATCCAAATCCTTGCTCCCTCTACGTCATTCTGCTCGGAACTCACCACAGCCCAATGCCCGATTACTGGCTCAGTCTAGGGTTAGGCTTAGGGCTAGGGTTAGGGTTATGCCTAGGGTTAGGGTTCACAAAACCACAAAGCCAGGAGCTCCAGGGATACCATGCAAAAGGCAGGCCAAGTTGAGCGTAGCACATCCAAATCCTTGCTCCCTCTTCTTCATTCTGCTCGGAACTCCCCACAGCCCAATGCCCGATTACTGGCTCAGTCTAGGGTTAGGCTTAGGGCTAGGGTTAGGGTTATGCCTAGGGTTAGGGTTCAGAAAACCACAAAGCCAGGAGCTCCAGGGATACTCACCATGCAAAAGGCAGGCCAAGTTGAGCGTAGCACATCCAAATCCTTGCTCCCTCTTTGTCATTATGCTTGGAACTCACCACAGCCCAATGCCCGATTACTGCCTCAGTCTAGGGTTAGGCTTAGGGCTAGGGTTAGGGTTATGCCTAGGGTTAGGGTTCAGAAAACCACAAAGCCAGGAGCTCCAGGGATACTCACCATGCAAAAGGCAGGCCCAGTTGAGCGTAGCACATCCAAATCCCCTCTCCCTCTTCGTCATTCTGCTCGGAACTCACCACAGCCCAATGCCCGATTACTGCCTCAGTCTAGGGTTAGGCTTAGGGCTAGGGTTAGGGTTATGCCTAGGGTTAGGGTTCACAAAACCACAAAGCCAGGAGCTCCAGGGATACTCACCATGCAAAAGGCAGGCCAAGTTGAGCGTAGCACATCCAAATCCCCTCTCCCTCTTCGTCATTCTGCTCGGAACTCACCACAGCCCAATGCCCGATTACTGCCTCAGTCTAGGGTTAGGCTTAGGGCTAGGGTTAGGGTTATGCCTAGGGTTAGGGTTCACAAAACCACAAAGCCAGGAGCTCCAGGGATACTCACCATGCAAAAGGCAGGCCAAGTTGAGCGTAGCACATCCAAATCCCCTCTCCCTCTTTGTCATTCTCCTCGGAACTCCCCACAGCCCAATGCCCGATTACTGGCTCAGTCTAGGGTTAGGCTTAGGGCTAGGGTTAGGGTTATGCCTAGGGTTAGGGTTCAGAAAACCACAAAGCCAGGAGCTCCAGGGATACTCCCCATGCAAAAGGCAGGCCAAGTTGAGCGTAGCACATCCAAATCCTTGCTCCCTCTTTGTCATTCTGCTCGGAACTTCCCACAGCCCAATGCCATATTACTGGCTCAGTCTAGGGTTAGGCTTAGGGCTAGGGTTAGGGTTATGCCTAGGGTTAGGGTTCAGAAAACCACAAAGCCAGGAGCTCCAGGGATACTCACCATGCAAAAGGCAGGCCAAGTTGAGCGTAGCACATCCAAATCCCCTCTCCCTCTTCGTCATTCTGCTCGGAACTCACCACAGCCCAATGCCCGATATCTGCCTCAGTCTAGGGTTAGGCTTAGGGCTAGGGTTAGGGTTATGCCTAGGGTTAGGGTTCACAAAACCACAAAGCCAGGAGCTCCAGGGACACTGATCATGCGAAAGGCAGGCCAAGTTAAGCACGGCACATCCAAAACCTTGCTCCCTCTTCTTCTTTCTGCAAGGGTTAGGGTTAGGGGCTCGGGTTAGGGTTAGGGGTTAGGGTTAGGGGTAGGGTTAGGGTTAGGGTTTTGACTAGGGTTAGGGTTCACAAAACCACAAAGCCAGGAGCTCCAGGGATACTCACCATGCAAAAGGCAGGCCAAGTTGAGCGTAGCACATCCAAATCCCCTCTCCCTCTTCGTCATTCTGCTCGGAACTCACCACAGCCCAATGCCCGATTTCTGCCTCAGTCTAGGGTTAGGCTTAGGGCTAGGGTTAGGGTTATGCCTAGGGTTAGGGTTCACAAAACCACAAAGCCAGGAGCTCCAGGGATACTCCCCATGCAAAAGGCAGGCCAAGTTGAGCGTAGCACATCCAAATCCTTGCTCCCTCTTTGTCATTCTGCTCGGAACTCACCACAGCCCCATGCCCGATTTCTGCCTCAGTCTAGGGTTAGGCTTAGGGCTAGGGTTAGGGTTATGCCTAGGGTTAGCGTTCACAAAACCACAAAGCCAGGAGCTCCAGGGATACTCCCCATGCAAAAGGCAGGCCAAGTTGAGCGCAGCCAATCCAAATCCTTGCTCCCTCTTCGTCATTCTGCTCGGAACTCCCCACAGCCCAATACCCGATTTCTGCCTCAGTCTAGGGTTAGGCTTAGGGCTAGGGTTAGGGTTATGCCTAGGGTTAGGGTTCACAAAACCACAAAGCCAGGAGCTCCAGGGACACTGATCATGCGAAAGGCAGGCCAAGTTAAGCACGGCACATCCAAAACCTTGCTCCCTCTTCTTCTTTCTGCAAGGGTTAGGGTTAGGGGCTCGGGTTAGTGTTAGGGGTTAGGGTTAGGGGTAGGGTTACGGTTAGGGTTTTGACTAGGGTTAGGGTTCACAAAACCACAAAGCCAGGGGACCCAGGCACACTAAGCATGCAAAAGGCAGGCCAAGTTGAGCGTAGCACATCCAAATCCCCTCTCCCTCTTCGTCATTCTGCTCGGAACTCACCACAGCCCAATGCCCGATTACTGGCTCAGTCTAGGGTTAGGCTTAAGGCTAGGGTTAGGGTAATGCCTAGGGTTAGGGTTATGCCTAGGGTTAGGGTTCAGAAAACCACAAAGCCAGGAGCTCCTGGGATACTCACCATGCAAAAGGCAGGCCAAGTTGAGCGTAGCACATCCAAATCCCCTCTCCCTCTTCGTCATTCTGCTCGGAACTCCCCACAGCCCAATGCCCGATTACTGCCTCAGTCTAGGGTTAGGCTTAGGGCTAGGGTTAGGGTTATGCCTAGGGTTAGGGTTCACAAAACCACAAAGCCAGGAGCTCCAGGGATACTCACCATGCAAAAGGCAGGCCAAGTTGAGCGTAGCACATCCAAATCCCCTCTCCCTCTTTGTCATTCTGCTCGGAACTCACCACAGCCCAATGCCCGATTTCTGCCTCAGTCTAGGGTTAGGCTTAGGGCTAGGATTAGGGTTATGCTTAGGGTGAGGGTTCAGAAAACCACAAAGCCAGGAGCTCCAGGGATACTCACCATGCAAAAGGCAGGCCAAGTTGAGCGTAGCACATCCAAATCCCCTCTCCCTCTTCGTCATTCTGCTCGGAACTCCCCACAGCCCAATGCCCGATTTCTGCCTCAGTCTAGGGTTCGGCTTGGGGCTAGGGTTAGGGTTATGCCTAGGGTTAGGGTTCACAAAACCACAAAGCCAGGAGCTCCAGGGATACTCCCCATGCAAAAGGCAGGCCAAGTTGAGCGTAGCACATCCAAATCCTTGCTCCCTCTTCCTCATTCTGCTCGGAACTCACCACAGCCCCATGCCCGATTTCTGCCTCAGTCTAGGGTTAGGTTTAGGGCTAGGGTTAGGGTTATGCCTAGGGTTAGGGTTCAGAAAACCACAAAGCCAGGAGCTCCAGGGATACTCCCCATGCAAAAGGCAGGCCAAGTTGAGCGTAGCACATCCAAATCCTTGCTCCCTCTTCGTCATTCTGCTCGGAACTCCCCACAGCCCAATGCCCGATTACTGCCTCAGTCTAGGGTTAGGCTTAGGGCTAGGGTTAGGGTTATGCCTAGGGTTAGGGTTCAGAAAACCACAAAGCCAGGAGCTCCAGGGACACTGATCATGCGAAAGGCAGGACAAGTTAAGCACGGCACATCCAAAACCTTGCTCCCTCTTCTTCTTTCTGCAAGGGTTAGGGTTAGGGGCTCGGGTTAGTGTTAGGGGTTAGGGTTAGGGGTAGGGTTAGGGTTAGGGTTTTGACTAGGGTTAGGATTGAGAAAACGACAAAGCCAGGGGACCCAGGCACACTAAGCATGCAAAAGGCAGGCCAAGTTGAGCGTAGCACATCCAAATCCCCTCTCCCTCTTCGTCATTCTGCTCGGAATTCACCACAGCCCAATGCCCGATTTCTGCCTCAGTCTAGGGTTAGGCTTAGGGCTAGGGTTAGGGTTATGCCTAGGGTTAGGGTTCAGAAAACCACAAAGCCAGGAGCTCCAGGGATACTCCCCATGCAAAAGGCAGGCCAAGTTGAGCGTAGCACATCCAAATCCCCTCTCCCTCTTCGTCATTCTGCTCGGAACTCACCACAGCCCCATGCCCGATTTCTGCCTCAGTCTAGGGTTAGGCTTAGGGCTAGGGTTAGGGTTATGCCTAGGGTTAGGGTTCAGAAAACCACAAAGCCAGGAGCTCCAGGGATACTCCCCATGCAAAAGGCAGGCCTAGTTGAGCGTAGCACATCCAAATCCCCTCTCCCTCTTTGTCATTCTGCTCGGAACTCACCACAGCCCAATGCCCGATTTCTGCCTCAGTCTAGGGTTCGGCTTAGGGCTAGGGTTAGGGTTATGCCTAGGGTTAGGGTTCACAAAACCACAAAGCCAGGAGCTCCAGAGATACTCCCCATGCAAAAGGCAGGCCAAGTTGAGCGTAGCACATCCAAATCCTTGCTCCCTCTTCGTCATTCTGCTCGGAACTCCCCACAGCCCAATGCCCGATTACTGCCTCAGTCTAGGGTTAGGCTTAGGGCTAGGGTTAGGGTTATGCCTAGGGTTAGGGTTCACAAAACCACAAAGCCAGGAGCTCCAGGGACACTGATCATGCGAAAGGCAGGCCAAGTTAAGCACGGCACATCCAAAACCTTGCTCCCTCTTCTTCTTTCTGCAAGGGTTAGGGTTAGGGGCTCGGGTTAGTGTTAGGGGTTAGGGTTAGGGGTAGGGTTAGGGTTAGGGTTTTGACTAGGGTTAGGATTGAGAAAACGACAAAGCCAGGGGACCCAGGCACACTAAGCATGCAAAAGGCAGGCCAAGTTGAGCATAGCACATCCAAATCCCCTCTCCCTCTTCGTCATTCTGCTCGGAATTCACCACAGCCCAATGCCCGATTTCTGCCTCAGTCTAGGGTTAGGCTTAGGGCTAGGGTTAGGGTTATGCCTAGGGTTAGGGTTCAGAAAACCACAAAGCCAGGAGCTCCAGGGATACTCCCCATGCAAAAGGCAGGCCAAGTTGAGCGTAGCACATCCAAATCCCCTCTCCCTCTTCGTCATTCTGCTCGGAACTCACCACAGCCCAATGCCCGATTTCTGCCTCAGTCTAGGGTTAGGCTTAGGGCTAGGGTTAGGGTTATGCCTAGGGTTAGGGTTCAGAAAACCACAAAGCCAGGAGCTCCAGGGATACTCCCCATGCAAAAGGCAGGCCTAGTTGAGCGTAGCACATCCAAATCCCCTCTCCCTCTTTGTCATTCTGCTCGGAACTCACCACAGCCCAATGCCCGATTTCTGCCTCAGTCTAGGGTTCGGCTTAGGGCTAGGGTTAGGGTTATGCCTAGGGTTAGGGTTCACAAAACCACAAAGCCAGGAGCTCCAGAGATACTCCCCATGCAAAAGGCAGGCCAAGTTGAGCGTAGCACATCCAAATCCTTGCTCCCTCTTCGTCATTCTGCTCGCAACTCACCACAGCCCAATGCCCGATTTCTGCCTCAGTCTAGGGTTAGGTTTAGGGCTAGGGTTAGGGTTATGCCTAGGGTTAGGGTTCACAAAACCACAAAGCCAGGAGCTCCAGGGATACTCCCCATGCAAAAGGCAGGCCAAGTTGAGTGTAGCACATCCAAATCCTTGCTCCCTCTTCGTCATTCTGCTCGGAACTCCCCACAGCCCAATGCCCGATTTCTGGCTCAGTCTAGGGTTAGGCTTAGGGCTAGGGTTAGGGTTATGCCTAGGGTTAGGGTTCACAAAACCACAAAGCCAGGAGCTCCAGGGATACTCCCCATGCAAAAGGCAGGCCAAGTTGAGCGTAGCACATCCAAATCCTTGCTCCCTCTTTGTCATTCTGCTCGGAACTCACCACAGCCCAATGCCCGATTACTGCCTCAGTCTAGGGTTAAGCTTAGGGCTAGGGTTAGGGTTATGCCTAGGGTTAGGGTTCAGAAAACCACAAAGCCAGGAGCTCCAGGGATACTCACCATGCAAAAGGCAGGCCAAGTTGAGCGTAGCACATCCAAATCCTTGCTCCCTCTACGTCATTCTGCTCGGAACTCACCACAGCCCAATGCCCGATTACTGCCTCAGTCTAGGGTTAGGCTTAGGGCTAGGGTTAGGGTTATGCCTAGGGTTAGGGTTCACAAAACCACAAAGCCAGGAGCTCCAGGGATACCATGCAAAAGGCAGGCCAAGTTGAGCGTAGCACATCCAAATCCTTGCTCCCTCTTCTTCATTCTGCTCGGAACTCCCCACAGCCCAATGCCCGATTACTGCCTCAGTCTAGGGTTAGGCTTAGGGCTAGGGTTAGGGTTATGCCTAGGGTTAGGGTTCAGAAAACCACAAAGCCAGGAGCTCCAGGGATACTCCCCATGCAAAAGGCAGGCCAAGTTGAGCGTAGCACATCCAAATCCCCTCTCCCTCTTCTTCATTCTGCTCGGAACTCACCACAGCCCAATGCCCGATTACTGGCTCAGTCTAGGGTTAGGCTTAGGGCTAGGGTTAGGGTTATGCCTAGGGTTAGGGTTCAGAAAACCACAAAGCCAGGAGCTCCAGGGATACTCACCATGCAAAAGGCAGGCCAAGTTGAGCGTAGCACATCCAAATCCTTGCTCCCTCTTTGTCATTATGCTTGGAACTCACCACAGCCCAATGCCCGATTACTGCCTCAGTCTAGGGTTAGGCTTAGGGCTAGGGTTAGGGTTATGCCTAGGGTTAGGGTTCAGAAAACCACAAAGCCAGGAGCTCCAGGGATACTCACCATGCAAAAGGCAGGCCCAGTTGAGCGTAGCACATCCAAATCCCCTCTCCCTCTTCGTCATTCTGCTCGGAACTCACCACAGCCCAATGCCCGATTACTGCCTCAGTCTAGGGTTAGGCTTAGGGCTAGGGTTAGGGTTATGCCTAGGGTTAGGGTTCACAAAACCACAAAGCCAGGAGCTCCAGGGATACTCACCATGCAAAAGGCAGGCCAAGTTGAGCGTAGCACATCCAAATCCCCTCTCCCTCTTCGTCATTCTGCTCGGAACTCACCACAGCCCAATGCCCGATTACTGCCTCAGTCTAGGGTTAGGCTTAGGGCTAGGGTTAGGGTTATGCCTAGGGTTAGGGTTCACAAAACCACAAAGCCAGGAGCTCCAGGGATACTCACCATGCAAAAGGCAGGCCAAGTTGAGCGTAGCACATCCAAATCCCCTCTCCCTCTTTGTCATTCTCCTCGGAACTCCCCACAGCCCAATGCCCGATTACTGGCTCAGTCTAGGGTTAGGCTTAGGGCTAGGGTTAGGGTTATGCCTAGGGTTAGGGTTCAGAAAACCACAAAGCCAGGAGCTCCAGGGATACTCCCCATGCAAAAGGCAGGCCAAGTTGAGCGTAGCACATCCAAATCCTTGCTCCCTCTTTGTCATTCTGCTCGGAACTTCCCACAGCCCAATGCCATATTACTGGCTCAGTCTAGGGTTAGGCTTAGGGCTAGGGTTAGGGTTATGCCTAGGGTTAGGGTTCACAAAACCACAAAGCCAGGAGCTCCAGGGATACTCACCATGCAAAAGGCAGGCCAAGTTGAGCGTAGCACATCCAAATCCCCTCTCCCTCTTTGTCATTCTCCTCGGAACTCCCCACAGCCCAATGCCCGATATCTGCCTCAGTCTAGGGTTAGGCTTAGGGCTAGGGTTAGGGTTATGCCTAGGGTTAGGGTTCACAAAACCACAAAGCCAGGAGCTCCAGGGATACTCACCATGCAAAAGGCAGGCCAAGTTGAGCGTAGCACATCCAAATCCCCTCTCCCTCTTCGTCATTCTGCTCGGAACTCACCACAGCCCAATGCCCGATTTCTGCCTCAGTCTAGGGTTAGGCTTAGGGCTAGGGTTAGGGTTATGCCTAGGGTTAGGGTTCACAAAACCACAAAGCCAGGAGCTCCAGGGATACTCACCATGCAAAAGGCAGGCCAAGTTGAGCGTAGCACATCCAAATCATTGCTCCCTCTTTGTCATTCTGCTCGGAACTCACCACAGCCCCATGCTCGATTTCTGCCTCAGTCTAGGGTTAGGCTTAGGGCTAGGGTTAGGGTTATGCCTAGGGTTAGGGTTCAGAAAACCACAAAGCCAGGAGCTCCAGGGATACTCCCCATGCAAAAGGCAGGCCAAGTTGAGCGCAGCCAATCGAAATCCTTGCTCCCTCTTCGTCATTCTGCTCGGAACTCCCCACAGCCCAATGCCCGATTTCTGCCTCAGTCTAGGGTTAGGCTTAGGGCTAGGGTTAGGGTTATGCCTAGGGTTAGGGTTCAGAAAACCACAAAGCCAGGAGCTCCAGGGATACTCCCCATGCAAAAGGCAGGCCAAGTTGAGCGCAGCCAATCGAAATCCTTGCTCCCTCTTCGTCATTCTGCTCGGAACTCCCCACAGCCCAATGCCCGATTACTGCCTCAGTCTAGGGTTAGGCTTAGGGCTAGGGTTAGGGTTATGCCTAGGGTTAGGGTTCAGAAAACCACAAAGCCAGGAGCTCCAGGGACACTGATCATGCGAAAGGCAGGACAAGTTAAGCACGGCACATCCAAAACCTTGCTCCCTCTTCTTCTTTCTGCAAGGGTTAGGGTTAGGGGCTCGGGTTAGTGTTAGGGGTTAGGGTTAGGGGTAGGGTTAGGGTTAGGGTTTTGACTAGGGTTAGGATTGAGAAAACGACAAAGCCAGGGGACCCAGGCACACTAAGCATGCAAAAGGCAGGCCAAGTTGAGCGTAGCACATCCAAATCCCCTCTCCCTCTTCGTCATTCTGCTCGGAATTCACCACAGCCCAATGCCCGATTTCTGCCTCAGTCTAGGGTTAGGCTTAGGGCTAGGGTTAGGGTTATGCCTAGGGTTAGGGTTCAGAAAACCACAAAGCCAGGAGCTCCAGGGATACTCCCCATGCAAAAGGCAGGCCAAGTTGAGCGTAGCACATCCAAATCCCCTCTCCCTCTTCGTCATTCTGCTCGGAACTCACCACAGCCCAATGCCCGATTACTGCCTCAGTCTAGGGTTAGGCTTAGGGCTAGGGTTAGGGTTATGCCTAGGGTTAGGGTTCAGAAAACCACAAAGCCAGGAGCTCCAGGGATACTCCCCATGCAAAAGGCAGGCCAAGTTGAGCGTAGCACATCCAAATCCCCTCTCCCTCTTCGTCATTCTGCTCGGAACTCACCACAGCCCAATGCCCGATTACTGCCTCAGTCTAGGGTTAGGCTTAGGGCTAGGGTTAGGGTTATGCCTAGGGTTAGGGTTCAGAAAACCACAAAGCCAGGAGCTCCAGGGATACTCACCATGCAAAAGGCAGGCCCAGTTGAGCGTAGCACATCCAAATCCCCTCTCCCTCTTCGTCATTCTGCTCGGAACTCACCACAGCCCAATGCCCGATTACTGCCTCAGTCTAGGGTTAGGCTTAGGGCTAGGGTTAGGGTTATGCCTAGGGTTAGGGTTCACAAAACCACAAAGCCAGGAGCTCCAGGGATACTCACCATGCAAAAGGCAGGCCAAGTTGAGCGTAGCACATCCAAATCCCCTCTCCCTCTTCGTCATTCTGCTCGGAACTCACCACAGCCCAATGCCCGATTACTGCCTCAGTCTAGGGTTAGGCTTAGGGCTAGGGTTAGGGTTATGCCTAGGGTTAGGGTTCACAAAACCACAAAGCCAGGAGCTCCAGGGATACTCACCATGCAAAAGGCAGGCCAAGTTGAGCGTAGCACATCCAAATCCCCTCTCCCTCTTTGTCATTCTCCTCGGAACTCCCCACAGCCCAATGCCCGATTACTGCCTCAGTCTAGGGTTAGGCTTAGGGCTAGGGTTAGGGTTATGCCTAGGGTTAGGGTTCAGAAAACCACAAAGCCAGGAGCTCCAGGGATACTCCCCATGCAAAAGGCAGGCCAAGTTGAGCGTAGCACATCCAAATCCTTGCTCCCTCTTTGTCATTCTGCTCGGAACTTCCCACAGCCCAATGCCATATTACTGGCTCAGTCTAGGGTTAGGCTTAGGGCTAGGGTTAGGGTTATGCCTAGGGTTAGGGTTCACAAAACCACAAAGCCAGGAGCTCCAGGGATACTCACCATGCAAAAGGCAGGCCAAGTTGAGCGTAGCACATCCAAATCCCCTCTCCCTCTTTGTCATTCTCCTCGGAACTCCCCACAGCCCAATGCCCGATTACTGGCTCAGTCTAGGGTTAGGCTTAGGGCTAGGGTTAGGGTTATGCCTAGGGTTAGGGTTCAGAAAACCACAAAGCCAGGAGCTCCAGGGATACTCACCATGCAAAAGGCAGGCCAAGTTGAGTGTAGCACATCCAAATCCTTGCTCCCTCTTCTTCATTCTGCTCGGAACTCACCACGGCCCAATGCCCGATATCTGCCTCAGTCTAGGGTTAGGCTTAGGGCTAGGGTTAGGGTTATGCCTAGGGTTAGGGTTCACAAAACCACAAAGCCAGGAGCTCCAGGGATACTCACCATGCAAAAGGCAGGCCAAGTTGAGCGTAGCACATCCAAATCCCCTCTCCCTCTTCGTCATTCTGCTCGGAACTCACCACAGCCCAATGCCCGATTTCTGCCTCAGTCTAGGGTTAGGCTTAGGGCTAGGGTTAGGGTTATGCCTAGGGTTAGGGTTCACAAAACCACAAAGCCAGGAGCTCCAGGGATACTCACCATGCAAAAGGCAGGCCAAGTTGAGCGTAGCACATCCAAATCATTGCTCCCTCTTTGTCATTCTGCTCGGAACTCACCACAGCCCCATGCTCGATTTCTGCCTCAGTCTAGGGTTAGGCTTAGGGCTAGGGTTAGGGTTATGCCTAGGGTTAGGGTTCAGAAAACCACAAAGCCAGGAGCTCCAGGGATACTCCCCATGCAAAAGGCAGGCCAAGTTGAGCGCAGCCAATCGAAATCCTTGCTCCCTCTTCGTCATTCTGCTCGGAACTCCCCACAGCCCAATGCCCGATTTCTGCCTCAGTCTAGGGTTAGGCTTAGGGCTAGGGTTAGGGTTATGCCTAGGGTTAGGGTTCAGAAAACCACAAAGCCAGGAGCTCCAGGGATACTCCCCATGCAAAAGGCAGGCCAAGTTGAGCGCAGCCAATCGAAATCCTTGCTCCCTCTTCGTCATTCTGCTCGGAACTCCCCACAGCCCAATGCCCGATTACTGCCTCAGTCTAGGGTTAGGCTTAGGGCTAGGGTTAGGGTTATGCCTAGGGTTAGGGTTCAGAAAACCACAAAGCCAGGAGCTCCAGGGACACTGATCATGCGAAAGGCAGGACAAGTTAAGCACGGCACATCCAAAACCTTGCTCCCTCTTCTTCTTTCTGCAAGGGTTAGGGTTAGGGGCTAGGGTTAGGGTTATGCCTAGGGTTAGGGTTCAGAAAACCACAAAGCCAGGAGCTCCAGGGACACTGATCATGCGAAAGGCAGGACAAGTTAAGCACGGCACATCCAAAACCTTGCTCCCTCTTCTTCTTTCTGCAAGGGTTAGGGTTAGGGGCTCGGGTTAGTGTTAGGGGTTAGGGTTAGGGGTAGGGTTAGGGTTAGGGTTTTGACTAGGGTTAGGATTGAGAAAACGACAAAGCCAGGGGACCCAGGCACACTAAGCATGCAAAAGGCAGGCCAAGTTGAGCGTAGCACATCCAAATCCCCTCTCCCTCTTCGTCATTCTGCTCGGAATTCACCACAGCCCAATGCCCGATTTCTGCCTCAGTCTAGGGTTAGGCTTAGGGCTAGGGTTAGGGTTATGCCTAGGGTTAGGGTTCAGAAAACCACAAAGCCAGGAGCTCCAGGGATACTCCCCATGCAAAAGGCAGGCCAAGTTGAGCGTAGCACATCCAAATCCCCTCTCCCTCTTCGTCATTCTGCTCGGAACTCACCACAGCCCAATGCCCGATTACTGCCTCAGTCTAGGGTTAGGCTTAGGGCTAGGGTTAGGGTTATGCCTAGGGTTAGGGTTCAGAAAACCACAAAGCCAGGAGCTCCAGGGATACTCCCCATGCAAAAGGCAGGCCAAGTTGAGCGTAGCACATCCAAATCCCCTCTCCCTCTTCGTCATTCTGCTCGGAACTCACCACAGCCCAATGCCCGATTTCTGCCTCAGTCTAGGGTTAGGCTTAGGGCTAGGGTTAGGGTTATGCCTAGGGTTAGGGATCAGAAAACCACAAAGCCAGGAGCTCCAGGGATACTCCCCATGCAAAAGGCAGGCCTAGTTGTGCGTAGCACATCCAAATCCCCTCTCCCTCTTTGTCATTCTGCTCGGAACTCACCACAGCCCAATGCCCGATTTCTGCCTCAGTCTAGGGTTCGGCTTAGGGCTAGGGTTAGGGTTATGCCTAGGGTTAGGGTTCACAAAACCACAAAGCCAGGAGCTCCAGAGATACTCCCCATGCAAAAGGCAGGCCAAGTTGAGCGTAGCACATCCAAATCCTTGCTCCCTCTTCGTCATTCTGCTCGCAACTCACCACAGCCCAATGCCCGATTTCTGCCTCAGTCTAGGGTTAGGTTTAGGGCTAGGGTTAGGGTTATGCCTAGGGTTAGGGTTCACAAAACCACAAAGCCAGGAGCTCCAGGGATACTCACCATGCAAAAGGCAGGCCAAGTTGAGTGTAGCACATCCAAATCCTTGCTCCCTCTTCGTCATTCTGCTCGGAACTCCCCACAGCCCAATGCCCGATTTCTGCCTCAGTCTAGGGTTAGGCTTAGGGCTAGGGTTAGGGTTATGCCTAGGGTTAGGGTTCACAAAACCACAAAGCCAGGAGCTCCAGAGATACTCCCCATGCAAAAGGCAGGCCAAGTTGAGCGTAGCACATCCAAATCCCCTCTCCCTCTTTGTCATTCTGCTCGGAACTCACCACAGCCCAATGCCCGATTACTGCCTCAGTCTAGGGTTAAGCTTAGGGCTAGGGTTAGGGTTATGCCTAGGGTTAGGGTTCAGAAAACCACAAAGCCAGGAGCTCCAGGGATACTCACCATGCAAAAGGCAGGCCAAGTTGAGCGTAGCACATCCAAATCCTTGCTCCCTCTACGTCATTCTGCTCGGAACTCACCACAGCCCAATGCCCGATTACTGGCTCAGTCTAGGGTTAGGCTTAGGGCTAGGGTTAGGGTTATGCCTAGGGTTAGGGTTCACAAAACCACAAAGCCAGGAGCTCCAGGGATACCATGCAAAAGGCAGGCCAAGTTGAGCGTAGCACATCCAAATCCTTGCTCCCTCTTCTTCATTCTGCTCGGAACTCCCCACAGCCCAATGCCCGATTACTGGCTCAGTCTAGGGTTAGGCTTAGGGCTAGGGTTAGGGTTATGCCTAGGGTTAGGGTTCAGAAAACCACAAAGCCAGGAGCTCCAGGGATACTCACCATGCAAAAGGCAGGCCAAGTTGAGCGTAGCACATCCAAATCCTTGCTCCCTCTTTGTCATTATGCTTGGAACTCACCACAGCCCAATGCCCGATTACTGCCTCAGTCTAGGGTTAGGCTTAGGGCTAGGGTTAGGGTTATGCCTAGGGTTAGGGTTCAGAAAACCACAAAGCCAGGAGCTCCAGGGATACTCACCATGCAAAAGGCAGGCCCAGTTGAGCGTAGCACATCCAAATCCCCTCTCCCTCTTCGTCATTCTGCTCGGAACTCACCACAGCCCAATGCCCGATTACTGCCTCAGTCTAGGGTTAGGCTTAGGGCTAGGGTTAGGGTTATGCCTAGGGTTAGGGTTCACAAAACCACAAAGCCAGGAGCTCCAGGGATACTCACCATGCAAAAGGCAGGCCAAGTTGAGCGTAGCACATCCAAATCCCCTCTCCCTCTTCGTCATTCTGCTCGGAACTCACCACAGCCCAATGCCCGATTACTGCCTCAGTCTAGGGTTAGGCTTAGGGCTAGGGTTAGGGTTATGCCTAGGGTTAGGGTTCACAAAACCACAAAGCCAGGAGCTCCAGGGATACTCACCATGCAAAAGGCAGGCCAAGTTGAGCGTAGCACATCCAAATCCCCTCTCCCTCTTTGTCATTCTCCTCGGAACTCCCCACAGCCCAATGCCCGATTACTGGCTCAGTCTAGGGTTAGGCTTAGGGCTAGGGTTAGGGTTATGCCTAGGGTTAGGGTTCAGAAAACCACAAAGCCAGGAGCTCCAGGGATACTCCCCATGCAAAAGGCAGGCCAAGTTGAGCGTAGCACATCCAAATCCTTGCTCCCTCTTTGTCATTCTGCTCGGAACTTCCCACAGCCCAATGCCATATTACTGGCTCAGTCTAGGGTTAGGCTTAGGGCTAGGGTTAGGGTTATGCCTAGGGTTAGGGTTCAGAAAACCACAAAGCCAGGAGCTCCAGGGATACTCACCATGCAAAAGGCAGGCCAAGTTGAGCGTAGCACATCCAAATCCCCTCTCCCTCTTCGTCATTCTGCTCGGAACTCACCACAGCCCAATGCCCGATATCTGCCTCAGTCTAGGGTTAGGCTTAGGGCTAGGGTTAGGGTTATGCCTAGGGTTAGGGTTCACAAAACCACAAAGCCAGGAGCTCCAGGGACACTGATCATGCGAAAGGCAGGCCAAGTTAAGCACGGCACATCCAAAACCTTGCTCCCTCTTCTTCTTTCTGCAAGGGTTAGGGTTAGGGGCTCGGGTTAGGGTTAGGGGTTAGGGTTAGGGGTAGGGTTAGGGTTAGGGTTTTGACTAGGGTTAGGGTTCACAAAACCACAAAGCCAGGAGCTCCAGGGATACTCACCATGCAAAAGGCAGGCCAAGTTGAGCGTAGCACATCCAAATCCCCTCTCCCTCTTCGTCATTCTGCTCGGAACTCACCACAGCCCAATGCCCGATTTCTGCCTCAGTCTAGGGTTAGGCTTAGGGCTAGGGTTAGGGTTATGCCTAGGGTTAGGGTTCACAAAACCACAAAGCCAGGAGCTCCAGGGATACTCCCCATGCAAAAGGCAGGCCAAGTTGAGCGTAGCACATCCAAATCCTTGCTCCCTCTTTGTCATTCTGCTCGGAACTCACCACAGCCCCATGCCCGATTTCTGCCTCAGTCTAGGGTTAGGCTTAGGGCTAGGGTTAGGGTTATGCCTAGGGTTAGCGTTCACAAAACCACAAAGCCAGGAGCTCCAGGGATACTCCCCATGCAAAAGGCAGGCCAAGTTGAGCACAGCCAATCCAAATCCTTGCTCCCTCTTCGTCATTCTGCTCGGAACTCCCCACAGCCCAATACCCGATTTCTGCCTCAGTCTAGGGTTAGGCTTAGGGCTAGGGTTAGGGTTATGCCTAGGGTTAGGGTTCACAAAACCACAAAGCCAGGAGCTCCAGGGACACTGATCATGCGAAAGGCAGGCCAAGTTAAGCACGGCACATCCAAAACCTTGCTCCCTCTTCTTCTTTCTGCAAGGGTTAGGGTTAGGGGCTCGGGTTAGTGTTAGGGGTTAGGGTTAGGGGTAGGGTTACGGTTAGGGTTTTGACTAGGGTTAGGGTTCACAAAACCACAAAGCCAGGGGACCCAGGCACACTAAGCATGCAAAAGGCAGGCCAAGTTGAGCGTAGCACATCCAAATCCCCTCTCCCTCTTCGTCATTCTGCTCGGAACTCACCACAGCCCAATGCCCGATTACTGGCTCAGTCTAGGGTTAGGCTTAAGGCTAGGGTTAGGGTAATGCCTAGGGTTAGGGTTATGCCTAGGGTTAGGGTTCAGAAAACCACAAAGCCAGGAGCTCCTGGGATACTCACCATGCAAAAGGCAGGCCAAGTTGAGCGTAGCACATCCAAATCCCCTCTCCCTCTTCGTCATTCTGCTCGGAACTCCCCACAGCCCAATGCCCGATTACTGCCTCAGTCTAGGGTTAGGCTTAGGGCTAGGGTTAGGGTTATGCCTAGGGTTAGGGTTCACAAAACCACAAAGCCAGGAGCTCCAGGGATACTCACCATGCAAAAGGCAGGCCAAGTTGAGCGTAGCACATCCAAATCCCCTCTCCCTCTTTGTCATTCTGCTCGGAACTCACCACAGCCCAATGCCCGATTTCTGCCTCAGTCTAGGGTTAGGCTTAGGGCTAGGATTAGGGTTATGCTTAGGGTGAGGGTTCAGAAAACCACAAAGCCAGGAGCTCCAGGGATACTCACCATGCAAAAGGCAGGCCAAGTTGAGCGTAGCACATCCAAATCCCCTCTCCCTCTTCGTCATTCTGCTCGGAACTCCCCACAGCCCAATGCCCGATTTCTGCCTCAGTCTAGGGTTCGGCTTGGGGCTAGGGTTAGGGTTATGCCTAGGGTTAGGGTTCACAAAACCACAAAGCCAGGAGCTCCAGGGATACTCCCCATGCAAAAGGCAGGCCAAGTTGAGCGTAGCACATCCAAATCCTTGCTCCCTCTTCCTCATTCTGCTCGGAACTCACCACAGCCCCATGCCCGATTTCTGCCTCAGTCTAGGGTTAGGTTTAGGGCTAGGGTTAGGGTTATGCCTAGGGTTAGGGTTCAGAAAACCACAAAGCCAGGAGCTCCAGGGATACTCCCCATGCAAAAGGCAGGCCAAGTTGAGCGTAGCACATCCAAATCCTTGCTCCCTCTTCGTCATTCTGCTCGGAACTCCCCACAGCCCAATGCCCGATTACTGCCTCAGTCTAGGGTTAGGCTTAGGGCTAGGGTTAGGGTTATGCCTAGGGTTAGGGTTCAGAAAACCACAAAGCCAGGAGCTCCAGGGACACTGATCATGCGAAAGGCAGGACAAGTTAAGCACGGCACATCCAAAACCTTGCTCCCTCTTCTTCTTTCTGCAAGGGTTAGGGTTAGGGGCTCGGGTTAGTGTTAGGGGTTAGGGTTAGGGGTAGGGTTAGGGTTAGGGTTTTGACTAGGGTTAGGATTGAGAAAACGACAAAGCCAGGGGACCCAGGCACACTAAGCATGCAAAAGGCAGGCCAAGTTGAGCGTAGCACATCCAAATCCCCTCTCCCTCTTCGTCATTCTGCTCGGAATTCACCACAGCCCAATGCCCGATTTCTGCCTCAGTCTAGGGTTAGGCTTAGGGCTAGGGTTAGGGTTATGCCTAGGGTTAGGGTTCAGAAAACCACAAAGCCAGGAGCTCCAGGGATACTCCCCATGCAAAAGGCAGGCCAAGTTGAGCGTAGCACATCCAAATCCCCTCTCCCTCTTCGTCATTCTGCTCGGAACTCACCACAGCCCCATGCCCGATTTCTGCCTCAGTCTAGGGTTAGGCTTAGGGCTAGGGTTAGGGTTATGCCTAGGGTTAGGGTTCAGAAAACCACAAAGCCAGGAGCTCCAGGGATACTCCCCATGCAAAAGGCAGGCCTAGTTGAGCGTAGCACATCCAAATCCCCTCTCCCTCTTTGTCATTCTGCTCGGAACTCACCACAGCCCAATGCCCGATTTCTGCCTCAGTCTAGGGTTCGGCTTAGGGCTAGGGTTAGGGTTATGCCTAGGGTTAGGGTTCACAAAACCACAAAGCCAGGAGCTCCAGAGATACTCCCCATGCAAAAGGCAGGCCAAGTTGAGCGTAGCACATCCAAATCCTTGCTCCCTCTTCGTCATTCTGCTCGGAACTCCCCACAGCCCAATGCCCGATTACTGCCTCAGTCTAGGGTTAGGCTTAGGGCTAGGGTTAGGGTTATGCCTAGGGTTAGGGTTCACAAAACCACAAAGCCAGGAGCTCCAGGGACACTGATCATGCGAAAGGCAGGCCAAGTTAAGCACGGCACATCCAAAACCTTGCTCCCTCTTCTTCTTTCTGCAAGGGTTAGGGTTAGGGGCTCGGGTTAGTGTTAGGGGTTAGGGTTAGGGGTAGGGTTAGGGTTAGGGTTTTGACTAGGGTTAGGATTGAGAAAACGACAAAGCCAGGGGACCCAGGCACACTAAGCATGCAAAAGGCAGGCCAAGTTGAGCATAGCACATCCAAATCCCCTCTCCCTCTTCGTCATTCTGCTCGGAATTCACCACAGCCCAATGCCCGATTTCTGCCTCAGTCTAGGGTTAGGCTTAGGGCTAGGGTTAGGGTTATGCCTAGGGTTAGGGTTCACAAAACCACAAAGCCAGGAGCTCCAGGGATACTCCCCATGCAAAAGGCAGGCCAAGTTGAGCGTAGCACATCCAAATCCCCTCTCCCTCTTCGTCATTCTGCTCGGAACTCACCACAGCCCAATGCCCGATTTCTGCCTCAGTCTAGGGTTAGGCTTAGGGCTAGGGTTAGGGTTATGCCTAGGGTTAGGGTTCAGAAAACCACAAAGCCAGGAGCTCCAGGGATACTCCCCATGCAAAAGGCAGGCCTAGTTGAGCGTAGCACATCCAAATCCCCTCTCCCTCTTTGTCATTCTGCTCGGAACTCACCACAGCCCAATGCCCGATTTCTGCCTCAGTCTAGGGTTCGGCTTAGGGCTAGGGTTAGGGTTATGCCTAGGGTTAGGGTTCACAAAACCACAAAGCCAGGAGCTCCAGAGATACTCCCCATGCAAAAGGCAGGCCAAGTTGAGCGTAGCACATCCAAATCCTTGCTCCCTCTTCGTCATTCTGCTCGCAACTCACCACAGCCCAATGCCCGATTTCTGCCTCAGTCTAGGGTTAGGTTTAGGGCTAGGGTTAGGGTTATGCCTAGGGTTAGGGTTCACAAAACCACAAAGCCAGGAGCTCCAGGGATACTCCCCATGCAAAAGGCAGGCCAAGTTGAGTGTAGCACATCCAAATCCTTGCTCCCTCTTCGTCATTCTGCTCGGAACTCCCCACAGCCCAATGCCCGATTTCTGGCTCAGTCTAGGGTTAGGCTTAGGGCTAGGGTTAGGGTTATGCCTAGGGTTAGGGTTCACAAAACCACAAAGCCAGGAGCTCCAGGGATACTCCCCATGCAAAAGGCAGGCCAAGTTGAGCGTAGCACATCCAAATCCTTGCTCCCTCTTTGTCATTCTGCTCGGAACTCACCACAGCCCAATGCCCGATTACTGCCTCAGTCTAGGGTTAAGCTTAGGGCTAGGGTTAGGGTTATGCCTAGGGTTAGGGTTCAGAAAACCACAAAGCCAGGAGCTCCAGGGATACTCACCATGCAAAAGGCAGGCCAAGTTGAGCGTAGCACATCCAAATCCTTGCTCCCTCTACGTCATTCTGCTCGGAACTCACCACAGCCCAATGCCCGATTACTGCCTCAGTCTAGGGTTAGGCTTAGGGCTAGGGTTAGGGTTATGCCTAGGGTTAGGGTTCACAAAACCACAAAGCCAGGAGCTCCAGGGATACCATGCAAAAGGCAGGCCAAGTTGAGCGTAGCACATCCAAATCCTTGCTCCCTCTTCTTCATTCTGCTCGGAACTCCCCACAGCCCAATGCCCGATTACTGCCTCAGTCTAGGGTTAGGCTTAGGGCTAGGGTTAGGGTTATGCCTAGGGTTAGGGTTCAGAAAACCACAAAGCCAGGAGCTCCAGGGATACTCCCCATGCAAAAGGCAGGCCAAGTTGAGCGTAGCACATCCAAATCCCCTCTCCCTCTTCTTCATTCTGCTCGGAACTCACCACAGCCCAATGCCCGATTACTGGCTCAGTCTAGGGTTAGGCTTAGGGCTAGGGTTAGGGTTATGCCTAGGGTTAGGGTTCAGAAAACCACAAAGCCAGGAGCTCCAGGGATACTCACCATGCAAAAGGCAGGCCAAGTTGAGCGTAGCACATCCAAATCCTTGCTCCCTCTTTGTCATTATGCTTGGAACTCACCACAGCCCAATGCCCGATTACTGCCTCAGTCTAGGGTTAGGCTTAGGGCTAGGGTTAGGGTTATGCCTAGGGTTAGGGTTCAGAAAACCACAAAGCCAGGAGCTCCAGGGATACTCACCATGCAAAAGGCAGGCCCAGTTGAGCGTAGCACATCCAAATCCCCTCTCCCTCTTCGTCATTCTGCTCGGAACTCACCACAGCCCAATGCCCGATTACTGCCTCAGTCTAGGGTTAGGCTTAGGGCTAGGGTTAGGGTTATGCCTAGGGTTAGGGTTCACAAAACCACAAAGCCAGGAGCTCCAGGGATACTCACCATGCAAAAGGCAGGCCAAGTTGAGCGTAGCACATCCAAATCCCCTCTCCCTCTTCGTCATTCTGCTCGGAACTCACCACAGCCCAATGCCCGATTACTGCCTCAGTCTAGGGTTAGGCTTAGGGCTAGGGTTAGGGTTATGCCTAGGGTTAGGGTTCACAAAACCACAAAGCCAGGAGCTCCAGGGATACTCACCATGCAAAAGGCAGGCCAAGTTGAGCGTAGCACATCCAAATCCCCTCTCCCTCTTTGTCATTCTCCTCGGAACTCCCCACAGCCCAATGCCCGATTACTGGCTCAGTCTAGGGTTAGGCTTAGGGCTAGGGTTAGGGTTATGCCTAGGGTTAGGGTTCAGAAAACCACAAAGCCAGGAGCTCCAGGGATACTCCCCATGCAAAAGGCAGGCCAAGTTGAGCGTAGCACATCCAAATCCTTGCTCCCTCTTTGTCATTCTGCTCGGAACTTCCCACAGCCCAATGCCATATTACTGGCTCAGTCTAGGGTTAGGCTTAGGGCTAGGGTTAGGGTTATGCCTAGGGTTAGGGTTCACAAAACCACAAAGCCAGGAGCTCCAGGGATACTCACCATGCAAAAGGCAGGCCAAGTTGAGCGTAGCACATCCAAATCCCCTCTCCCTCTTTGTCATTCTCCTCGGAACTCCCCACAGCCCAATGCCCGATATCTGCCTCAGTCTAGGGTTAGGCTTAGGGCTAGGGTTAGGGTTATGCCTAGGGTTAGGGTTCACAAAACCACAAAGCCAGGAGCTCCAGGGATACTCACCATGCAAAAGGCAGGCCAAGTTGAGCGTAGCACATCCAAATCCCCTCTCCCTCTTCGTCATTCTGCTCGGAACTCACCACAGCCCAATGCCCGATTTCTGCCTCAGTCTAGGGTTAGGCTTAGGGCTAGGGTTAGGGTTATGCCTAGGGTTAGGGTTCACAAAACCACAAAGCCAGGAGCTCCAGGGATACTCACCATGCAAAAGGCAGGCCAAGTTGAGCGTAGCACATCCAAATCATTGCTCCCTCTTTGTCATTCTGCTCGGAACTCACCACAGCCCCATGCTCGATTTCTGCCTCAGTCTAGGGTTAGGCTTAGGGCTAGGGTTAGGGTTATGCCTAGGGTTAGGGTTCAGAAAACCACAAAGCCAGGAGCTCCAGGGATACTCCCCATGCAAAAGGCAGGCCAAGTTGAGCGCAGCCAATCGAAATCCTTGCTCCCTCTTCGTCATTCTGCTCGGAACTCCCCACAGCCCAATGCCCGATTTCTGCCTCAGTCTAGGGTTAGGCTTAGGGCTAGGGTTAGGGTTATGCCTAGGGTTAGGGTTCAGAAAACCACAAAGCCAGGAGCTCCAGGGATACTCCCCATGCAAAAGGCAGGCCAAGTTGAGCGCAGCCAATCGAAATCCTTGCTCCCTCTTCGTCATTCTGCTCGGAACTCCCCACAGCCCAATGCCCGATTACTGCCTCAGTCTAGGGTTAGGCTTAGGGCTAGGGTTAGGGTTATGCCTAGGGTTAGGGTTCAGAAAACCACAAAGCCAGGAGCTCCAGGGACACTGATCATGCGAAAGGCAGGACAAGTTAAGCACGGCACATCCAAAACCTTGCTCCCTCTTCTTCTTTCTGCAAGGGTTAGGGTTAGGGGCTCGGGTTAGTGTTAGGGGTTAGGGTTAGGGGTAGGGTTAGGGTTAGGGTTTTGACTAGGGTTAGGATTGAGAAAACGACAAAGCCAGGGGACCCAGGCACACTAAGCATGCAAAAGGCAGGCCAAGTTGAGCGTAGCACATCCAAATCCCCTCTCCCTCTTCGTCATTCTGCTCGGAATTCACCACAGCCCAATGCCCGATTTCTGCCTCAGTCTAGGGTTAGGCTTAGGGCTAGGGTTAGGGTTATGCCTAGGGTTAGGGTTCAGAAAACCACAAAGCCAGGAGCTCCAGGGATACTCCCCATGCAAAAGGCAGGCCAAGTTGAGCGTAGCACATCCAAATCCCCTCTCCCTCTTCGTCATTCTGCTCGGAACTCACCACAGCCCAATGCCCGATTACTGCCTCAGTCTAGGGTTAGGCTTAGGGCTAGGGTTAGGGTTATGCCTAGGGTTAGGGTTCAGAAAACCACAAAGCCAGGAGCTCCAGGGATACTCCCCATGCAAAAGGCAGGCCAAGTTGAGCGTAGCACATCCAAATCCCCTCTCCCTCTTCGTCATTCTGCTCGGAACTCACCACAGCCCAATGCCCGATTTCTGCCTCAGTCTAGGGTTAGGCTTAGGGCTAGGGTTAGGGTTATGCCTAGGGTTAGGGATCAGAAAACCACAAAGCCAGGAGCTCCAGGGATACTCCCCATGCAAAAGGCAGGCCTAGTTGTGCGTAGCACATCCAAATCCCCTCTCCCTCTTTGTCATTCTGCTCGGAACTCACCACAGCCCAATGCCCGATTTCTGCCTCAGTCTAGGGTTCGGCTTAGGGCTAGGGTTAGGGTTATGCCTAGGGTTAGGGTTCACAAAACCACAAAGCCAGGAGCTCCAGAGATACTCCCCATGCAAAAGGCAGGCCAAGTTGAGCGTAGCACATCCAAATCCTTGCTCCCTCTTCGTCATTCTGCTCGCAACTCACCACAGCCCAATGCCCGATTTCTGCCTCAGTCTAGGGTTAGGTTTAGGGCTAGGGTTAGGGTTATGCCTAGGGTTAGGGTTCACAAAACCACAAAGCCAGGAGCTCCAGGGATACTCCCCATGCAAAAGGCAGGCCAAGTTGAGTGTAGCACATCCAAATCCTTGCTCCCTCTTCGTCATTCTGCTCGGAACTCCCCACAGCCCAATGCCCGATTTCTGCCTCAGTCTAGGGTTAGGCTTAGGGCTAGGGTTAGGGTTATGCCTAGGGTTAGGGTTCACAAAACCACAAAGCCAGGAGCTCCAGAGATACTCCCCATGCAAAAGGCAGGCCAAGTTGAGCGTAGCACATCCAAATCCCCTCTCCCTCTTTGTCATTCTGCTCGGAACTCACCACAGCCCAATGCCCGATTACTGCCTCAGTCTAGGGTTAAGCTTAGGGCTAGGGTTAGGGTTATGCCTAGGGTTAGGGTTCAGAAAACCACAAAGCCAGGAGCTCCAGGGATACTCACCATGCAAAAGGCAGGCCAAGTTGAGCGTAGCACATCCAAATCCTTGCTCCCTCTACGTCATTCTGCTCGGAACTCACCACAGCCCAATGCCCGATTACTGCCTCAGTCTAGGGTTAGGCTTAGGGCTAGGGTTAGGGTTATGCCTAGGGTTAGGGTTCACAAAACCACAAAGCCAGGAGCTCCAGGGATACCATGCAAAAGGCAGGCCAAGTTGAGCGTAGCACATCCAAATCCTTGCTCCCTCTTCTTCATTCTGCTCGGAACTCCCCACAGCCCAATGCCCGATTACTGGCTCAGTCTAGGGTTAGGCTTAGGGCTAGGGTTAGGGTTATGCCTAGGGTTAGGGTTCAGAAAACCACAAAGCCAGGAGCTCCAGGGATACTCCCCATGCAAAAGGCAGGCCAAGTTGAGCGTAGCACATCCAAATCCCCTCTCCCTCTTCTTCATTCTGCTCGGAACTCACCACAGCCCAATGCCCGATTACTGGCTCAGTCTAGGGTTAGGCTTAGGGCTAGGGTTAGGGTTATGCCTAGGGTTAGGGTTCAGAAAACCACAAAGCCAGGAGCTCCAGGGATACTCACCATGCAAAAGGCAGGCCAAGTTGAGCGTAGCACATCCAAATCCTTGCTCCCTCTTTGTCATTATGCTTGGAACTCACCACAGCCCAATGCCCGATTACTGCCTCAGTCTAGGGTTAGGCTTAGGGCTAGGGTTAGGGTTATGCCTAGGGTTAGGGTTCAGAAAACCACAAAGCCAGGAGCTCCAGGGATACTCACCATGCAAAAGGCAGGCCCAGTTGAGCGTAGCACATCCAAATCCCCTCTCCCTCTTCGTCATTCTGCTCGGAACTCACCACAGCCCAATGCCCGATTACTGCCTCAGTCTAGGGTTAGGCTTAGGGCTAGGGTTAGGGTTATGCCTAGGGTTAGGGTTCACAAAACCACAAAGCCAGGAGCTCCAGGGATACTCACCATGCAAAAGGCAGGCCAAGTTGAGCGTAGCACATCCAAATCCCCTCTCCCTCTTCGTCATTCTGCTCGGAACTCACCACAGCCCAATGCCCGATTACTGCCTCAGTCTAGGGTTAGGCTTAGGGCTAGGGTTAGGGTTATGCCTAGGGTTAGGGTTCACAAAACCACAAAGCCAGGAGCTCCAGGGATACTCACCATGCAAAAGGCAGGCCAAGTTGAGCGTAGCACATCCAAATCCCCTCTCCCTCTTTGTCATTCTCCTCGGAACTCCCCACAGCCCAATGCCCGATTACTGGCTCAGTCTAGGGTTAGGCTTAGGGCTAGGGTTAGGGTTATGCCTAGGGTTAGGGTTCAGAAAACCACAAAGCCAGGAGCTCCAGGGATACTCCCCATGCAAAAGGCAGGCCAAGTTGAGCGTAGCACATCCAAATCCTTGCTCCCTCTTTGTCATTCTGCTCGGAACTTCCCACAGCCCAATGCCATATTACTGGCTCAGTCTAGGGTTAGGCTTAGGGCTAGGGTTAGGGTTATGCCTAGGGTTAGGGTTCACAAAACCACAAAGCCAGGAGCTCCAGGGATACTCACCATGCAAAAGGCAGGCCAAGTTGAGCGTAGCACATCCAAATCCCCTCTCCCTCTTCGTCATTCTGCTCGGAACTCACCACAGCCCAATGCCCGATATCTGCCTCAGTCTAGGGTTAGGCTTAGGGCTAGGGTTAGGGTTATGCCTAGGGTTAGGGTTCAGAAAACCACAAAGCCAGGAGCTCCAGGGATACTCACCATGCAAAAGGCAGGCCAAGTTGAGCGTAGCACATCCAAATCCCCTCTCCCTCTTCGTCATTCTGCTCGGAACTCACCACAGCCCAATGCCCGATTTCTGCCTCAGTCTAGGGTTAGGCTTAGGGCTAGGGTTAGGGTTATGCCTAGGGTTAGGGTTCACAAAACCACAAAGCCAGGAGCTCCAGGGATACTCACCATGCAAAAGGCAGGCCAAGTTGAGCGTAGCACATCCAAATCATTGCTCCCTCTTTGTCATTCTGCTCAGAACTCACCACAGCCCCATGCTCGATTTCTGCCTCAGTCTAGGGTTAGGCTTAGGGCTAGGGTTAGGGTTATGCCTAGGGTTAGGGTTCACAAAACCACAAAGCCAGGAGCTCCAGGGATACTCCCCATGCAAAAGGCAGGCCAAGTTGAGCGCAGCCAATCGAAATCCTTGCTCCCTCTTCGTCATTCTGCTCGGAACTCACCACAGCCCAATGCCCGATTTCTGCCTCAGTCTAGGGTTAGGCTTAGGGCTAGGGTTAGGGTTATGCCTAGGGTTAGGGTTCAGAAAACCACAAAGCCAGGAGCTCCAGGGATACTCCCCATGCAAAAGGCAGGCCAAGTTGAGCGTAGCACATCCAAATCCTTGCTCCCTCTTCGTCATTCTGCTCGGAACTCCCCACAGCCCAATGCCCGATTTCTGCCTCAGTCTAGGGTTCGGCTTAGGGCTAGGGTTAGGGTTATGCCTAGGGTTAGGGTTCACAAAACCACAAAGCCAGGAGCTCCAGAGATACTCCCCATGCAAAAGGCAGGCCAAGTTGAGCGTAGCACATCCAAATCCTTGCTCCCTCTTTGTCATTCTGCTCAGAACTTCAACCAGCCCAATGCCAGATTACTGGCTCAGTCTAGGGTTAGGCTTAGGGCTAGGGTTAGGGTTATGCCTAGGGTTAGGGTTCACAAAACCACAAAGCCAGGAGCTCCAGGGACACTGATCATGCGAAAGGCAGGCCAAGTTAAGCACGGCACATCCAAAACCTTGCTCCCTCTTCTTCTTTCTGCAAGGGTTAGGGTTAGGGGCTCGGGTTAGGGTTAGGGGTTAGGGTTAGGGGTAGGGTTAGGGTTAGGGTTTTGACTAGGGTTAGGGTTCAGAAAACCACAAAGCCAGGAGCTCCAGGGATACTCACCATGCAAAAGGCAGGCCAAGTTGAGTGTAGCACATCCAAATCCCCTCTCCCTCTTCGTCATTCTGCTCGGAACTCACCACAGCCCAATGCCCGATTTCTGCCTCAGTCTAGGGTTAGGCTTAGGGCTAGGGTTAGGGTTATGCCTAGGGTTAGGGTTCACAAAACCACAAAGCCAGGAGCTCCAGGGATACTCACCATGCAAAAGGCAGGCCAAGTTGAGCGTAGCACATCCAAATCATTGCTCCCTCTTTGTCATTCTGCTCGGAACTCACCACAGCCCCATGCCCGATTTCTGCCTCAGTCTAGGGTTAGGCTTAGGGCTAGGGTTAGGGTTATGCCTAGGGTTAGGGTTCAGAAAACCACAAAGCCAGGAGCTCCAGGGATACTCCCCATGCAAAAGGCAGGCCAAGTTGAGCGCAGCCAATCCAAATCCTTGCTCCCTCTTCCTCATTCTGCTCGGAACTCCCCACAGCCCAATGCCCGATTTCTGCCTCAGTCTAGGGTTAGGCTTAGGGCTAGGGTTAGGGTTATGCCTAGGGTTAGGGTTCAGAAAACCACAAAGCCAGGAGCTCCAGGGATACTCACCATGCAAAAGGCAGGCCAAGTTGAGCGTAGCACATCCAAATCCCCTCTCCCTCTTCGTCATTCTGCTCGGAACTCACCACAGCCCAATGCCCGATTACTGCCTCAGTCTAGGGTTAGGCTTAGGGCTAGGGTTAGGGTTATGCCTAGGGTTAGGGTTCACAAAACCACAAAGCCAGGAGCTCCAGGGATACTCACCATGCAAAAGGCAGGCCAAGTTGAGCGTAGCACATCCAAATCCCCTCTCCCTCTTCGTCATTCTGCTCGGAACTCACCACAGCCCTATGCCCGATTTCTGCCTCAGTCTAGGGTTAGGCTTAGGGCTAGGGTTAGGGTTATGCCTAGGGTTAGGGTTCACAAAACCACAAAGCCAGGAGCTCCAGGGATACTCACCATGCAAAAGGCAGGCCAAGTTGAGCGTAGCACATCCAAATCCCCTCTCCCTCTTTGTCATTCTGCTCGGAACTCACCACAGCCCCATGCCCGATTTCTGCCTCAGTCTAGGGTTAGGCTTAGGGCTAGGGTTAGGGTTATGCCTAGGGTTAGGGTTCACAAAACCACAAAGCCAGGAGCTCCAGGGACACTGATCATGCGAAAGGCAGGCCAAGTTAAGCACGGCACATCCAAAACCTTGCTCCCTCTTCTTCTTTCTGCAAGGGTTAGGGTTAGGGGCTCGGGTTAGGGTTAGGGGTTAGGGTTAGGGGTAGGGTTAGGGTTAGGGTTTTGACTAGGGTTAGGGTTCACAAAACCACAAAGCCAGGGGACCCAGGCACACTAAGCATGCAAAAGGCAGGCCAAGTTGAGCGTAGCACATCCAAATCCCCTCTCCCTCTTCGTCATTCTGCTCGGAACTCACCACAGCCCAATGCCCGATTTCTGCCTCAGTCTAGGGTTAGGCTTAAGGCTAGGGTTAGGGTTATGCCTAGGGTTAGGGTTATGCCTAGGGTTAGGGTTCAGAAAACCACAAAGCCAGGAGCTCCAGGGATACTCACCATGCAAAAGGCAGGCCAAGTTGAGCGTAGCACATCCAAATCCCCTCTCCCTCTTCGTCATTCTGCTCGGAACTCACCACAGCCCAATGCCCGATTACTGCCTCAGTCTAGGGTTAGGCTTAGGGCTAGGGTTAGGGTTATGCCTAGGGTTAGGGTTCACAAAACCACAAAGCCAGGAGCTCCAGGGATACTCACCATGCAAAAGGCAGGCCAAGTTGAGCGTAGCACATCCAAATCCCCTCTCCCTCTTCGTCATTCTGCTCGGAACTCACCACAGCCCAATGCCCGATTACTGCCTCAGTCTAGGGTTAGGCTTAGGGCTAGGGTTAGGGTTATGCCTAGGGTTAGGGTTCACAAAACCACAAAGCCAGGAGCTCCAGGGATACTCACCATGCAAAAGGCAGGCCAAGTTGAGCGTAGCACATCCAAATCCCCTCTCCCTCTTTGTCATTCTCCTCGGAACTCCCCACAGCCCAATGCCCGATTACTGGCTCAGTCTAGGGTTAGGCTTATGGCTAGGGTTAGGGTTATGCCTAGGGTTAGGGTTCAGAAAACCACAAAGCCAGGAGCTCCAGGGATACTCACCATGCAAAAGGCAGGCCAAGTTGAGCGTAGCACATCCAAATCCCCTCTCCCTCTTTGTCATTCTGCTCGGAACTCACCACAGCCCAATGCCCGATTTCTGCCTCAGTCTAGGGTTAGGCTTAGGGCTAGGATTAGGGTTATGCTTAGGGTTAGGGTTCAGAAAACCACAAAGCCAGGAGCTCCAGGGATACTCACCATGCAAAAGGCAGGCCAAGTTGAGCGTAGCACATCCAAATCCCCTCTCCCTCTTCGTCATTCTGCTCGGAACACCCCACAGCCCAATGCTCGATTTCTGCCTCAGTCTAGGGTTCGGCTTGGGGCTAGGGTTAGGGTTATGCCTAGGGTTAGGGTTCAGAAAACCACAAAGCCAGGAGCTCCAGAGATACTCCCCATGCAAAAGGCAGGCCAAGTTGAGCGTAGCACATCCAAATCCCCTCTCCCTCTTTGTCATTCTGCTTGGAACTCCCCACAGCCCAATGCCCGATTTCTGCCTCAGTCTAGGGTTAGGCTTAGGGCTAGGGTTAGGGTTATGCCTAGGGTTAGGGTTCAGAAAACCACAAAGCCAGGAGCTCCAGGGATACTCACCATGCAAAAGGCAGGCCAAGTTGAGCGTAGCACATCCAAATCCCCTCTCCCTCTTCGTCATTCTGCTCGGAACTCACCACAGCCCAATGCCCGATTTCTGCCTCAGTCTAGGGTTAGGCTTAGGGCTAGGGTTAGGGTTATGCCTAGGGTTAGGGTTCACAAAACCACAAAGCCAGGAGCTCCAGGGATACTCCCCATGCAAAAGGCAGGCCAAGTTGAGCGTAGCACATCCAAATCCTTGCTCCCTCTTTGTCATTCTGCTCGGAACTCACCACAGCCCCATGCCCGATTTCTGCCTCAGTCTAGGGTTAGGCTTAGGGCTAGGGTTAGGGTTATGCCTAGTGTTAGGGTTCAGAAAACCACAAAGCCAGGAGCTCCAGGGATACTCCCCATGCAAAAGGCAGGCCAAGTTGAGCGCAGCCAATCCAAATCCTTGCTCCCTCTTCGTCATTCTGCTCGGAACTCCCCACAGCCCAATGCCCGATTTCTGCCTCAGTCTAGGGTTAGGCTTAGGGCTAGGGTTAGGGTTATGCCTAGGGTTAGGGTTCACAAAACCACAAAGCCAGGAGCTCCAGGGACACTGATCATGCGAAAGGCAGGCCAAGTTAAGCACGGCACATCCAAAACCTTGCTCCCTCTTCTTCTTTCTGCAAGGGTTAGGGTTAGGGGCTCGGGTTAGGGTTAGGGGTTAGGGTTAGGGGTAGGGTTAGGGTTAGGGTTTTGACTAGGGTTAGGGTTCACAAAACCACAAAGCCAGGGGACCCAGGCACACTAAGCATGCAAAAGGCAGGCCAAGTTGAGCGTAGCACATCCAAATCCCCTCTCCCTCTTCGTCATTCTGCTCGGAACTCACCACAGCCCAATGCCCGATTTCTGCCTCAGTCTAGGGTTAGGCTTAAGGTTAGGGTTAGGGTTATGCCTAGGGTTAGGGTTATGCCTAGGGTTAGGGTTCACAAAACCACAAAGCCAGGAGCTCCAGGGATACTCACCATGCAAAAGGCAGGCCAAGTTGAGCGTAGCACATCCAAATCCTTGCTCCCTCTTCGTCATTCTGCTCGGAACTCACCACAGCCCAATGCCCGATTACTGCCTCAGTCTAGGGTTAGGCTTAGGGCTAGGGTTAGGGTTATGCCTAGGGTTAGGGTTCACAAAACCACAAAGCCAGGAGCTCCAGGGATACTCACCATGCAAAAGGCAGGCCAAGTTGAGCGTAGCACATCCAAATCCCCTCTCCCTCTTCGTCATTCTGCTCGGAACTCACCACAGCCCAATGCCCGATTACTGCCTCAGTCTAGGGTTAGGCTTAGGGCTAGGGTTAGGGTTATGCCTAGGGTTAGGGTTCACAAAACCACAAAGCCAGGAGCTCCAGGGATACTCACCATGCAAAAGGCAGGCCAAGTTGAGCGTAGCACATCCAAATCCCCTCTCCCTCTTCGTCATTCTGCTCGGAACTCACCACAGCCCAATGCCCGATTTCTGCCTCAGTCTAGGGTTAGGCTTAGGGCTAGGGTTAGGGTTATGCCTAGGGTTAGGGTTCACAAAACCACAAAGCCAGGAGCTCCAGGGATACTCCCCATGCAAAAGGCAGGCCAAGTTGAGCGTAGCACATCCAAATCCTTGCTCCCTCTTTGTCATTCTGCTCGGAACTCCCCACAGCCCAATGCCCGATTTCTGCCTCAGTCTAGGGTTCGGCTTGGGGCTAGGGTTAGGGTTATGCCTAGGGTTAGGGTTCAGAAAACCACAAAGCCAGGAGCTCCAGGGATACTCCCCATGCAAAAGGCAGGCCAAGTTGAGCGTAGCACATCCAAATCCCCTCTCCCTCTTTGTCATTCTGCTCGGAACTCCCCACAGCCCAATGCCCGATTTCTGCCTCAGTCTAGGGTTCGGCTTAGGGCTAGGGTTAGGGTTATGCCTAGGGTTAGGGTTCACAAAACCACAAAGCCAGGAGCTCCAGAGATTCTCCCCATGCAAAAGGCAGGCCAAGTTGAGCGTAGCACATCCAAATCCTTGCTCCCTCTTTGTCATTCTGCTCGGAACTCACCACAGCCCAATGCCCGATTACTGCCTCAGTCTAGGGTTAAGCTTAGGGCTAGGGTTAGGGTTATGCCTAGGGTTAGGGTTCAGAAAACCACAAAGCCAGGAGCTCCAGGGATACTCACCATGCAAAAGGCAGGCCAAGTTGAGCGTAGCACATCCAAATCCCCTCTCCCTCTTCGTCATTCTGCTCGGAACTCACCACAGCCCAATGCCCGATTTCTGCCTCAGTCTAGGGTTAGGCTTAGGGCTAGGGTTAGGGTTATGCCTAGGGTTAGGGTTCACAAAACCACAAAGCCAGGAGCTCCAGGGATACTCCCCATGCAAAAGGCAGGCCAAGTTGAGCGTAGCACATCCAAATCCTTGCTCCCTCTTTGTCATTCTGCTCGGAACTCACCACAGCCCCATGCCCGATTTCTGCCTCAGTCTAGGGTTAGGCTTAGGGCTAGGGTTAGGGTTATGCCTAGGGTTAGGGTTCAGAAAACCACAAAGCCAGGAGCTCCAGGGATACTCCCCATGCAAAAGGCAGGCCAAGTTGAGCGCAGCCAATCCAAATCCTTGCTCCCTCTTCGTCATTCTGCTCGGAACTCCCCACAGCCCAATGCCCGATTTCTGCCTCAGTCTAGGGTTAGGCTTAGGGCTAGGGTTAGGGTTATGCCTAGGGTTAGGGTTCACAAAACCACAAAGCCAGGAGCTCCAGGGACACTGATCATGCGAAAGGCAGGCCAAGTTAAGCACGGCACATCCAAAACCTTGCTCCCTCTTCTTCTTTCTGCAAGGGTTAGGGTTAGGGGCTCGGGTTAGGGTTAGGGGTTAGGGTTAGGGGTAGGGTTAGGGTTAGGGTTTTGACTAGGGTTAGGGTTCACAAAACCACAAAGCCAGGGGACCCAGGCACACTAAGCATGCAAAAGGCAGGCCAAGTTGAGCGTAGCACATCCAAATCCCCTCTCCCTCTTCGTCATTCTGCTCGGAACTCACCACAGCCCAATGCCCAATTTCTGCCTCGGTCTAGGGTTAGGCTTAAGGCTAGGGTTAGGGTTATGCCTAGGGTTAGGGTTATGCCTAGGGTTAGGGTTCAGAAAACCACAAAGCCAGGAGCTCCAGGGATACTCACCATGCAAAAGGCAGGCCAAGTTGAGCGTAGCACATCCAAATCCCCTCTCCCTCTTCGTCATTCTGCTCGGAACTCACCACAGCCCAATGCCCGATTACTGCCTCAGTCTAGGGTTAGGCTTAGGGCTAGGGTTAGGGTTATGCCTAGGGTTAGGGTTCACAAAACCACAAAGCCAGGAGCTCCAGGGATACTCACCATGCAAAAGGCAGGCCAAGTTGAGCGTAGCACATCCAAATCCCCTCTCCCTCTTCGTCATTCTGCTCGGAACTCACCACAGCCCAATGCCCGATTACTGCCTCAGTCTAGGGTTAGGCTTAGGGCTAGGGTTAGGGTTATGCCTAGGGTTAGGGTTCACAAAACCACAAAGCCAGGAGCTCCAGGGATACTCACCATGCAAAAGGCAGGCCAAGTTGAGCGTAGCACATCCAAATCCCCTCTCCCTCTTTGTCATTCTCCTCGGAACTCACCACAGCCCAATGCCCGATTACTGGCTCAGTCTAGGGTTAGGCTTAGGGCTAGGGTTAGGGTTATGCCTAGGGTTAGGGTTCACAAAACCACAAAGCCAGGAGCTCCAGGGATACTCACCATGCAAAAGGCAGGCCAAGTTGAGCGTAGCACATCCAAATCCTTGCTCCCTCTTTGTCATTCTGCTCGGAACTCCCCACAGCCCAATGCCCGATTTCTGCCTCAGTCTAGGGTTCGGCTTGGGGCTAGGGTTAGGGTTATGCCTAGGGTTAGGGTTCAGAAAACCACAAAGCCAGGAGCTCCAGGGATACTCCCCATGCAAAAGGCAGGCCAAGTTGAGCGTAGCACATCCAAATCCCCTCTCCCTCTTTGTCATTCTGCTCGGAACTCCCCACAGCCCAATGCCCGATTTCTGCCTCAGTCTAGGGTTCGGCTTAGGGCTAGGGTTAGGGTTATGCCTAGGGTTAGGGTTCACAAAACCACAAAGCCAGGAGCTCCAGAGATTCTCCCCATGCAAAAGGCAGGCCAAGTTGAGCGTAGCACATCCAAATCCTTGCTCCCTCTTTGTCATTCTGCTCGGAACTCACCACAGCCCAATGCCCGATTACTGCCTCAGTCTAGGGTTAAGCTTAGGGCTAGGGTTAGGGTTATGCCTAGGGTTAGGGTTCAGAAAACCACAAAGCCAGGAGCTCCAGGGATACTCACCATGCAAAAGGCAGGCCAAGTTGAGCGTAGCACATCCAAATCCCCTCTCCCTCTTCGTCATTCTGCTCGGAACTCACCACAGCCCAATGCCCGATTTCTGCCTCAGTCTAGGGTTAGGCTTAGGGCTAGGGTTAGGGTTATGCCTAGGGTTAGGGTTCACAAAACCACAAAGCCAGGAGCTCCAGGGATACTCCCCATGCAAAAGGCAGGCCAAGTTGAGCGTAGCACATCCAAATCCTTGCTCCCTCTTTGTCATTCTGCTCGGAACTCACCACAGCCCCATGCCCGATTTCTGCCTCAGTCTAGGGTTAGGCTTAGGGCTAGGGTTAGGGTTATGCCTAGGGTTAGGGTTCAGAAAACCACAAAGCCAGGAGCTCCAGGGATACTCCCCATGCAAAAGGCAGGCCAAGTTGAGCGCAGCCAATCCAAATCCTTGCTCCCTCTTCGTCATTCTGCTCGGAACTCCCCACAGCCCAATGCCCGATTTCTGCCTCAGTCTAGGGTTAGGCTTAGGGCTAGGGTTAGGGTTATGCCTAGGGTTAGGGTTCACAAAACCACAAAGCCAGGAGCTCCAGGGACACTGATCATGCGAAAGGCAGGCCAAGTTAAGCACGGCACATCCAAAACCTTGCTCCCTCTTCTTCTTTCTGCAAGGGTTAGGGTTAGGGGCTCGGGTTAGGGTTAGGGGTTAGGGTTAGGGGTAGGGTTAGGGTTAGGGTTTTGACTAGGGTTAGGGTTCACAAAACCACAAAGCCAGGGGACCCAGGCACACTAAGCATGCAAAAGGCAGGCCAAGTTGAGCGTAGCACATCCAAATCCCCTCTCCCTCTTCGTCATTCTGCTCGGAACTCACCACAGCCCAATGCCCAATTTCTGCCTCGGTCTAGGGTTAGGCTTAAGGCTAGGGTTAGGGTTATGCCTAGGGTTAGGGTTATGCCTAGGGTTAGGGTTCAGAAAACCACAAAGCCAGGAGCTCCAGGGATACTCACCATGCAAAAGGCAGGCCAAGTTGAGCGTAGCACATCCAAATCCCCTCTCCCTCTTCGTCATTCTGCTCGGAACTCACCACAGCCCAATGCCCGATTACTGCCTCAGTCTAGGGTTAGGCTTAGGGCTAGGGTTAGGGTTATGCCTAGGGTTAGGGTTCACAAAACCACAAAGCCAGGAGCTCCAGGGATACTCACCATGCAAAAGGCAGGCCAAGTTGAGCGTAGCACATCCAAATCCCCTCTCCCTCTTCGTCATTCTGCTCGGAACTCACCACAGCCCAATGCCCGATTACTGCCTCAGTCTAGGGTTAGGCTTAGGGCTAGGGTTAGGGTTATGCCTAGGGTTAGGGTTCACAAAACCACAAAGCCAGGAGCTCCAGGGATACTCACCATGCAAAAGGCAGGCCAAGTTGAGCGTAGCACATCCAAATCCCCTCTCCCTCTTTGTCATTCTCCTCGGAACTCACCACAGCCCAATGCCCGATTACTGGCTCAGTCTAGGGTTAGGCTTAGGGCTAGGGTTAGGGTTATGCCTAGGGTTAGGGTTCACAAAACCACAAAGCCAGGAGCTCCAGGGATACTCACCATGCAAAAGGCAGGCCAAGTTGAGCGTAGCACATCCAAATCCCCTCTCCCTCTTTGTCATTCTGCTCGGAACTCACCACAGCCCAATGCCCGATTTCTGCCTCAGTCTAGGGTTAGGCTTAGGGCTAGGATTAGGGTTATGCTTAGGGTTAGGGTTCAGAAAACCACAAAGCCAGGAGCTCCAGGGATACTCACCATGCAAAAGGCAGGCCAAGTTGAGCGTAGCACATCCAAATCCCCTCTCCCTCTTCGTCATTCTGCTCGGAACTCCCCACAGCCCAATGCCCGATTTCTGCCTCAGTCTAGGGTTCGGCTTGGGGCTAGGGTTAGGGTTATGCCTAGGGTTAGGGTTCACAAAACCACAAAGCCAGGAGCTCCAGGGATACTCCCCATGCAAAAGGCAGGCCAAGTTGAGCGTAGCACATCCAAATCCCCTCTCCCTCTTCCTCATTCTGCTCGGAACTCACCACAGCCCCATGCCCGATTTCTGCCTCAGTCTAGGGTTAGGTTTAGGGCTAGGGTTAGGGTTATGCCTAGGGTTAGGGTTCAGAAAACCACAAAGCCAGGAGCTCCAGGGATACTCCCCATGCAAAAGGCAGGCCAAGTTGAGCGTAGCACATCCAAATCCTTGCTCCCTCTTCGTCATTCTGCTCGGAACTCCCCACAGCCCAATGCCCGATTACTGCCTCAGTCTAGGGTTAGGCTTAGGGCTAGGGTTAGGGTTATGCCTAGGGTTAGGGTTCAGAAAACCACAAAGCCAGGAGCTCCAGGGACACTGATCATGCGAAAGGCAGGACAAGTTAAGCACGGCACATCCAAAACCTTGCTCCCTCTTCTTCTTTCTGCAAGGGTTAGGGTTAGGGGCTCGGGTTAGTGTTAGGGGTTAGGGTTAGGGGTAGGGTTAGGGTTAGGGTTTTGACTAGGGTTAGGATTGAGAAAACGACAAAGCCAGGGGACCCAGGCACACTAAGCATGCAAAAGGCAGGCCAAGTTGAGCGTAGCACATCCAAATCCCCTCTCCCTCTTCGTCATTCTGCTCGGAATTCACCACAGCCCAATGCCCGATTTCTGCCTCAGTCTAGGGTTAGGCTTAGGGCTAGGGTTAGGGTTATGCCTAGGGTTAGGGTTCAGAAAACCACAAAGCCAGGAGCTCCAGGGATACTCCCCATGCAAAAGGCAGGCCAAGTTGAGTGTAGCACATCCAAATCCTTGCTCCCTCTTCGTCATTCTGCTCGGAACTCCCCACAGCCCAATGCCCGATTTCTGCCTCAGTCTAGGGTTAGGCTTAGGGCTAGGGTTAGGGTTATGCCTAGGGTTAGGGTTCAGAAAACCACAAAGCCAGGAGCTCCAGGGATACTCCCCATGCAAAAGGCAGGCCAAGTTGAGCGTAGCACATCCAAATCCTTGCTCCCTCTTTGTCATTCTGCTCGGAACTCACCACAGCCCAATGCCCGATTACTGCCTCAGTCTAGGGTTAGGCTTAGGGCTAGGGTTAGGGTTATGCCTAGGGTTAGGGTTCACAAAACCACAAAGCCAGGAGCTCCAGGGATACCATGCAAAAGGCAGGCCAAGTTGAGCGTAGCACATCCAAATCCCCGCTCCCTCTTCTTCATTCTGCTCGGAACTCCCCACAGCCCAATGCCCGATTACTGGCTCAGTCTAGGGTTAGGCTTAGGGCTAGGGTTAGGGTTATGCCTAGGGTTAGGGTTCAGAAAACCGCAAAGCCAGGAGCTCCAGGGATACTCCCCATGCAAAAGGCAGGCCAAGTTGAGCGTAGCACATCCAAATCCCCTCTCCCTCTTCTTCATTCTGCTCGGAACTCACCACAGCCCAATGCCCGATTACTGGCTCAGTCTATGGTTAGGCTTAGGGCTAGGGTTAGGGTTATGCCTAGGGTTAGGGTTCACAAAACCACAAAGCCAGGAGCTCCAGGGATACTCACCATGCAAAAGGCAGGCCAAGTTGAGCGTAGCACATCCAAATCCTTGCTCCCTCTTTGTCATTATGCTTGGAACTCACCACAGCCCAATGCCCGATTACTGCCTCAGTCTAGGGTTAGGCTTAGGGCTAGGGTTAGGGTTATGCCTAGGGTTAGGGTTCACAAAACCACAAAGCCAGGAGCTCCAGGGATACTCACCATGCAAAAGGCAGGCCAAGTTGAGCGTAGCACATCCAAATCCCCTCTCCCTCTTCGTCATTCTGCTCGGAACTCACCACAGCCCAATGCCCGATTACTGCCTCAGTCTAGGGTTAGGCTTAGGGCTAGGGTTAGGGTTATGCCTAGGGTTAGGGTTCACAAAACCACAAAGCCAGGAGCTCCAGGGATACTCACCATGCAAAAGGCAGGCCAAGTTGAGCGTAGCACATCCAAATCCCCTCTCCCTCTTTGTCATTCTCCTCGGAACTCCCCACAGCCCAATGCCCGATTACTGGCTCAGTCTAGGGTTAGGCTTAGGGCTAGGGTTAGGGTTATGCCTAGGGTTAGGGTTCAGAAAACCACAAAGCCAGGAGCTCCAGGGATACTCCCCATGCAAAAGGCAGGCCAAGTTGAGCGTAGCACATCCAAATCCTTGCTCCCTCTTTGTCATTCTGCTCAGAACTTCCCACAGCCCAATGCCAGATTACTGCCTCAGTCTAGGGTTAGGCTTAGGGCTAGGGTTAGGGTTATGCCTAGGGTTAGGGTTCACAAAACCACAAAGCCAGGAGCTCCAGGGACACTGATCATGCGAAAGGCAGGCCAAGTTAAGCACGGCACATCCAAAACCTTGCTCCCTCTTCTTCTTTCTGCAAGGGTTAGGGTTAGGGGCTCGGGTTAGTGTTAGGGGTTAGGGTTAGGGGTAGGGTTAGGGTTAGGGTTATGCCTAGGGTTAGGATTGAGAAAACGACAAAGCCAGGGGACCCAGGCACACTAAGCATGCAAAAGGCAGGCCAAGTTGAGCGTAGCACATCCAAATCCCCTCTCCCTCTTCGTCATTCTGCTCGGAATTCACCACAGCCCAATGCCCGATTTCTGCCTCAGTCTAGGGTTAGGTTTAGGGCTAGGGTTAGGGTTATGCCTAGGGTTAGGGTTCACAAAACCACAAAGCCAGGAGCTCCAGGGATACTCACCATGCAAAAGGCAGGCCAAGTTGAGTGTAGCACATCCAAATCCCCTCTCCCTCTTCGTCATTCTGCTCGGAACTCACCACAGCCCAATGCCCGATTTCTGCCTCAGTCTAGGGTTAGGCTTAGGGCTAGGGTTAGGGTTATGCCTAGGGTTAGGGTTCACAAAACCACAAAGCCAGGAGCTCCAGGGATACTCACCATGCAAAAGGCAGGCCAAGTTGAGCGTAGCACATCCAAATCATTGCTCCCTCTTCGTCATTCTGCTCGGAACTCACCACAGCCCCATGCCCGATTTCTGCCTCAGTCTAGGGTTAGGCTTAGGGCTAGGGTTAGGGTTATGCCTAGGGTTAGGGTTCAGAAAACCACAAAGCCAGGAGCTCCAGGGATACTCACCATGCAAAAGGCAGGCCAAGTTGAGCGCAGCCAATCCAAATCCTTGCTCCCTCTTCGTCATTCTGCTCGGAACTCACCACAGCCCAATGCCAGATTTCTGCCTCAGTCTAGGGTTAGGCTTAGGGCTAGGGTTAGGGTTATGCCTAGGGTTAGGGTTCAGAAAACCACAAAGCCAGGAGCTCCAGGGATACTCACCATGCAAAAGGCAGGCCAAGTTGAGCGTAGCACATCCAAATCCTTGCTCCCTCTTCGTCATTCTGCTCGGAACTTCCCACAGCCCAATGCCAGATTACTGGCTCAGTCTAGGGTTAGGCTTAGGGCTAGGGTTAGGGTTATGCCTAGGGTTAGGGTTCACAAAACCACAAAGCCAGGAGCTCCAGGGATACCATGCAAAAGGCAGGCCAAGTTGAGCGTAGCACATCCAAATCCTTGCTCCCTCTTCTTCATTCTGCTCGGAACTCCCCACAGCCCAATGCCCGATTACTGGCTCAGTCTAGGGTTAGGCTTAGGGCTAGGGTTAGGGTTATGCCTAGGGTTAGGGTTCAGAAAACCACAAAGCCAGGAGCTCCAGGGATACTCCTCATGCAAAAGGCAGGCCAAGTTGAGCGCAGCCAATCCAAATCCTTGCTCCCTCTTCGTCATTCTGCTCGGAACTCCCCACAGCCCAATGCCCGATTTCTGCCTCAGTCTAGGGTTAGGCTTAGGGCTAGGGTTAAGGTTATGCCTAGGGTTAGGGTTCAGAAAACCACAAAGCCAGGAGCTCCAGGGATACTCACCATGCAAAAGGCAGGCCAAGTTGAGCGTAGCACATCCAAATCCCCTCTCCCTCTTCGTCATTCTGCTCGGAACTCACCACAGCCCAATGCCCGATTACTGCCTCAGTCTAGGGTTAGGCTTAGGGCTAGGGTTAGGGTTATGCCTAGGGTTAGGGTTCACAAAACCACAAAGCCAGGAGCTCCAGGGATACTCACCGTGCAAAAGGCAGGCCAAGTTGAGCGTAGCACATCCAAATCCCCTCTCCCTCTTTGTCATTCTCCTCGGAACTCCCCACAGCCCAATGCCCGATTACTGGCTCAGTCTAGGGTTAGGCTTAGGGCTAGGGTTAGGGTTATGCCTAGGGTTAGGGTTCACAAAACCACAAAGCCAGGAGCTCCAGGGATACTCCCCATGCAAAAGGCAGGCCAAGTTGAGCGTAGCACATCCAAATCCTTGCTCCCTCTTTGTCATTCTGCTCAGAACTTCCCACAGCCCAATGCCAGATTACTGGCTCAGTCTAGGGTTAGGCTTAGGGCTAGGGTTAGGGTTATGCCTAGGGTTAGGGTTCACAAAACCACAAAGCCAGGAGCTCCAGGGACACTGATCATGCGAAAGGCAGGCCAAGTTAAGCACGGCACATCCAAAACCTTGCTCCCTCTTCTTCTTTCTGCAAGGGTTAGGGTTAGGGGCTCGGGTTAGTGTTAGGGGTTAGGGTTAGGGGTAGGGTTAGGGTTAGGGTTTTGACTAGGGTTAGGATTGAGAAAACGACAAAGCCAGGGGACCCAGGCACACTAAGCATGCAAAAGGCAGGCCAAGTTGAGCGTAGCACATCCAAATCCCCTCTCCCTCTTCGTCATTCTGCTCGGAATTCACCACAGCCCAATGCCCGATTTCTGCCTCAGTCTAGGGTTAGGCTTAGGGCTAGGGTTAGGGTTATGCCTAGGGTTAGGGTTCACAAAACCACAAAGCCAGGAGCTCCAGGGATACTCACCATGCAAAAGGCAGGCCAAGTTGAGTGTAGCACATCCAAATCCTTGCTCCCTCTTCTTCATTCTGCTCGGAACTCACCACGGCCCAATGCCCGATATCTGCCTCAGTCTAGGGTTAGGCTTAGGGCTAGGGTTAGGGTTATGCCTAGGGTTAGGGTTCACAAAACCACAAAGCCAGGAGCTCCAGGGATACTCCCCATGCAAAAGGCAGGCCAAGTTGAGCGTAGCACATCCAAATCCCCTCTCCCTCTTCGTCATTTTGCTCGGAACTCACCACAGCCCAATGCCTGATTACTGCCTCAGTCTAGGGTTAGGCTTAGGGCTAGGGTTAGGGTTATGCCTAGGGTTAGGGTTCACAAAACCACAAAGCCAGGAGCTCCAGGGATACTCACCATGCAAAAGGCAGGCCAAGTTGAGCGTAGCACATCCAAATCATTGCTCCCTCTTTGTCATTCTGCTCGGAACTCACCACAGCCCCATGCTCGATTTCTGCCTCAGTCTAGGGTTAGGCTTAGGGCTAGGGTTAGGGTTATGCCTAGGGTTAGGGTTCAGAAAACCACAAAGCCAGGAGCTCCAGGGATACTCCCCATGCAAAAGGCAGGCCAAGTTGAGCGCAGCCAATCCAAATCCTTGCTCCCTCTTCGTCATTCTGCTCGGAACTCCCCACAGCCCCATGCCCGATTTCTGCCTCAGTCTAGGGTTAGGCTTAGGGCTAGGGTTAGGGTTATGCCTAGGGTTAGGGTTCAGAAAACCACAAAGCCAGGAGCTCCAGGGATACTCCCCATGCAAAAGGCAGGCCAAGTTGAGCGCAGCCAATCCAAATCCTTGCTCCCTCTTCGTCATTCTGCTCGGAACTCCCCACAGCCCAATGCCCGATTTCTGCCTCAGTCTAGGGTTAGGCTTAGGGCTAGGGTTAGGGTTATGCCTAGGGTTAGGGTTCAGAAAACCACAAAGCCAGGAGCTCCAGGGATACTCCCCATGCAAAAGGCAGGCCAAGTTGAGCGTAGCACATCCAAATCCTTGCTCCCTCTTTGTCATTCTGCTCAGAACTTCCCACAGCCCAATGCCAGATTACTGGCTCAGTCTAGGGTTAGGCTTAGGGCTAGGGTTAGGGTTATGCCTAGGGTTAGGGTTCACAAAACCACAAAGCCAGGACCTCCAGGGACACTGATCATGCGAAAGGCAGGGCAAGTTAAGCACGGCACATCCAAAACCTTGCTCCCTCTTCTTCTTTCTGCAAGGGTTAGGGTTAGGGGCTCGGGTTAGTGTTAGGGGTTAGGGTTAGGGGTAGGGTTAGGGTTAGGGTTATGCCTAGGGTTAGGATTGAGAAAACGACAAAGCCAGGGGACCCAGGCACACTAAGCATGCAAAAGGCAGGCCAAGTTGAGCGTAGCACATCCAAATCCCCTCTCCCTCTTCGTCATTCTGCTCGGAATTCACCACAGCCCAATGCCCGATTTCTGCCTCAGTCTAGGGTTAGGCTTAGGGCTAGGGTTAGGGTTATGCCTAGGGTTAGGGTTCACAAAACCACAAAGCCAGGAGCTCCAGGGATACTCACCATGCAAAAGGCAGGCCAAGTTGAGTGTAGCACATCCAAATCCTTGCTCCCTCTTCTTCATTCTGCTCGGAACTCACCACGGCCCAATGCCCGATATCTGCCTCAGTCTAGGGTTAGGCTTAGGGCTAGGGTTAGGGTTATGCCTAGGGTTAGGGTTCACAAAACCACAAAGCCAGGAGCTCCAGGGATACTCACCATGCAAAAGGCAGGCCAAGTTGAGTGTAGCACATCCAAATCCCCTCTCCCTCTTCGTCATTCTGCTCGGAACTCACCACAGCCCAATGCCCGATTTCTGCCTCAGTCTAGGGTTAGGCTTAGGGCTAGGGTTAGGGTTATGCCTAGGGTTAGGGTTCAGAAAACCACAAAGCCAGGAGCTCCAGGGATACTCACCATGCAAAAGGCAGGCCAAGTTGAGCGTAGCACATCCAAATCATTGCTCCCTCTTTGTCATTCTGCTCGGAACTCACCACAGCCCCATGCCCGATTTCTGCCTCAGTCTAGGGTTAGGCTTAGGGCTAGGGTTAGGGTTATGCCTAGGGTTAGGGTTCAGAAAACCACAAAGCCAGGAGCTCCAGGGATACTCCCCATGCAAAAGGCAGGCCAAGTTGAGCGCAGCCAATCCAAATCCTTGCTCCCTCTTCGTCATTCTGCTCGGAACTCCCCACAGCCCAATGCCCGATTTCTGCCTCAGTCTAGGGTTAGGCTTAGGGCTAGGGTTAGGGTTATGCCTAGGGTTAGGGTTCAGAAAACCACAAAGCCAGGAGCTCCAGGGATACTCCCCATGCAAAAGGCAGGCCAAGTTGAGCGTAGCACATCCAAATCCTTGCTCCCTCTTTGTCATTCTGCTCAGAACTTCCCACAGCCCAATGCCAGATTACTGGCTCAGTCTAGGGTTAGGCTTAGGGCTAGGGTTAGGGTTATGCCTAGGGTTAGGGTTCACAAAACCACAAAGCCAGGACCTCCAGGGACACTGATCATGCGAAAGGCAGGGCAAGTTAAGCACGGCACATCCAAAACCTTGCTCCCTCTTCTTCTTTCTGCAAGGGTTAGGGTTAGGGGCTCGGGTTAGTGTTAGGGGTTAGGGTTAGGGGTAGGGTTAGGGTTAGGGTTATGCCTAGGGTTAGGATTGAGAAAACGACAAAGCCAGGGGACCCAGGCACACTAAGCATGCAAAAGGCAGGCCAAGTTGAGCGTAGCACATCCAAATCCCCTCTCCCTCTTCGTCATTCTGCTCGGAATTCACCACAGCCCAATGCCCGATTTCTGCCTCAGTCTAGGGTTAGGCTTAGGGCTAGGGTTAGGGTTATGCCTAGGGTTAGGGTTCACAAAACCACAAAGCCAGGAGCTCCAGGGATACTCACCATGCAAAAGGCAGGCCAAGTTGAGTGTAGCACATCCAAATCCTTGCTCCCTCTTCTTCATTCTGCTCGGAACTCACCACGGCCCAATGCCCGATATCTGCCTCAGTCTAGGGTTAGGCTTAGGGCTAGGGTTAGGGTTATGCCTAGGGTTAGGGTTCACAAAACCACAAAGCCAGGAGCTCCAGGGATACTCACCATGCAAAAGGCAGGCCAAGTTGAGTGTAGCACATCCAAATCCCCTCTCCCTCTTCGTCATTCTGCTCGGAACTCACCACAGCCCAATGCCCGATTTCTGCCTCAGTCTAGGGTTAGGCTTAGGGCTAGGGTTAGGGTTATGCCTAGGGTTAGGGTTCAGAAAACCACAAAGCCAGGAGCTCCAGGGATACTCACCATGCAAAAGGCAGGCCAAGTTGAGCGTAGCACATCCAAATCATTGCTCCCTCTTTGTCATTCTGCTCGGAACTCACCACAGCCCCATGCCCGATTTCTGCCTCAGTCTAGGGTTAGGCTTAGGGCTAGGGTTAGGGTTATGCCTAGGGTTAGGGTTCAGAAAACCACAAAGCCAGGAGCTCCAGGGATACTCCCCATGCAAAAGGCAGGCCAAGTTGAGCGCAGCCAATCCAAATCCTTGCTCCCTCTTCGTCATTCTGCTCGGAACTCACCACAGCCCAATGCCCGATTTCTGCCTCAGTCTAGGGTTAGGCTTAGGGCTAGGGTTAGGGTTATGCCTAGGGTTAGGGTTCAGAAAACCACAAAGCCAGGAGCTCCAGGGATACTCACCATGCAAAAGGCAGGCCAAGTTGAGCGTAGCACATCCAAATCCCCTCTCCCTCTTCGTCATTCTGCTCGGAACTCACCACAGCCCAATGCCCGATTACTGGCTCAGTCTAGGGTTAGGCTTAGGGCTAGGGTTAGGGTTATGCCTAGGGTTAGGGTTCACAAAACCACAAAGCCAGGAGCTCCAGGGATACTCACCATGCAAAAGGCAGGCCAAGTTGAGCGTAGCACATCCAAATCCCCTCTCCCTCTTCGTCATTCTGCTCGGAACTCACCACAGCCCAATGCCCGATTACTGCCTCAGTCTAGGGTTAGGCTTAGGGCTAGGGTTAGGGTTATGCCTAGGGTTAGGGTTCACAAAACCACAAAGCCAGGAGCTCCAGGGATACTCACCATGCAAAAGGCAGGCCAAGTTGAGCGTAGCACATCCAAATCCCCTCTCCCTCTTTGTCATTCTCCTCGGAACTCCCCACAGCCCAATGCCCGATTACTGGCTCAGTCTAGGGTTAGGCTTAGGGCTAGGGTTAGGGTTATGCCTAGGGTTAGGGTTCACAAAACCACAAAGCCAGGAGCTCCAGGGATACTCACCATGCAAAAGGCAGGCCAAGTTGAGCGTAGCACATCCAAATCCCCTCTCCCTCTTTGTCATTCTGCTCGGAACTCACCACAGCCCAATGCCCGATTTCTGCCTCAGTCTAGGGTTAGGCTTAGGGCTAGGATTAGGGTTATGCTTAGGGTTAGGGTTCAGAAAACCACAAAGCCAGGAGCTCCAGGGATACTCACCATGCAAAAGGCAGGCCAAGTTGAGCGTAGCACATCCAAATCCCCTCTCCCTCTTCGTCATTCTGCTCGGAACTCCCCACAGCCCAATGCCCGATTTCTGCCTCAGTCTAGGGTTCGGCTTGGGGCTAGGGTTAGGGTTATGCCTAGGGTTAGGGTTCACAAAACCACAAAGCCAGGAGCTCCAGGGATACTCCCCATGCAAAAGGCAGGCCAAGTTGAGCGTAGCACATCCAAATCCCCTCTCCCTCTTCCTCATTCTGCTCGGAACTCACCACAGCCCCATGCCCGATTTCTGCCTCAGTCTAGGGTTAGGTTTAGGGCTAGGGTTAGGGTTATGCCTAGGGTTAGGGTTCAGAAAACCACAAAGCCAGGAGCTCCAGGGATACTCCCCATGCAAAAGGCAGGCCAAGTTGAGCGTAGCACATCCAAATCCTTGCTCCCTCTTCGTCATTCTGCTCGGAACTCCCCACAGCCCAATGCCCGATTTCTGCCTCAGTCTAGGGTTAGGCTTAGGGCTAGGGTTAGGGTTATGCCTAGGGTTAGGGTTCAGAAAACCACAAAGCCAGGAGCTCCAGGGACACTGATCATGCGAAAGGCAGGACAAGTTAAGCACGGCACATCCAAAACCTTGCTCCCTCTTCTTCTTTCTGCAAGGGTTAGGGTTAGGGGCTCGGGTTAGTGTTAGGGGTTAGGGTTAGGGGTAGGGTTAGGGTTAGGGTTTTGACTAGGGTTAGGATTGAGAAAACGACAAAGCCAGGGGACCCAGGCACACTAAGCATGCAAAAGGCAGGCCAAGTTGAGCGTAGCACATCCAAATCCCCTCTCCCTCTTCGTCATTCTGCTCGGAATTCACCACAGCCCAATGCCCGATTTCTGTCTCAGTCTAGGGTTAGGCTTAGGGCTAGGGTTAGGGTTATGCCTAGGGTTAGGGTTCAGAAAACCACAAAGCCAGGAGCTCCAGAGATACTCCCCATGCAAAAGGCAGGCCAAGTTGAGCGTAGCACCTCCAAATCCTTGCTCCCTCTTCGTCATTCTGCTCGGAACTCACCACAGCCCAATGCCCGATTTCTGCCTCAGTCTAGGGTTAGGCTTAGGGCTAGGGTTAGGGTTATGCCTAGGGTTAGGGTTCAGAAAACCACAAAGCCAGGAGCTCCAGGGATACTCCCCATGCAAAAGGCAGGCCAAGTTGAGTGTAGCACATCCAAATCCTTGCTCCCTCTTCGTCATTCTGCTCGGAACTCACCACAGCCCAATGCCCGATTTCTGCCTCAGTCTAGGGTTAGGCTTAGGGCTAGGGTTAGGGTTATGCCTAGGGTTAGGGTTCAGAAAACCACAAAGCCAGGAGCTCCAGGGATACTCCCCATGCAAAAGGCAGGCCAAGTTGAGTGTAGCACATCCAAATCCTTGCTCCCTCTTCGTCATTCTGCTCGGAACTCCCCACAGCCCAATGCCCGATTACTGCCTCAGTCTAGGGTTAGGCTTAGGGCTAGGGTTAGGGTTATGCCTAGGGTTAGGGTTCAGAAAACCACAAAGCCAGGAGCTCCAGGGATACTCACCATGCAAAAGGCAGGCCAAGTTGAGCGTAGCACATCCAAATCCTTGCTCCCTCTTTGTCATTCTGCTCGGAACTCACCACAGCCCAATGCCCGATTACTGCCTCAGTCTAGGGTTAAGCTTAGGGCTAGGGTTAGGGTTATGCCTAGGGTTAGGGTTCAGAAAACCACAAAGCCAGGAGCTCCAGGGATACTCACCATGCAAAAGGCAGGCCAAGTTGAGCGTAGCACATCCAAATCCTTGCTCCCTCTACGTCATTCTGCTCGGAACTCACCACAGCCCAATGCCCGATTACTGGCTCAGTCTAGGGTTAGGCTTAGGGCTAGGGTTAGGGTTATGCCTAGGGTTAGGGTTCACAAAACCACAAAGCCAGGAGCTCCAGGGATACCATGCAAAAGGCAGGCCAAGTTGAGCGTAGCACATCCAAATCCCCGCTCCCTCTTCTTCATTCTGCTCGGAACTCCCCACAGCCCAATGCCCGATTACTGGCTCAGTCTAGGGTTAGGCTTAGGGCTAGGGTTAGGGTTATGCCTAGGGTTAGGGTTCAGAAAACCACAAAGCCAGGAGCTCCAGGGATACTCCCCATGCAAAAGGCAGGCCAAGTTGAGCGTAGCACATCCAAATCCCCTCTCCCTCTTCTTCATTCTGCTCGGAACTCACCACAGCCCAATGCCCGATTACTGCCTCAGTCTAGGGTTAGGCTTAGGGCTAGGGTTAGGGTTATGCCTAGGGTTAGGGTTCAGAAAACCACAAAGCCAGGAGCTCCAGGGATACTCACCATGCAAAAGGCAGGCCAAGTTGAGCGTAGCACATCCAAATCCCCTCTCCCTCTTTGTCATTCTCCTCGGAACTCCCCACAGCCCAATGCCCGATTACTGGCTCAGTCTAGGGTTAGGCTTAGGGCTAGGGTTAGGGTTATGCCTAGGGTTAGGGTTCAGAAAACCACAAAGCCAGGAGCTCCAGGGATACTCCCCATGCAAAAGGCAGGCCAAGTTGAGCGTAGCACATCCAAATCCTTGCTCCCTCTTTGTCATTCTGCTCAGAACTTCCCACAGCCCAATGCCAGATTACTGCCTCAGTCTAGGGTTAGGCTTAGGGCTAGGGTTAGGGTTATGCCTAGGGTTAGGGTTCACAAAACCACAAAGCCAGGAGCTCCAGGGACACTGATCATGCGAAAGGCAGGGCAAGTTAAGCACGGCACATCCAAAACCTTGCTCCCTCTTCTTCTTTCTGCAAGGGTTAGGGTTAGGGGCTCGGGTTAGTGTTAGGGGTTAGGGTTAGGGTTAGGGGTAGGGTTAGGGTTAGGGTTTTGACTAGGGTTAGGATTGAGAAAACGACAAAGCCAGGGGACCCAGGCACACTAAGCATGCAAAAGGCAGGCCAAGTTGAGCATAGCACATCCAAATCCCCTCTCCCTCTTCGTCATTCTGCTCGGAATTCACCACAGCCCAATGCCCGATTTCTGTCTCAGTCTAGGGTTAGGCTTAGGGCTAGGGTTAGGGTTATGCCTAGGGTTAGGGTTCACAAAACCACAAAGCCAGGAGCTCCAGGGATACTCACCATGCAAAAGGCAGGCCAAGTTGAGTGTAGCACATCCAAATCCTTGCTCCCTCTTCTTCATTCTGCTCGGAACTCACCACGGCCCAATGCCCGATATCTGCCTCAGTCTAGGGTTAGGCTTAGGGCTAGGGTTAGGGTTATGCCTAGGGTTAGGGTTCACAAAACCACAAAGCCAGGAGCTCCAGGGATACTCACCATGCAAAAGGCAGGCCAAGTTGAGCGTAGCACATCCAAATCCCCTCTCCCTCTTCGTCATTCTGCTCGGAACTCACCACAGCCCAATGCCCGATTTCTGCCTCAGTCTAGGGTTAGGCTTAGGGCTAGGGTTAGGGTTATGCCTAGGGTTAGGGTTCACAAAACCACAAAGCCAGGAGCTCCAGGGATACTCACCATGCGAAAGGCAGGCCAAGTTGAGCGTAGCACATCCAAATCATTGCTCCCTCTTTGTCATTCTGCTCGGAACTCACCACAGCCCCATGCTCGATTTCTGCCTCAGTCTAGGGTTAGGCTTAGGGCTAGGGTTAGGGTTATGCCTAGGGTTAGGGTTCAGAAAACCACAAAGCCAGGAGCTCCAGGGATACTCCCCATGCAAAAGGCAGGCCAAGTTGAGCGCAGCCAATCCAAATCCTTGCTCCCTCTTCGTCATTCTGCTCGGAACTCCCCACAGCCCAATGCCCGATTTCTGCCTCAGTCTAGGGTTAGGCTTAGGGCTAGGGTTAGGGTTATGCCTAGGGTTAGGGTTCACAAAACCACAAAGCCAGGAGCTCCAGGGACACTGATCATGCGAAAGGCAGGCCAAGTTAAGCACGGCACATCCAAAACCTTGCTCCCTCTTCTTCTTTCTGCAAGGGTTAGGGTTAGGGGCTCGGGTTAGTGTTAGGGGTTAGGGTTAGGGGTAGGGTTAGGGTTAGGGTTATGCCTAGGGTTAGGATTGAGAAAACGACAAAGCCAGGGGACCCAGGCACACTAAGCATGCAAAAGGCAGGCCAAGTTGAGCGTAGCACATCCAAATCCCCTCTCCCTCTTCGTCATTCTGCTCGGAATTCACCACAGCCCAATGCCCGATTTCTGCCTCAGTCTAGGGTTAGGCTTAGGGCTAGGGTTAGGGTTATGCCTAGGGTTAGGGTTCAGAAAACCACAAAGCCAGGAGCTCCAGGGATACTCACCATGCAAAAGGCAGGCCAAGTTGAGCGCAGCCAATCCAAATCCTTGCTCCCTCTTCTTCATTCTGCTCGGAACTCACCACGGCCCAATGCCCGATATCTGCCTCAGTCTAGGGTTAGGCTTAGGGCTAGGGTTAGGGTTATGCCTAGGGTTAGGGTTCACAAAACCACAAAGCCAGGAGCTCCAGGGATACTCACCATGCAAAAGGCAGGCCAAGTTGAGTGTAGCACATCCAAATCCCCTCTCCCTCTTCGTCATTCTGCTCGGAACTCCCCACAGCCCAATGCCCGATTACTGGCTCAGTCTAGGGTTAGGCTTAGGGCTAGGGTTAGGGTTATGCCTAGGGTTAGGGTTCACAAAACCACAAAGCCAGGAGCTCCAGGGATACTCACCATGCAAAAGGCAGGCCAAGTTGAGCGTAGCACATCCAAATCATTGCTCCCTCTTTGTCATTCTGCTCGGAACTCACCACAGCCCCATGCCCGATTTCTGCCTCAGTCTAGGGTTAGGCTTAGGGCTAGGGTTAGGGTTATGCCTAGGGTTAGGGTTCAGAAAACCACAAAGCCAGGAGCTCCAGGGATACTCCCCATGCAAAAGGCAGGCCAAGTTGAGCGCAGCCAATCCAAATCCTTGCTCCCTCTTCGTCATTCTGCTCGGAACTCACCACAGCCCAATGCCCGATTTCTGCCTCAGTCTAGGGTTAGGCTTAGGGCTAGGGTTAGGGTTATGCCTAGGGTTAGGGTTCAGAAAACCACAAAGCCAGGAGCTCCAGGGATACTCACCATGCAAAAGGCAGGCCAAGTTGAGCGTAGCACATCCAAATCCTTGCTCCCTCTTCGTCATTCTGCTCGGAACTTCCCACAGCCCAATGCCAGATTACTGGCTCAGTCTAGGGTTAGGCTTAGGGCTAGGGTTAGGGTTATGCCTAGGGTTAGGGTTCACAAAACCACAAAGCCAGGAGCTCCAGGGATACCATGCAAAAGGCAGGCCAAGTTGAGCGTAGCACATCCAAATCCTTGCTCCCTCTTCGTCATTCTGCTCGGAACTCCCCACAGCCCCATGCCCGATTTCTGCCTCAGTCTAGGGTTAGGCTTAGGGCTAGGGTTAGGGTTATGCCTAGGGTTAGGGTTCACAAAACCACAAAGCCAGGAGCTCCAGGGATACTCCCCATGCAAAAGGCAGGCCAAGTTGAGCGCAGCCAATCCAAATCCTTGCTCCCTCTTTGTCATTCTGCTCGGAACTCCCCACAGCCCAATGCCCGATTTCTGCCTCAGTCTAGGGTTAGGCTTAGGGCTAGGGTTAGGGTTATGCCTAGGGTTAGGGTTCAGAAAACCACAAAGCCAGGAGCTCCAGGGATACTCCCCATGCAAAAGGCAGGCCAAGTTGAGCGTAGCACATCCAAATCCTTGCTCCCTCTTTGTCATTCTGCTCAGAACTTCCCACAGCCCAATGCCAGATTACTGGCTCAGTCTAGGGTTAGGCTTAGGGCTAGGGTTAGGGTTATGCCTAGGGTTAGGGTTCACAAAACCACAAAGCCAGGAGCTCCAGGGACACTGATCATGCGAAAGGCAGGCCAAGTTAAGCACGGCACATCCAAAACCTTGCTCCCTCTTCTTCTTTCTGCAAGGGTTAGGGTTAGGGGCTCGGGTTAGGGTTAGGGGTTAGGGTTAGGGGTAGGGTTAGGGTTAGGGTTATGCCTAGGGTTAGGATTGAGAAAACGACAAAGCCAGGGGACCCAGGCACACTAAGCATGCAAAAGGCAGGCCAAGTTGAGCGTAGCACATCCAAATCCCCTCTCCCTCTTCGTCATTCTGCTCGGAATTCACCACAGCCCAATGCCCGATTTCTGCCTCAGTCTAGGGTTAGGCTTAGGGCTAGGGTTAGGGTTATGCCTAGGGTTAGGGTTCACAAAACCACAAAGCCAGGAGCTCCAGGGATACTCACCATGCAAAAGGCAGGCCAAGTTGAGTGTAGCACATCCAAATCCTTGCTCCCTCTTCTTCATTCTGCTCGGAACTCACCACGGCCCAATGCCCGATATCTGCCTCAGTCTAGGGTTAGGCTTAGGGCTAGGGTTAGGGTTATGCCTAGGGTTAGGGTTCACAAAACCACAAAGCCAGGAGCTCCAGGGATACTCACCATGCAAAAGGCAGGCCAAGTTGAGTGTAGCACATCCAAATCCCCTCTCCCTCTTCGTCATTCTGCTCGGAACTCACCACAGCCCAATGCCCGATTTCTGCCTCAGTCTAGGGTTAGGCTTAGGGCTAGGGTTAGGGTTATGCCTAGGGTTAGGGTTCACAAAACCACAAAGCCAGGAGCTCCAGGGATACTCACCATGCAAAAGGCAGGCCAAGTTGAGCGTAGCACATCCAAATCATTGCTCCCTCTTTGTCATTCTGCTCGGAACTCCCCACAGCCCAATGCCCGATTTCTGCCTCAGTCTAGGGTTAGGCTTAGGGCTAGGGTTAGGGTTATGCCTAGGGTTAGGGTTCAGAAAACCACAAAGCCAGGAGCTCCAGGGATACTCACCATGCAAAAGGCAGGCCAAGTTGAGCGCAGCCAATCCAAATCCCCTCTCCCTCTTCGTCATTCTGCTCGGAACTTCCCACAGCCCAATGCCAGATTACTGGCTCAGTCTAGGGTTAGGCTTAGGGCTAGGGTTAGGGTTATGCCTAGGGTTAGGGTTCACAAAACCACAAAGCCAGGAGCTCCAGGGATACCATGCAAAAGGCAGGCCAAGTTGAGCGTAGCACATCCAAATCCTTGCTCCCTCTTCTTCATTCTGCTCGGAACTCCCCACAGCCCAATGCCCGATTACTGGCTCAGTCTAGGGTTAGGCTTAGGGCTAGGGTTAGGGTTATGCCTAGGGTTAGGGTTCACAAAACCACAAAGCCAGGAGCTCCAGGGATACTCCTCATGCAAAAGGCAGGCCAAGTTGAGCGCAGCCAATCCAAATCCTTGCTCCCTCTTCGTCATTCTGCTCGGAACTCCCCACAGCCCAATGCCCGATTTCTGCCTCAGTCTAGGGTTAGGCTTAGGGCTAGGGTTAAGGTTATGCCTAGGGTTAGGGTTCAGAAAACCACAAAGCCAGGAGCTCCAGGGATACTCACCATGCAAAAGGCAGGCCAAGTTGAGCGTAGCACATCCAAATCCCCTCTCCCTCTTCGTCATTCTGCTCGGAACTCCCCACAGCCCAATGCCCGATTTCTGCCTCAGTCTACGGTTAAGCTTAGGGCTAGGGTTAGGGTTATGCCTAGGGTTAGGGTTATGCCTAGGGTTAGGGTTCAGAAAACCACAAAGCCAGGAGCTCCAGGGATACTCACCATGCAAAAGGCAGGCCAAGTTGAGCGTAGCACATCCAAATCCCCTCTCCCTCTTCGTCATTCTGCTCGGAACTCACCACAGCCCAATGCCCGATTTCTGCCTCAGTCTAGGGTTAGGCTTAGGGCTAGGGTTAGGGTTATGCCTAGGGTTAGGGTTCACAAAACCACAAAGCCAGGAGCTCCAGGGATACTCACCATGCAAAAGGCAGGCCAAGTTGAGCGTAGCACATCCAAATCCCCTCTCCCTCTTTGTCATTCTGCTCGGAACTCACCACAGCCCAATGCCCGATTTCTGCCTCAGTCTAGGGTTAGGCTTAGGGCTAGGGTTAGGGTTATGCCTAGGGTTAGGGTTCACAAAACCACAAAGCCAGGAGCTCCAGAGATACTCACCATGCAAAAGGCAGGCCAAGTTGAGCGTAGCACATCCAAATCCTTGCTCCCTCTTCGTCATTCTGCTCGGAACTCACCACAGCCCAATGCCCGATTTCTGCCTCAGTCTAGGGTTAGGTTTAGGGCTAGGGTTAGGGTTATGCCTAGGGTTAGGGTTCAGAAAACCACAAAGCCAGGAGCTCCAGGGATACTCCCCATGCAAAAGGCAGGCCAAGTTGAGTGTAGCACATCCAAATCCTTGCTCCCTCTTCGTCATTCTGCTCGGAACTCACCACAGCCCAATGCCCGATTTCTGCCTCAGTCTAGGGTTAGGCTTAGGGCTAGGGTTAGGGTTATGCCTAGGGTTAGGGTTCACAAAACCACAAAGCCAGGAGCTCCAGGGATACTCCCCATGCAAAAGGCAGGCCAAGTTGAGCGTAGCACATCCAAATCCTTGCTCCCTCTTTGTCATTCTGCTCGGAACTCACCACAGCCCAATGCCCGATTACTGCCTCAGTCTAGGGTTAAGCTTAGGGCTAGGGTTAGGGTTATGCCTAGGGTTAGGGTTCAGAAAACCACAAAGCCAGGAGCTCCAGGGATACTCCCCATGCAAAAGGCAGGCCAAGTTGAGCGCAGCCAATCCAAATCCTTGCTCCCTCTTCGTCATTCTGCTCGGAACTCCCCACAGCCCAATGCCCGATTTCTGCCTCAGTCTAGGGTTAGGCTTAGGGCTAGGGTTAGGGTTATGCCTAGGGTTAGGGTTCAGAAAACCACAAACCAGGAGCTCCAGGGACACTGATCATGCGAAAGGCAGGCCAAGTTAAGCACGGCACATCCAAAACCTTGCTCCCTCTTCTTCTTTCTGCAAGGGTTAGGGTTAGGGGCTCGGGTTAGGGTTAGGGGTTAGGGTTAGGGGTAGGGTTAGGGTTAGGGTTTTGACTAGGGTTAGGGTTCACAAAACCACAAAGCCAGGGGACCCAGGCACACTAAGCATGCAAAAGGCAGGCCAAGTTGAGCGTAGCACATCCAAATCCCCTCTCCCTCTTCGTCATTCTGCTCGGAACTCACCACAGCCCAATGCCCGATTTCTGCCTCAGTCTAGGGTTAGGCTTAAGGCTAGGGTTAGGGTTATGCCTAGGGTTAGGGTTATGCCTAGGGTTAGGGTTCAGAAAACCACAAAGCCAGGAGCTCCAGGGATACTCACCATGCAAAAGGCAGGCCAAGTTGAGCGTAGCACATCCAAATCCCCTCTCCCTCTTCGTCATTCTGCTCGGAACTCACCACAGCCCAATGCCCGATTACTGCCTCAGTCTAGGGTTAGGCTTAGGGCTAGGGTTAGGGTTATGCCTAGGGTTAGGGTTCACAAAACCACAAAGCCAGGAGCTCCAGGGATACTCACCATGCAAAAGGCAGGCCAAGTTGAGCGTAGCACATCCAAATCCCCTCTCCCTCTTTGTCATTCTCCTCGGAACTCCCCACAGCCCAATGCCCGATTACTGCCTCAGTCTAGGGTTAGGCTTAGGGCTAGGGTTAGGGTTATGCCTAGGGTTAGGGTTCACAAAACCACAAAGCCAGGAGCTCCAGGGATACTCCCCATGCAAAAGGCAGGCCACGTTGAGCGTAGCACATCCAAATCCCCTCTCCCTCTTCGTCATTCTGCTCGGAACTCCCCACAGCCCAATGCCCGATTACTGCCTCAGTCTAGGGTTAGGCTTAGGGCTAGGGTTAGGGTTATGCCTAGGGTTAGGGTTCACAAAACCACAAAGCCAGGAGCTCCAGGGATACTCACCATGCAAAAGGCAGGCCAAGTTGAGCGTAGCACATCCAAATCCCCTCTCCCTCTTTGTCATTCTCCTCGGAACTCCCCACAGCCCAATGCCCGATTACTGGCTCAGTCTAGGGTTAGGCTTAGGGCTAGGGTTAGGGTTATGCCTAGGGTTAGGGTTCAGAAAACCACAAAGCCAGGAGCTCCAGGGATACTCACCATGCAAAAGGCAGGCCAAGTTGAGCGTAGCACATCCAAATCCCCTCTCCCTCTTCGTCATTCTGCTCGGAACTCACCACAGCCCAATGCCCGATTACTGCCTCAGTCTAGGGTTAGGCTTAGGGCTAGGGTTAGGGTTATGCCTAGGGTTAGGGTTCACAAAACCACAAAGCCAGGAGCTCCAGGGATACTCACCATGCAAAAGGCAGGCCAAGTTGAGCGTAGCACATCCAAATCCCCTCTCCCTCTTTGTCATTCTCCTCGGAACTCCCCACAGCCCAATGCCCGATTACTGGCTCTGTCTAGGGTTAGGCTTAGGGCTAGGGTTAGGGTTATGCCTAGGGTTAGGGTTCAGAAAACCACAAAGCCAGGAGCTCCAGGGATACTCACCATGCAAAAGGCTGGCCAAGTTGAGCGTAGCACATCCAAATCCTTGCTCCCTCTACGTCATTCTGCTCAGAACTTCCCACAGCCCAATGCCAGATTACTGGCTCAGTCTAGGGTTAGGCTTAGGGCTAGGGTTAGGGTTATGCCTAGGGTTAGGGTTCACAAAACCACAAAGCCAGGAGCTCCAGGGACACTGATCATGCGAAAGGCAGGCCAAGTTAAGCACGGCACATCCAAAACCTTGCTCCCTCTTCTTCTTTCTGCAAGGGTTAGGGTTAGGGGCTCGGGTTAGTGTTAGGGGTTAGGGTTAGGGGTAGGGTTAGGGTTAGGGTTTTGACTAGGGTTAGGATTGAGAAAACGACAAAGCCAGGGGACCCAGGCACACTAAGCATGCAAAAGGCAGGCCAAGTTGAGCGTAGCACATCCAAATCCCCTCTCCCTCTTCGTCATTCTGCTCGGAATTCACCACAGCCCAATGCCCGATTTCTGCCTCAGTCTAGGGTTAGGCTTAGGGCTAGGGTTAGGGTTATGCCTAGGGTTAGGGTTCAGAAAACCACAAAGCCAGGAGCTCCAGGGATACTCACCATGCAAAAGGCAGGCCAAGTTGAGTGTAGCACATCCAAATCCTTGCTCCCTCTACGTCATTCTGCTCGGAACTCACCACAGCCCAATGCCCGATATCTGCCTCAGTCTAGGGTTAGGCTTAGGGCTAGGGTTAGGGTTATGCCTAGGGTTAGGGTTCACAAAACCACAAAGCCAGGAGCTCCAGGGATACTCACCATGCAAAAGGCAGGCCAAGTTGAGCGTAGCACATCCAAATCCCCTCTCCCTCTTCGTCATTCTGCTCGGAACTCACCACAGCCCAATGCCCGATTTCTGCCTCAGTCTAGGGTTAGGCTTAGGGCTAGGGTTAGGGTTATGCCTAGGGTTAGGGTTCACAAAACCACAAAGCCAGGAGCTCCAGGGATACTCACCATGCAAAAGGCAGGCCAAGTTGAGCGTAGCACATCCAAATCATTGCTCCCTCTTTGTCATTCTGCTCGGAACTCACCACAGCCCCATGCTCGATTTCTGCCTCAGTCTAGGGTTAGGCTTAGGGCTAGGGTTAGGGTTATGCCTAGGGTTAGGGTTCAGAAAACCACAAAGCCAGGAGCTCCAGGGATACTCCCCATGCAAAAGGCAGGCCAAGTTGAGCGCAGCCAATCCAAATCCTTGCTCCCTCTTCGTCATTCTGCTCGGAACTCCCCACAGCCCAATGCCCGATTTCTGCCTCAGTCTAGGGTTAGGCTTAGGGCTAGGGTTAGGGTTATGCCTAGGGTTAGGGTTCAGAAAACCACAAAGCCAGGAGCTCCAGGGATACTCCCCATGCAAAAGGCAGGCCAAGTTGAGCGTAGCACATCCAAATCCTTGCTCCCTCTTTGTCATTCTGCTCAGAACTTCCGACAGCCCAATGCCAGATTACTGGCTCAGTCTAGGGTTAGGCTTAGGGCTAGGGTTAGGGTTATGCCTAGGGTTAGGGTTCACAAAACCACAAAGCCAGGAGCTCCAGGGACACTGATCATGCGAAAGGCAGGCCAAGTTAAGCACGGCACATCCAAAACCTTGCTCCCTCTTCTTCTTTCTGCAAGGGTTAGGGTTAGGGGCTCGGGTTAGTGTTAGGGGTTAGGGTTAGGGGTAGGGTTAGGGTTAGGGTTTTGACTAGGGTTAGGATTGAGAAAACCACAAAGCCAGGGGACCAAGGCACACTAAGCATGCAAAAGGCAGGCCAAGTTGAGCGTAGCACATCCAAATCCCCTCTCCCTCTTCGTCATTCTGCTCGGAATTCACCACAGCCCAATGCCCGATTTCTGCCTCAGTCTAGGGTTAGGCTTAGGGCTAGGGTTAGGGTTATGCCTAGGGTTAGGGTTCAGAAAACCACAAAGCCAGGAGCTCCAGGGATACTCACCATGCAAAAGGCAGGCCAAGTTGAGTGTAGCACATCCAAATCCTTGCTCCCTCTTCTTCATTCTGCTCGGAACTCACCACGGCCCAATGCCCGATGTCTGCCTCAGTCTAGGGTTAGGCTTAGGGCTAGGGTTAGGGTTATGCCTAGGGTTAGGGTTCACAAAACCACAAAGCCAGGAGCTCCAGGGATACTCACCATGCAAAAGGCAGGCCAAGTTGAGCGTAGCACATCCAAATCCCCTCTCCCTCTTCGTCATTCTGCTCGGAACTCACCACAGCCCAATGTCCGATTTCTGCCTCAGTCTAGGGTTAGGCTTAGGGCTAGGGTTAGGGTTATGCCTAGGGTTAGGGTTCACAAAACCACAAAGCCAGGAGCTCCAGGGATACTCACCATGCAAAAGGCAGGCCAAATTGAGCGTAGCACATCCAAATCATTGCTCCCTCTTTGTCATTCTGCTCGGAACTCACCACAGCCCCATGCCCGATTTCTGCCTCAGTCTAGGGTTAGGCTTAGGGCTAGGGTTAGGGTTATGCCTAGGGTTAGGGTTCAGAAAACCACAAAGCCAGGAGCTCCAGGGATACTCCCCATGCAAAAGGCAGGCCAAGTTGAGCGCAGCCAATCCAAATCCTTGCTCCCTCTTCGTCATTCTGCTCGGAACTCCCCACAGCCCAATGTCCGATTTCTGCCTCAGTCTAGGGTTAGGCTTAGGGCTAGGGTTAGGGTTATGCCTAGGGTTAGGGTTCAGAAAACCACAAAGCCAGGAGCTCCAGGGATACTCACCATGCAAAAGGCAGGCCAAGTTGAGTGTAGCACATCCAAATCCCCTCTCCCTCTTCGTCATTCTGCTCGGAACTTCCCACAGCCCAATGCCAGATTACTGGCTCAGTCTAGGGTTAGGCTTAGGGCTAGGGTTAGGGTTATGCCTAGGGTTAGGGTTCACAAAACCACAAAGCCAGGAGCTCCAGGGATACCATGCAAAAGGCAGGCCAAGTTGAGCGTAGCACATCCAAATCCTTGCTCCCTCTTCTTCATTCTGCTCGGAACTCCCCACAGCCCAATGCCCGATTTCTGGCTCAGTCTAGGGTTAGGCTTAGGGCTAGGGTTAGGGTTATGCCTAGGGTTAGGGTTATGCCTAGGGTTAGGGTTCAGAAAACCACAAAGCCAGGAGCTCCAGGGATACTCACCATGCAAAAGGCAGGCCAAGTTGAGCGTAGCACATCCAAATCCCCTCTCCCTCTTCGTCATTCTGCTCGGAACTCACCACAGCCCAATGCCCGATTTCTGCCTCAGTCTAGGGTTAGGCTTAGGGCTAGGGTTAGGGTTATGCCTAGGGTTAGGGTTCACAAAACCACAAAGCCAGGAGCTCCAGGGATACTCACCATGCAAAAGGCAGGCCAAGTTGAGTGTAGCACATCCAAATCCTTGCTCCCTCTTCTTCATTCTGCTCGGAACTCACCACGGCCCAATGCCCGATGTCTGCCTCAGTCTAGGGTTAGGCTTAGGGCTAGGGTTAGGGTTATGCCTAGGGTTAGGGTTCACAAAACCACAAAGCCAGGAGCTCCAGGGATACTCACCATGCAAAAGGCAGGCCAAGTTGAGCGTAGCACATCCAAATCCCCTCTCCCTCTTCGTCATTCTGCTCGGAACTCACCACAGCCCAATGTCCGATTTCTGCCTCAGTCTAGGGTTAGGCTTAGGGCTAGGGTTAGGGTTATGCCTAGGGTTAGGGTTCACAAAACCACAAAGCCAGGAGCTCCAGGGATACTCACCATGCAAAAGGCAGGCCAAATTGAGCGTAGCACATCCAAATCATTGCTCCCTCTTTGTCATTCTGCTCGGAACTCACCACAGCCCCATGCCCGATTTCTGCCTCAGTCTAGGGTTAGGCTTAGGGCTAGGGTTAGGGTTATGCCTAGGGTTAGGGTTCAGAAAACCACAAAGCCAGGAGCTCCAGGGATACTCCCCATGCAAAAGGCAGGCCAAGTTGAGCGCAGCCAATCCAAATCCTTGCTCCCTCTTCGTCATTCTGCTCGGAACTCCCCACAGCCCAATGTCCGATTTCTGCCTCAGTCTAGGGTTAGGCTTAGGGCTAGGGTTAGGGTTATGCCTAGGGTTAGGGTTCAGAAAACCACAAAGCCAGGAGCTCCAGGGATACTCACCATGCAAAAGGCAGGCCAAGTTGAGTGTAGCACATCCAAATCCCCTCTCCCTCTTCGTCATTCTGCTCGGAACTTCCCACAGCCCAATGCCAGATTACTGGCTCAGTCTAGGGTTAGGCTTAGGGCTAGGGTTAGGGTTATGCCTAGGGTTAGGGTTCACAAAACCACAAAGCCAGGAGCTCCAGGGATACCATGCAAAAGGCAGGCCAAGTTGAGCGTAGCACATCCAAATCCTTGCTCCCTCTTCTTCATTCTGCTCGGAACTCCCCACAGCCCAATGCCCGATTTCTGGCTCAGTCTAGGGTTAGGCTTAGGGCTAGGGTTAGGGTTATGCCTAGGGTTAGGGTTATGCCTAGGGTTAGGGTTCAGAAAACCACAAAGCCAGGAGCTCCAGGGATACTCACCATGCAAAAGGCAGGCCAAGTTGAGCGTAGCACATCCAAATCCCCTCTCCCTCTTCGTCATTCTGCTCGGAACTCACCACAGCCCAATGCCCGATTTCTGCCTCAGTCTAGGGTTAGGCTTAGGGCTAGGGTTAGGGTTATGCCTAGGGTTAGGGTTCAGAAAACCACAAAGCCAGGAGCTCCAGGGATACTCACCATGCAAAAGGCAGGCCAAGTTGAGCGTAGCACATCCAAATCCCCTCTCCCTCTTCGTCATTCTGCTCGGAACTCACCACAGCCCAATGCCCGATTACTGCCTCAGTCTAGGGTTAGGCTTAGGGCTAGGGTTAGGGTTATGCCTAGGGTTAGGGTTCACAAAACCACAAAGCCAGGAGCTCCAGGGATACTCACCATGCAAAAGGCAGGCCAAGTTGAGCGTAGCACATCCAAATCCCCTCTCCCTCTTTGTCATTCTCCTCGGAACTCCCCACAGCCCAATGCCCGATTACTGGCTCTGTCTAGGGTTAGGCTTAGGGCTAGGGTTAGGGTTATGCCTAGGGTTAGGGTTCAGAAAACCACAAAGCCAGGAGCTCCAGGGATACTCACCATGCAAAAGGCTGGCCAAGTTGAGCGTAGCACATCCAAATCCTTGCTCCCTCTACGTCATTCTGCTCAGAACTTCCCACAGCCCAATGCCAGATTACTGGCTCAGTCTAGGGTTAGGCTTAGGGCTAGGGTTAGGGTTATGCCTAGGGTTAGGGTTCACAAAACCACAAAGCCAGGAGCTCCAGGGACACTGATCATGCGAAAGGCAGGCCAAGTTAAGCACGGCACATCCAAAACCTTGCTCCCTCTTCTTCTTTCTGCAAGGGTTAGGGTTAGGGGCTCGGGTTAGTGTTAGGGGTTAGGGTTAGGGGTAGGGTTAGGGTTAGGGTTTTGACTAGGGTTAGGATTGAGAAAACGACAAAGCCAGGGGACCCAGGCACACTAAGCATGCAAAAGGCAGGCCAAGTTGAGCGTAGCACATCCAAATCCCCTCTCCCTCTTCGTCATTCTGCTCGGAATTCACCACAGCCCAATGCCCGATTTCTGCCTCAGTCTAGGGTTAGGCTTAGGGCTAGGGTTAGGGTTATGCCTAGGGTTAGGGTTCAGAAAACCACAAAGCCAGGAGCTCCAGGGATACTCACCATGCAAAAGGCAGGCCAAGTTGAGTGTAGCACATCCAAATCCTTGCTCCCTCTACGTCATTCTGCTCGGAACTCACCACAGCCCAATGCCCGATATCTGCCTCAGTCTAGGGTTAGGCTTAGGGCTAGGGTTAGGGTTATGCCTAGGGTTAGGGTTCACAAAACCACAAAGCCAGGAGCTCCAGGGATACTCACCATGCAAAAGGCAGGCCAAGTTGAGCGTAGCACATCCAAATCCCCTCTCCCTCTTCGTCATTCTGCTCGGAACTCACCACAGCCCAATGCCCGATTTCTGCCTCAGTCTAGGGTTAGGCTTAGGGCTAGGGTTAGGGTTATGCCTAGGGTTAGGGTTCACAAAACCACAAAGCCAGGAGCTCCAGGGATACTCACCATGCAAAAGGCAGGCCAAGTTGAGCGTAGCACATCCAAATCATTGCTCCCTCTTTGTCATTCTGCTCGGAACTCACCACAGCCCCATGCTCGATTTCTGCCTCAGTCTAGGGTTAGGCTTAGGGCTAGGGTTAGGGTTATGCCTAGGGTTAGGGTTCAGAAAACCACAAAGCCAGGAGCTCCAGGGATACTCCCCATGCAAAAGGCAGGCCAAGTTGAGCGCAGCCAATCCAAATCCTTGCTCCCTCTTCGTCATTCTGCTCGGAACTCCCCACAGCCCAATGCCCGATTTCTGCCTCAGTCTAGGGTTAGGCTTAGGGCTAGGGTTAGGGTTATGCCTAGGGTTAGGGTTCAGAAAACCACAAAGCCAGGAGCTCCAGGGATACTCCCCATGCAAAAGGCAGGCCAAGTTGAGCGTAGCACATCCAAATCCTTGCTCCCTCTTTGTCATTCTGCTCAGAACTTCCGACAGCCCAATGCCAGATTACTGGCTCAGTCTAGGGTTAGGCTTAGGGCTAGGGTTAGGGTTATGCCTAGGGTTAGGGTTCACAAAACCACAAAGCCAGGAGCTCCAGGGACACTGATCATGCGAAAGGCAGGCCAAGTTAAGCACGGCACATCCAAAACCTTGCTCCCTCTTCTTCTTTCTGCAAGGGTTAGGGTTAGGGGCTCGGGTTAGTGTTAGGGGTTAGGGTTAGGGGTAGGGTTAGGGTTAGGGTTTTGACTAGGGTTAGGATTGAGAAAACCACAAAGCCAGGGGACCAAGGCACACTAAGCATGCAAAAGGCAGGCCAAGTTGAGCGTAGCACATCCAAATCCCCTCTCCCTCTTCGTCATTCTGCTCGGAATTCACCACAGCCCAATGCCCGATTTCTGCCTCAGTCTAGGGTTAGGCTTAGGGCTAGGGTTAGGGTTATGCCTAGGGTTAGGGTTCAGAAAACCACAAAGCCAGGAGCTCCAGGGATACTCACCATGCAAAAGGCAGGCCAAGTTGAGTGTAGCACATCCAAATCCTTGCTCCCTCTTCTTCATTCTGCTCGGAACTCACCACGGCCCAATGCCCGATGTCTGCCTCAGTCTAGGGTTAGGCTTAGGGCTAGGGTTAGGGTTATGCCTAGGGTTAGGGTTCACAAAACCACAAAGCCAGGAGCTCCAGGGATACTCACCATGCAAAAGGCAGGCCAAGTTGAGCGTAGCACATCCAAATCCCCTCTCCCTCTTCGTCATTCTGCTCGGAACTCACCACAGCCCAATGTCCGATTTCTGCCTCAGTCTAGGGTTAGGCTTAGGGCTAGGGTTAGGGTTATGCCTAGGGTTAGGGTTCACAAAACCACAAAGCCAGGAGCTCCAGGGATACTCACCATGCAAAAGGCAGGCCAAATTGAGCGTAGCACATCCAAATCATTGCTCCCTCTTTGTCATTCTGCTCGGAACTCACCACAGCCCCATGCCCGATTTCTGCCTCAGTCTAGGGTTAGGCTTAGGGCTAGGGTTAGGGTTATGCCTAGGGTTAGGGTTCAGAAAACCACAAAGCCAGGAGCTCCAGGGATACTCCCCATGCAAAAGGCAGGCCAAGTTGAGCGCAGCCAATCCAAATCCTTGCTCCCTCTTCGTCATTCTGCTCGGAACTCCCCACAGCCCAATGTCCGATTTCTGCCTCAGTCTAGGGTTAGGCTTAGGGCTAGGGTTAGGGTTATGCCTAGGGTTAGGGTTCAGAAAACCACAAAGCCAGGAGCTCCAGGGATACTCACCATGCAAAAGGCAGGCCAAGTTGAGTGTAGCACATCCAAATCCCCTCTCCCTCTTCGTCATTCTGCTCGGAACTTCCCACAGCCCAATGCCAGATTACTGGCTCAGTCTAGGGTTAGGCTTAGGGCTAGGGTTAGGGTTATGCCTAGGGTTAGGGTTCACAAAACCACAAAGCCAGGAGCTCCAGGGATACCATGCAAAAGGCAGGCCAAGTTGAGCGTAGCACATCCAAATCCTTGCTCCCTCTTCTTCATTCTGCTCGGAACTCCCCACAGCCCAATGCCCGATTTCTGGCTCAGTCTAGGGTTAGGCTTAGGGCTAGGGTTAGGGTTATGCCTAGGGTTAGGGTTATGCCTAGGGTTAGGGTTCAGAAAACCACAAAGCCAGGAGCTCCAGGGATACTCACCATGCAAAAGGCAGGCCAAGTTGAGCGTAGCACATCCAAATCCCCTCTCCCTCTTCGTCATTCTGCTCGGAACTCACCACAGCCCAATGCCCGATTTCTGCCTCAGTCTAGGGTTAGGCTTAGGGCTAGGGTTAGGGTTATGCCTAGGGTTAGGGTTCACAAAACCACAAAGCCAGGAGCTCCAGGGATACTCACCATGCAAAAGGCAGGCCAAGTTGAGCGTAGCACATCCAAATCCCCTCTCCCTCTTTGTCATTCTGCTCGGAACTCACCACAGCCCAATGCCCGATTTCTGCCTCAGTCTAGGGTTAGGCTTAGGGCTAGGGTTAGGGTTATGCCTAGGGTTAGGGTTCACAAAACCACAAAGCCAGGAGCTCCAGAGATACTCCCCATGCAAAAGGCAGGCCAAGTTGAGCGTAGCACATCCAAATCCTTGCTCCCTCTTCGTCATTCTGCTCGGAACTCACAACAGCCCAATGCCCGATTTCTGCCTCAGTCTAGGGTTAGGTTTAGGGCTAGGGTTAGGGTTATGCCTAGGGTTAGGGTTCAGAAAACCACAAAGCCAGGAGCTCCAGGGATACTCCCCATGCAAAAGGCAGGCCAAGTTGAGTGTAGCACATCCAAATCCTTGCTCCCTCTTCGTCATTCTGCTCGGAACTCACCACAGCCCAATGCCCGATTTCTGCCTCAGTCTAGGGTTAGGCTTAGGGCTAGGGTTAGGGTTATGCCTAGGGTTAGGGTTCACAAAACCACAAAGCCAGGAGCTCCAGGGATACTCCCCATGCAAAAGGCAGGCCAAGTTGAGCGTAGCACATCCAAATCCTTGCTCCCTCTTTGTCATTCTGCTCGGAACTCACCACAGCCCAATGCCCGATTACTGCCTCAGTCTAGGGTTAAGCTTAGGGCTAGGGTTAGGGTTATGCCTAGGGTTAGGGTTCAGAAAACCACAAAGCCAGGAGCTCCAGGGATACTCCCCATGCAAAAGGCAGGCCAAGTTGAGCGCAGCCAATCCAAATCCTTGCTCCCTCTTCGTCATTCTGCTCGGAACTCCCCACAGCCCAATGCCCGATTTCTGCCTCAGTCTAGGGTTAGGCTTAGGGCTAGGGTTAGGGTTATGCCTAGGGTTAGGGTTCACAAAACCACAAAGCCAGGAGCTCCAGGGATACTCACCATGCAAAAGGCTGGCCAAGTTGAGCGTAGCACATCCAAATCCTTGCTCCCTCTACGTCATTCTGCTCAGAACTTCCCACAGCCCAATGCCAGATTACTGGCTCAGTCTAGGGTTAGGCTTAGGGCTAGGGTTAGGGTTATGCCTAGGGTTAGGGTTCACAAAACCACAAAGCCAGGAGCTCCAGGGACACTGATCATGCGAAAGGCAGGCCAAGTTAAGCACGGCACATCCAAAACCTTGCTCCCTCTTCTTCTTTCTGCAAGGGTTAGGGTTAGGGGCTCGGGTTAGTGTTAGGGGTTAGGGTTAGGGGTAGGGTTAGGGTTAGGGTTTTGACTAGGGTTAGGATTGAGAAAACGACAAAGCCAGGGGACCCAGGCACACTAAGCATGCAAAAGGCAGGCCAAGTTGAGCGTAGCACATCCAAATCCCCTCTCCCTCTTCGTCATTCTGCTCGGAATTCACCACAGCCCAATGCCCGATTTCTGCCTCAGTCTAGGGTTAGGCTTAGGGCTAGGGTTAGGGTTATGCCTAGGGTTAGGGTTCAGAAAACCACAAAGCCAGGAGCTCCAGGGATACTCACCATGCAAAAGGCAGGCCAAGTTGAGTGTAGCACATCCAAATCCTTGCTCCCTCTACGTCATTCTGCTCGGAACTCACCACAGCCCAATGCCCGATATCTGCCTCAGTCTAGGGTTAGGCTTAGGGCTAGGGTTAGGGTTATGCCTAGGGTTAGGGTTCACAAAACCACAAAGCCAGGAGCTCCAGGGATACTCACCATGCAAAAGGCAGGCCAAGTTGAGCGTAGCACATCCAAATCCCCTCTCCCTCTTCGTCATTCTGCTCGGAACTCACCACAGCCCAATGCCCGATTTCTGCCTCAGTCTAGGGTTAGGCTTAGGGCTAGGGTTAGGGTTATGCCTAGGGTTAGGGTTCACAAAACCACAAAGCCAGGAGCTCCAGGGATACTCACCATGCAAAAGGCAGGCCAAGTTGAGCGTAGCACATCCAAATCATTGCTCCCTCTTTGTCATTCTGCTCGGAACTCACCACAGCCCCATGCTCGATTTCTGCCTCAGTCTAGGGTTAGGCTTAGGGCTAGGGTTAGGGTTATGCCTAGGGTTAGGGTTCAGAAAACCACAAAGCCAGGAGCTCCAGGGATACTCCCCATGCAAAAGGCAGGCCAAGTTGAGCGCAGCCAATCCAAATCCTTGCTCCCTCTTCGTCATTCTGCTCGGAACTCCCCACAGCCCAATGCCCGATTTCTGCCTCAGTCTAGGGTTAGGCTTAGGGCTAGGGTTAGGGTTATGCCTAGGGTTAGGGTTCAGAAAACCACAAAGCCAGGAGCTCCAGGGATACTCCCCATGCAAAAGGCAGGCCAAGTTGAGCGTAGCACATCCAAATCCTTGCTCCCTCTTTGTCATTCTGCTCAGAACTTCCGACAGCCCAATGCCAGATTACTGGCTCAGTCTAGGGTTAGGCTTAGGGCTAGGGTTAGGGTTATGCCTAGGGTTAGGGTTCACAAAACCACAAAGCCAGGAGCTCCAGGGACACTGATCATGCGAAAGGCAGGCCAAGTTAAGCACGGCACATCCAAAACCTTGCTCCCTCTTCTTCTTTCTGCAAGGGTTAGGGTTAGGGGCTCGGGTTAGTGTTAGGGGTTAGGGTTAGGGGTAGGGTTAGGGTTAGGGTTTTGACTAGGGTTAGGATTGAGAAAACCACAAAGCCAGGGGACCAAGGCACACTAAGCATGCAAAAGGCAGGCCAAGTTGAGCGTAGCACATCCAAATCCCCTCTCCCTCTTCGTCATTCTGCTCGGAATTCACCACAGCCCAATGCCCGATTTCTGCCTCAGTCTAGGGTTAGGCTTAGGGCTAGGGTTAGGGTTATGCCTAGGGTTAGGGTTCAGAAAACCACAAAGCCAGGAGCTCCAGGGATACTCACCATGCAAAAGGCAGGCCAAGTTGAGTGTAGCACATCCAAATCCTTGCTCCCTCTTCTTCATTCTGCTCGGAACTCACCACGGCCCAATGCCCGATGTCTGCCTCAGTCTAGGGTTAGGCTTAGGGCTAGGGTTAGGGTTATGCCTAGGGTTAGGGTTCACAAAACCACAAAGCCAGGAGCTCCAGGGATACTCACCATGCAAAAGGCAGGCCAAGTTGAGCGTAGCACATCCAAATCCCCTCTCCCTCTTCGTCATTCTGCTCCGAACTCACCACAGCCCAATGTCCGATTTCTGCCTCAGTCTAGGGTTAGGCTTAGGGCTAGGGTTAGGGTTATGCCTAGGGTTAGGGTTCACAAAACCACAAAGCCAGGAGCTCCAGGGATACTCACCATGCAAAAGGCAGGCCAAATTGAGCGTAGCACATCCAAATCATTGCTCCCTCTTTGTCATTCTGCTCGGAACTCACCACAGCCCCATGCCCGATTTCTGCCTCAGTCTAGGGTTAGGCTTAGGGCTAGGGTTAGGGTTATGCCTAGGGTTAGGGTTCAGAAAACCACAAAGCCAGGAGCTCCAGGGATACTCCCCATGCAAAAGGCAGGCCAAGTTGAGCGCAGCCAATCCAAATCCTTGCTCCCTCTTCGTCATTCTGCTCGGAACTCCCCACAGCCCAATGTCCGATTTCTGCCTCAGTCTAGGGTTAGGCTTAGGGCTAGGGTTAGGGTTATGCCTAGGGTTAGGGTTCAGAAAACCACAAAGCCAGGAGCTCCAGGGATACTCACCATGCAAAAGGCAGGCCAAGTTGAGTGTAGCACATCCAAATCCCCTCTCCCTCTTCGTCATTCTGCTCGGAACTTCCCACAGCCCAATGCCAGATTACTGGCTCAGTCTAGGGTTAGGCTTAGGGCTAGGGTTAGGGTTATGCCTAGGGTTAGGGTTCACAAAACCACAAAGCCAGGAGCTCCAGGGATACCATGCAAAAGGCAGGCCAAGTTGAGCGTAGCACATCCAAATCCTTGCTCCCTCTTCTTCATTCTGCTCGGAACTCCCCACAGCCCAATGCCCGATTTCTGGCTCAGTCTAGGGTTAGGCTTAGGGCTAGGGTTAGGGTTATGCCTAGGGTTAGGGTTATGCCTAGGGTTAGGGTTCAGAAAACCACAAAGCCAGGAGCTCCAGGGATACTCACCATGCAAAAGGCAGGCCAAGTTGAGCGTAGCACATCCAAATCCCCTCTCCCTCTTCGTCATTCTGCTCGGAACTCACCACAGCCCAATGCCCGATTTCTGCCTCAGTCTAGGGTTAGGCTTAGGGCTAGGGTTAGGGTTATGCCTAGGGTTAGGGTTCACAAAACCACAAAGCCAGGAGCTCCAGGGATACTCACCATGCAAAAGGCAGGCCAAGTTGAGCGTAGCACATCCAAATCCCCTCTCCCTCTTTGTCATTCTGCTCGGAACTCACCACAGCCCAATGCCCGATTTCTGCCTCAGTCTAGGGTTAGGCTTAGGGCTAGGGTTAGGGTTATGCCTAGGGTTAGGGTTCACAAAACCACAAAGCCAGGAGCTCCAGAGATACTCCCCATGCAAAAGGCAGGCCAAGTTGAGCGTAGCACATCCAAATCCTTGCTCCCTCTTCGTCATTCTGCTCGGAACTCACCACAGCCCAATGCCCGATTTCTGCCTCAGTCTAGGGTTAGGTTTAGGGCTAGGGTTAGGGTTATGCCTAGGGTTAGGGTTCAGAAAACCACAAAGCCAGGAGCTCCAGGGATACTCCCCATGCAAAAGGCAGGCCAAGTTGAGTGTAGCACATCCAAATCCTTGCTCCCTCTTCGTCATTCTGCTCGGAACTCACCACAGCCCAATGCCCGATTTCTGCCTCAGTCTAGGGTTAGGCTTAGGGCTAGGGTTAGGGTTATGCCTAGGGTTAGGGTTCACAAAACCACAAAGCCAGGAGCTCCAGGGATACTCCCCATGCAAAAGGCAGGCCAAGTTGAGCGTAGCACATCCAAATCCTTGCTCCCTCTTTGTCATTCTGCTCGGAACTCACCACAGCCCAATGCCCGATTACTGCCTCAGTCTAGGGTTAAGCTTAGGGCTAGGGTTAGGGTTATGCCTAGGGTTAGGGTTCAGAAAACCACAAAGCCAGGAGCTCCAGGGATACTCCCCATGCAAAAGGCAGGCCAAGTTGAGCGCAGCCAATCCAAATCCTTGCTCCCTCTTCGTCATTCTGCTCGGAACTCCCCACAGCCCAATGCCCGATTTCTGCCTCAGTCTAGGGTTAGGCTTAGGGCTAGGGTTAGGGTTATGCCTAGGGTTAGGGTTCAGAAAACCACAAACCAGGAGCTCCAGGGACACTGATCATGCGAAAGGCAGGCCAAGTTAAGCACGGCACATCCAAAACCTTGCTCCCTCTTCTTCTTTCTGCAAGGGTTAGGGTTAGGGGCTCGGGTTAGGGTTAGGGGTTAGGGTTAGGGGTAGGGTTAGGGTTAGGGTTTTGACTAGGGTTAGGGTTCACAAAACCACAAAGCCAGGGGACCCAGGCACACTAAGCATGCAAAAGGCAGGCCAAGTTGAGCGTAGCACATCCAAATCCCCTCTCCCTCTTCGTCATTCTGCTCGGAACTCACCACAGCCCAATGCCCGATTTCTGCCTCAGTCTAGGGTTAGGCTTAAGGCTAGGGTTAGGGTTATGCCTAGGGTTAGGGTTATGCCTAGGGTTAGGGTTCAGAAAACCACAAAGCCAGGAGCTCCAGGGATACTCACCATGCAAAAGGCAGGCCAAGTTGAGCGTAGCACATCCAAATCCCCTCTCCCTCTTCGTCATTCTGCTCGGAACTCACCACAGCCCAATGCCCGATTACTGCCTCAGTCTAGGGTTAGGCTTAGGGCTAGGGTTAGGGTTATGCCTAGGGTTAGGGTTCACAAAACCACAAAGCCAGGAGCTCCAGGGATACTCACCATGCAAAAGGCAGGCCAAGTTGAGCGTAGCACATCCAAATCCCCTCTCCCTCTTTGTCATTCTCCTCGGAACTCCCCACAGCCCAATGCCCGATTACTGCCTCAGTCTAGGGTTAGGCTTAGGGCTAGGGTTAGGGTTATGCCTAGGGTTAGGGTTCACAAAACCACAAAGCCAGGAGCTCCAGGGATACTCCCCATGCAAAAGGCAGGCCACGTTGAGCGTAGCACATCCAAATCCCCTCTCCCTCTTTGTCATTCTCCTCGGAACTCCCCACAGCCCAATGCCCGATTACTGGCTCAGTCTAGGGTTAGGCTTAGGGCTAGGGTTAGGGTTATGCCTAGGGTTAGGGTTCAGAAAACCACAAAGCCAGGAGCTCCAGGGATACTCACCATGCAAAAGGCAGGCCAAGTTGAGCGTAGCACATCCAAATCCCCTCTCCCTCTTCGTCATTCTGCTCGGAACTCACCACAGCCCAATGCCCGATTACTGCCTCAGTCTAGGGTTAGGCTTAGGGCTAGGGTTAGGGTTATGCCTAGGGTTAGGGTTCACAAAACCACAAAGCCAGGAGCTCCAGGGATACTCACCATGCAAAAGGCAGGCCAAGTTGAGCGTAGCACATCCAAATCCCCTCTCCCTCTTTGTCATTCTCCTCGGAACTCCCCACAGCCCAATGCCCGATTACTGGCTCTGTCTAGGGTTAGGCTTAGGGCTAGGGTTAGGGTTATGCCTAGGGTTAGGGTTCAGAAAACCACAAAGCCAGGAGCTCCAGGGATACTCACCATGCAAAAGGCTGGCCAAGTTGAGCGTAGCACATCCAAATCCTTGCTCCCTCTACGTCATTCTGCTCAGAACTTCCCACAGCCCAATGCCAGATTACTGGCTCAGTCTAGGGTTAGGCTTAGGGCTAGGGTTAGGGTTATGCCTAGGGTTAGGGTTCACAAAACCACAAAGCCAGGAGCTCCAGGGACACTGATCATGCGAAAGGCAGGCCAAGTTAAGCACGGCACATCCAAAACCTTGCTCCCTCTTCTTCTTTCTGCAAGGGTTAGGGTTAGGGGCTCGGGTTAGTGTTAGGGGTTAGGGTTAGGGGTAGGGTTAGGGTTAGGGTTTTGACTAGGGTTAGGATTGAGAAAACGACAAAGCCAGGGGACCCAGGCACACTAAGCATGCAAAAGGCAGGCCAAGTTGAGCGTAGCACATCCAAATCCCCTCTCCCTCTTCGTCATTCTGCTCGGAATTCACCACAGCCCAATGCCCGATTTCTGCCTCAGTCTAGGGTTAGGCTTAGGGCTAGGGTTAGGGTTATGCCTAGGGTTAGGGTTCAGAAAACCACAAAGCCAGGAGCTCCAGGGATACTCACCATGCAAAAGGCAGGCCAAGTTGAGTGTAGCACATCCAAATCCTTGCTCCCTCTACGTCATTCTGCTCGGAACTCACCACAGCCCAATGCCCGATATCTGCCTCAGTCTAGGGTTAGGCTTAGGGCTAGGGTTAGGGTTATGCCTAGGGTTAGGGTTCACAAAACCACAAAGCCAGGAGCTCCAGGGATACTCACCATGCAAAAGGCAGGCCAAGTTGAGCGTAGCACATCCAAATCCCCTCTCCCTCTTCGTCATTCTGCTCGGAACTCACCACAGCCCAATGCCCGATTTCTGCCTCAGTCTAGGGTTAGGCTTAGGGCTAGGGTTAGGGTTATGCCTAGGGTTAGGGTTCACAAAACCACAAAGCCAGGAGCTCCAGGGATACTCACCATGCAAAAGGCAGGCCAAGTTGAGCGTAGCACATCCAAATCATTGCTCCCTCTTTGTCATTCTGCTCGGAACTCACCACAGCCCCATGCTCGATTTCTGCCTCAGTCTAGGGTTAGGCTTAGGGCTAGGGTTAGGGTTATGCCTAGGGTTAGGGTTCAGAAAACCACAAAGCCAGGAGCTCCAGGGATACTCCCCATGCAAAAGGCAGGCCAAGTTGAGCGCAGCCAATCCAAATCCTTGCTCCCTCTTCGTCATTCTGCTCGGAACTCCCCACAGCCCAATGCCCGATTTCTGCCTCAGTCTAGGGTTAGGCTTAGGGCTAGGGTTAGGGTTATGCCTAGGGTTAGGGTTCAGAAAACCACAAAGCCAGGAGCTCCAGGGATACTCCCCATGCAAAAGGCAGGCCAAGTTGAGCGTAGCACATCCAAATCCTTGCTCCCTCTTTGTCATTCTGCTCAGAACTTCCGACAGCCCAATGCCAGATTACTGGCTCAGTCTAGGGTTAGGCTTAGGGCTAGGGTTAGGGTTATGCCTAGGGTTAGGGTTCACAAAACCACAAAGCCAGGAGCTCCAGGGACACTGATCATGCGAAAGGCAGGCCAAGTTAAGCACGGCACATCCAAAACCTTGCTCCCTCTTCTTCTTTCTGCAAGGGTTAGGGTTAGGGGCTCGGGTTAGTGTTAGGGGTTAGGGTTAGGGGTAGGGTTAGGGTTAGGGTTTTGACTAGGGTTAGGATTGAGAAAACCACAAAGCCAGGGGACCAAGGCACACTAAGCATGCAAAAGGCAGGCCAAGTTGAGCGTAGCACATCCAAATCCCCTCTCCCTCTTCGTCATTCTGCTCGGAATTCACCACAGCCCAATGCCCGATTTCTGCCTCAGTCTAGGGTTAGGCTTAGGGCTAGGGTTAGGGTTATGCCTAGGGTTAGGGTTCAGAAAACCACAAAGCCAGGAGCTCCAGGGATACTCACCATGCAAAAGGCAGGCCAAGTTGAGTGTAGCACATCCAAATCCTTGCTCCCTCTTCTTCATTCTGCTCGGAACTCACCACGGCCCAATGCCCGATGTCTGCCTCAGTCTAGGGTTAGGCTTAGGGCTAGGGTTAGGGTTATGCCTAGGGTTAGGGTTCACAAAACCACAAAGCCAGGAGCTCCAGGGATACTCACCATGCAAAAGGCAGGCCAAGTTGAGCGTAGCACATCCAAATCCCCTCTCCCTCTTCGTCATTCTGCTCGGAACTCACCACAGCCCAATGTCCGATTTCTGCCTCAGTCTAGGGTTAGGCTTAGGGCTAGGGTTAGGGTTATGCCTAGGGTTAGGGTTCACAAAACCACAAAGCCAGGAGCTCCAGGGATACTCACCATGCAAAAGGCAGGCCAAATTGAGCGTAGCACATCCAAATCATTGCTCCCTCTTTGTCATTCTGCTCGGAACTCACCACAGCCCCATGCCCGATTTCTGCCTCAGTCTAGGGTTAGGCTTAGGGCTAGGGTTAGGGTTATGCCTAGGGTTAGGGTTCAGAAAACCACAAAGCCAGGAGCTCCAGGGATACTCCCCATGCAAAAGGCAGGCCAAGTTGAGCGCAGCCAATCCAAATCCTTGCTCCCTCTTCGTCATTCTGCTCGGAACTCCCCACAGCCCAATGTCCGATTTCTGCCTCAGTCTAGGGTTAGGCTTAGGGCTAGGGTTAGGGTTATGCCTAGGGTTAGGGTTCACAAAACCACAAAGCCAGGAGCTCCAGGGATACTCACCATGCAAAAGGCAGGCCAAGTTGAGTGTAGCACATCCAAATCCCCTCTCCCTCTTCGTCATTCTGCTCGGAACTTCCCACAGCCCAATGCCAGATTACTGGCTCAGTCTAGGGTTAGGCTTAGGGCTAGGGTTAGGGTTATGCCTAGGGTTAGGGTTCACAAAACCACAAAGCCAGGAGCTCCAGGGATACCATGCAAAAGGCAGGCCAAGTTGAGCGTAGCACATCCAAATCCTTGCTCCCTCTTCTTCATTCTGCTCGGAACTCCCCACAGCCCAATGCCCGATTTCTGGCTCAGTCTAGGGTTAGGCTTAGGGCTAGGGTTAGGGTTATGCCTAGGGTTAGGGTTATGCCTAGGGTTAGGGTTCAGAAAACCACAAAGCCAGGAGCTCCAGGGATACTCACCATGCAAAAGGCAGGCCAAGTTGAGCGTAGCACATCCAAATCCCCTCTCCCTCTTCGTCATTCTGCTCGGAACTCACCACAGCCCAATGCCCGATTTCTGCCTCAGTCTAGGGTTAGGCTTAGGGCTAGGGTTAGGGTTATGCCTAGGGTTAGGGTTCACAAAACCACAAAGCCAGGAGCTCCAGGGATACTCACCATGCAAAAGGCAGGCCAAGTTGAGCGTAGCACATCCAAATCCCCTCTCCCTCTTTGTCATTCTGCTCGGAACTCACCACAGCCCAATGCCCGATTTCTGCCTCAGTCTAGGGTTAGGCTTAGGGCTAGGGTTAGGGTTATGCCTAGGGTTAGGGTTCACAAAACCACAAAGCCAGGAGCTCCAGAGATACTCCCCATGCAAAAGGCAGGCCAAGTTGAGCGTAGCACATCCAAATCCTTGCTCCCTCTTCGTCATTCTGCTCGGAACTCACCACAGCCCAATGCCCGATTTCTGCCTCAGTCTAGGGTTAGGTTTAGGGCTAGGGTTAGGGTTATGCCTAGGGTTAGGGTTCAGAAAACCACAAAGCCAGGAGCTCCAGGGATACTCCCCATGCAAAAGGCAGGCCAAGTTGAGTGTAGCACATCCAAATCCTTGCTCCCTCTTCGTCATTCTGCTCGGAACTCCCCACAGCCCAATGCCCGATTTCTGCCTCAGTCTAGGGTTAGGCTTAGGGCTAGGGTTAGGGTTATGCCTAGGGTTAGGGTTCAGAAAACCACAAAGCCAGGAGCTCCAGGGATACTCCCCATGCAAAAGGCAGGCCAAGTTGAGCGTAGCACATCCAAATCCTTGCTCCCTCTTTGTCATTCTGCTCGGAACTCACCACAGCCCAATGCCCGATTACTGCCTCAGTCTAGGGTTAAGCTTAGGGCTAGGGTTAGGGTTATGCCTAGGGTTAGGGTTCAGAAAACCACAAAGCCAGGAGCTCCAGGGATACTCCCCATGCAAAAGGCAGGCCAAGTTGAGCGCAGCCAATCCAAATCCTTGCTCCCTCTTCGTCATTCTGCTCGGAACTCCCCACAGCCCAATGCCCGATTTCTGCCTCAGTCTAGGGTTAGGCTTAGGGCTAGGGTTAGGGTTATGCCTAGGGTTAGGGTTCAGAAAACCACAAACCAGGAGCTCCAGGGACACTGATCATGCGAAAGGCAGGCCAAGTTAAGCACGGCACATCCAAAACCTTGCTCCCTCTTCTTCTTTCTGCAAGGGTTAGGGTTAGGGGCTCGGGTTAGGGTTAGGGGTTAGGGTTAGGGGTAGGGTTAGGGTTAGGGTTTTGACTAGGGTTAGGGTTCACAAAACCACAAAGCCAGGGGACCCAGGCACACTAAGCATGCAAAAGGCAGGCCAAGTTGAGCGTAGCACATCCAAATCCCCTCTCCCTCTTCGTCATTCTGCTCGGAACTCACCACAGCCCAATGCCCGATTTCTGCCTCAGTCTAGGGTTAGGCTTAAGGCTAGGGTTAGGGTTATGCCTAGGGTTAGGGTTATGCCTAGGGTTAGGGTTCAGAAAACCACAAAGCCAGGAGCTCCAGGGATACTCACCATGCAAAAGGCAGGCCAAGTTGAGCGTAGCACATCCAAATCCCCTCTCCCTCTTCGTCATTCTGCTCGGAACTCACCACAGCCCAATGCCCGATTACTGCCTCAGTCTAGGGTTAGGCTTAGGGCTAGGGTTAGGGTTATGCCTAGGGTTAGGGTTCACAAAACCACAAAGCCAGGAGCTCCAGGGATACTCACCATGCAAAAGGCAGGCCAAGTTGAGCGTAGCACATCCAAATCCCCTCTCCCTCTTTGTCATTCTCCTCGGAACTCCCCACAGCCCAATGCCCGATTACTGCCTCAGTCTAGGGTTAGGCTTAGGGCTAGGGTTAGGGTTATGCCTAGGGTTAGGGTTCAGAAAACCACAAAGCCAGGAGCTCCAGGGATACTCACCATGCAAAAGGCAGGCCAAGTTGAGCGTAGCACATCCAAATCCCCTCTCCCTCTTCGTCATTCTGCTCGGAACTCCCCACAGCCCAATGCCCGATTACTGCCTCAGTCTAGGGTTAGGCTTAGGGCTAGGGTTAGGGTTATGCCTAGGGTTAGGGTTCACAAAACCACAAAGCCAGGAGCTCCAGGGATACTCACCATGCAAAAGGCAGGCCAAGTTGAGCGTAGCACATCCAAATCCCCTCTCCCTCTTTGTCATTCTCCTCGGAACTCCCCACAGCCCCATGCCCGATTACTGGCTCAGTCTAGGGTTAGGCTTAGGGCTAGGGTTAGGGTTATGCCTAGGGTTAGGGTTCAGAAAACCACAAAGCCAGGAGCTCCAGGGATACTCACCATGCAAAAGGCTGGCCAAGTTGAGCGTAGCACATCCAAATCCTTGCTCCCTCTACGTCATTCTGCTCAGAACTTCCCACAGCCCAATGCCAGATTACTGGCTCAGTCTAGGGTTAGGCTTAGGGCTAGGGTTAGGGTTATGCCTAGGGTTAGGGTTCACAAAACCACAAAGCCAGGAGCTCCAGGGACACTGATCATGCGAAAGGCAGGCCAAGTTAAGCACGGCACATCCAAAACCTTGCTCCCTCTTCTTCTTTCTGCAAGGGTTAGGGTTAGGGGCTCGGGTTAGTGTTAGGGGTTAGGGTTAGGGGTAGGGTTAGGGTTAGGGTTTTGACTAGGGTTAGGATTGAGAAAACGACAAAGCCAGGGGACCCAGGCACACTAAGCATGCAAAAGGCAGGCCAAGTTGAGCGTAGCACATCCAAATCCCCTCTCCCTCTTCGTCATTCTGCTCGGAATTCACCACAGCCCAATGCCCGATTTCTGCCTCAGTCTAGGGTTAGGCTTAGGGCTAGGGTTAGGGTTATGCCTAGGGTTAGGGTTCAGAAAACCACAAAGCCAGGAGCTCCAGGGATACTCACCATGCAAAAGGCAGGCCAAGTTGAGTGTAGCACATCCAAATCCTTGCTCCCTCTACGTCATTCTGCTCGGAACTCACCACAGCCCAATGCCCGATATCTGCCTCAGTCTAGGGTTAGGCTTAGGGCTAGGGTTAGGGTTATGCCTAGGGTTAGGGTTCACAAAACCACAAAGCCAGGAGCTCCAGGGACACTGATCATGCGAAAGGCAGGCCAAGTTAAGCACGGCACATCCAAAACCTTGCTCCCTCTTCTTCTTTCTGCAAGGGTTAGGGTTAGGGGCTCGGGTTAGTGTTAGGGGTTAGGGTTAGGGGTAGGGTTAGGGTTAGGGTTTTGACTAGGGTTAGGATTGAGAAAACGACAAAGCCAGGGGACCCAGGCACACTAAGCATGCAAAAGGCAGGCCAAGTTGAGCGTAGCACATCCAAATCCCCTCTCCCTCTTCGTCATTCTGCTCGGAATTCACCACAGCCCAATGCCCGATTTCTGCCTCAGTCTAGGGTTAGGCTTAGGGCTAGGGTTAGGGTTATGCCTAGGGTTAGGGTTCAGAAAACCACAAAGCCAGGAGCTCCAGGGATACTCACCATGCAAAAGGCAGGCCAAGTTGAGTGTAGCACATCCAAATCCTTGCTCCCTCTACGTCATTCTGCTCGGAACTCACCACAGCCCAATGCCCGATATCTGCCTCAGTCTAGGGTTAGGCTTAGGGCTAGGGTTAGGGTTATGCCTAGGGTTAGGGTTCACAAAACCACAAAGCCAGGAGCTCCAGGGATACTCCCCATGCAAAAGGCAGGCCAAGTTGAGCGTAGCACATCCAAATCCCCTCTCCCTCTTCGTCATTCTGCTCGGAACTCACCACAGCCCAATGCCCGATTTCTGCCTCAGTCTAGGGTTAGGCTTAGGGCTAGGGTTAGGGTTATGCCTAGGGTTAGGGTTCACAAAACCACAAAGCCAGGAGCTCCAGGGATACTCACCATGCAAAAGGCAGGCCAAGTTGAGCGTAGCACATCCAAATCATTGCTCCCTCTTTGTCATTCTGCTCGGAACTCACCACAGCCCCATGCTCGATTTCTGCCTCAGTCTAGGGTTAGGCTTAGGGCTAGGGTTAGGGTTATGCCTAGGGTTAGGGTTCAGAAAACCACAAAGCCAGGAGCTCCAGGGATACTCCCCATGCAAAAGGCAGGCCAAGTTGAGCGCAGCCAATCCAAATCCTTGCTCCCTCTTCGTCATTCTGCTCGGAACTCCCCACAGCCCAATGCCCGATTTCTGCCTCAGTCTAGGGTTAGGCTTAGGGCTAGGGTTAGGGTTATGCCTAGGGTTAGGGTTCAGAAAACCACAAAGCCAGGAGCTCCAGGGATACTCCCCATGCAAAAGGCAGGCCAAGTTGAGCGTAGCACATCCAAATCCTTGCTCCCTCTTTGTCATTCTGCTCAGAACTTCCGACAGCCCAATGCCAGATTACTGGCTCAGTCTAGGGTTAGGCTTAGGGCTAGGGTTAGGGTTATGCCTAGGGTTAGGGTTCACAAAACCACAAAGCCAGGAGCTCCAGGGACACTGATCATGCGAAAGGCAGGCCAAGTTAAGCACGGCACATCCAAAACCTTGCTCCCTCTTCTTCTTTCTGCAAGGGTTAGGGTTAGGGGCTCGGGTTAGTGTTAGGGGTTAGGGTTAGGGGTAGGGTTAGGGTTAGGGTTTTGACTAGGGTTAGGATTGAGAAAACCACAAAGCCAGGGGACCAAGGCACACTAAGCATGCAAAAGGCAGGCCAAGTTGAGCGTAGCACATCCAAATCCCCTCTCCCTCTTCGTCATTCTGCTCGGAATTCACCACAGCCCAATGCCCGATTTCTGCCTCAGTCTAGGGTTAGGCTTAGGGCTAGGGTTAGGGTTATGCCTAGGGTTAGGGTTCAGAAAACCACAAAGCCAGGAGCTCCAGGGATACTCACCATGCAAAAGGCAGGCCAAGTTGAGTGTAGCACATCCAAATCCTTGCTCCCTCTTCTTCATTCTGCTCGGAACTCACCACGGCCCAATGCCCGATGTCTGCCTCAGTCTAGGGTTAGGCTTAGGGCTAGGGTTAGGGTTATGCCTAGGGTTAGGGTTCACAAAACCACAAAGCCAGGAGCTCCAGGGATACTCACCATGCAAAAGGCAGGCCAAGTTGAGCGTAGCACATCCAAATCCCCTCTCCCTCTTCGTCATTCTGCTCGGAACTCACCACAGCCCAATGTCCGATTTCTGCCTCAGTCTAGGGTTAGGCTTAGGGCTAGGGTTAGGGTTATGCCTAGGGTTAGGGTTCACAAAACCACAAAGCCAGGAGCTCCAGGGATACTCACCATGCAAAAGGCAGGCCAAATTGAGCGTAGCACATCCAAATCATTGCTCCCTCTTTGTCATTCTGCTCGGAACTCACCACAGCCCCATGCCCGATTTCTGCCTCAGTCTAGGGTTAGGCTTAGGGCTAGGGTTAGGGTTATGCCTAGGGTTAGGGTTCAGAAAACCACAAAGCCAGGAGCTCCAGGGATACTCCCCATGCAAAAGGCAGGCCAAGTTGAGCGCAGCCAATCCAAATCCTTGCTCCCTCTTCGTCATTCTGCTCGGAACTCCCCACAGCCCAATGTCCGATTTCTGCCTCAGTCTAGGGTTAGGCTTAGGGCTAGGGTTAGGGTTATGCCTAGGGTTAGGGTTCAGAAAACCACAAAGCCAGGAGCTCCAGGGATACTCACCATGCAAAAGGCAGGCCAAGTTGAGTGTAGCACATCCAAATCCCCTCTCCCTCTTCGTCATTCTGCTCGGAACTTCCCACAGCCCAATGCCAGATTACTGGCTCAGTCTAGGGTTAGGCTTAGGGCTAGGGTTAGGGTTATGCCTAGGGTTAGGGTTCACAAAACCACAAAGCCAGGAGCTCCAGGGATACCATGCAAAAGGCAGGCCAAGTTGAGCGTAGCACATCCAAATCCTTGCTCCCTCTTCTTCATTCTGCTCGGAACTCCCCACAGCCCAATGCCCGATTTCTGGCTCAGTCTAGGGTTAGGCTTAGGGCTAGGGTTAGGGTTATGCCTAGGGTTAGGGTTATGCCTAGGGTTAGGGTTCAGAAAACCACAAAGCCAGGAGCTCCAGGGATACTCACCATGCAAAAGGCAGGCCAAGTTGAGCGTAGCACATCCAAATCCCCTCTCCCTCTTCGTCATTCTGCTCGGAACTCACCACAGCCCAATGCCCGATTTCTGCCTCAGTCTAGGGTTAGGCTTAGGGCTAGGGTTAGGGTTATGCCTAGGGTTAGGGTTCACAAAACCACAAAGCCAGGAGCTCCAGGGATACTCACCATGCAAAAGGCAGGCCAAGTTGAGCGTAGCACATCCAAATCCCCTCTCCCTCTTTGTCATTCTGCTCGGAACTCACCACAGCCCAATGCCCGATTTCTGCCTCAGTCTAGGGTTAGGCTTAGGGCTAGGGTTAGGGTTATGCCTAGGGTTAGGGTTCACAAAACCACAAAGCCAGGAGCTCCAGAGATACTCCCCATGCAAAAGGCAGGCCAAGTTGAGCGTAGCACATCCAAATCCTTGCTCCCTCTTCGTCATTCTGCTCGGAACTCACAACAGCCCAATGCCCGATTTCTGCCTCAGTCTAGGGTTAGGTTTAGGGCTAGGGTTAGGGTTATGCCTAGGGTTAGGGTTCAGAAAACCACAAAGCCAGGAGCTCCAGGGATACTCACCATGCAAAAGGCAGGCCAAGTTGAGTGTAGCACATCCAAATCCTTGCTCCCTCTTCGTCATTCTGCTCGGAACTCACCACAGCCCAATGCCCGATTTCTGCCTCAGTCTAGGGTTAGGCTTAGGGCTAGGGTTAGGGTTATGCCTAGGGTTAGGGTTCACAAAACCACAAAGCCAGGAGCTCCAGGGATACTCCCCATGCAAAAGGCAGGCCAAGTTGAGCGTAGCACATCCAAATCCTTGCTCCCTCTTTGTCATTCTGCTCGGAACTCACCACAGCCCAATGCCCGATTACTGCCTCAGTCTAGGGTTAAGCTTAGGGCTAGGGTTAGGGTTATGCCTAGGGTTAGGGTTCAGAAAACCACAAAGCCAGGAGCTCCAGGGATACTCCCCATGCAAAAGGCAGGCCAAGTTGAGCGCAGCCAATCCAAATCCTTGCTCCCTCTTCGTCATTCTGCTCGGAACTCCCCACAGCCCAATGCCCGATTTCTGCCTCAGTCTAGGGTTAGGCTTAGGGCTAGGGTTAGGGTTATGCCTAGGGTTAGGGTTCACAAAACCACAAAGCCAGGAGCTCCAGGGATACTCACCATGCAAAAGGCTGGCCAAGTTGAGCGTAGCACATCCAAATCCTTGCTCCCTCTACGTCATTCTGCTCAGAACTTCCCACAGCCCAATGCCAGATTACTGGCTCAGTCTAGGGTTAGGCTTAGGGCTAGGGTTAGGGTTATGCCTAGGGTTAGGGTTCACAAAACCACAAAGCCAGGAGCTCCAGGGACACTGATCATGCGAAAGGCAGGCCAAGTTAAGCACGGCACATCCAAAACCTTGCTCCCTCTTCTTCTTTCTGCAAGGGTTAGGGTTAGGGGCTCGGGTTAGTGTTAGGGGTTAGGGTTAGGGGTAGGGTTAGGGTTAGGGTTTTGACTAGGGTTAGGATTGAGAAAACGACAAAGCCAGGGGACCCAGGCACACTAAGCATGCAAAAGGCAGGCCAAGTTGAGCGTAGCACATCCAAATCCCCTCTCCCTCTTCGTCATTCTGCTCGGAATTCACCACAGCCCAATGCCCGATTTCTGCCTCAGTCTAGGGTTAGGCTTAGGGCTAGGGTTAGGGTTATGCCTAGGGTTAGGGTTCAGAAAACCACAAAGCCAGGAGCTCCAGGGATACTCACCATGCAAAAGGCAGGCCAAGTTGAGTGTAGCACATCCAAATCCTTGCTCCCTCTACGTCATTCTGCTCGGAACTCACCACAGCCCAATGCCCGATATCTGCCTCAGTCTAGGGTTAGGCTTAGGGCTAGGGTTAGGGTTATGCCTAGGGTTAGGGTTCACAAAACCACAAAGCCAGGAGCTCCAGGGATACTCACCATGCAAAAGGCAGGCCAAGTTGAGCGTAGCACATCCAAATCCCCTCTCCCTCTTCGTCATTCTGCTCGGAACTCACCACAGCCCAATGCCCGATTTCTGCCTCAGTCTAGGGTTAGGCTTAGGGCTAGGGTTAGGGTTATGCCTAGGGTTAGGGTTCACAAAACCACAAAGCCAGGAGCTCCAGGGATACTCACCATGCAAAAGGCAGGCCAAGTTGAGCGTAGCACATCCAAATCATTGCTCCCTCTTTGTCATTCTGCTCGGAACTCACCACAGCCCCATGCTCGATTTCTGCCTCAGTCTAGGGTTAGGCTTAGGGCTAGGGTTAGGGTTATGCCTAGGGTTAGGGTTCAGAAAACCACAAAGCCAGGAGCTCCAGGGATACTCCCCATGCAAAAGGCAGGCCAAGTTGAGCGCAGCCAATCCAAATCCTTGCTCCCTCTTCGTCATTCTGCTCGGAACTCCCCACAGCCCAATGCCCGATTTCTGCCTCAGTCTAGGGTTAGGCTTAGGGCTAGGGTTAGGGTTATGCCTAGGGTTAGGGTTCAGAAAACCACAAAGCCAGGAGCTCCAGGGATACTCCCCATGCAAAAGGCAGGCCAAGTTGAGCGTAGCACATCCAAATCCTTGCTCCCTCTTTGTCATTCTGCTCAGAACTTCCGACAGCCCAATGCCAGATTACTGGCTCAGTCTAGGGTTAGGCTTAGGGCTAGGGTTAGGGTTATGCCTAGGGTTAGGGTTCACAAAACCACAAAGCCAGGAGCTCCAGGGACACTGATCATGCGAAAGGCAGGCCAAGTTAAGCACGGCACATCCAAAACCTTGCTCCCTCTTCTTCTTTCTGCAAGGGTTAGGGTTAGGGGCTCGGGTTAGTGTTAGGGGTTAGGGTTAGGGGTAGGGTTAGGGTTAGGGTTTTGACTAGGGTTAGGATTGAGAAAACCACAAAGCCAGGGGACCAAGGCACACTAAGCATGCAAAAGGCAGGCCAAGTTGAGCGTAGCACATCCAAATCCCCTCTCCCTCTTCGTCATTCTGCTCGGAATTCACCACAGCCCAATGCCCGATTTCTGCCTCAGTCTAGGGTTAGGCTTAGGGCTAGGGTTAGGGTTATGCCTAGGGTTAGGGTTCAGAAAACCACAAAGCCAGGAGCTCCAGGGATACTCACCATGCAAAAGGCAGGCCAAGTTGAGTGTAGCACATCCAAATCCTTGCTCCCTCTTCTTCATTCTGCTCGGAACTCACCACGGCCCAATGCCCGATGTCTGCCTCAGTCTAGGGTTAGGCTTAGGGCTAGGGTTAGGGTTATGCCTAGGGTTAGGGTTCACAAAACCACAAAGCCAGGAGCTCCAGGGATACTCACCATGCAAAAGGCAGGCCAAGTTGAGCGTAGCACATCCAAATCCCCTCTCCCTCTTCGTCATTCTGCTCCGAACTCACCACAGCCCAATGTCCGATTTCTGCCTCAGTCTAGGGTTAGGCTTAGGGCTAGGGTTAGGGTTATGCCTAGGGTTAGGGTTCACAAAACCACAAAGCCAGGAGCTCCAGGGATACTCACCATGCAAAAGGCAGGCCAAATTGAGCGTAGCACATCCAAATCATTGCTCCCTCTTTGTCATTCTGCTCGGAACTCACCACAGCCCCATGCCCGATTTCTGCCTCAGTCTAGGGTTAGGCTTAGGGCTAGGGTTAGGGTTATGCCTAGGGTTAGGGTTCAGAAAACCACAAAGCCAGGAGCTCCAGGGATACTCCCCATGCAAAAGGCAGGCCAAGTTGAGCGCAGCCAATCCAAATCCTTGCTCCCTCTTCGTCATTCTGCTCGGAACTCCCCACAGCCCAATGTCCGATTTCTGCCTCAGTCTAGGGTTAGGCTTAGGGCTAGGGTTAGGGTTATGCCTAGGGTTAGGGTTCAGAAAACCACAAAGCCAGGAGCTCCAGGGATACTCACCATGCAAAAGGCAGGCCAAGTTGAGTGTAGCACATCCAAATCCCCTCTCCCTCTTCGTCATTCTGCTCGGAACTTCCCACAGCCCAATGCCAGATTACTGGCTCAGTCTAGGGTTAGGCTTAGGGCTAGGGTTAGGGTTATGCCTAGGGTTAGGGTTCACAAAACCACAAAGCCAGGAGCTCCAGGGATACCATGCAAAAGGCAGGCCAAGTTGAGCGTAGCACATCCAAATCCTTGCTCCCTCTTCTTCATTCTGCTCGGAACTCCCCACAGCCCAATGCCCGATTTCTGGCTCAGTCTAGGGTTAGGCTTAGGGCTAGGGTTAGGGTTATGCCTAGGGTTAGGGTTATGCCTAGGGTTAGGGTTCAGAAAACCACAAAGCCAGGAGCTCCAGGGATACTCACCATGCAAAAGGCAGGCCAAGTTGAGCGTAGCACATCCAAATCCCCTCTCCCTCTTCGTCATTCTGCTCGGAACTCACCACAGCCCAATGCCCGATTTCTGCCTCAGTCTAGGGTTAGGCTTAGGGCTAGGGTTAGGGTTATGCCTAGGGTTAGGGTTCACAAAACCACAAAGCCAGGAGCTCCAGGGATACTCACCATGCAAAAGGCAGGCCAAGTTGAGCGTAGCACATCCAAATCCCCTCTCCCTCTTTGTCATTCTGCTCGGAACTCACCACAGCCCAATGCCCGATTTCTGCCTCAGTCTAGGGTTAGGCTTAGGGCTAGGGTTAGGGTTATGCCTAGGGTTAGGGTTCACAAAACCACAAAGCCAGGAGCTCCAGAGATACTCCCCATGCAAAAGGCAGGCCAAGTTGAGCGTAGCACATCCAAATCCTTGCTCCCTCTTCGTCATTCTGCTCGGAACTCACCACAGCCCAATGCCCGATTTCTGCCTCAGTCTAGGGTTAGGTTTAGGGCTAGGGTTAGGGTTATGCCTAGGGTTAGGGTTCAGAAAACCACAAAGCCAGGAGCTCCAGGGATACTCCCCATGCAAAAGGCAGGCCAAGTTGAGTGTAGCACATCCAAATCCTTGCTCCCTCTTCGTCATTCTGCTCGGAACTCACCACAGCCCAATGCCCGATTTCTGCCTCAGTCTAGGGTTAGGCTTAGGGCTAGGGTTAGGGTTATGCCTAGGGTTAGGGTTCACAAAACCACAAAGCCAGGAGCTCCAGGGATACTCCCCATGCAAAAGGCAGGCCAAGTTGAGCGTAGCACATCCAAATCCTTGCTCCCTCTTTGTCATTCTGCTCGGAACTCACCACAGCCCAATGCCCGATTACTGCCTCAGTCTAGGGTTAAGCTTAGGGCTAGGGTTAGGGTTATGCCTAGGGTTAGGGTTCAGAAAACCACAAAGCCAGGAGCTCCAGGGATACTCCCCATGCAAAAGGCAGGCCAAGTTGAGCGCAGCCAATCCAAATCCTTGCTCCCTCTTCGTCATTCTGCTCGGAACTCCCCACAGCCCAATGCCCGATTTCTGCCTCAGTCTAGGGTTAGGCTTAGGGCTAGGGTTAGGGTTATGCCTAGGGTTAGGGTTCAGAAAACCACAAACCAGGAGCTCCAGGGACACTGATCATGCGAAAGGCAGGCCAAGTTAAGCACGGCACATCCAAAACCTTGCTCCCTCTTCTTCTTTCTGCAAGGGTTAGGGTTAGGGGCTCGGGTTAGGGTTAGGGGTTAGGGTTAGGGGTAGGGTTAGGGTTAGGGTTTTGACTAGGGTTAGGGTTCACAAAACCACAAAGCCAGGGGACCCAGGCACACTAAGCATGCAAAAGGCAGGCCAAGTTGAGCGTAGCACATCCAAATCCCCTCTCCCTCTTCGTCATTCTGCTCGGAACTCACCACAGCCCAATGCCCGATTTCTGCCTCAGTCTAGGGTTAGGCTTAAGGCTAGGGTTAGGGTTATGCCTAGGGTTAGGGTTATGCCTAGGGTTAGGGTTCAGAAAACCACAAAGCCAGGAGCTCCAGGGATACTCACCATGCAAAAGGCAGGCCAAGTTGAGCGTAGCACATCCAAATCCCCTCTCCCTCTTCGTCATTCTGCTCGGAACTCACCACAGCCCAATGCCCGATTACTGCCTCAGTCTAGGGTTAGGCTTAGGGCTAGGGTTAGGGTTATGCCTAGGGTTAGGGTTCACAAAACCACAAAGCCAGGAGCTCCAGGGATACTCACCATGCAAAAGGCAGGCCAAGTTGAGCGTAGCACATCCAAATCCCCTCTCCCTCTTTGTCATTCTCCTCGGAACTCCCCACAGCCCAATGCCCGATTACTGCCTCAGTCTAGGGTTAGGCTTAGGGCTAGGGTTAGGGTTATGCCTAGGGTTAGGGTTCACAAAACCACAAAGCCAGGAGCTCCAGGGATACTCCCCATGCAAAAGGCAGGCCACGTTGAGCGTAGCACATCCAAATCCCCTCTCCCTCTTTGTCATTCTCCTCGGAACTCCCCACAGCCCAATGCCCGATTACTGGCTCAGTCTAGGGTTAGGCTTAGGGCTAGGGTTAGGGTTATGCCTAGGGTTAGGGTTCAGAAAACCACAAAGCCAGGAGCTCCAGGGATACTCACCATGCAAAAGGCAGGCCAAGTTGAGCGTAGCACATCCAAATCCCCTCTCCCTCTTCGTCATTCTGCTCGGAACTCACCACAGCCCAATGCCCGATTACTGCCTCAGTCTAGGGTTAGGCTTAGGGCTAGGGTTAGGGTTATGCCTAGGGTTAGGGTTCACAAAACCACAAAGCCAGGAGCTCCAGGGATACTCACCATGCAAAAGGCAGGCCAAGTTGAGCGTAGCACATCCAAATCCCCTCTCCCTCTTTGTCATTCTCCTCGGAACTCCCCACAGCCCAATGCCCGATTACTGGCTCTGTCTAGGGTTAGGCTTAGGGCTAGGGTTAGGGTTATGCCTAGGGTTAGGGTTCAGAAAACCACAAAGCCAGGAGCTCCAGGGATACTCACCATGCAAAAGGCTGGCCAAGTTGAGCGTAGCACATCCAAATCCTTGCTCCCTCTACGTCATTCTGCTCAGAACTTCCCACAGCCCAATGCCAGATTACTGGCTCAGTCTAGGGTTAGGCTTAGGGCTAGGGTTAGGGTTATGCCTAGGGTTAGGGTTCACAAAACCACAAAGCCAGGAGCTCCAGGGACACTGATCATGCGAAAGGCAGGCCAAGTTAAGCACGGCACATCCAAAACCTTGCTCCCTCTTCTTCTTTCTGCAAGGGTTAGGGTTAGGGGCTCGGGTTAGTGTTAGGGGTTAGGGTTAGGGGTAGGGTTAGGGTTAGGGTTTTGACTAGGGTTAGGATTGAGAAAACGACAAAGCCAGGGGACCCAGGCACACTAAGCATGCAAAAGGCAGGCCAAGTTGAGCGTAGCACATCCAAATCCCCTCTCCCTCTTCGTCATTCTGCTCGGAATTCACCACAGCCCAATGCCCGATTTCTGCCTCAGTCTAGGGTTAGGCTTAGGGCTAGGGTTAGGGTTATGCCTAGGGTTAGGGTTCAGAAAACCACAAAGCCAGGAGCTCCAGGGATACTCACCATGCAAAAGGCAGGCCAAGTTGAGTGTAGCACATCCAAATCCTTGCTCCCTCTACGTCATTCTGCTCGGAACTCACCACAGCCCAATGCCCGATATCTGCCTCAGTCTAGGGTTAGGCTTAGGGCTAGGGTTAGGGTTATGCCTAGGGTTAGGGTTCACAAAACCACAAAGCCAGGAGCTCCAGGGATACTCACCATGCAAAAGGCAGGCCAAGTTGAGCGTAGCACATCCAAATCCCCTCTCCCTCTTCGTCATTCTGCTCGGAACTCACCACAGCCCAATGCCCGATTTCTGCCTCAGTCTAGGGTTAGGCTTAGGGCTAGGGTTAGGGTTATGCCTAGGGTTAGGGTTCACAAAACCACAAAGCCAGGAGCTCCAGGGATACTCACCATGCAAAAGGCAGGCCAAGTTGAGCGTAGCACATCCAAATCATTGCTCCCTCTTTGTCATTCTGCTCGGAACTCACCACAGCCCCATGCTCGATTTCTGCCTCAGTCTAGGGTTAGGCTTAGGGCTAGGGTTAGGGTTATGCCTAGGGTTAGGGTTCACAAAACCACAAAGCCAGGAGCTCCAGGGATACTCCCCATGCAAAAGGCAGGCCAAGTTGAGCGCAGCCAATCCAAATCCTTGCTCCCTCTTCGTCATTCTGCTCGGAACTCCCCACAGCCCAATGCCCGATTTCTGCCTCAGTCTAGGGTTAGGCTTAGGGCTAGGGTTAGGGTTATGCCTAGGGTTAGGGTTCAGAAAACCACAAAGCCAGGAGCTCCAGGGATACTCCCCATGCAAAAGGCAGGCCAAGTTGAGCGTAGCACATCCAAATCCTTGCTCCCTCTTTGTCATTCTGCTCAGAACTTCCGACAGCCCAATGCCAGATTACTGGCTCAGTCTAGGGTTAGGCTTAGGGCTAGGGTTAGGGTTATGCCTAGGGTTAGGGTTCACAAAACCACAAAGCCAGGAGCTCCAGGGACACTGATCATGCGAAAGGCAGGCCAAGTTAAGCACGGCACATCCAAAACCTTGCTCCCTCTTCTTCTTTCTGCAAGGGTTAGGGTTAGGGGCTCGGGTTAGTGTTAGGGGTTAGGGTTAGGGGTAGGGTTAGGGTTAGGGTTTTGACTAGGGTTAGGATTGAGAAAACCACAAAGCCAGGGGACCAAGGCACACTAAGCATGCAAAAGGCAGGCCAAGTTGAGCGTAGCACATCCAAATCCCCTCTCCCTCTTCGTCATTCTGCTCGGAATTCACCACAGCCCAATGCCCGATTTCTGCCTCAGTCTAGGGTTAGGCTTAGGGCTAGGGTTAGGGTTATGCCTAGGGTTAGGGTTCAGAAAACCACAAAGCCAGGAGCTCCAGGGATACTCACCATGCAAAAGGCAGGCCAAGTTGAGTGTAGCACATCCAAATCCTTGCTCCCTCTTCTTCATTCTGCTCGGAACTCACCACGGCCCAATGCCCGATGTCTGCCTCAGTCTAGGGTTAGGCTTAGGGCTAGGGTTAGGGTTATGCCTAGGGTTAGGGTTCACAAAACCACAAAGCCAGGAGCTCCAGGGATACTCACCATGCAAAAGGCAGGCCAAGTTGAGCGTAGCACATCCAAATCCCCTCTCCCTCTTCGTCATTCTGCTCGGAACTCACCACAGCCCAATGTCCGATTTCTGCCTCAGTCTAGGGTTAGGCTTAGGGCTAGGGTTAGGGTTATGCCTAGGGTTAGGGTTCACAAAACCACAAAGCCAGGAGCTCCAGGGATACTCACCATGCAAAAGGCAGGCCAAATTGAGCGTAGCACATCCAAATCATTGCTCCCTCTTTGTCATTCTGCTCGGAACTCACCACAGCCCCATGCCCGATTTCTGCCTCAGTCTAGGGTTAGGCTTAGGGCTAGGGTTAGGGTTATGCCTAGGGTTAGGGTTCAGAAAACCACAAAGCCAGGAGCTCCAGGGATACTCCCCATGCAAAAGGCAGGCCAAGTTGAGCGCAGCCAATCCAAATCCTTGCTCCCTCTTCGTCATTCTGCTCGGAACTCCCCACAGCCCAATGTCCGATTTCTGCCTCAGTCTAGGGTTAGGCTTAGGGCTAGGGTTAGGGTTATGCCTAGGGTTAGGGTTCACAAAACCACAAAGCCAGGAGCTCCAGGGATACTCACCATGCAAAAGGCAGGCCAAGTTGAGTGTAGCACATCCAAATCCCCTCTCCCTCTTCGTCATTCTGCTCGGAACTTCCCACAGCCCAATGCCAGATTACTGGCTCAGTCTAGGGTTAGGCTTAGGGCTAGGGTTAGGGTTATGCCTAGGGTTAGGGTTCACAAAACCACAAAGCCAGGAGCTCCAGGGATACCATGCAAAAGGCAGGCCAAGTTGAGCGTAGCACATCCAAATCCTTGCTCCCTCTTCTTCATTCTGCTCGGAACTCCCCACAGCCCAATGCCCGATTTCTGGCTCAGTCTAGGGTTAGGCTTAGGGCTAGGGTTAGGGTTATGCCTAGGGTTAGGGTTATGCCTAGGGTTAGGGTTCAGAAAACCACAAAGCCAGGAGCTCCAGGGATACTCACCATGCAAAAGGCAGGCCAAGTTGAGCGTAGCACATCCAAATCCCCTCTCCCTCTTCGTCATTCTGCTCGGAACTCACCACAGCCCAATGCCCGATTTCTGCCTCAGTCTAGGGTTAGGCTTAGGGCTAGGGTTAGGGTTATGCCTAGGGTTAGGGTTCACAAAACCACAAAGCCAGGAGCTCCAGGGATACTCACCATGCAAAAGGCAGGCCAAGTTGAGCGTAGCACATCCAAATCCCCTCTCCCTCTTTGTCATTCTGCTCGGAACTCACCACAGCCCAATGCCCGATTTCTGCCTCAGTCTAGGGTTAGGCTTAGGGCTAGGGTTAGGGTTATGCCTAGGGTTAGGGTTCACAAAACCACAAAGCCAGGAGCTCCAGAGATACTCCCCATGCAAAAGGCAGGCCAAGTTGAGCGTAGCACATCCAAATCCTTGCTCCCTCTTCGTCATTCTGCTCGGAACTCACCACAGCCCAATGCCCGATTTCTGCCTCAGTCTAGGGTTAGGTTTAGGGCTAGGGTTAGGGTTATGCCTAGGGTTAGGGTTCAGAAAACCACAAAGCCAGGAGCTCCAGGGATACTCCCCATGCAAAAGGCAGGCCAAGTTGAGTGTAGCACATCCAAATCCTTGCTCCCTCTTCGTCATTCTGCTCGGAACTCCCCACAGCCCAATGCCCGATTTCTGCCTCAGTCTAGGGTTAGGCTTAGGGCTAGGGTTAGGGTTATGCCTAGGGTTAGGGTTCAGAAAACCACAAAGCCAGGAGCTCCAGGGATACTCCCCATGCAAAAGGCAGGCCAAGTTGAGCGTAGCACATCCAAATCCTTGCTCCCTCTTTGTCATTCTGCTCGGAACTCACCACAGCCCAATGCCCGATTACTGCCTCAGTCTAGGGTTAAGCTTAGGGCTAGGGTTAGGGTTATGCCTAGGGTTAGGGTTCAGAAAACCACAAAGCCAGGAGCTCCAGGGATACTCCCCATGCAAAAGGCAGGCCAAGTTGAGCGCAGCCAATCCAAATCCTTGCTCCCTCTTCGTCATTCTGCTCGGAACTCCCCACAGCCCAATGCCCGATTTCTGCCTCAGTCTAGGGTTAGGCTTAGGGCTAGGGTTAGGGTTATGCCTAGGGTTAGGGTTCAGAAAACCACAAACCAGGAGCTCCAGGGACACTGATCATGCGAAAGGCAGGCCAAGTTAAGCACGGCACATCCAAAACCTTGCTCCCTCTTCTTCTTTCTGCAAGGGTTAGGGTTAGGGGCTCGGGTTAGGGTTAGGGGTTAGGGTTAGGGGTAGGGTTAGGGTTAGGGTTTTGACTAGGGTTAGGGTTCACAAAACCACAAAGCCAGGGGACCCAGGCACACTAAGCATGCAAAAGGCAGGCCAAGTTGAGCGTAGCACATCCAAATCCCCTCTCCCTCTTCGTCATTCTGCTCGGAACTCACCACAGCCCAATGCCCGATTTCTGCCTCAGTCTAGGGTTAGGCTTAAGGCTAGGGTTAGGGTTATGCCTAGGGTTAGGGTTATGCCTAGGGTTAGGGTTCAGAAAACCACAAAGCCAGGAGCTCCAGGGATACTCACCATGCAAAAGGCAGGCCAAGTTGAGCGTAGCACATCCAAATCCCCTCTCCCTCTTCGTCATTCTGCTCGGAACTCACCACAGCCCAATGCCCGATTACTGCCTCAGTCTAGGGTTAGGCTTAGGGCTAGGGTTAGGGTTATGCCTAGGGTTAGGGTTCACAAAACCACAAAGCCAGGAGCTCCAGGGATACTCACCATGCAAAAGGCAGGCCAAGTTGAGCGTAGCACATCCAAATCCCCTCTCCCTCTTTGTCATTCTCCTCGGAACTCCCCACAGCCCAATGCCCGATTACTGCCTCAGTCTAGGGTTAGGCTTAGGGCTAGGGTTAGGGTTATGCCTAGGGTTAGGGTTCAGAAAACCACAAAGCCAGGAGCTCCAGGGATACTCACCATGCAAAAGGCAGGCCAAGTTGAGCGTAGCACATCCAAATCCCCTCTCCCTCTTCGTCATTCTGCTCGGAACTCCCCACAGCCCAATGCCCGATTACTGCCTCAGTCTAGGGTTAGGCTTAGGGCTAGGGTTAGGGTTATGCCTAGGGTTAGGGTTCACAAAACCACAAAGCCAGGAGCTCCAGGGATACTCACCATGCAAAAGGCAGGCCAAGTTGAGCGTAGCACATCCAAATCCCCTCTCCCTCTTTGTCATTCTCCTCGGAACTCCCCACAGCCCAATGCCCGATTACTGGCTCAGTCTAGGGTTAGGCTTAGGGCTAGGGTTAGGGTTATGCCTAGGGTTAGGGTTCACAAAACCACAAAGCCAGGAGCTCCAGGGATACTCACCATGCAAAAGGCTGGCCAAGTTGAGCGTAGCACATCCAAATCCTTGCTCCCTCTACGTCATTCTGCTCAGAACTTCCCACAGCCCAATGCCAGATTACTGGCTCAGTCTAGGGTTAGGCTTAGGGCTAGGGTTAGGGTTATGCCTAGGGTTAGGGTTCACAAAACCACAAAGCCAGGAGCTCCAGGGACACTGATCATGCGAAAGGCAGGCCAAGTTAAGCACGGCACATCCAAAACCTTGCTCCCTCTTCTTCTTTCTGCAAGGGTTAGGGTTAGGGGCTCGGGTTAGTGTTAGGGGTTAGGGTTAGGGGTAGGGTTAGGGTTAGGGTTTTGACTAGGGTTAGGATTGAGAAAACGACAAAGCCAGGGGACCCAGGCACACTAAGCATGCAAAAGGCAGGCCAAGTTGAGCGTAGCACATCCAAATCCCCTCTCCCTCTTCGTCATTCTGCTCGGAATTCACCACAGCCCAATGCCCGATTTCTGCCTCAGTCTAGGGTTAGGCTTAGGGCTAGGGTTAGGGTTATGCCTAGGGTTAGGGTTCAGAAAACCACAAAGCCAGGAGCTCCAGGGATACTCACCATGCAAAAGGCAGGCCAAGTTGAGTGTAGCACATCCAAATCCTTGCTCCCTCTACGTCATTCTGCTCGGAACTCACCACAGCCCAATGCCCGATATCTGCCTCAGTCTAGGGTTAGGCTTAGGGCTAGGGTTAGGGTTATGCCTAGGGTTAGGGTTCACAAAACCACAAAGCCAGGAGCTCCAGGGATACTCACCATGCAAAAGGCAGGCCAAGTTGAGCGTAGCACATCCAAATCCCCTCTCCCTCTTCGTCATTCTGCTCGGAACTCACCACAGCCCAATGCCCGATTTCTGCCTCAGTCTAGGGTTAGGCTTAGGGCTAGGGTTAGGGTTATGCCTAGGGTTAGGGTTCACAAAACCACAAAGCCAGGAGCTCCAGGGATACTCACCATGCAAAAGGCAGGCCAAGTTGAGCGTAGCACATCCAAATCATTGCTCCCTCTTTGTCATTCTGCTCGGAACTCACCACAGCCCCATGCTCGATTTCTGCCTCAGTCTAGGGTTAGGCTTAGGGCTAGGGTTAGGGTTATGCCTAGGGTTAGGGTTCAGAAAACCACAAAGCCAGGAGCTCCAGGGATACTCCCCATGCAAAAGGCAGGCCAAGTTGAGCGCAGCCAATCCAAATCCTTGCTCCCTCTTCGTCATTCTGCTCGGAACTCCCCACAGCCCAATGCCCGATTTCTGCCTCAGTCTAGGGTTAGGCTTAGGGCTAGGGTTAGGGTTATGCCTAGGGTTAGGGTTCAGAAAACCACAAAGCCAGGAGCTCCAGGGATACTCCCCATGCAAAAGGCAGGCCAAGTTGAGCGTAGCACATCCAAATCCTTGCTCCCTCTTTGTCATTCTGCTCAGAACTTCCGACAGCCCAATGCCAGATTACTGGCTCAGTCTAGGGTTAGGCTTAGGGCTAGGGTTAGGGTTATGCCTAGGGTTAGGGTTCACAAAACCACAAAGCCAGGAGCTCCAGGGACACTGATCATGCGAAAGGCAGGCCAAGTTAAGCACGGCACATCCAAAACCTTGCTCCCTCTTCTTCTTTCTGCAAGGGTTAGGGTTAGGGGCTCGGGTTAGTGTTAGGGGTTAGGGTTAGGGGTAGGGTTAGGGTTAGGGTTTTGACTAGGGTTAGGATTGAGAAAACCACAAAGCCAGGGGACCAAGGCACACTAAGCATGCAAAAGGCAGGCCAAGTTGAGCGTAGCACATCCAAATCCCCTCTCCCTCTTCGTCATTCTGCTCGGAATTCACCACAGCCCAATGCCCGATTTCTGCCTCAGTCTAGGGTTAGGCTTAGGGCTAGGGTTAGGGTTATGCCTAGGGTTAGGGTTCAGAAAACCACAAAGCCAGGAGCTCCAGGGATACTCACCATGCAAAAGGCAGGCCAAGTTGAGTGTAGCACATCCAAATCCTTGCTCCCTCTTCTTCATTCTGCTCGGAACTCACCACGGCCCAATGCCCGATGTCTGCCTCAGTCTAGGGTTAGGCTTAGGGCTAGGGTTAGGGTTATGCCTAGGGTTAGGGTTCACAAAACCACAAAGCCAGGAGCTCCAGGGATACTCACCATGCAAAAGGCAGGCCAAGTTGAGCGTAGCACATCCAAATCCCCTCTCCCTCTTCGTCATTCTGCTCGGAACTCACCACAGCCCAATGTCCGATTTCTGCCTCAGTCTAGGGTTAGGCTTAGGGCTAGGGTTAGGGTTATGCCTAGGGTTAGGGTTCACAAAACCACAAAGCCAGGAGCTCCAGGGATACTCACCATGCAAAAGGCAGGCCAAGTTGAGCGTAGCACATCCAAATCATTGCTCCCTCTTTGTCATTCTGCTCGGAACTCACCACAGCCCAATGCCCGATTTCTGCCTCAGTCTAGGGTTAGGCTTAGGGCTAGGGTTAGGGTTATGCCTAGGGTTAGGGTTCAGAAAACCACAAAGCCAGGAGCTCCAGGGATACTCCCCATGCAAAAGGCAGGCCAAGTTGAGCGCAGCCAATCCAAATCCTTGCTCCCTCTTCGTCATTCTGCTCGGAACTCCCCACAGCCCAATGTCCGATTTCTGCCTCAGTCTAGGGTTAGGCTTAGGGCTAGGGTTAGGGTTATGCCTAGGGTTAGGGTTCAGAAAACCACAAAGCCAGGAGCTCCAGGGATACTCACCATGCAAAAGGCAGGCCAAGTTGAGTGTAGCACATCCAAATCCCCTCTCCCTCTTCGTCATTCTGCTCGGAACTTCCCACAGCCCAATGCCAGATTACTGGCTCAGTCTAGGGTTAGGCTTAGGGCTAGGGTTAGGGTTATGCCTAGGGTTAGGGTTCACAAAACCACAAAGCCAGGAGCTCCAGGGATACCATGCAAAAGGCAGGCCAAGTTGAGCGTAGCACATCCAAATCCTTGCTCCCTCTTCTTCATTCTGCTCGGAACTCCCCACAGCCCAATGCCCGATTTCTGGCTCAGTCTAGGGTTAGGCTTAGGGCTAGGGTTAGGGTTATGCCTAGGGTTAGGGTTCAGAAAACCACAAAGCCAGGAGCTCCAGGGATACTCACCATGCAAAAGGCAGGCCAAGTTGAGTGTAGCACATCCAAATCCTTGCTTCCTCTTCGTCATTCTGCTCGGAACTCCCCACAGCCCAATGCCCGATTTCTGCCTCAGTCTAGGGTTAGGCTTAGGGCTAGGGTTAGGGTTATGCCTAGGGTTAGGGTTCAGAAAACCACAAAGCCAGGAGCTCCAGGGATACTCCCCATGCAAAAGGCAGGCCAAGTTGAGCGTAGCACATCCAAATCCCCTCTCCCTCTTTGTCATTCTGCTCGGAACTCACCACAGCCCAATGCCCGATTTCTGCCTCAGTCTACGGTTAGGCTTAGGGCTAGGATTAGGGTTATGCTTAGGGTTAGGGTTCAGAAAACCACAAAGCCAGGAGCTCCAGGGACACTGATCATGCGAAAGGCAGGCCAAGTTAAGCACGGCACATCCAAATCCCCTCTCCCTCTTCTTCTTTCTGCAAGGGTTAGGGTTAGGGGCTCGGGTTAGGGTTAGGGGTTAGGGTTAGGGCTAGGGTTAGGGTTATGCCTAGGGTTAGGGTTCACAAAACCACAAAGCCAGGAGCTCCAGGGATACTCACCATGCAAAAGGCAGGCCAAGTTGAGCGTAGCACATCCAAATCCCCTCTCCCTCTTTGTCATTCTCCTCGGAACTCCCCACAGCCCAATGCCCGATTACTGGCTCAGTCTAGGGTTAGGCTTAGGGCTAGGGTTAGGGTTATGCCTAGGGTTAGGGTTCACAAAACCACAAAGCCAGGAGCTCCAGGGATACTCCCCATGCAAAAGGCAGGCCAAGTTGAGCGTAGCACATCCAAATCCCCTCTCCCTCTTTGTCATTCTGCTCGGAACTCACCACAGCCCAATGCCCGATTTCTGCCTCAGTCTAGGGTTAGGCTTAGGGCTAGGATTAGGGTTATGCTTAGGGTTAGGGTTCAGAAAACCACAAAGCCAGGAGCTCCAGGGATACTCACCATGCAAAAGGCAGGCCAAGTTGAGCGTAGCACATCCAAATCCCCTCTCCCTCTTCGTCATTCTGCTCGGAACTCCCCACAGCCCAATGCCCGATTTCTGCCTCAGTCTAGGGTTCGGCTTGGGGCTAGGGTTAGGGTTATGCCTAGGGTTAGGGTTCACAAAACCACAAAGCCAGGAGCTCCAGGGATACTCACCATGCAAAAGGCAGGCCAAGTTGAGCGTAGCACATCCAAATCCCCTCTCCCTCTTCCTCATTCTGCTCGGAACTCACCACAGCCCCATGCCCGATTTCTGCCTCAGTCTAGGGTTAGGTTTAGGGCTAGGGTTAGGGTTATGCCTAGGGTTAGGGTTCAGAAAACCACAAAGCCAGGAGCTCCAGGGATACTCCCCATGCAAAAGGCAGGCCAAGTTGAGCGTAGCACATCCAAATCCTTGCTCCCTCTTCGTCATTCTGCTCGGAACTCACCACAGCCCAATGCCCGATTACTGCCTCAGTCTAGGGTTAGGCTTAGGGCTAGGGTTAGGGTTATGCCTAGGGTTAGGGTTCAGAAAACCACAAAGCCAGGAGCTCCAGGGACACTGATCATGCGAAAGGCAGGCCAAGTTAAGCACGGCACATCCAAAACCTTGCTCCCTCTTCTTCTTTCTGCAAGGGTTAGGGTTAGGGGCTCGGGTTAGTGTTAGGGGTTAGGGTTAGGGGTAGGGTTAGGGTTAGGGTTTTGACTAGGGTTAGGATTGAGAAAACGACAAAGCCAGGGGACCCAGGCACACTAAGCATGCAAAAGGCAGGCCAAGTTGAGCGTAGCACATCCAAATCCCCTCTCCCTCTTCGTCATTCTGCTCGGAATTCACCACAGCCCAATGCCCGATTTCTGCCTCAGTCTAGGGTTAGGCTTAGGGCTAGGGTTAGGGTTATGCCTAGGGTTAGGGTTCAGAAAACCACAAAGCCAGGAGCTCCAGGGATACTCACCATGCAAAAGGCAGGCCAAGTTGAGTGTAGCACATCCAAATCCTTGCTCCCTCTACGTCATTCTGCTCGGAACTCACCACAGCCCAATGCCCGATATCTGCCTCAGTCTAGGGTTAGGCTTAGGGCTAGGGTTAGGGTTATGCTTAGGGTTAGGGTTCAGAAAACCACAAAGCCAGGAGCTCCAGGGATACTCACCATGCAAAAGGCAGGCCAAGTTGAGCGTAGCACATCCAAATCCCCTCTCCCTCTTCGTCATTCTGCTCGGAACTCACCACAGCCCAATGCCCGATTTCTGCCTCAGTCTAGGGTTAGGCTTAGGGCTAGGGTTAGGGTTATGCCTAGGGTTAGGGTTCACAAAACCACAAAGCCAGGAGCTCCAGGGATACTCACCATGCAAAAGGCAGGCCAAGTTGAGCGTAGCACATCCAAATCATTGCTCCCTCTTTGTCATTCTGCTCGGAACTCCCCACAGCCCCATGCTCGATTTCTGCCTCAGTCTAGGGTTAGGCTTAGGGCTAGGGTTAGGGTTATGCCTAGGGTTAGGGTTCACAAAACCACAAAGCCAGGAGCTCCAGGGATACTCCCCATGCAAAAGGCAGGCCAAGTTGAGCGCAGCCAATCCAAATCCTTGCTCCCTCTTCGTCATTCTGCTCGGAACTCCCCACAGCCCAATGCCCGATTTCTGCCTCAGTCTAGGGTTAGGCTTAGGGCTAGGGTTAGGGTTATGCCTAGGGTTAGGGTTCAGAAAACCACAAAGCCAGGAGCTCCAGGGATACTCCCCATGCAAAAGGCAGGCCAAGTTGAGCGTAGCACATCCAAATCCTTGCTCCCTCTTTGTCATTCTGCTCAGAACTTCCCACAGCCCAATGCCATGTTACTGGCTCAGTCTAGGGTTAGGCTTAGGGCTAGGGTTAGGGTTATGCCTAGGGTTAGGGTTCACAAAACCACAAAGCCAGGAGCTCCAGGGACACTGATCATGCGAAAGGCAGGCCAAGTTAAGCACGGCACATCCAAAACCTTGCTCCCTCTTCTTCTTTCTGCAAGGGTTAGGGTTAGGGGCTCGGGTTAGTGTTAGGGGTTAGGGTTAGGGGTAGGGTTAGGGTTAGGGTTTTGACTAGGGTTAGGATTGAGAAAACCACAAAGCCAGGGGACCAAGGCACACTAAGCATGCAAAAGGCAGGCCAAGTTGAGCGTAGCACATCCAAATCCCCTCTCCCTCTTCGTCATTCTGCTCGGAATTCACCACAGCCCAATGCCCGATTTCTGCCTCAGTCTAGGGTTAGGCTTAGGGCTAGGGTTAGGGTTATGCCTAGGGTTAGGGTTCAGAAAACCACAAAGCCAGGAGCTCCAGGGATACTCACCATGCAAAAGGCAGGCCAAGTTGAGTGTAGCACATCCAAATCCTTGCTCCCTCTTCTTCATTCTGCTCGGAACTCACCACGGCCCAATGCCCGATGTCTGCCTCAGTCTAGGGTTAGGCTTAGGGCTAGGGTTAGGGTTATGCCTAGGGTTAGGGTTCACAAAACCACAAAGCCAGGAGCTCCAGGGATACTCACCATGCAAAAGGCAGGCCAAGTTGAGCGTAGCACATCCAAATCCCCTCTCCCTCTTCGTCATTCTGCTCGGAACTCACCACAGCCCAATGTCCGATTTCTGCCTCAGTCTAGGGTTAGGCTTAGGGCTAGGGTTAGGGTTATGCCTAGGGTTAGGGTTCACAAAACCACAAAGCCAGGAGCTCCAGGGATACTCACCATGCAAAAGGCAGGCCAAGTTGAGCGTAGCACATCCAAATCATTGCTCCCTCTTTGTCATTCTGCTCGGAACTCACCACAGCCCCATGCCCGATTTCTGCCTCAGTCTAGGGTTAGGCTTAGGGCTAGGGTTAGGGTTATGCCTAGGGTTAGGGTTCAGAAAACCACAAAGCCAGGAGCTCCAGGGATACTCCCCATGCAAAAGGCAGGCCAAGTTGAGCGCAGCCAATCCAAATCCTTGCTCCCTCTTCGTCATTCTGCTCGGAACTCCCCACAGCCCAATGCCCGATTTCTGCCTCAGTCTAGGGTTAGGCTTAGGGCTAGGGTTAGGGTTATGCCTAGGGTTAGGGTTCAGAAAACCACAAAGCCAGGAGCTCCAGGGATACTCACCATGCAAAAGGCAGGCCAAGTTGAGTGTAGCACATCCAAATCCCCTCTCCCTCTTCGTCATTCTGCTCGGAACTTCCCACAGCCCAATGCCAGATTACTGGCTCAGTCTAGGGTTAGGCTTAGGGCTAGGGTTAGGGTTATGCCTAGGGTTAGGGTTCACAAAACCACAAAGCCAGGAGCTCCAGGGATACCATGCAAAAGGCAGGCCAAGTTGAGCGTAGCACATCCAAATCCTTGCTCCCTCTTCTTCATTCTGCTCGGAACTCCCCACAGCCCAATGCCCGATTTCTGGCTCAGTCTAGGGTTAGGCTTAGGGCTAGGGTTAGGGTTATGCCTAGGGTTAGGGTTCAGAAAACCACAAAGCCAGGAGCTCCAGGGACACTGATCATGCGAAAGGCAGGCCAAGTTAAGCACGGCACATCCAAAACCTTGCTCCCTCTTCTTCTTTCTGCAAGGGTTAGGGTTAGGGGCTCGGGTTAGGGTTAGGGGTTAGGGTTAGGGGTAGGGTTAGGGTTAGGGTTTTGACTAGGGTTAGGGTTCACAAAACCACAAAGCCAGGGGACCCAGGCACACTAAGCATGCAAAAGGCAGGCCAAGTTGAGCGTAGCACATCCAAATCCCCTCTCCCTCTTCGTCATTCTGCTCGGAACTCACCACAGCCCAATGCCCGATTACTGCCTCAGTCTAGGGTTAGGCTTAGGGCTAGGGTTAGGGTTATGCCTAGGGTTAGGGTTCACAAAACCACAAAGCCAGGAGCTCCAGGGATACTCACCATGCAAAAGGCAGGCCAAGTTGAGCGTAGCACATCCAAATCCCCTCTCCCTCTTTGTCATTCTCCTCGGAACTCCCCACAGCCCAATGCCCGATTACTGCCTCAGTCTAGGGTTAGGCTTAGGGCTAGGGTTAGGGTTATGCCTAGGGTTAGGGTTCAGAAAACCACAAAGCCAGGAGCTCCAGGGATACTCACCATGCAAAAGGCAGGCCAAGTTGAGCGTAGCACATCCAAATCCCCTCTCCCTCTTCGTCATTCTGCTCGGAACTCCCCACAGCCCAATGCCCGATTACTGCCTCAGTCTAGGGTTAGGCTTAGGGCTAGGGTTAGGGTTATGCCTAGGGTTAGGGTTCACAAAACCACAAAGCCAGGAGCTCCAGGGATACTCACCATGCAAAAGGCAGGCCAAGTTGAGCGTAGCACATCCAAATCCCCTCTCCCTCTTTGTCATTCTCCTCGGAACTCCCCACAGCCCAATGCCCGATTACTGGCTCAGTCTAGGGTTAGGCTTAGGGCTAGGGTTAGGGTTATGCCTAGGGTTAGGGTTCAGAAAACCACAAAGCCAGGAGCTCCAGGGATACTCACCATGCAAAAGGCTGGCCAAGTTGAGCGTAGCACATCCAAATCCTTGCTCCCTCTACGTCATTCTGCTCAGAACTTCCCACAGCCCAATGCCAGATTACTGGCTCAGTCTAGGGTTAGGCTTAGGGCTAGGGTTAGGGTTATGCCTAGGGTTAGGGTTCACAAAACCACAAAGCCAGGAGCTCCAGGGACACTGATCATGCGAAAGGCAGGCCAAGTTAAGCACGGCACATCCAAAACCTTGCTCCCTCTTCTTCTTTCTGCAAGGGTTAGGGTTAGGGGCTCGGGTTAGTGTTAGGGGTTAGGGTTAGGGGTAGGGTTAGGGTTAGGGTTTTGACTAGGGTTAGGATTGAGAAAACGACAAAGCCAGGGGACCCAGGCACACTAAGCATGCAAAAGGCAGGCCAAGTTGAGCGTAGCACATCCAAATCCCCTCTCCCTCTTCGTCATTCTGCTCGGAATTCACCACAGCCCAATGCCCGATTTCTGCCTCAGTCTAGGGTTAGGCTTAGGGCTAGGGTTAGGGTTATGCCTAGGGTTAGGGTTCAGAAAACCACAAAGCCAGGAGCTCCAGGGATACTCACCATGCAAAAGGCAGGCCAAGTTGAGTGTAGCACATCCAAATCCTTGCTCCCTCTACGTCATTCTGCTCGGAACTCACCACAGCCCAATGCCCGATATCTGCCTCAGTCTAGGGTTAGGCTTAGGGCTAGGGTTAGGGTTATGCCTAGGGTTAGGGTTCACAAAACCACAAAGCCAGGAGCTCCAGGGATACTCACCATGCAAAAGGCAGGCCAAGTTGAGCGTAGCACATCCAAATCCCCTCTCCCTCTTCGTCATTCTGCTCGGAACTCACCACAGCCCAATGCCCGATTTCTGCCTCAGTCTAGGGTTAGGCTTAGGGCTAGGGTTAGGGTTATGCCTAGGGTTAGGGTTCACAAAACCACAAAGCCAGGAGCTCCAGGGATACTCCCCATGCAAAAGGCAGGCCAAGTTGAGCGTAGCACATCCAAATCCCCTCTCCCTCTTTGTCATTCTGCTCGGAACTCACCACAGCCCCATGCTCGATTTCTGCCTCAGTCTAGGGTTAGGCTTAGGGCTAGGGTTAGGGTTATGCCTAGGGTTAGGGTTCAGAAAACCACAAAGCCAGGAGCTCCAGGGATACTCCCCATGCAAAAGGCAGGCCAAGTTGAGCGCAGCCAATCCAAATCCTTGCTCCCTCTTCATCATTCTGCTCGGAACTCCCCACAGCCCAATGCCCGATTTCTGCCTCAGTCTAGGGTTAGGCTTAGGGCTAGGGTTAGGGTTATGCCTAGGGTTAGGGTTCAGAAAACCACAAAGCCAGGAGCTCCAGGGATACTCCCCATGCAAAAGGCAGGCCAAGTTGAGCGTAGCACATCCAAATCCTTGCTCCCTCTTTGTCATTCTGCTCAGAACTTCCGACAGCCCAATGCCAGATTACTGGCTCAGTCTAGGGTTAGGCTTAGGGCTAGGGTTAGGGTTATGCCTAGGGTTAGGGTTCACAAAACCACAAAGCCAGGAGCTCCAGGGACACTGATCATGCGAAAGGCAGGCCAAGTTAAGCACGGCACATCCAAAACCTTGCTCCCTCTTCTTCTTTCTGCAAGGGTTAGGGTTAGGGGCTCGGGTTAGTGTTAGGGGTTAGGGTTAGGGGTAGGGTTAGGGTTAGGGTTTTGACTAGGGTTAGGATTGAGAAAACCACAAAGCCAGGGGACCAAGGCACACTAAGCATGCAAAAGGCAGGCCAAGTTGAGCGTAGCACATCCAAATCCCCTCTCCCTCTTCGTCATTCTGCTCGGAATTCACCACAGCCCAATGCCCGATTTCTGCCTCAGTCTAGGGTTAGGCTTAGGGCTAGGGTTAGGGTTATGCCTAGGGTTAGGGTTCAGAAAACCACAAAGCCAGGAGCTCCAGGGATACTCACCATGCAAAAGGCAGGCCAAGTTGAGTGTAGCACATCCAAATCCTTGCTCCCTCTTCTTCATTCTGCTCGGAACTCACCACGGCCCAATGCCCGATGTCTGCCTCAGTCTAGGGTTAGGCTTAGGGCTAGGGTTAGGGTTATGCCTAGGGTTAGGGTTCAGAAAACCACAAAGCCAGGAGCTCCAGGGATACTCCCCATGCAAAAGGCAGGCCAAGTTGAGCGCAGCCAATCCAAATCCTTGCTCCCTCTTCGTCATTCTGCTCGGAACTCCCCACAGCCCAATGTCCGATTTCTGCCTCAGTCTAGGGTTAGGCTTAGGGCTAGGGTTAGGGTTATGCCTAGGGTTAGGGTTCAGAAAACCACAAAGCCAGGAGCTCCAGGGATACTCACCATGCAAAAGGCAGGCCAAGTTGAGTGTAGCACATCCAAATCCCCTCTCCCTCTTCGTCATTCTGCTCGGAACTTCCCACAGCCCAATGCCAGATTACTGGCTCAGTCTAGGGTTAGGCTTAGGGCTAGGGTTAGGGTTATGCCTAGGGTTAGGGTTCACAAAACCACAAAGCCAGGAGCTCCAGGGATACCATGCAAAAGGCAGGCCAAGTTGAGCGTAGCACATCCAAATCCTTGCTCCCTCTTCTTCATTCTGCTCGGAACTCCCCACAGCCCAATGCCCGATTTCTGGCTCAGTCTAGGGTTAGGCTTAGGGCTAGGGTTAGGGTTATGCCTAGGGTTAGGGTTCAGAAAACCACAAAGCCAGGAGCTCCAGGGATACTCACCATGCAAAAGGCAGGCCAAGTTGAGTGTAGCACATCCAAATCCTTGCTTCCTCTTCGTCATTCTGCTCGGAACTCCCCACAGCCCAATGCCCGATTTCTGCCTCAGTCTAGGGTTAGGCTTAGGGCTAGGGTTAGGGTTATGCCTAGGGTTAGGGTTCACAAAACCACAAAGCCAGGAGCTCCAGGGATACTCCCCATGCAAAAGGCAGGCCAAGTTGAGCGTAGCACATCCAAATCCCCTCTCCCTCTTTGTCATTCTGCTCGGAACTCACCACAGCCCAATGCCCGATTTCTGCCTCAGTCTACGGTTAGGCTTAGGGCTAGGATTAGGGTTATGCTTAGGGTTAGGGTTCAGAAAACCACAAAGCCAGGAGCTCCAGGGACACTGATCATGCGAAAGGCAGGCCAAGTTAAGCACGGCACATCCAAATCCCCTCTCCCTCTTCTTCTTTCTGCAAGGGTTAGGGTTAGGGGCTCGGGTTAGGGTTAGGGGTTAGGGTTAGGGCTAGGGTTAGGGTTATGCCTAGGGTTAGGGTTCACAAAACCACAAAGCCAGGAGCTCCAGGGATACTCACCATGCAAAAGGCAGGCCAAGTTGAGCGTAGCCAATCCAAATCCTTGCTCCCTCTTCTTCATTCTGCTCGGAACTCCCCACAGCCCAATGCCCGATTTCTGCCTCAGTCTAGGGTTAGGCTTAGGGCTAGGGTTAGGGTTATGCCTAGGGTTAGGGTTCAGAAAACCACAAAGCCAGGAGCTCCAGGGACACTGATCATGCGAAAGGCAGGCCAAGTTAAGCACGGCACATCCAAAACCTTGCTCCCTCTTCTTCTTTCTGCAAGGGTTAGGGTTAGGGGCTCGGGTTAGGGTTAGGGGTTAGGGTTGGGGGTAGGGTTAGGGTTAGGGTTTTGACTAGGGTTAGGGTTCACAAAACCACAAAGCCAGGGGACCCAGGCACACTAAGCATGCAAAAGGCAGGCCAAGTTGAGCGTAGCACATCCAAATCCCCTCTCCCTCTTCGTCATTCTGCTCGGAACTCCCCACAGCCCAATGCCCGATTTCTGCCTCAGTCTAGGGTTAGGCTTAAGGCTAGGGTTAGGGTTATGCCTAGGGTTAGGGTTATGCCTAGGGTTAGGGTTCAGAAAACCACAAAGCCTGGAGCTCCAGGGATACTCACCATGCAAAAGGCAGGCCAAGTTGAGCGTAGCACATCCAAATCCCCTCTCCCTCTTCGTCATTCTGCTCGGAACTCACCACAGCCCAATGCCCGATTACTGCCTCAGTCTAGGGTTAGGCTTAGGGCTAGGGTTAGGGTTATGCCTAGGGTTAGGGTTCACAAAACCACAAAGCCAGGAGCTCCAGGGATACTCACCATGCAAAAGGCAGGCCAAGTTGAGCGTAGCACATCCAAATCCCCTCTCCCTCTTTGTCATTCTCCTCGGAACTCCCCACAGCCCAATGCCCGATTACTGGCTCAGTCTAGGGTTAGGCTTAGGGCTAGGGTTAGGGTTATGCCTAGGGTTAGGGTTCACAAAACCACAAAGCCAGGAGCTCCAGGGATACTCACCATGCAAAAGGCAGGCCAAGTTGAGCGTAGCACATCCAAATCCCCTCTCCCTCTTTGTCATTCTGCTCGGAACTCACCACAGCCCAATGCCCGATTTCTGCCTCAGTCTAGGGTTAGGCTTAGGGCTAGGATTAGGGTTATGCTTAGGGTTAGGGTTCAGAAAACCACAAAGCCAGGAGCTCCAGGGATACTCACCATGCAAAAGGCAGGCCAAGTTGAGCGTAGCACATCCAAATCCCCTCTCCCTCTTCGTCATTCTGCTCGGAACTCCCCACAGCCCCATGCCCGATTTCTGCCTCAGTCTAGGGTTCGGCTTGGGGCTAGGGTTAGGGTTATGCCTAGGGTTAGGGTTCACAAAACCACAAAGCCAGGAGCTCCAGGGATACTCCCCATGCAAAAGGCAGGCCAAGTTGAGCGTAGCACATCCAAATCCCCTCTCCCTCTTCCTCATTCTGCTCGGAACTCACCACAGCCCCATGCCCGATTTCTGCCTCAGTCTAGGGTTAGGTTTAGGGCTAGGGTTAGGGTTATGCCTAGGGTTAGGGTTCACAAAACCACAAAGCCAGGAGCTCCAGGGATACTCCCCATGCAAAAGGCAGGCCAAGTTGAGCGTAGCACATCCAAATCCTTGCTCCCTCTTCGTCATTCTGCTCGGAACTCACCACAGCCCAATGCCCGATTACTGCCTCAGTCTAGGGTTAGGCTTAGGGCTAGGGTTAGGGTTATGCCTAGGGTTAGGGTTCTCAAAACCACAAAGCCAGGAGCTCCAGGGACACTGATCATGCGAAAGGCAGGCCAAGTTAAGCACGGCACATCCAAAACCTTGCTCCCTCTTCTTCTTTCTGCAAGGGTTAGGGTTGGGGCTCGGGTTAGTGTTAGGGGTTAGGGTTAGGGGTAGGGTTAGGGTTAGGGTTTTGACTAGGGTTAGGATTGAGAAAACGACAAAGCCAGGGGACCCACGCACACTAAGCATGCAAAAGGCAGGCCAAGTTGAGCGTAGCACATCCAAATCCCCTCTCCCTCTTCGTCATTCTGCTCGGAATTCACCACAGCCCAATGCCCGATTTCTGCCTCAGTCTAGGGTTAGGCTTAGGGCTAGGGTTAGGGTTATGCCTAGGGTTAGGGTTCAGAAAACCACAAAGCCAGGAGCTCCAGGGATACTCACCATGCAAAAGGCAGGCCAAGTTGAGTGTAGCACATCCAAATCCTTGCTCCCTCTTCTTCATTCTGCTCGGAACTCACCACGGCCCAATGCCCGATGTCTGCCTCAGTCTAGGGTTAGGCTTAGGGCTAGGGTTAGGGTTATGCCTAGGGTTAGGGTTCACAAAACCACAAAGCCAGGAGCTCCAGGGACACTGATCATGCGAAAGGCAGGCCAAGTTAAGCACGGCACATCCAAAACCTTGCTCCCTCTTCTTCTTTCTGCAAGGGTTAGGGTTAGGGGCTCGGGTTAGGGTTAGGGGTTAGGGTTAGGGGTAGGGTTAGGGTTAGGGTTTTGACTAGGGTTAGGGTTCACAAAACCACAAAGCCAGGGGACCCAGGCACACTAAGCATGCAAAAGGCAGGCCAAGTTGAGCGTAGCACATCCAAATCCCCTCTCCCTCTTCGTCATTCTGCTCGGAACTCACCACAGCCCAATGCCCGATTTCTGCCTCAGTCTAGGGTTAGGCTTAAGGCTAGGGTTAGGGTTATGCCTAGGGTTAGGGTTATGCCTAGGGTTAGGGTTCACAAAACCACAAAGCCAGGAGCTCCAGGGATACTCACCATGCAAAAGGCAGGCCAAGTTGAGCGTAGCACATCCAAATCCCCTCTCCCTCTTCGTCATTCTGCTCGGAACTCACCACAGCCCAATGCCCGATTACTGCCTCAGTCTAGGGTTAGGCTTAGGGCTAGGGTTAGGGTTATGCCTAGGGTTAGGGTTCACAAAACCACAAAGCCAGGAGCTCCAGGGATACTCACCATGCAAAAGGCAGGCCAAGTTGAGCGTAGCACATCCAAATCCCCTCTCCCTCTTCGTCATTCTGCTCGGAACTCACCACAGCCCAATGCCCGATTACTGCCTCAGTCTAGGGTTAGGCTTAGGGCTAGGGTTAGGGTTATGCCTAGGGTTAGGGTTCACAAAACCACAAAGCCAGGAGCTCCAGGGATACTCCCCATGCAAAAGGCAGGCCAAGTTGAGCGTAGCACATCCAAATCCTTGCTCCCTCTTCGTCATTCTGCTCGGAACTCACCACAGCCCAATGCCCGATTACTGCCTCAGTCTAGGGTTAGGCTTAGGGCTAGGGTTAGGGTTATGCCTAGGGTTAGGGTTCTCAAAACCACAAAGCCAGGAGCTCCAGGGACACTGATCATGCGAAAGGCAGGCCAAGTTAAGCACGGCACATCCAAAACCTTGCTCCCTCTTCTTCTTTCTGCAAGGGTTAGGGTTGGGGCTCGGGTTAGTGTTAGGGGTTAGGGTTAGGGGTAGGGTTAGGGTTAGGGTTTTGACTAGGGTTAGGATTGAGAAAACGACAAAGCCAGGGGACCCACGCACACTAAGCATGCAAAAGGCAGGCCAAGTTGAGCGTAGCACATCCAAATCCCCTCTCCCTCTTCGTCATTCTGCTCGGAATTCACCACAGCCCAATGCCCGATTTCTGCCTCAGTCTAGGGTTAGGCTTAGGGCTAGGGTTAGGGTTATGCCTAGGGTTAGGGTTCAGAAAACCACAAAGCCAGGAGCTCCAGGGATACTCACCATGCAAAAGGCAGGCCAAGTTGAGTGTAGCACATCCAAATCCTTGCTCCCTCTTCTTCATTCTGCTCGGAACTCACCACGGCCCAATGCCCGATGTCTGCCTCAGTCTAGGGTTAGGCTTAGGGCTAGGGTTAGGGTTATGCCTAGGGTTAGGGTTCACAAAACCACAAAGCCAGGAGCTCCAGGGACACTGATCATGCGAAAGGCAGGCCAAGTTAAGCACGGCACATCCAAAACCTTGCTCCCTCTTCTTCTTTCTGCAAGGGTTAGGGTTAGGGGCTCGGGTTAGGGTTAGGGGTTAGGGTTAGGGGTAGGGTTAGGGTTAGGGTTTTGACTAGGGTTAGGGTTCACAAAACCACAAAGCCAGGGGACCCAGGCACACTAAGCATGCAAAAGGCAGGCCAAGTTGAGCGTAGCACATCCAAATCCCCTCTCCCTCTTCGTCATTCTGCTCGGAACTCACCACAGCCCAATGCCCGATTTCTGCCTCAGTCTAGGGTTAGGCTTAAGGCTAGGGTTAGGGTTATGCCTAGGGTTAGGGTTATGCCTAGGGTTAGGGTTCACAAAACCACAAAGCCAGGAGCTCCAGGGATACTCACCATGCAAAAGGCAGGCCAAGTTGAGCGTAGCACATCCAAATCCCCTCTCCCTCTTCGTCATTCTGCTCGGAACTCACCACAGCCCAATGCCCGATTACTGCCTCAGTCTAGGGTTAGGCTTAGGGCTAGGGTTAGGGTTATGCCTAGGGTTAGGGTTCACAAAACCACAAAGCCAGGAGCTCCAGGGATACTCACCATGCAAAAGGCAGGCCAAGTTGAGCGTAGCACATCCAAATCCCCTCTCCCTCTTCGTCATTCTGCTCGGAACTCACCACAGCCCAATGCCCGATTACTGCCTCAGTCTAGGGTTAGGCTTAGGGCTAGGGTTAGGGTTATGCCTAGGGTTAGGGTTCACAAAACCACAAAGCCAGGAGCTCCAGGGATACTCACCATGCAAAAGGCAGGCCAAGTTGAGCGTAGCACATCCAAATCCCCTCTCCCTCTTTGTCATTCTCCTCGGAACTCCCCACAGCCCAATGCCCGATTACTGCCTCAGTCTAGGGTTAGGCTTAGGGCTAGGGTTAGGGTTATGCCTAGGGTTAGGGTTCAGAAAACCACAAAGCCAGGAGCTCCAGGGATACTCCCCATGCAAAAGGCAGGCCAAGTTGAGCGTAGCACATCCAAATCATTGCTCCCTCTTTGTCATTCTGCTCGGAACTCACCACAGCCCCATGCCCGATTTCTGCCTCAGTCTAGGGTTAGGTTTAGGGCTAGGGTTAGGGTTATGCCTAGGGTTAGGGTTCAGAAAACCACAAAGCCAGGAGCTCCAGGGATACTCCCCATGCAAAAGGCAGGCCAAGTTGAGCGTAGCACATCCAAATCCTTGCTCCCTCTTCGTCATTCTGCTCGGAACTCCCCACAGCCCAATGCCCGATTACTGCCTCAGTCTAGGGTTAGGCTTAGGGCTAGGGTTAGGGTTATGCCTAGGGTTAGGGTTCACAAAACCACAAAGCCAGGAGCTCCAGGGACACTGATCATGCGAAAGGCAGGCCAAGTTAAGCACGGCACATCCAAAACCTTGCTCCCTCTTCTTCTTTCTGCAAGGGTTAGGGTTAGGGGCTCGGGTTAGGGTTAGGGGTTAGGGTTAGGGGTAGGGTTAGGGTTAGGGTTTTGACTAGGGTTAGGATTGAGAAAACGACAAAGCCAGGGGACCCAGGCACACTAAGCATGCAAAAGGCAGGCCAAGTTGAGCGTAGCACATCCAAATCCCCTCTCCCTCTTCGTCATTCTGCTCGGAATTCACCACAGCCCAATGCCCGATTTCTGCCTCAGTCTAGGGTTAGGCTTAGGGCTAGGGTTAGGGTTATGCCTAGGGTTAGGGTTCACAAAACCACAAAGCCAGGAGCTCCAGGGATACTCCCCATGCAAAAGGCAGGCCAAGTTGAGCGTAGCACATCCAAATCCCCTCTCCCTCTTCGTCATTCTGCTCGGAACTCCCCACAGCCCAATGCCCGATTTCTGCCTCAGTCTAGGGTTAGGCTTAGGGCTAGGGTTAGGGTTATGCCTAGGGTTAGGGTTCAGAAAACCACAAAGCCAGGAGCTCCAGGGATACTCACCATGCAAAAGGCAGGCCAAGTTGAGCGTAGCACATCCAAATCCCCTCTCCCTCTTTGTCATTCTGCTCGGAACTCACCACAGCCCAATGCCCGATTTCTGCCTCAGTCTAGGGTTCGGCTTAGGGCTAGGGTTAGGGTTATGCCTAGGGTTAGGGTTCACAAAACCACAAAGCCAGGAGCTCCAGAGATACTCCCCATGCAAAAGGCAGGCCAAGTTGAGCGTAGCACATCCAAATCCTTGCTCCCTCTTCGTCATTCTGCTCGGAACTCACCACAGCCCAATGCCCGATTTCTGCCTCAGTCTAGGGTTAGGTTTAGGGCTAGGGTTAGGGTTATGCCTAGGGTTAGGGTTCAGAAAACCACAAAGCCAGGAGCTCCAGGGATACTCACCATGCAAAAGGCAGGCCAAGTTGAGTGTAGCACATCCAAATCCTTGCTCCCTCTTCGTCATTCTGCTCGGAACTCCCCACAGCCCAATGCCCGATTTCTGCCTCAGTCTAGGGTTAGGCTTAGGGCTAGGGTTAGGGTTATGCCTAGGGTTAGGGTTCACAAAACCACAAAGCCAGGAGCTCCAGGGATACTCCCCATGCAAAAGGCAGGCCAAGTTGAGCGTAGCACATCCAAATCCTTGCTCCCTCTTCGTCATTCTGCTCGGAACTCACCACAGCCCAATGCCCGATTACTGCCTCAGTCTAGGGTTAAGCTTAGGGCTAGGGTTAGGGTTATGCCTAGGGTTAGGGTTCAGAAAACCACAAAGCCAGGAGCTCCAGGGATACTCCCCATGCAAAAGGCAGGCCAAGTTGAGCGTAGCACATCCAAATCCCCTCTCCCTCTTTGTCATTCTGCTCGGAACTCACCACAGCCCAATGCCCGATTTCTACCTCAGTCTAGGGTTAGGCTTAGGGCTAGGATTAGGGTTATGCTTAGGGTTAGGGTTCAGAAAACCACAAAGCCAGGAGCTCCAGGGATACTCACCATGCAAAAGGCAGGCCAAGTTGAGCGTAGCACATCCAAATCCCCTCTCCCTCTTCGTCATTCTGCTAGGAACTCCCCACAGCCCAATGCCCGATTTCTGCCTCAGTCTAGGGTTCGGCTTGGGGCTAGGGTTAGGGTTATGCCTAGGGTTAGGGTTCACAAAACCACAAAGCCAGGAGCTCCAGGGATACTCCCCATGCAAAAGGCAGGCCAAGTTGAGCGTAGCACATCCAAATCCCCTCTCCCTCTTTGTCATTCTGCTCGGAACTCCCCACAGCCCAATGCCCGATTTCTGCCTCAGTCTAGGGCTCGGCTTAGGGCTAGGGTTAGGGTTATGCCTAGGGTTAGGGTTCACAAAACCACAAAGCCAGGAGCTCCAGAGATACTCCCCATGCAAAAGGCAGGCCAAGTTGAGCGTTGCACATCCAAATCCTTGCTCCCTCTTTGTCATTCTGCTCGGAACTCACCACAGCCCAATGCCCGATTACTGCCTCAGTCTAGGGTTAAGCTTAGGGCTAGGGTTAGGGTTATGCCTAGGGTTAGGGTTCAGAAAACCACAAAGCCAGGAGCTCCAGGGATACTCACCATGCAAAAGGCAGGCCAAGTTGAGCGTAGCACATCCAAATCCTTGCTCCCTCTACGTCATTCTGCTCGGAACTCACCACAGCCCAATGCCCGATTACTGCCTCAGTCTAGGGTTAGGCTTAGGGCTAGGGTTAGGGTTATGCCTAGGGTTAGGGTTCAGAAAACCACAAAGCCAGGAGCTCCAGGGATACTCACCATGCAAAAGGCAGGCCAAGTTGAGCGTAGCACATCCAAATCCCCTCTCCCTCTTCGTCATTCTGCTCGGAACTCACCACAGCCCAATGCCCGATTTCTGCCTCAGTCTAGGGTTAGGCTTAGGGCTAGGGTTAGGGTTATGCCTAGGGTTAGGGTTCACAAAACCACAAAGCCAGGAGCTCCAGGGATACTCCCCATGCAAAAGGCAGGCCAAGTTGAGCGTAGCACATCCAAATCCTTGCTCCCTCTTTGTCATTCTGCTCGGAACTCACCACAGCCCCATGCCCGATTTCTGCCTCAGTCTAGGGTTAGGCTTAGGGCTAGGGTTAGGGTTATGCCTAGGGTTAGGGTTCAGAAAACCACAAAGCCAGGAGCTCTAGGGATACTCCCCATGCAAAAGGCAGGCCAAGTTGAGCGCAGCCAATCCAAATCCTTGCTCCCTCTTCGTCATTCTGCTCGGAACTCCCCACAGCCCAATGCCCGATTTCTGCCTCAGTCTAGGGTTAGGCTTAGGGCTAGGGTTAGGGTTATGCCTAGGGTTAGGGTTCAGAAAACCACAAAGCCAGGAGCTCCAGGGACACTGATCATGCGAAAGGCAGGCCAAGTTAAGCACGGCACATCCAAAACCTTGCTCCCTCTTCTTCTTTCTGCAAGGGTTAGGGTTAGGGGCTCGGGTTAGGGTTAGGGGTTAGGGTTAGGGGTAGGGTTAGGGTTAGGGTTTTGACTAGGGTTAGGGTTCACAAAACCACAAAGCCAGGGGACCCAGGCACACTAAGCATGCAAAAGGCAGGCCAAGTTGAGCGTAGCACATCCAAATCCCCTCTCCCTCTTCGTCATTCTGCTCGGAACTCACCACAGCCCAATGCCCGATTTCTGCCTCAGTCTAGGGTTAGGCTTAAGGCTAGGGTTAGGGTTATGCCTAGGGTTAGGGTTATGCCTAGGGTTAGGGTTCACAAAACCACAAAGCCAGGAGCTCCAGGGATACTCACCATGCAAAAGGCAGGCCAAGTTGAGCGTAGCACATCCAAATCCCCTCTCCCTCTTCGTCATTCTGCTCGGAACTCACCACAGCCCAATGCCCGATTACTGCCTCAGTCTAGGGTTAGGCTTAGGGCTAGGGTTAGGGTTATGCCTAGGGTTAGGGTTCACAAAACCACAAAGCCAGGAGCTCCAGGGATACTCACCATGCAAAAGGCAGGCCAAGTTGAGCGTAGCACATCCAAATCCCCTCTCCCTCTTCGTCATTCTGCTCGGAACTCACCACAGCCCAATGCCCGATTACTGCCTCAGTCTAGGGTTAGGCTTAGGGCTAGGGTTAGGGTTATGCCTAGGGTTAGGGTTCACAAAACCACAAAGCCAGGAGCTCCAGGGATACTCACCATGCAAAAGGCAGGCCAAGTTGAGCGTAGCACATCCAAATCCCCTCTCCCTCTTTGTCATTCTCCTCGGAACTCCCCACAGCCCAATGCCCGATTACTGGCTCAGTCTAGGGTTAGGCTTAGGGCTAGGGTTAGGGTTATGCCTAGGGTTAGGGTTCACAAAACCACAAAGCCAGGAGCTCCAGGGATACTCACCATGCAAAAGGCAGGCCAAGTTGAGCGTAGCACATCCAAATCCCCTCTCCCTCTTTGTCATTCTGCTCGGAACTCACCACAGCCCAATGCCCGATTTCTGCCTCAGTCTAGGGTTAGGCTTAGGGCTAGGATTAGGGTTATGCTTAGGGTTAGGGTTCAGAAAACCACAAAGCCAGGAGCTCCAGGGATACTCACCATGCAAAAGGCAGGCCAAGTTGAGCGTAGCACATCCAAATCCCCTCTCCCTCTTCGTCATTCTGCTCGGAACTCCCCACAGCCCAATGCCCGATTTCTGCCTCAGTCTAGGGTTCGGCTTGGGGCTAGGGTTAGGGTTATGCCTAGGGTTAGGGTTCACAAAACCACAAAGCCAGGAGCTCCAGGGATACTCACCATGCAAAAGGCAGGCCAAGTTGAGCGTAGCACATCCAAATCCCCTCTCCCTCTTCCTCATTCTGCTCGGAACTCACCACAGCCCCATGCCCGATTTCTGCCTCAGTCTAGGGTTAGGTTTAGGGCTAGGGTTAGGGTTATGCCTAGGGTTAGGGTTCACAAAACCACAAAGCCAGGAGCTCCAGGGATACTCCCCATGCAAAAGGCAGGCCAAGTTGAGCGTAGCACATCCAAATCCTTGCTCCCTCTTCGTCATTCTGCTCGGAACTCCCCACAGCCCCATGCCCGATTACTGCCTCAGTCTAGGGTTAGGCTTAGGGCTAGGGTTAGGGTTATGCCTAGGGTTAGGGTTCACAAAACCACAAAGCCAGGAGCTCCAGGGACACTGATCATGCGAAAGGCAGGCCAAGTTAAGCACGGCACATCCAAAACCTTGCTCCCTCTTCTTCTTTCTGCAAGGGTTAGGGTTAGGGGCTCGGGTTAGTGTTAGGGGTTAGGGTTAGGGGTAGGGTTAGGGTTAGGGTTTTGACTAGGGTTAGGATTGAGAAAACGACAAAGCCAGGGGACCCAGGCACACTAAGCATGCAAAAGGCAGGCCAAGTTGAGCATAGCACATCCAAATCCCCTCTCCCTCTTCGTCATTCTGCTCGGAATTCACCACAGCCCAATGCCCGATTACTGCCTCAGTCTAGGGTTAGGCTTAGGGCTAGGGTTAGGGTTATGCCTAGGGTTAGGGTTCACAAAACCACAAAGCCAGGAGCTCCAGAGATACTCCCCATGCAAAAGGCAGGCCAAGTTGAGTGTAGCACATCCAAATCCTTGCTCCCTCTTCGTCATTCTGCTCGGAACTCCCCACAGCCCAATGCCCGATTTCTGCCTCAGTCTAGGGTTAGGCTTAGGGCTAGGGTTAGGGTTATGCCTAGGGTTAGGGTTCACAAAACCACAAAGCCAGGAGCTCCAGGGATGCTCCCCATGCAAAAGGCAGGCCAAGTTGAGCGTAGCACATCCAAATCCTTGCTCCCTCTTTGTCATTCTGCTCGGAACTCACCACAGCCCAATGCCCGATTACTGCCTCAGTCTAGGGTTAAGCTTAGGGCTAGGGTTAGGGTTATGCCTAGGGTTAGGGTTCACAAAACCACAAAGCCAGGAGCTCCAGGGATACTCCCCATGCAAAAGGCAGGCCAAGTTGAGCGTAGCACATCCAAATCCTTGCTCCCTCTACGTCATTCTGCTCGGAACTCACCACAGCCCAATGCCCGATTACTGGCTCAGTCTAGGGTTAGGCTTAGGGCTAGGGTTAGGGTTATGCCTAGGGTTAGGGTTCACAAAACCCCAAAGCCATGAGCTCCAGGGATACTCACCATGCAAAAGGCAGGCCAAGTTGAGCGTAGCACATCCAAATCCCCTCTCCCTCTTCGTCATTCTGCTCGGAACTCCCCACAGCCCAATGCCCGATTTCTGCCTCAGTCTAGGTTTAGGCTTAGGGCTAGGGTTAGGGTTATGCCTAGGGTTAGGGTTCAGAAAACCACAAAGCCAGGAGCTCCAGGGATACTCACCATGCAAAAGGCAGGCCAAGTTGAGCGTAGCACATCCAAATCATTGCTCCCTCTTTGTCATTCTGCTCGGAACTCACCACAGCCCCATGCCCGATTTCTGCCTCAGTCTAGGGTTAGGCTTAGGGCTAGGGTTAGGGTTATGCCTAGGGTTAGGGTTCAGAAAACCACAAAGCCAGGAGCTCCAGGGATACTCCCCATGCAAAAGGCAGGCCAAGTTGAGCGCAGCCAATCCAAATCCTTGCTCCCTCTTCGTCATTCTGCTCGGAACTCCCCACAGCCCAATGCCCGATTTCTGCCTCAGTCTAGGGTTAGGCTTAGGGCTAGGGTTAGGGTTATGCCTAGGGTTAGGGTTCAGAAAACCACAAAGCCAGGAGCTCCAGGGATACTCACCATGCAAAAGGCAGGCCAAGTTGAGTGTAGCACATCCAAATCCCCTCTCCCTCTTCGTCATTCTGCTCGGAACTTCCCACAGCCCAATGCCAGATTACTGGCTCAGTCTAGGGTTAGGCTTAGGGCTAGGGTTAGGGTTATGCCTAGGGTTAGGGTTCACAAAACCACAAAGCCAGGAGCTCCAGGGATACCATGCAAAAGGCAGGCCAAGTTGAGCGTAGCACATCCAAATCCTTGCTCCCTCTTCTTCATTCTGCTCGGAACTCCCCACAGCCCAATGCCCGATTTCTGGCTCAGTCTAGGGTTAGGCTTAGGGCTAGGGTTAGGGTTATGCCTAGGGTTAGGGTTCAGAAAACCACAAAGCCAGGAGCTCCAGGGACACTGATCATGCGAAAGGCAGGCCAAGTTAAGCACGGCACATCCAAAACCTTGCTCCCTCTTCTTCTTTCTGCAAGGGTTAGGGTTAGGGGCTCGGGTTAGGGTTAGGGGTTAGGGTTAGGGGTAGGGTTAGGGTTAGGGTTTTGACTAGGGTTAGGGTTCACAAAACCACAAAGCCAGGGGACCCAGGCACACTAAGCATGCAAAAGGCAGGCCAAGTTGAGCGTAGCACATCCAAATCCCCTCTCCCTCTTCGTCATTCTGCTCGGAACTCACCACAGCCCAATGCCCGATTACTGCCTCAGTCTAGGGTTAGGCTTAGGGCTAGGGTTAGGGTTATGCCTAGGGTTAGGGTTCACAAAACCACAAAGCCAGGAGCTCCAGGGATACTCACCATGCAAAAGGCAGGCCAAGTTGAGCGTAGCACATCCAAATCCCCTCTCCCTCTTTGTCATTCTCCTCGGAACTCCCCACAGCCCAATGCCCGATTACTGCCTCAGTCTAGGGTTAGGCTTAGGGCTAGGGTTAGGGTTATGCCTAGGGTTAGGGTTCAGAAAACCACAAAGCCAGGAGCTCCAGGGATACTCACCATGCAAAAGGCAGGCCAAGTTGAGCGTAGCACATCCAAATCCCCTCTCCCTCTTCGTCATTCTGCTCGGAACTCCCCACAGCCCAATGCCCGATTACTGCCTCAGTCTAGGGTTAGGCTTAGGGCTAGGGTTAGGGTTATGCCTAGGGTTAGGGTTCACAAAACCACAAAGCCAGGAGCTCCAGGGATACTCACCATGCAAAAGGCAGGCCAAGTTGAGCGTAGCACATCCAAATCCCCTCTCCCTCTTTGTCATTCTCCTCGGAACTCCCCACAGCCCAATGCCCGATTACTGGCTCAGTCTAGGGTTAGGCTTAGGGCTAGGGTTAGGGTTATGCCTAGGGTTAGGGTTCAGAAAACCACAAAGCCAGGAGCTCCAGGGATACTCACCATGCAAAAGGCTGGCCAAGTTGAGCGTAGCACATCCAAATCCTTGCTCCCTCTACGTCATTCTGCTCAGAACTTCCCACAGCCCAATGCCAGATTACTGGCTCAGTCTAGGGTTAGGCTTAGGGCTAGGGTTAGGGTTATGCCTAGGGTTAGGGTTCACAAAACCACAAAGCCAGGAGCTCCAGGGACACTGATCATGCGAAAGGCAGGCCAAGTTAAGCACGGCACATCCAAAACCTTGCTCCCTCTTCTTCTTTCTGCAAGGGTTAGGGTTAGGGGCTCGGGTTAGTGTTAGGGGTTAGGGTTAGGGGTAGGGTTAGGGTTAGGGTTTTGACTAGGGTTAGGATTGAGAAAACGACAAAGCCAGGGGACCCAGGCACACTAAGCATGCAAAAGGCAGGCCAAGTTGAGCGTAGCACATCCAAATCCCCTCTCCCTCTTCGTCATTCTGCTCGGAATTCACCACAGCCCAATGCCCGATTTCTGCCTCAGTCTAGGGTTAGGCTTAGGGCTAGGGTTAGGGTTATGCCTAGGGTTAGGGTTCAGAAAACCACAAAGCCAGGAGCTCCAGGGATACTCACCATGCAAAAGGCAGGCCAAGTTGAGTGTAGCACATCCAAATCCTTGCTCCCTCTACGTCATTCTGCTCGGAACTCACCACAGCCCAATGCCCGATATCTGCCTCAGTCTAGGGTTAGGCTTAGGGCTAGGGTTAGGGTTATGCCTAGGGTTAGGGTTCACAAAACCACAAAGCCAGGAGCTCCAGGGATACTCACCATGCAAAAGGCAGGCCAAGTTGAGCGTAGCACATCCAAATCCCCTCTCCCTCTTCGTCATTCTGCTCGGAACTCACCACAGCCCAATGCCCGATTTCTGCCTCAGTCTAGGGTTAGGCTTAGGGCTAGGGTTAGGGTTATGCCTAGGGTTAGGGTTCACAAAACCACAAAGCCAGGAGCTCCAGGGATACTCCCCATGCAAAAGGCAGGCCAAGTTGAGCGTAGCACATCCAAATCATTGCTCCCTCTTTGTCATTCTGCTCGGAACTCACCACAGCCCCATGCTCGATTTCTGCCTCAGTCTAGGGTTAGGCTTAGGGCTAGGGTTAGGGTTATGCCTAGGGTTAGGGTTCAGAAAACCACAAAGCCAGGAGCTCCAGGGATACTCCCCATGCAAAAGGCAGGCCAAGTTGAGCGCAGCCAATCCAAATCCTTGCTCCCTCTTCATCATTCTGCTCGGAACTCCCCACAGCCCAATGCCCGATTTCTGCCTCAGTCTAGGGTTAGGCTTAGGGCTAGGGTTAGGGTTATGCCTAGGGTTAGGGTTCAGAAAACCACAAAGCCAGGAGCTCCAGGGATACTCCCCATGCAAAAGGCAGGCCAAGTTGAGCGTAGCACATCCAAATCCTTGCTCCCTCTTTGTCATTCTGCTCAGAACTTCCGACAGCCCAATGCCAGATTACTGGCTCAGTCTAGGGTTAGGCTTAGGGCTAGGGTTAGGGTTATGCCTAGGGTTAGGGTTCACAAAACCACAAAGCCAGGAGCTCCAGGGACACTGATCATGCGAAAGGCAGGCCAAGTTAAGCACGGCACATCCAAAACCTTGCTCCCTCTTCTTCTTTCTGCAAGGGTTAGGGTTAGGGGCTCGGGTTAGTGTTAGGGGTTAGGGTTAGGGGTAGGGTTAGGGTTAGGGTTTTGACTAGGGTTAGGATTGAGAAAACCACAAAGCCAGGGGACCAAGGCACACTAAGCATGCAAAAGGCAGGCCAAGTTGAGCGTAGCACATCCAAATCCCCTCTCCCTCTTCGTCATTCTGCTCGGAATTCACCACAGCCCAATGCCCGATTTCTGCCTCAGTCTAGGGTTAGGCTTAGGGCTAGGGTTAGGGTTATGCCTAGGGTTAGGGTTCACAAAACCACAAAGCCAGGAGCTCCAGGGATACTCACCATGCAAAAGGCAGGCCAAGTTGAGTGTAGCACATCCAAATCCTTGCTCCCTCTTCTTCATTCTGCTCGGAACTCACCACGGCCCAATGCCCGATGTCTGCCTCAGTCTAGGGTTAGGCTTAGGGCTAGGGTTAGGGTTATGCCTAGGGTTAGGGTTCAGAAAACCACAAAGCCAGGAGCTCCAGGGATACTCCCCATGCAAAAGGCAGGCCAAGTTGAGCGCAGCCAATCCAAATCCTTGCTCCCTCTTCGTCATTCTGCTCGGAACTCCCCACAGCCCAATGTCCGATTTCTGCCTCAGTCTAGGGTTAGGCTTAGGGCTAGGGTTAGGGTTATGCCTAGGGTTAGGGTTCAGAAAACCACAAAGCCAGGAGCTCCAGGGATACTCACCATGCAAAAGGCAGGCCAAGTTGAGTGTAGCACATCCAAATCCCCTCTCCCTCTTCGTCATTCTGCTCGGAACTTCCCACAGCCCAATGCCAGATTACTGGCTCAGTCTAGGGTTAGGCTTAGGGCTAGGGTTAGGGTTATGCCTAGGGTTAGGGTTCACAAAACCACAAAGCCAGGAGCTCCAGGGATACCATGCAAAAGGCAGGCCAAGTTGAGCGTAGCACATCCAAATCCTTGCTCCCTCTTCTTCATTCTGCTCGGAACTCCCCACAGCCCAATGCCCGATTTCTGGCTCAGTCTAGGGTTAGGCTTAGGGCTAGGGTTAGGGTTATGCCTAGGGTTAGGGTTCAGAAAACCACAAAGCCAGGAGCTCCAGGGATACTCACCATGCAAAAGGCAGGCCAAGTTGAGTGTAGCACATCCAAATCCTTGCTTCCTCTTCGTCATTCTGCTCGGAACTCCCCACAGCCCAATGCCCGATTTCTGCCTCAGTCTAGGGTTAGGCTTAGGGCTAGGGTTAGGGTTATGCCTAGGGTTAGGGTTCACAAAACCACAAAGCCAGGAGCTCCAGGGATACTCCCCATGCAAAAGGCAGGCCAAGTTGAGCGTAGCACATCCAAATCCCCTCTCCCTCTTTGTCATTCTGCTCGGAACTCACCACAGCCCAATGCCCGATTTCTGCCTCAGTCTACGGTTAGGCTTAGGGCTAGGATTAGGGTTATGCTTAGGGTTAGGGTTCAGAAAACCACAAAGCCAGGAGCTCCAGGGACACTGATCATGCGAAAGGCAGGCCAAGTTAAGCACGGCACATCCAAATCCCCTCTCCCTCTTCTTCTTTCTGCAAGGGTTAGGGTTAGGGGCTCGGGTTAGGGTTAGGGGTTAGGGTTAGGGCTAGGGTTAGGGTTATGCCTAGGGTTAGGGTTCACAAAACCACAAAGCCAGGAGCTCCAGGGATACTCACCATGCAAAAGGCAGGCCAAGTTGAGCGTAGCCAATCCAAATCCTTGCTCCCTCTTCTTCATTCTGCTCGGAACTCCCCACAGCCCAATGCCCGATTTCTGGCTCAGTCTAGGGTTAGGCTTAGGGCTAGGGTTAGGGTTATGCCTAGGGTTAGGGTTCAGAAAACCACAAAGCCAGGAGCTCCAGGGACACTGATCATGCGAAAGGCAGGCCAAGTTAAGCACGGCACATCCAAAACCTTGCTCCCTCTTCTTCTTTCTGCAAGGGTTAGGGTTAGGGGCTCGGGTTAGGGTTAGGGGTTAGGGTTGGGGGTAGGGTTAGGGTTAGGGTTTTGACTAGGGTTAGGGTTCACAAAACCACAAAGCCAGGGGACCCAGGCACACTAAGCATGCAAAAGGCAGGCCAAGTTGAGCGTAGCACATCCAAATCCCCTCTCCCTCTTCGTCATTCTGCTCGGAACTCCCCACAGCCCAATGCCCGATTTCTGCCTCAGTCTAGGGTTAGGCTTAAGGCTAGGGTTAGGGTTATGCCTAGGGTTAGGGTTATGCCTAGGGTTAGGGTTCAGAAAACCACAAAGCCTGGAGCTCCAGGGATACTCACCATGCAAAAGGCAGGCCAAGTTGAGCGTAGCACATCCAAATCCCCTCTCCCTCTTCGTCATTCTGCTCGGAACTCACCACAGCCCAATGCCCGATTACTGCCTCAGTCTAGGGTTAGGCTTAGGGCTAGGGTTAGGGTTATGCCTAGGGTTAGGGTTCACAAAACCACAAAGCCAGGAGCTCCAGGGATACTCACCATGCAAAAGGCAGGCCAAGTTGAGCGTAGCACATCCAAATCCCCTCTCCCTCTTTGTCATTCTCCTCGGAACTCCCCACAGCCCAATGCCCGATTACTGGCTCAGTCTAGGGTTAGGCTTAGGGCTAGGGTTAGGGTTATGCCTAGGGTTAGGGTTCACAAAACCACAAAGCCAGGAGCTCCAGGGATACTCACCATGCAAAAGGCAGGCCAAGTTGAGCGTAGCACATCCAAATCCCCTCTCCCTCTTTGTCATTCTGCTCGGAACTCACCACAGCCCAATGCCCGATTTCTGCCTCAGTCTAGGGTTAGGCTTAGGGCTAGGATTAGGGTTATGCTTAGGGTTAGGGTTCAGAAAACCACAAAGCCAGGAGCTCCAGGGATACTCACCATGCAAAAGGCAGGCCAAGTTGAGCGTAGCACATCCAAATCCCCTCTCCCTCTTCGTCATTCTGCTCGGAACTCCCCACAGCCCCATGCCCGATTTCTGCCTCAGTCTAGGGTTCGGCTTGGGGCTAGGGTTAGGGTTATGCCTAGGGTTAGGGTTCACAAAACCACAAAGCCAGGAGCTCCAGGGATACTCCCCATGCAAAAGGCAGGCCAAGTTGAGCGTAGCACATCCAAATCCCCTCTCCCTCTTCCTCATTCTGCTCGGAACTCACCACAGCCCCATGCCCGATTTCTGCCTCAGTCTAGGGTTAGGTTTAGGGCTAGGGTTAGGGTTATGCCTAGGGTTAGGGTTCACAAAACCACAAAGCCAGGAGCTCCAGGGATACTCCCCATGCAAAAGGCAGGCCAAGTTGAGCGTAGCACATCCAAATCCTTGCTCCCTCTTCGTCATTCTGCTCGGAACTCACCACAGCCCAATGCCCGATTACTGCCTCAGTCTAGGGTTAGGCTTAGGGCTAGGGTTAGGGTTATGCCTAGGGTTAGGGTTCTCAAAACCACAAAGCCAGGAGCTCCAGGGACACTGATCATGCGAAAGGCAGGCCAAGTTAAGCACGGCACATCCAAAACCTTGCTCCCTCTTCTTCTTTCTGCAAGGGTTAGGGTTGGGGCTCGGGTTAGTGTTAGGGGTTAGGGTTAGGGGTAGGGTTAGGGTTAGGGTTTTGACTAGGGTTAGGATTGAGAAAACGACAAAGCCAGGGGACCCACGCACACTAAGCATGCAAAAGGCAGGCCAAGTTGAGCGTAGCACATCCAAATCCCCTCTCCCTCTTCGTCATTCTGCTCGGAATTCACCACAGCCCAATGCCCGATTTCTGCCTCAGTCTAGGGTTAGGCTTAGGGCTAGGGTTAGGGTTATGCCTAGGGTTAGGGTTCAGAAAACCACAAAGCCAGGAGCTCCAGGGATACTCACCATGCAAAAGGCAGGCCAAGTTGAGTGTAGCACATCCAAATCCTTGCTCCCTCTTCTTCATTCTGCTCGGAACTCACCACGGCCCAATGCCCGATGTCTGCCTCAGTCTAGGGTTAGGCTTAGGGCTAGGGTTAGGGTTATGCCTAGGGTTAGGGTTCACAAAACCACAAAGCCAGGAGCTCCAGGGACACTGATCATGCGAAAGGCAGGCCAAGTTAAGCACGGCACATCCAAAACCTTGCTCCCTCTTCTTCTTTCTGCAAGGGTTAGGGTTAGGGGCTCGGGTTAGGGTTAGGGGTTAGGGTTAGGGGTAGGGTTAGGGTTAGGGTTTTGACTAGGGTTAGGGTTCACAAAACCACAAAGCCAGGGGACCCAGGCACACTAAGCATGCAAAAGGCAGGCCAAGTTGAGCGTAGCACATCCAAATCCCCTCTCCCTCTTCGTCATTCTGCTCGGAACTCACCACAGCCCAATGCCCGATTTCTGCCTCAGTCTAGGGTTAGGCTTAAGGCTAGGGTTAGGGTTATGCCTAGGGTTAGGGTTATGCCTAGGGTTAGGGTTCACAAAACCACAAAGCCAGGAGCTCCAGGGATACTCACCATGCAAAAGGCAGGCCAAGTTGAGCGTAGCACATCCAAATCCCCTCTCCCTCTTCGTCATTCTGCTCGGAACTCACCACAGCCCAATGCCCGATTACTGCCTCAGTCTAGGGTTAGGCTTAGGGCTAGGGTTAGGGTTATGCCTAGGGTTAGGGTTCACAAAACCACAAAGCCAGGAGCTCCAGGGATACTCACCATGCAAAAGGCAGGCCAAGTTGAGCGTAGCACATCCAAATCCCCTCTCCCTCTTCGTCATTCTGCTCGGAACTCACCACAGCCCAATGCCCGATTACTGCCTCAGTCTAGGGTTAGGCTTAGGGCTAGGGTTAGGGTTATGCCTAGGGTTAGGGTTCACAAAACCACAAAGCCAGGAGCTCCAGGGATACTCCCCATGCAAAAGGCAGGCCAAGTTGAGCGTAGCACATCCAAATCCTTGCTCCCTCTTCGTCATTCTGCTCGGAACTCACCACAGCCCAATGCCCGATTACTGCCTCAGTCTAGGGTTAGGCTTAGGGCTAGGGTTAGGGTTATGCCTAGGGTTAGGGTTCTCAAAACCACAAAGCCAGGAGCTCCAGGGACACTGATCATGCGAAAGGCAGGCCAAGTTAAGCACGGCACATCCAAAACCTTGCTCCCTCTTCTTCTTTCTGCAAGGGTTAGGGTTGGGGCTCGGGTTAGTGTTAGGGGTTAGGGTTAGGGGTAGGGTTAGGGTTAGGGTTTTGACTAGGGTTAGGATTGAGAAAACGACAAAGCCAGGGGACCCACGCACACTAAGCATGCAAAAGGCAGGCCAAGTTGAGCGTAGCACATCCAAATCCCCTCTCCCTCTTCGTCATTCTGCTCGGAATTCACCACAGCCCAATGCCCGATTTCTGCCTCAGTCTAGGGTTAGGCTTAGGGCTAGGGTTAGGGTTATGCCTAGGGTTAGGGTTCAGAAAACCACAAAGCCAGGAGCTCCAGGGATACTCACCATGCAAAAGGCAGGCCAAGTTGAGTGTAGCACATCCAAATCCTTGCTCCCTCTTCTTCATTCTGCTCGGAACTCACCACGGCCCAATGCCCGATGTCTGCCTCAGTCTAGGGTTAGGCTTAGGGCTAGGGTTAGGGTTATGCCTAGGGTTAGGGTTCACAAAACCACAAAGCCAGGAGCTCCAGGGACACTGATCATGCGAAAGGCAGGCCAAGTTAAGCACGGCACATCCAAAACCTTGCTCCCTCTTCTTCTTTCTGCAAGGGTTAGGGTTAGGGGCTCGGGTTAGGGTTAGGGGTTAGGGTTAGGGGTAGGGTTAGGGTTAGGGTTTTGACTAGGGTTAGGGTTCACAAAACCACAAAGCCAGGGGACCCAGGCACACTAAGCATGCAAAAGGCAGGCCAAGTTGAGCGTAGCACATCCAAATCCCCTCTCCCTCTTCGTCATTCTGCTCGGAACTCACCACAGCCCAATGCCCGATTTCTGCCTCAGTCTAGGGTTAGGCTTAAGGCTAGGGTTAGGGTTATGCCTAGGGTTAGGGTTATGCCTAGGGTTAGGGTTCACAAAACCACAAAGCCAGGAGCTCCAGGGATACTCACCATGCAAAAGGCAGGCCAAGTTGAGCGTAGCACATCCAAATCCCCTCTCCCTCTTCGTCATTCTTCTCGGAACTCACCACAGCCCAATGCCCGATTACTGCCTCAGTCTAGGGTTAGGCTTAGGGCTAGGGTTAGGGTTATGCCTAGGGTTAGGGTTCACAAAACCACAAAGCCAGGAGCTCCAGGGATACTCACCATGCAAAAGGCAGGCCAAGTTGAGCGTAGCACATCCAAATCCCCTCTCCCTCTTCGTCATTCTGCTCGGAACTCACCACAGCCCAATGCCCGATTACTGCCTCAGTCTAGGGTTAGGCTTAGGGCTAGGGTTAGGGTTATGCCTAGGGTTAGGGTTCACAAAACCACAAAGCCAGGAGCTCCAGGGATACTCACCATGCAAAAGGCAGGCCAAGTTGAGCGTAGCACATCCAAATCCCCTCTCCCTCTTTGTCATTCTCCTCGGAACTCCCCACAGCCCAATGCCCGATTACTGCCTCAGTCTAGGGTTAGGCTTAGGGCTAGGGTTAGGGTTATGCCTAGGGTTAGGGTTCAGAAAACCACAAAGCCAGGAGCTCCAGGGATACTCCCCATGCAAAAGGCAGGCCAAGTTGAGCGTAGCACATCCAAATCATTGCTCCCTCTTTGTCATTCTGCTCGGAACTCACCACAGCCCCATGCCCGATTTCTGCCTCAGTCTAGGGTTAGGTTTAGGGCTAGGGTTAGGGTTATGCCTAGGGTTAGGGTTCACAAAACCACAAAGCCAGGAGCTCCAGGGATACTCCCCATGCAAAAGGCAGGCCAAGTTGAGCGTAGCACATCCAAATCCTTGCTCCCTCTTCGTCATTCTGCTCGGAACTCCCCACAGCCCAATGCCCGATTACTGCCTCAGTCTAGGGTTAGGCTTAGGGCTAGGGTTAGGGTTATGCCTAGGGTTAGGGTTCACAAAACCACAAAGCCAGGAGCTCCAGGGACACTGATCATGCGAAAGGCAGGCCAAGTTAAGCACGGCACATCCAAAACCTTGCTCCCTCTTCTTCTTTCTGCAAGGGTTAGGGTTAGGGGCTCGGGTTAGGGTTAGGGGTTAGGGTTAGGGGTAGGGTTAGGGTTAGGGTTTTGACTAGGGTTAGGATTGAGAAAACGACAAAGCCAGGGGACCCAGGCACACTAAGCATGCAAAAGGCAGGCCAAGTTGAGCGTAGCACATCCAAATCCCCTCTCCCTCTTCGTCATTCTGCTCGGAATTCACCACAGCCCAATGCCCGATTTCTGCCTCAGTCTAGGGTTAGGCTTAGGGCTAGGGTTAGGGTTATGCCTAGGGTTAGGGTTCACAAAACCACAAAGCCAGGAGCTCCAGGGATACTCCCCATGCAAAAGGCAGGCCAAGTTGAGCGTAGCACATCCAAATCCCCTCTCCCTCTTCGTCATTCTGCTCGGAACTCCCCACAGCCCAATGCCCGATTTCTGCCTCAGTCTAGGGTTAGGCTTAGGGCTAGGGTTAGGGTTATGCCTAGGGTTAGGGTTCAGAAAACCACAAAGCCAGGAGCTCCAGGGATACTCACCATGCAAAAGGCAGGCCAAGTTGAGCGTAGCACATCCAAATCCCCTCTCCCTCTTTGTCATTCTGCTCGGAACTCACCACAGCCCAATGCCCGATTTCTGCCTCAGTCTAGGGTTCGGCTTAGGGCTAGGGTTAGGGTTATGCCTAGGGTTAGGGTTCACAAAACCACAAAGCCAGGAGCTCCAGAGATACTCCCCATGCAAAAGGCAGGCCAAGTTGAGCGTAGCACATCCAAATCCTTGCTCCCTCTTCGTCATTCTGCTCGGAACTCACCACAGCCCAATGCCCGATTTCTGCCTCAGTCTAGGGTTAGGTTTAGGGCTAGGGTTAGGGTTATGCCTAGGGTTAGGGTTCAGAAAACCACAAAGCCAGGAGCTCCAGGGATACTCACCATGCAAAAGGCAGGCCAAGTTGAGTGTAGCACATCCAAATCCTTGCTCCCTCTTCGTCATTCTGCTCGGAACTCCCCACAGCCCAATGCCCGATTTCTGCCTCAGTCTAGGGTTAGGCTTAGGGCTAGGGTTAGGGTTATGCCTAGGGTTAGGGTTCACAAAACCACAAAGCCAGGAGCTCCAGGGATACTCCCCATGCAAAAGGCAGGCCAAGTTGAGCGTAGCACATCCAAATCCTTGCTCCCTCTTCGTCATTCTGCTCGGAACTCACCACAGCCCAATGCCCGATTACTGCCTCAGTCTAGGGTTAAGCTTAGGGCTAGGGTTAGGGTTATGCCTAGGGTTAGGGTTCAGAAAACCACAAAGCCAGGAGCTCCAGGGATACTCCCCATGCAAAAGGCAGGCCAAGTTGAGCGTAGCACATCCAAATCCCCTCTCCCTCTTTGTCATTCTGCTCGGAACTCACCACAGCCCAATGCCCGATTTCTACCTCAGTCTAGGGTTAGGCTTAGGGCTAGGATTAGGGTTATGCTTAGGGTTAGGGTTCAGAAAACCACAAAGCCAGGAGCTCCAGGGATACTCACCATGCAAAAGGCAGGCCAAGTTGAGCGTAGCACATCCAAATCCCCTCTCCCTCTTCGTCATTCTGCTAGGAACTCCCCACAGCCCAATGCCCGATTTCTGCCTCAGTCTAGGGTTCGGCTTGGGGCTAGGGTTAGGGTTATGCCTAGGGTTAGGGTTCACAAAACCACAAAGCCAGGAGCTCCAGGGATACTCCCCATGCAAAAGGCAGGCCAAGTTGAGCGTAGCACATCCAAATCCCCTCTCCCTCTTTGTCATTCTGCTCGGAACTCCCCACAGCCCAATGCCCGATTTCTGCCTCAGTCTAGGGCTCGGCTTAGGGCTAGGGTTAGGGTTATGCCTAGGGTTAGGGTTCACAAAACCACAAAGCCAGGAGCTCCAGAGATACTCCCCATGCAAAAGGCAGGCCAAGTTGAGCGTTGCACATCCAAATCCTTGCTCCCTCTTTGTCATTCTGCTCGGAACTCACCACAGCCCAATGCCCGATTACTGCCTCAGTCTAGGGTTAAGCTTAGGGCTAGGGTTAGGGTTATGCCTAGGGTTAGGGTTCAGAAAACCACAAAGCCAGGAGCTCCAGGGATACTCACCATGCAAAAGGCAGGCCAAGTTGAGCGTAGCACATCCAAATCCTTGCTCCCTCTACGTCATTCTGCTCGGAACTCACCACAGCCCAATGCCCGATTACTGCCTCAGTCTAGGGTTAGGCTTAGGGCTAGGGTTAGGGTTATGCCTAGGGTTAGGGTTCAGAAAACCACAAAGCCAGGAGCTCCAGGGATACTCACCATGCAAAAGGCAGGCCAAGTTGAGCGTAGCACATCCAAATCCCCTCTCCCTCTTCGTCATTCTGCTCGGAACTCACCACAGCCCAATGCCCGATTTCTGCCTCAGTCTAGGGTTAGGCTTAGGGCTAGGGTTAGGGTTATGCCTAGGGTTAGGGTTCACAAAACCACAAAGCCAGGAGCTCCAGGGATACTCCCCATGCAAAAGGCAGGCCAAGTTGAGCGTAGCACATCCAAATCCTTGCTCCCTCTTTGTCATTCTGCTCGGAACTCACCACAGCCCCATGCCCGATTTCTGCCTCAGTCTAGGGTTAGGCTTAGGGCTAGGGTTAGGGTTATGCCTAGGGTTAGGGTTCAGAAAACCACAAAGCCAGGAGCTCTAGGGATACTCCCCATGCAAAAGGCAGGCCAAGTTGAGCGCAGCCAATCCAAATCCTTGCTCCCTCTTCGTCATTCTGCTCGGAACTCCCCACAGCCCAATGCCCGATTTCTGCCTCAGTCTAGGGTTAGGCTTAGGGCTAGGGTTAGGGTTATGCCTAGGGTTAGGGTTCAGAAAACCACAAAGCCAGGAGCTCCAGGGACACTGATCATGCGAAAGGCAGGCCAAGTTAAGCACGGCACATCCAAAACCTTGCTCCCTCTTCTTCTTTCTGCAAGGGTTAGGGTTAGGGGCTCGGGTTAGGGTTAGGGGTTAGGGTTAGGGGTAGGGTTAGGGTTAGGGTTTTGACTAGGGTTAGGGTTCACAAAACCACAAAGCCAGGGGACCCAGGCACACTAAGCATGCAAAAGGCAGGCCAAGTTGAGCGTAGCACATCCAAATCCCCTCTCCCTCTTCGTCATTCTGCTCGGAACTCACCACAGCCCAATGCCCGATTTCTGCCTCAGTCTAGGGTTAGGCTTAAGGCTAGGGTTAGGGTTATGCCTAGGGTTAGGGTTATGCCTAGGGTTAGGGTTCACAAAACCACAAAGCCAGGAGCTCCAGGGATACTCACCATGCAAAAGGCAGGCCAAGTTGAGCGTAGCACATCCAAATCCCCTCTCCCTCTTCGTCATTCTGCTCGGAACTCACCACAGCCCAATGCCCGATTACTGCCTCAGTCTAGGGTTAGGCTTAGGGCTAGGGTTAGGGTTATGCCTAGGGTTAGGGTTCACAAAACCACAAAGCCAGGAGCTCCAGGGATACTCACCATGCAAAAGGCAGGCCAAGTTGAGCGTAGCACATCCAAATCCCCTCTCCCTCTTCGTCATTCTGCTCGGAACTCACCACAGCCCAATGCCCGATTACTGCCTCAGTCTAGGGTTAGGCTTAGGGCTAGGGTTAGGGTTATGCCTAGGGTTAGGGTTCACAAAACCACAAAGCCAGGAGCTCCAGGGATACTCACCATGCAAAAGGCAGGCCAAGTTGAGCGTAGCACATCCAAATCCCCTCTCCCTCTTTGTCATTCTCCTCGGAACTCCCCACAGCCCAATGCCCGATTACTGGCTCAGTCTAGGGTTAGGCTTAGGGCTAGGGTTAGGGTTATGCCTAGGGTTAGGGTTCACAAAACCACAAAGCCAGGAGCTCCAGGGATACTCACCATGCAAAAGGCAGGCCAAGTTGAGCGTAGCACATCCAAATCCCCTCTCCCTCTTTGTCATTCTGCTCGGAACTCACCACAGCCCAATGCCCGATTTCTGCCTCAGTCTAGGGTTAGGCTTAGGGCTAGGATTAGGGTTATGCTTAGGGTTAGGGTTCAGAAAACCACAAAGCCAGGAGCTCCAGGGATACTCACCATGCAAAAGGCAGGCCAAGTTGAGCGTAGCACATCCAAATCCCCTCTCCCTCTTCGTCATTCTGCTCGGAACTCCCCACAGCCCAATGCCCGATTTCTGCCTCAGTCTAGGGTTCGGCTTGGGGCTAGGGTTAGGGTTATGCCTAGGGTTAGGGTTCACAAAACCACAAAGCCAGGAGCTCCAGGGATACTCACCATGCAAAAGGCAGGCCAAGTTGAGCGTAGCACATCCAAATCCCCTCTCCCTCTTCCTCATTCTGCTCGGAACTCACCACAGCCCCATGCCCGATTTCTGCCTCAGTCTAGGGTTAGGTTTAGGGCTAGGGTTAGGGTTATGCCTAGGGTTAGGGTTCACAAAACCACAAAGCCAGGAGCTCCAGGGATACTCCCCATGCAAAAGGCAGGCCAAGTTGAGCGTAGCACATCCAAATCCTTGCTCCCTCTTCGTCATTCTGCTCGGAACTCCCCACAGCCCCATGCCCGATTACTGCCTCAGTCTAGGGTTAGGCTTAGGGCTAGGGTTAGGGTTATGCCTAGGGTTAGGGTTCACAAAACCACAAAGCCAGGAGCTCCAGGGACACTGATCATGCGAAAGGCAGGCCAAGTTAAGCACGGCACATCCAAAACCTTGCTCCCTCTTCTTCTTTCTGCAAGGGTTAGGGTTAGGGGCTCGGGTTAGTGTTAGGGGTTAGGGTTAGGGGTAGGGTTAGGGTTAGGGTTTTGACTAGGGTTAGGATTGAGAAAACGACAAAGCCAGGGGACCCAGGCACACTAAGCATGCAAAAGGCAGGCCAAGTTGAGCATAGCACATCCAAATCCCCTCTCCCTCTTCGTCATTCTGCTCGGAATTCACCACAGCCCAATGCCCGATTACTGCCTCAGTCTAGGGTTAGGCTTAGGGCTAGGGTTAGGGTTATGCCTAGGGTTAGGGTTCACAAAACCACAAAGCCAGGAGCTCCAGAGATACTCCCCATGCAAAAGGCAGGCCAAGTTGAGTGTAGCACATCCAAATCCTTGCTCCCTCTTCGTCATTCTGCTCGGAACTCCCCACAGCCCAATGCCCGATTTCTGCCTCAGTCTAGGGTTAGGCTTAGGGCTAGGGTTAGGGTTATGCCTAGGGTTAGGGTTCACAAAACCACAAAGCCAGGAGCTCCAGGGATGCTCCCCATGCAAAAGGCAGGCCAAGTTGAGCGTAGCACATCCAAATCCTTGCTCCCTCTTTGTCATTCTGCTCGGAACTCACCACAGCCCAATGCCCGATTACTGCCTCAGTCTAGGGTTAAGCTTAGGGCTAGGGTTAGGGTTATGCCTAGGGTTAGGGTTCACAAAACCACAAAGCCAGGAGCTCCAGGGATACTCCCCATGCAAAAGGCAGGCCAAGTTGAGCGTAGCACATCCAAATCCTTGCTCCCTCTACGTCATTCTGCTCGGAACTCACCACAGCCCAATGCCCGATTACTGGCTCAGTCTAGGGTTAGGCTTAGGGCTAGGGTTAGGGTTATGCCTAGGGTTAGGGTTCACAAAACCCCAAAGCCATGAGCTCCAGGGATACTCACCATGCAAAAGGCAGGCCAAGTTGAGCGTAGCACATCCAAATCCCCTCTCCCTCTTCGTCATTCTGCTCGGAACTCCCCACAGCCCAATGCCCGATTTCTGCCTCAGTCTAGGGTTAGGCTTAGGGCTAGGGTTAGGGTTATGCCTAGGGTTAGGGTTCAGAAAACCACAAAGCCAGGAGCTCCAGGGATACTCACCATGCAAAAGGCAGGCCAAGTTGAGTGTAGCACATCCAAATCCCCTCTCCCTCTTCGTCATTCTGCTCGGAACTTCCCACAGCCCAATGCCAGATTACTGGCTCAGTCTAGAGTTAGGCTTAGGGCTAGGGTTAGGGTTATGCCTAGGGTTAGGGTTCAGAAAACCACAAAGCCAGGAGCTCCAGGGATACCATGCAAAAGGCAGGCCAAGTTGAGCGTAGCACATCCAAATCCTTGCTCCCTCTTCTTCATTCTGCTCGGAACTCCCCACAGCCCAATGCCCGATTACTGCCTCAGTCTAGGGTTAGGCTTAGGGCTAGGGTTAGGGTTATGCCTAGGGTTAGGGTTCACAAAACCACAAAGCCAGGAGCTCCAGGGATACTCCCCATGCAAAAGGCAGGCCAAGTTGAGCGTAGCACATCCAAATCCTTGCTCCCTCTTTGTCATTCTGCTCGGAACTCACCACAGCCCAATGCCCGATTACTGCCTCAGTCTAGGGTTAAGCTTAGGGCTAGGGTTAGGGTTATGCCTAGGGTTAGGGTTCACAAAACCACAAAGCCAGGAGCTCCAGGGATACTCACCATGCAAAAGGCAGGCCAAGTTGAGCGTAGCACATCCAAATCCTTGCTCCCTCTACGTCATTCTGCTCGGAACTCACCACAGCCCAATGCCCGATTACTGCCTCAGTCTAGGGTTAGGCTTAGGGCTAGGGTTAGGGTTATGCCTAGGGTTAGGGTTCACAAAACCACAAAGCCAGGAGCTCCAGGGATACTCACCATGCAAAAGGCAGGCCAAGTTGAGCGTAGCACATCCAAATCCCCTCTCCCTCTTCGTCATTCTGCTCGGAACTCCCCAACACCCAATGCCAGATTACTGCCTCAGTCTAGGGTTAGGCTTAGGGCTAGGGTTAGGGTTATGCCTAGGGTTAGGGTTCACAAAACCACAAAGCCAGGAGCTCCAGGGATAGTCAGCATGCAAAAGGCATACCAAGGTGAGGAGGACACCGCCCAAACCTTGCTCCCTCTTTGTCATACTGCTCAGAACTTGCCACAACCCTCTGCCGGATTTCTGGCTCAAGGTAGGGTTAGGGATAGGGTTAGGCCTTGGGTTAGGGTTAGGGTTACGCCTAGGGTTAAGGTTGAGAAAACCACAAAGCCAGGAGCTCCAGGGACACTGATCATGCGAAAGGCAGGCCAAGTTAAGCACGGCACATCCAAAACCACAAAGTGGGGAGGGGGGGGCCGGCGCGCCCGCGCATGCGCGGTGGGGGGTGGGGGGGCCCAGCTTGCCCGCGCATGCGCAGCACTGGGGGGGTGGGCTCGGCCTGGGGGTGCCTTTTGTGCTGCTCCTCCGTGGGGCTGCCTTGAGAGCGGAATCAAGGTTGGAAAAGACCTCGGAGATCACTGAGTGCAACCAGCACCAGCACGGCCGGCGCTGACCACGTCCGCCCATGCCACAGCCACAGGTGTTGGAGCACTCCCAGGGGTGGGCACTCCAAACCTCCCTGGGCAGCTGTGCCAAGGCCTGAGCGCCCTTTCCATGGAGGAATTTCCCCAATATCCACCCTGAGCCTCCCCTGGCCCAGCCTGAGGCCGTTCCCTCTCCTCCTGTCCCTGTTCCCTGCGAGCAGAGCCCGACCCCCCCGGCTGCTCCCTCCTGTCAGGGACTTGTCCAGAGCCACAAGGTCCCCCCTGAGCCTCCTTTGCTCCGGGCTGTGCCCCTTTCCCAGCTCTCTCAGGAACTCTCCAACCCCTTGCCAGCTCCGTTCCCTTGCCTGGACTCGCTCCAGCCCCTCCGTGTCCCTCTTGTCCCAGAGGTGCTGCCAGCACTGCAGGTGCCCCAGCAGTGCCAGCACAGGGACGGGCCCAGCGCCCCGCGCATGCGCAGTGGGGGGTGAGGGGGGCCCAGTTCTCCCGCGCATGCGCAGTGGTGTGGGGGTAGGGCCAGCGCGTCCGCGCATGCGTAGTAGCACCCGCGCCCGCGCATTCGCAGTAGCCACCGCGCCCGCGCATGCGCCGTAGCCCCCGCGCCCGCGCATGCGCAGTAGCCCCCGCGCCCGCGCATGCGTAGTAGCACCCGCGCCCGCGCATGCGCCGTAGCCACCGCGCCCGCGCATGCGCCGTAGACCCCGCGCATGCGCAGTAGCACCCGCGCCCGCGCATGCGCAGTAGCCACCGCGCCCGCGCATGCGCCGTAGCCACCGCGCCCGCGCATGCGCCGTAGCCACCGCGCCCGCGCATGCGCAGTACACCCCACGCCCGCGCATGCGCAGTAGCCACCGCGCCCCCGCATGCGCAGTAGCCACCGCGCCCCCGCATGCGCAGTAGCCACCGCGCCCGCGCATGCGCAGTAGCCCCCGCGCCCGCGCATGTGCCGTAGCCACCGCGCCCGCGCATGCGCAGTAGCCACCGCGCCCGCGCATGCGCAGTAGCCACCGCGCCCGTGCGGGCGTGCCGAGTGGGGGCTCCGCGCAGAGGGGCAGCGCGCCCGCGCATGATGCGCAGAGGTTTCTTTCGGACCTGGGCTGCATTTCCATCCCCCGCTCTGGGAGTCACCCGGTGCGTTAGGAGCGAGCCGATCCCGCTCCCTGAGACACAAGGGCTTGCTCGAGGAGACTGTTCCTGTTCCTCTCTTCCAGCCACTCTGCTCTCCCCAAAACACCCATTTCCTCGGAGCTCCTCTGCAACTGCATTTCCATGGACCCAGGGCTCCAGAAGCTGCAGAGTCGTGCAATGGGGTTTTTTTGGGAAGGGACCTTAAGCTCTTGCACTTCCACCTCTGTCATGAGAATCTCAGGGCTCTAAGACTCACAGAACCATTTGGGCTTGGAAGGACCTTCAAGCTCATCCAGTGCCAGCGCTGCCACGGGCAGGGACACCTCCCACTGTCCCGGGCTGCTCCCAGCCCCAGTGTGCAGCCTGGCCTGGAACATTCCAGGGCATCCAGGGGCAAATCCCCCTCTCTGGGCAGACAGAAGGAGCTAAACCTGGCTATTCCTGAGGGAGTGATGGCAGCACAGCCGAGTCCTGCATCCCTGATTCCCACGGGGAATCTCCATGTCCTTCCTGCTATGGGATCCAGGAGTTGCAGTAGGATTTTTGTGTTTGGTGCTGCATTCCCAGCATGGGCAGAAGCTGTCACGCTCGGAAACACAGCCAGTGTGACAAGGTTTTGCTCCCTTTCTGCTTTGTTTTTGCTGTGTTTTGTTTCTCTCGACAGCTGGCTTAGAACTTGTGTGTTGCTGTTTAGACATCAAGCTTTGGGGCTGAGGTTTTTTTATTCCCAAGTGCTTGCTGGCAGTAAAAATACACTTCACATCTGCAGTGTGTGCACGTGGCTTGGGCTGTGGATTCACACTTCTGGGGCAAAAAGAAGTCCCTTCACACCTGTGCTGCTGGTGGTGTCCCCTGTGAGAAGTTTGGTGGCTCGTTTGTGGCTCTCTCAGTTGTTCCCTTTCACAGAGCTCGGCATTTCTCCCCTTTTCAGTTTCATCCTGCAGAGCTTCGTTCCTGCTGCCGCAGCGTGTTCTGAACCCTCCGCTCGCAGCCTGGGGGTGCCTTTTGTGCTGCTCCTCCGTGGGGCTGCCTTGAGAGCGGAATCAAGGTTGGAAAAGACCTCGGAGATCACTGAGTGCAACCAGCACCAGCACGGCCGGCGCTGACCACGTCCGCCCATGCCACAGCCACAGGTGTTGGAGCACTCCCAGGGGTGGGCACTCCAAACCTCCCTGGGCAGCTGTGCCAAGGCCTGAGCGCCCTTTCCATGGAGGAATTTCCCCAATATCCACCCTGAGCCTCCCCTGGCCCAGCCTGAGGCCGTTCCCTCTCCTCCTGTCCCTGTTCCCTGCGAGCAGAGCCCGACCCCCCCGGCTGCTCCCTCCTGTCAGGGACTTGTCCAGAGCCACAAGGTCCCCCCTGAGCCTCCTTTGCTCCGGGCTGTGCCCCTTTCCCAGCTCTCTCAGGAACTCTCCAACCCCTTGCCAGCTCCGTTCCCTTGCCTGGACTCGCTCCAGCCCCTCCGTGTCCCTCTTGTCCCAGAGGTGCTGCCAGCACTGCAGGTGCCCCAGCAGTGCCAGCACAGGGACGGGCCCAGCGCCCCGCGCATGCGCAGTGGGGGGTGAGGGGGGCCCAGTTCTCCCGCGCATGCGCAGTGGTGTGGGGGTAGGGCCAGCGCGTCCGCGCATGCGTAGTAGCACCCGCGCCCGCGCATTCGCAGTAGCCACCGCGCCCGCGCATGCGCCGTAGCCCCCGCGCCCGCGCATGCGCAGTAGCCCCCGCGCCCGCGCATGCGTAGTAGCACCCGCGCCCGCGCATGCGCCGTAGCCACCGCGCCCGCGCATGCGCCGTAGACCCCGCGCATGCGGAGTAGCACCCGCGCCCGCGCATGCGCAGTAGCCACCGCGCCCGCGCATGCGCCGTAGCCACCGCGCCCGCGCATGCGCCGTAGACCCCGCGCCCGCGCATGCGCAGTACACCCCACGCCCGCGCATGCGCAGTAGCCACCGCGCCCCCGCATGCGCAGTAGCCACCGCGCCCCCGCATGCGCAGTAGCCCCCGCGCCCGCGCATGCGCAGTAGCCCCCGCGCCCGCGCATGTGCCGTAGCCACCGCGCCCGCGCATGCGCAGTAGCCACCGCGCCCGCGCATGCGCAGTAGCCACCGCGCCCGTGCGGGCGTGCCGAGTGGGGGCTCCGCGCAGAGGGGCAGCGCGCCCGCGCATGATGCGCAGAGGTTTCTTTCGGACCTGGGCTGCATTTCCATCCCCCGCTCTGGGAGTCACCCGGTGCGTTAGGAGCGAGCCGATCCCGCTCCCTGAGACACAAGGGCTTGCTCGAGGAGACTGTTCCTGTTCCTCTCTTCCAGCCACTCTGCTCTCCCCAAAACACCCATTTCCTCGGAGCTCCTCTGCAACTGCATTTCCATGGACCCAGGGCTCCAGAAGCTGCAGAGTCGTGCAATGGGGTTTTTTTGGGAAGGGACCTTAAGCTCTTGCACTTCCACCTCTGTCATGAGAATCTCAGGGCTCTAAGACTCACAGAACCATTTGGGCTTGGAAGGACCTTCAAGCTCATCCAGTGCCAGCGCTGCCACGGGCAGGGACACCTCCCACTGTCCCGGGCTGCTCCCAGCCCCAGTGTGCAGCCTGGCCTGGAACATTCCAGGGCATCCAGGGGCAAATCCCCCTCTCTGGGCAGACAGAAGGAGCTAAACCTGGCTATTCCTGAGGGAGTGATGGCAGCACAGCCGAGTCCTGCATCCCTGATTCCCACGGGGAATCTCCATGTCCTTCCTGCTATGGGATCCAGGAGTTGCAGTAGGATTTTTGTGTTTGGTGCTGCATTCCCAGCATGGGCAGAAGCTGTCACGCTCGGAAACACAGCCAGTGTGACAAGGTTTTGCTCCCTTTCTGCTTTGTTTTTGCTGTGTTTTGTTTCTCTCGACAGCTGGCTTAGAACTTGTGTGTTGCTGTTTAGACATCAAGCTTTGGGGCTGAGGTTTTTTTATTCCCAAGTGCTTGCTGGCAGTAAAAATACACTTCACATCTGCAGTGTGTGCACGTGGCTTGGGCTGTGGATTCACACTTCTGGGGCAAAAAGAAGTCCCTTCACACCTGTGCTGCTGGTGGTGTCCCCTGTGAGAAGTTTGGTGGCTCGTTTGTGGCTCTCTCAGTTGTTCCCTTTCACAGAGCTCGGCATTTCTCCCCTTTTCAGTTTCATCCTGCAGAGCTTCGTTCCTGCTGCCGCAGCGTGTTCTGAACCCTCCGCTCGCAGCCTGGGGGTGCCTTTTGTGCTGCTCCTCCGTGGGGCTGCCTTGAGAGCGGAATCAAGGTTGGAAAAGACCTCGGAGATCACTGAGTGCAACCAGCACCAGCACGGCCGGCGCTGACCACGTCCGCCCATGCCACAGCCACAGGTGTTGGAGCACTCCCAGGGGTGGGCACTCCAAACCTCCCTGGGCAGCTGTGCCAAGGCCTGAGCGCCCTTTCCATGGAGGAATTTCCCCAATATCCACCCTGAGCCTCCCCTGGCCCAGCCTGAGGCCGTTCCCTCTCCTCCTGTCCCTGTTCCCTGCGAGCAGAGCCCGACCCCCCCGGCTGCTCCCTCCTGTCAGGGACTTGTCCAGAGCCACAAGGTCCCCCCTGAGCCTCCTTTGCTCCGGGCTGTGCCCCTTTCCCAGCTCTCTCAGGAACTCTCCAACCCCTTGCCAGCTCCGTTCCCTTGCCTGGACTCGCTCCAGCCCCTCCGTGTCCCTCTTGTCCCAGAGGTGCTGCCAGCACTGCAGGTGCCCCAGCAGTGCCAGCACAGGGACGGGCCCAGCGCCCCGCGCATGCGCAGTGGGGGGTGAGGGGGGCCCAGTTCTCCCGCGCATGCGCAGTGGTGTGGGGGTAGGGCCAGCGCGTCCGCGCATGCGTAGTAGCACCCGCGCCCGCGCATTCGCAGTAGCCACCGCGCCCGCGCATGCGCCGTAGCCCCCGCGCCCGCGCATGCGCAGTAGCCCCCGCGCCCGCGCATGCGTAGTAGCACCCGCGCCCGCGCATGCGCCGTAGCCACCGCGCCCGCGCATGCGCCGTAGACCCCGCGCATGCGGAGTAGCACCCGCGCCCGCGCATGCGCAGTAGCCACCGCGCCCGCGCATGCGCCGTAGCCACCGCGCCCGCGCATGCGCCGTAGACCCCGCGCCCGCGCATGCGCAGTACACCCCACGCCCGCGCATGCGCAGTAGCCACCGCGCCCCCGCATGCGCAGTAGCCACCGCGCCCCCGCATGCGCAGTAGCCCCCGCGCCCGCGCATGCGCAGTAGCCCCCGCGCCCGCGCATGTGCCGTAGCCACCGCGCCCGCGCATGCGCAGTAGCCACCGCGCCCGCGCATGCGCAGTAGCCACCGCGCCCGTGCGGGCGTGCCGAGTGGGGGCTCCGCGCAGAGGGGCAGCGCGCCCGCGCATGATGCGCAGAGGTTTCTTTCGGACCTGGGCTGCATTTCCATCCCCCGCTCTGGGAGTCACCCGGTGCGTTAGGAGCGAGCCGATCCCGCTCCCTGAGACACAAGGGCTTGCTCGAGGAGACTGTTCCTGTTCCTCTCTTCCAGCCACTCTGCTCTCCCCAAAACACCCATTTCCTCGGAGCTCCTCTGCAACTGCATTTCCATGGACCCAGGGCTCCAGAAGCTGCAGAGTCGTGCAATGGGGTTTTTTTGGGAAGGGACCTTAAGCTCTTGCACTTCCACCTCTGTCATGAGAATCTCAGGGCTCTAAGACTCACAGAACCATTTGGGCTTGGAAGGACCTTCAAGCTCATCCAGTGCCAGCGCTGCCACGGGCAGGGACACCTCCCACTGTCCCGGGCTGCTCCCAGCCCCAGTGTGCAGCCTGGCCTGGAACATTCCAGGGCATCCAGGGGCAAATCCCCCTCTCTGGGCAGACAGAAGGAGCTAAACCTGGCTATTCCTGAGGGAGTGATGGCAGCACAGCCGAGTCCTGCATCCCTGATTCCCACGGGGAATCTCCATGTCCTTCCTGCTATGGGATCCAGGAGTTGCAGTAGGATTTTTGTGTTTGGTGCTGCATTCCCAGCATGGCAGAAGCTGTCACGCTCGGAAACACAGCCAGTGTGACAAGGTTTTGCTCCCTTTCTGCTTTGTTTTTGCTGTGTTTTGTTTCTCTCGACAGCTGGCTTAGAACTTGTGTGTTGCTGTTTAGACATCAAGCTTTGGGGCTGAGGTTTTTTTATTCCCAAGTGCTTGCTGGCAGTAAAAATACACTTCACATCTGCAGTGTGTGCACGTGGCTTGGGCTGTGGATTCACACTTCTGGGGCAAAAAGAAGTCCCTTCACACCTGTGCTGCTGGTGGTGTCCCCTGTGAGAAGTTTGGTGGCTCGTTTGTGGCTCTCTCAGTTGTTCCCTTTCACAGAGCTCGGCATTTCTCCCCTTTTCAGTTTCATCCTGCAGAGCTTCGTTCCTGCTGCCGCAGCGTGTTCTGAACCCTCCGCTCGCAGCCTGGGGGTGCCTTTTGTGCTGCTCCTCCGTGGGGCTGCCTTGAGAGCGGAATCAAGGTTGGAAAAGACCTCGGAGATCACTGAGTGCAACCAGCACCAGCACGGCCGGCGCTGACCACGTCCGCCCATGCCACAGCCACAGGTGTTGGAGCACTCCCAGGGGTGGGCACTCCAAACCTCCCTGGGCAGCTGTGCCAAGGCCTGAGCGCCCTTTCCATGGAGGAATTTCCCCAATATCCACCCTGAGCCTCCCCTGGCCCAGCCTGAGGCCGTTCCCTCTCCTCCTGTCCCTGTTCCCTGCGAGCAGAGCCCGACCCCCCCGGCTGCTCCCTCCTGTCAGGGACTTGTCCAGAGCCACAAGGTCCCCCCTGAGCCTCCTTTGCTGCAGGGCTGTGCCCCTTTCCCAGCTCTCTCAGGAACTCTCCAGCCCCTTGCCAGCTCCGTTCCCTTGCCTGGACTCGCTCCAGCCCCTCCGTGTCCCTCTTGTCCCAGAGGTGCTGCCAGCACTGCAGGTGCCCCAGCAGTGCCAGCACAGGGACGGGCCCAGCGCCCCGCGCATGCGCAGTGGGGGGTGAGGGGGGCCCAGTTCTCCCGCGCATGCGCAGTGGTGTGGGGGTAGGGCCAGCGCGTCCGCGCATGCGTAGTAGCACCCGCGCCCGCGCATTCGCAGTAGCCACCGCGCCCGCGCATGCGCCGTAGCCCCCGCGCCCGCGCATGCGCAGTAGCCCCCGCGCCCGCGCATGCGTAGTAGCACCCGCGCCCGCGCATGCGCCGTAGCCACCGCGCCCGCGCATGCGCCGTAGCCACCGCGCCCGCGCATGCGCCGTAGCCACCGCGCCCGCGCATGCGCAGTACACCCCACGCCCGCGCATGCGCCGTAGCCACCGCGCCCCCGCATGCGCAGTAGCCACCGCGCCCCCGCATGCGCAGTAGCCCCCGCGCCCGCGCATGCGCAGTAGCCCCCGCGCCCGCGCATGTGCCGTAGCCACCGCGCCCGCGCATGCGCAGTAGCCACCGCGCCCGCGCATGCGCAGTAGCCACCGCGCCCGTGCGGGCGTGCCGAGTGGGGGCTCCGCGCAGAGGGGCAGCGCGCCCGCGCATGATGCGCAGAGGTTTCTTTCGGACCTGGGCTGCATTTCCATCCCCCGCTCTGGGAGTCACCCGGTGCGTTAGGAGCGAGCCGATCCCGCTCCCTGAGACACAAGGGCTTGCTCGAGGAGACTGTTCCTGTTCCTCTCTTCCAGCCACTCTGCTCTCCCCAAAACACCCATTTCCTCGGAGCTCCTCTGCAACTGCATTTCCATGGACCCAGGGCTCCAGAAGCTGCAGAGTCGTGCAATGGGGTTTTTTTGGGAAGGGACCTTAAGCTCTTGCACTTCCACCTCTGTCATGAGAATCTCAGGGCTCTAAGACTCACAGAACCATTTGGGCTTGGAAGGACCTTCAAGCTCATCCAGTGCCAGCGCTGCCACGGGCAGGGACACCTCCCACTGTCCCGGGCTGCTCCCAGCCCCAGTGTGCAGCCTGGCCTGGAACATTCCAGGGCATCCAGGGGCAAATCCCCCTCTCTGGGCAGACAGAAGGAGCTAAACCTGGCTATTCCTGAGGGAGTGATGGCAGCACAGCCGAGTCCTGCATCCCTGATTCCCACGGGGAATCTCCATGTCCTTCCTGCTATGGGATCCAGGAGTTGCAGTAGGATTTTTGTGTTTGGTGCTGCATTCCCAGCATGGGCAGAAGCTGTCACGCTCGGAAACACAGCCAGTGTGACAAGGTTTTGCTCCCTTTCTGCTTTGTTTTTGCTGTGTTTTGTTTCTCTCGACAGCTGGCTTAGAACTTGTGTGTTGCTGTTTAGACATCAAGCTTTGGGGCTGAGGTTTTTTTATTCCCAAGTGCTTGCTGGCAGTAAAAATACACTTCACATCTGCAGTGTGTGCACGTGGCTTGGGCTGTGGATTCACACTTCTGGGGCAAAAAGAAGTCCCTTCACACCTGTGCTGCTGGTGGTGTCCCCTGTGAGAAGTTTGGTGGCTCGTTTGTGGCTCTCTCAGTTGTTCCCTTTCACAGAGCTCGGCATTTCTCCCCTTTTCAGTTTCATCCTGCAGAGCTTCGTTCCTGCTGCCGCAGCGTGTTCTGAACCCTCCGCTCGCAGCCTGGGGGTGCCTTTTGTGCTGCTCCTCCGTGGGGCTGCCTTGAGAGCGGAATCAAGGTTGGAAAAGACCTCGGAGATCACTGAGTGCAACCAGCACCAGCACGGCCGGCGCTGACCACGTCCGCCCATGCCACAGCCACAGGTGTTGGAGCACTCCCAGGGGTGGGCACTCCAAACCTCCCTGGGCAGCTGTGCCAAGGCCTGAGCGCCCTTTCCATGGAGGAATTTCCCCAATATCCACCCTGAGCCTCCCCTGGCCCAGCCTGAGGCCGTTCCCTCTCCTCCTGTCCCTGTTCCCTGCGAGCAGAGCCCGACCCCCCCGGCTGCTCCCTCCTGTCAGGGACTTGTCCAGAGCCACAAGGTCCCCCCTGAGCCTCCTTTGCTGCAGGGCTGTGCCCCTTTCCCAGCTCTCTCAGGAACTCTCCAGCCCCTTGCCAGCTCCGTTCCCTTGCCTGGACTCGCTCCAGCCCCTCCGTGTCCCTCTTGTCCCAGAGGTGCTGCCAGCACTGCAGGTGCCCCAGCAGTGCCAGCACAGGGACGGGCCCAGCGCCCCGCGCATGCGCAGTGGGGGGTGAGGGGGGCCCAGTTCTCCCGCGCATGCGCAGTGGTGTGGGGGTAGGGCCAGCGCGTCCGCGCATGCGTAGTAGCACCCGCGCCCGCGCATTCGCAGTAGCCACCGCGCCCGCGCATGCGCCGTAGCCCCCGCGCCCGCGCATGCGCAGTAGCCCCCGCGCCCGCGCATGCGTAGTAGCACCCGCGCCCGCGCATGCGCCGTAGCCACCGCGCCCGCGCATGCGCCGTAGCCACCGCGCCCGCGCATGCGCCGTAGCCACCGCGCCCGCGCATGCGCAGTACACCCCACGCCCGCGCATGCGCCGTAGCCACCGCGCCCCCGCATGCGCAGTAGCCACCGCGCCCCCGCATGCGCAGTAGCCCCCGCGCCCGCGCATGCGCAGTAGCCCCCGCGCCCGCGCATGTGCCGTAGCCACCGCGCCCGCGCATGCGCAGTAGCCACCGCGCCCGCGCATGCGCAGTAGCCACCGCGCCCGTGCGGGCGTGCCGAGTGGGGGCTCCGCGCAGAGGGGCAGCGCGCCCGCGCATGATGCGCAGAGGTTTCTTTCGGACCTGGGCTGCATTTCCATCCCCCGCTCTGGGAGTCACCCGGTGCGTTAGGAGCGAGCCGATCCCGCTCCCTGAGACACAAGGGCTTGCTCGAGGAGACTGTTCCTGTTCCTCTCTTCCAGCCACTCTGCTCTCCCCAAAACACCCATTTCCTCGGAGCTCCTCTGCAACTGCATTTCCATGGACCCAGGGCTCCAGAAGCTGCAGAGTCGTGCAATGGGGTTTTTTTGGGAAGGGACCTTAAGCTCTTGCACTTCCACCTCTGTCATGAGAATCTCAGGGCTCTAAGACTCACAGAACCATTTGGGCTTGGAAGGACCTTCAAGCTCATCCAGTGCCAGCGCTGCCACGGGCAGGGACACCTCCCACTGTCCCGGGCTGCTCCCAGCCCCAGTGTGCAGCCTGGCCTGGAACATTCCAGGGCATCCAGGGGCAAATCCCCCTCTCTGGGCAGACAGAAGGAGCTAAACCTGGCTATTCCTGAGGGAGTGATGGCAGCACAGCCGAGTCCTGCATCCCTGATTCCCACGGGGAATCTCCATGTCCTTCCTGCTATGGGATCCAGGAGTTGCAGTAGGATTTTTGTGTTTGGTGCTGCATTCCCAGCATGGGCAGAAGCTGTCACGCTCGGAAACACAGCCAGTGTGACAAGGTTTTGCTCCCTTTCTGCTTTGTTTTTGCTGTGTTTTGTTTCTCTCGACAGCTGGCTTAGAACTTGTGTGTTGCTGTTTAGACATCAAGCTTTGGGGCTGAGGTTTTTTTATTCCCAAGTGCTTGCTGGCAGTAAAAATACACTTCACATCTGCAGTGTGTGCACGTGGCTTGGGCTGTGGATTCACACTTCTGGGGCAAAAAGAAGTCCCTTCACACCTGTGCTGCTGGTAGTGTCCCCTGTGAGAAGTTTGGTGGCTCGTTTGTGGCTCTCTCAGTTGTTCCCTTTCACAGAGCTCGGCATTTCTCCCCTTTTCAGTTTCATCCTGCAGAGCTTCGTTCCTGCTGCCGCAGCGTGTTCTGAACCCTCCGCTCGCAGCCTGGGGGTGCCTTTTGTGCTGCTCCTCCGTGGGGCTGCCTTGAGAGCGGAATCAAGGTTGGAAAAGACCTCGGAGATCACTGAGTGCAACCAGCACCAGCACGGCCGGCGCTGACCACGTCCGCCCATGCCACAGCCACAGGTGTTGGAGCACTCCCAGGGGTGGGCACTCCAAACCTCCCTGGGCAGCTGTGCCAAGGCCTGAGCGCCCTTTCCATGGAGGAATTTCCCCAATATCCACCCTGAGCCTCCCCTGGCCCAGCCTGAGGCCGTTCCCTCTCCTCCTGTCCCTGTTCCCTGCGAGCAGAGCCCGACCCCCCCGGCTGCTCCCTCCTGTCAGGGACTTGTCCAGAGCCACAAGGTCCCCCCTGAGCCTCCTTTGCTCCGGGCTGTGCCCCTTTCCCAGCTCTCTCAGGAACTCTCCAACCCCTTGCCAGCTCCGTTCCCTTGCCTGGACTGGCTCCAGCCCCTCCGTGTCCCTCTTGTCCCAGAGGTGCTGCCAGCACTGCAGGTGCCCCAGCAGTGCCAGCACAGGGACGGGCCCAGCGCCCCGCGCATGCGCAGTGGGGGGTGAGGGGGGCCCAGTTCTCCCGCGCATGCGCAGTGGTGTGGGGGTAGGGCCAGCGCGTCCGCGCATGCGTAGTAGCACCCGCGCCCGCGCATTCGCAGTAGCCACCGCGCCCGCGCATGCGCCGTAGCCCCCGCGCCCGCGCATGCGCAGTAGCCCCCGCGCCCGCGCATGCGTAGTAGCACCCGCGCCCGCGCATGCGCCGTAGCCACCGCGCCCGCGCATGCGCCGTAGACCCCGCGCATGCGCAGTAGCACCCGCGCCCGCGCATGCGCAGTAGCCACCGCGCCCGCGCATGCGCCGTAGCCACCGCGCCCGCGCATGCGCCGTAGCCACCGCGCCCGCGCATGCGCAGTAGCCACCGCGCCCGCGCATGCGCAGTAGCCACCGCGCCCGCGCATGCGCCGTAGCCACCGCGCCCGCGCATGCGCAGTACACCCCGCGCCCGCGCATGCGCAGTAGCCACCGCGCCCGCGCATGCGCCGTAGCCCCCGCGCCCGCGCATGCGCAGTAGCCCCCGCGCCCGCGCATGCGTAGTAGCACCCGCGCCCGCGCATGCGCCGTAGCCACCGCGCCCGCGCATGCGCAGTAGCCACCGCGCCCCCGCATGCGCAGTAGCCACCGCGCCCCCGCATGCGCAGTAGCCCCCGCGCCCGCGCATGCGCAGTAGCCACCGCGCCCGCGCATGTGCCGTAGCCACCGCGCCCGCGCATGCGCCGTAGCGCCCGCGCCCGCGCATGCGCAGTAGCCCCCGCGCCCGCGCATGCGTAGTAGCCACCGCGCCCGAGCATGCGCAGTACACCCCGCGCCCGCGCATGCGCAGTAGCCACCGCGCCCGCGCATGCGCCGTAGCCCCCGCGCCCGCGCATGCGCAATAGCCCCCGCGCCCGCGCATGCGCAGTAGCACCCGCGCCCGCGCATGCGCCGTAGCCACCGCGCCCGCGCATGCGCCGTAGACCCCGCGCATGCGCAGTAGCACGCGCGCCCGCGCATGCGCAGTAGCCACCGCGCCCGCGCATGCGCCGTAGCCACCGCGCCCGCGCATGCGCCGTAGCCCCCGCGCCCGCGCATGCGCAGTACACCCCGCGCCCGCGCATGCGCCGTAGCCCCCGCGCCCGCGCATGCGCAGTAGCCCCCGCGCCCGCGCATGCGTAGTAGCACCCGCGCCCGCGCATGCGCAGTAGCCACCGCGCCCGCGCATGCGCCGTAGCCACCGCGCCCGCGCATGCGCCGTAGCCACCGCGCCCGCGCATGCGCAGTACACCCCACGCCCGCGCATGCGCAGTAGCCACCGCGCCCCCGCATGCGCAGTAGCCACCGCGCCCCCGCATGCGCAGTAGCCCCCGCGCCCGCGCATGCGCAGTAGCCCCCGCGCCCGCGCATGTGCCGTAGCCACCGCGCCCGCGCATGCGCAGTAGCCACCGCGCCCCCGCATGCGCAGTAGCACCGCGCCCGTGCGGGCGTGCCGAGTGGGGGCTCCGCGCAGAGGGGCAGCGCGCCCGCGCATGATGCGCAGAGGTTTCTTTCGGACCTGGGCTGCATTTCCATCCCCCGCTCTGGGAGTCACCCGGTGCGTTAGGAGCGAGCCGATCCCGCTCCCTGAGACACAAGGGCTTGCTCGAGGAGACTGTTCCTGTTCCTCTCTTCCAGCCACTCTGCTCTCCCCAAAACACCCATTTCCTCGGAGCTCCTCTGCAACTGCATTTCCATGGACCCAGGGCTCCAGAAGCTGCAGAGTCGTGCAATGGGGTTTTTTTGGGAAGGGACCTTAAGCTCTTGCACTTCCACCTCTGTCATGAGAATCTCAGGGCTCTAAGACTCACAGAACCATTTGGGCTTGGAAGGACCTTCAAGCTCATCCAGTGCCAGCGCTGCCACGGGCAGGGACACCTCCCACTGTCCCGGGCTGCTCCCAGCCCCAGTGTGCAGCCTGGCCTGGAACATTCCAGGGCATCCAGGGGCAAATCCCCCTCTCTGGGCAGACAGAAGGAGCTAAACCTGGCTATTCCTGAGGGAGTGATGGCAGCACAGCCGAGTCCTGCATCCCTGATTCCCACGGGGAATCTCCATGTCCTTCCTGCTATGGGATCCAGGAGTTGCAGTAGGATTTTTGTGTTTGGTGCTGCATTCCCAGCATGGGCAGAAGCTGTCACGCTCGGAAACACAGCCAGTGTGACAAGGTTTTGCTCCCTTTCTGCTTTGTTTTTGCTGTGTTTTGTTTCTCTCGACAGCTGGCTTAGAACTTGTGTGTTGCTGTTTAGACATCAAGCTTTGGGGCTGAGGTTTTTTTATTCCCAAGTGCTTGCTGGCAGTAAAAATACACTTCACATCTGCAGTGTGTGCACGTGGCTTGGGCTGTGGATTCACACTTCTGGGGCAAAAAGAAGTCCCTTCACACCTGTGCTGCTGGTGGTGTCCCCTGTGAGAAGTTTGGTGGCTCGTTTGTGGCTCTCTCAGTTGTTCCCTTTCACAGAGCTCGGCATTTCTCCCCTTTTCAGTTTCATCCTGCAGAGCTTCGTTCCTGCTGCCGCAGCGTGTTCTGAACCCTCCGCTCGCAGCCTGGGGGTGCCTTTTGTGCTGCTCCTCCGTGGGGCTGCCTTGAGAGCGGAATCAAGGTTGGAAAAGACCTCGGAGATCACTGAGTGCAACCAGCACCAGCACGGCCGGCGCTGACCACGTCCGCCCATGCCACAGCCACAGGTGTTGGAGCACTCCCAGGGGTGGGCACTCCAAACCTCCCTGGGCAGCTGTGCCAAGGCCTGAGCGCCCTTTCCATGGAGGAATTTCCCCAATATCCACCCTGAGCCTCCCCTGGCCCAGCCTGAGGCCGTTCCCTCTCCTCCTGTCCCTGTTCCCTGCGAGCAGAGCCCGACCCCCCCGGCTGCTCCCTCCTGTCAGGGACTTGTCCAGAGCCACAAGGTCCCCCCTGAGCCTCCTTTGCTCCGGGCTGTGCCCCTTTCCCAGCTCTCTCAGGAACTCTCCAACCCCTTGCCAGCTCCGTTCCCTTGCCTGGACTCGCTCCAGCCCCTCCGTGTCCCTCTTGTCCCAGAGGTGCTGCCAGCACTGCAGGTGCCCCAGCAGTGCCAGCACAGGGACGGGCCCAGCGCCCCGCGCATGCGCAGTGGGGGGTGAGGGGGGCCCAGTTCTCCCGCGCATGCGCAGTAGCCACCGCGCCCGCGCATGCGCCGTAGCCACCGCGCCCGCGCATGCGCAGTAGCCACCGCGCCCGAGCATGCCCCGTAGCCCCCGCGCCCGCGCATGCGCAGTAGCCACCGCGCCCGCGCATGCGCCGTAGCCCCCGCGCCCGCGCATGCGCAGTAGCCCCCGCGCCCGCGCATGCGCAGTAGCCCCCGCGCCCGCGCATGCGTAGTAGCCACCGCGCCCGAGCATGCGCAGTACACCCCGCGCCCGCGCATGCGCAGTAGCCACCGCGCCCGCGCATGCGCCGTAGCCCCCGCGCCCGCGCATGCGCAATAGCCCCCGCGCCCGCGCATGCGCAGTAGCACCCGCGCCCGCGCATGCGCCGTAGCCACCGCGCCCGCGCATGCGCCGTAGACCCCGCGCATGCGCAGTAGCACGCGCGCCCGCGCATGCGCAGTAGCCACCGCGCCCGCGCATGCGCCGTAGCCACCGCGCCCGCGCATGCGCCGTAGCCCCCGCGCCCGCGCATGCGCAGTACACCCCGCGCCCGCGCATGCGCCGTAGCCCCCGCGCCCGCGCATGCGCAGTAGCCCCCGCGCCCGCGCATGCGTAGTAGCACCCGCGCCCGCGCATGCGCAGTAGCCACCGCGCCCGCGCATGCGCCGTAGCCACCGCGCCCGCGCATGCGCCGTAGCCACCGCGCCCGCGCATGCGCAGTACACCCCACGCCCGCGCATGCGCAGTAGCCACCGCGCCCCCGCATGCGCAGTAGCCACCGCGCCCCCGCATGCGCAGTAGCCCCCGCGCCCGCGCATGCGCAGTAGCCCCCGCGCCCGCGCATGTGCCGTAGCCACCGCGCCCGCGCATGCGCAGTAGCCACCGCGCCCCCGCATGCGCAGTAGCACCGCGCCCGTGCGGGCGTGCCGAGTGGGGGCTCCGCGCAGAGGGGCAGCGCGCCCGCGCATGATGCGCAGAGGTTTCTTTCGGACCTGGGCTGCATTTCCATCCCCCGCTCTGGGAGTCACCCGGTGCGTTAGGAGCGAGCCGATCCCGCTCCCTGAGACACAAGGGCTTGCTCGAGGAGACTGTTCCTGTTCCTCTCTTCCAGCCACTCTGCTCTCCCCAAAACACCCATTTCCTCGGAGCTCCTCTGCAACTGCATTTCCATGGACCCAGGGCTCCAGAAGCTGCAGAGTCGTGCAATGGGGTTTTTTTGGGAAGGGACCTTAAGCTCTTGCACTTCCACCTCTGTCATGAGAATCTCAGGGCTCTAAGACTCACAGAACCATTTGGGCTTGGAAGGACCTTCAAGCTCATCCAGTGCCAGCGCTGCCACGGGCAGGGACACCTCCCACTGTCCCGGGCTGCTCCCAGCCCCAGTGTGCAGCCTGGCCTGGAACATTCCAGGGCATCCAGGGGCAAATCCCCCTCTCTGGGCAGACAGAAGGAGCTAAACCTGGCTATTCCTGAGGGAGTGATGGCAGCACAGCCGAGTCCTGCATCCCTGATTCCCACGGGGAATCTCCATGTCCTTCCTGCTATGGGATCCAGGAGTTGCAGTAGGATTTTTGTGTTTGGTGCTGCATTCCCAGCATGGGCAGAAGCTGTCACGCTCGGAAACACAGCCAGTGTGACAAGGTTTTGCTCCCTTTCTGCTTTGTTTTTGCTGTGTTTTGTTTCTCTCGACAGCTGGCTTAGAACTTGTGTGTTGCTGTTTAGACATCAAGCTTTGGGGCTGAGGTTTTTTTATTCCCAAGTGCTTGCTGGCAGTAAAAATACACTTCACATCTGCAGTGTGTGCACGTGGCTTGGGCTGTGGATTCACACTTCTGGGGCAAAAAGAAGTCCCTTCACACCTGTGCTGCTGGTGGTGTCCCCTGTGAGAAGTTTGGTGGCTCGTTTGTGGCTCTCTCAGTTGTTCCCTTTCACAGAGCTCGGCATTTCTCCCCTTTTCAGTTTCATCCTGCAGAGCTTCGTTCCTGCTGCCGCAGCGTGTTCTGAACCCTCCGCTCGCAGCCTGGGGGTGCCTTTTGTGCTGCTCCTCCGTGGGGCTGCCTTGAGAGCGGAATCAAGGTTGGAAAAGACCTCGGAGATCACTGAGTGCAACCAGCACCAGCACGGCCGGCGCTGACCACGTCCGCCCATGCCACAGCCACAGGTGTTGGAGCACTCCCAGGGGTGGGCACTCCAAACCTCCCTGGGCAGCTGTGCCAAGGCCTGAGCGCCCTTTCCATGGAGGAATTTCCCCAATATCCACCCTGAGCCTCCCCTGGCCCAGCCTGAGGCCGTTCCCTCTCCTCCTGTCCCTGTTCCCTGCGAGCAGAGCCCGACCCCCCCGGCTGCTCCCTCCTGTCAGGGACTTGTCCAGAGCCACAAGGTCCCCCCTGAGCCTCCTTTGCTCCGGGCTGTGCCCCTTTCCCAGCTCTCTCAGGAACTCTCCAACCCCTTGCCAGCTCCGTTCCCTTGCCTGGACTGGCTCCAGCCCCTCCGTGTCCCTCTTGTCCCAGAGGTGCTGCCAGCACTGCAGGTGCCCCAGCAGTGCCAGCACAGGGACGGGCCCAGCGCCCCGCGCATGCGCAGTGGGGGGTGAGGGGGGCCCAGTTCTCCCGCGCATGCGCAGTGGTGTGGGGGTAGGGCCAGCGCGTCCGCGCATGCGTAGTAGCACCCGCGCCCGCGCATTCGCAGTAGCCACCGCGCCCGCGCATGCGCCGTAGCCCCCGCGCCCGCGCATGCGCAGTAGCCCCCGCGCCCGCGCATGCGTAGTAGCACCCGCGCCCGCGCATGCGCCGTAGCCACCGCGCCCGCGCATGCGCCGTAGACCCCGCGCATGCGGAGTAGCACCCGCGCCCGCGCATGCGCAGTAGCCACCGCGCCCGCGCATGCGCCGTAGCCACCGCGCCCGCGCATGCGCCGTAGCCACCGCGCCCGCGCATGCGCAGTACACCCCACGCCCGCGCATGCGCAGTAGCCACCGCGCCCCCGCATGCGCAGTAGCCACCGCGCCCCCGCATGCGCAGTAGCCCCCGCGCCCGCGCATGCGCAGTAGCCCCCGCGCCCGCGCATGTGCCGTAGCCACCGCGCCCGCGCATGCGCAGTAGCCACCGCGCCCGCGCATGCGCAGTAGCCACCGCGCCCGTGCGGGCGTGCCGAGTGGGGGCTCCGCGCAGAGGGGCAGCGCGCCCGCGCATGATGCGCAGAGGTTTCTTTCGGACCTGGGCTGCATTTCCATCCCCCGCTCTGGGAGTCACCCGGTGCGTTAGGAGCGAGCCGATCCCGCTCCCTGAGACACAAGGGCTTGCTCGAGGAGACTGTTCCTGTTCCTCTCTTCCAGCCACTCTGCTCTCCCCAAAACACCCATTTCCTCGGAGCTCCTCTGCAACTGCATTTCCATGGACCCAGGGCTCCAGAAGCTGCAGAGTCGTGCAATGGGGTTTTTTTGGGAAGGGACCTTAAGCTCTTGCACTTCCACCTCTGTCATGAGAATCTCAGGGCTCTAAGACTCACAGAACCATTTGGGCTTGGAAGGACCTTCAAGCTCATCCAGTGCCAGCGCTGCCACGGGCAGGGACACCTCCCACTGTCCCGGGCTGCTCCCAGCCCCAGTGTGCAGCCTGGCCTGGAACATTCCAGGGCATCCAGGGGCAAATCCCCCTCTCTGGGCAGACAGAAGGAGCTAAACCTGGCTATTCCTGAGGGAGTGATGGCAGCACAGCCGAGTCCTGCATCCCTGATTCCCACGGGGAATCTCCATGTCCTTCCTGCTATGGGATCCAGGAGTTGCAGTAGGATTTTTGTGTTTGGTGCTGCATTCCCAGCATGGGCAGAAGCTGTCACGCTCGGAAACACAGCCAGTGTGACAAGGTTTTGCTCCCTTTCTGCTTTGTTTTTGCTGTGTTTTGTTTCTCTCGACAGCTGGCTTAGAACTTGTGTGTTGCTGTTTAGACATCAAGCTTTGGGGCTGAGGTTTTTTTATTCCCAAGTGCTTGCTGGCAGTAAAAATACACTTCACATCTGCAGTGTGTGCACGTGGCTTGGGCTGTGGATTCACACTTCTGGGGCAAAAAGAAGTCCCTTCACACCTGTGCTGCTGGTGGTGTCCCCTGTGAGAAGTTTGGTGGCTCGTTTGTGGCTCTCTCAGTTGTTCCCTTTCACAGAGCTCGGCATTTCTCCCCTTTTCAGTTTCATCCTGCAGAGCTTCGTTCCTGCTGCCGCAGCGTGTTCTGAACCCTCCGCTCGCAGCCTGGGGGTGCCTTTTGTGCTGCTCCTCCGTGGGGCTGCCTTGAGAGCGGAATCAAGGTTGGAAAAGACCTCGGAGATCACTGAGTGCAACCAGCACCAGCACGGCCGGCGCTGACCACGTCCGCCCATGCCACAGCCACAGGTGTTGGAGCACTCCCAGGGGTGGGCACTCCAAACCTCCCTGGGCAGCTGTGCCAAGGCCTGAGCGCCCTTTCCATGGAGGAATTTCCCCAATATCCACCCTGAGCCTCCCCTGGCCCAGCCTGAGGCCGTTCCCTCTCCTCCTGTCCCTGTTCCCTGCGAGCAGAGCCCGACCCCCCCGGCTGCTCCCTCCTGTCAGGGACTTGTCCAGAGCCACAAGGTCCCCCCTGAGCCTCCTTTGCTCCGGGCTGTGCCCCTTTCCCAGCTCTCTCAGGAACTCTCCAACCCCTTGCCAGCTCCGTTCCCTTGCCTGGACTGGCTCCAGCCCCTCCGTGTCCCTCTTGTCCCAGAGGTGCTGCCAGCACTGCAGGTGCCCCAGCAGTGCCAGCACAGGGACGGGCCCAGCGCCCCGCGCATGCGCAGTGGGGGGTGAGGGGGGCCCAGTTCTCCCGCGCATGCGCAGTGGTGTGGGGGTAGGGCCAGCGCGTCCGCGCATGCGTAGTAGCACCCGCGCCCGCGCATTCGCAGTAGCCACCGCGCCCGCGCATGCGCCGTAGCCCCCGCGCCCGCGCATGCGCAGTAGCCCCCGCGCCCGCGCATGCGTAGTAGCACCCGCGCCCGCGCATGCGCCGTAGCCACCGCGCCCGCGCATGCGCCGTAGACCCCGCGCATGCGCAGTAGCACCCGCGCCCGCGCATGCGCAGTAGCCACCGCGCCCGCGCATGCGCCGTAGCCACCGCGCCCGCGCATGCGCCGTAGCCACCGCGCCCGCGCATGCGCAGTACACCCCACGCCCGCGCATGCGCAGTAGCCACCGCGCCCCCGCATGCGCAGTAGCCACCGCGCCCCCGCATGCGCAGTAGCCCCCGCGCCCGCGCATGCGCAGTAGCCCCCGCGCCCGCGCATGTGCCGTAGCCACCGCGCCCGCGCATGCGCAGTAGCCACCGCGCCCGCGCATGCGCAGTAGCCACCGCGCCCGTGCGGGCGTGCCGAGTGGGGGCTCCGCGCAGAGGGGCAGCGCGCCCGCGCATGATGCGCAGAGGTTTCTTTCGGACCTGGGCTGCATTTCCATCCCCCGCTCTGGGAGTCACCCGGTGCGTTAGGAGCGAGCCGATCCCGCTCCCTGAGACACAAGGGCTTGCTCGAGGAGACTGTTCCTGTTCCTCTCTTCCAGCCACTCTGCTCTCCCCAAAACACCCATTTCCTCGGAGCTCCTCTGCAACTGCATTTCCATGGACCCAGGGCTCCAGAAGCTGCAGAGTCGTGCAATGGGGTTTTTTTGGGAAGGGACCTTAAGCTCTTGCACTTCCACCTCTGTCATGAGAATCTCAGGGCTCTAAGACTCACAGAACCATTTGGGCTTGGAAGGACCTTCAAGCTCATCCAGTGCCAGCGCTGCCACGGGCAGGGACACCTCCCACTGTCCCGGGCTGCTCCCAGCCCCAGTGTGCAGCCTGGCCTGGAACATTCCAGGGCATCCAGGGGCAAATCCCCCTCTCTGGGCAGACAGAAGGAGCTAAACCTGGCTATTCCTGAGGGAGTGATGGCAGCACAGCCGAGTCCTGCATCCCTGATTCCCACGGGGAATCTCCATGTCCTTCCTGCTATGGGATCCAGGAGTTGCAGTAGGATTTTTGTGTTTGGTGCTGCATTCCCAGCATGGGCAGAAGCTGTCACGCTCGGAAACACAGCCAGTGTGACAAGGTTTTGCTCCCTTTCTGCTTTGTTTTTGCTGTGTTTTGTTTCTCTCGACAGCTGGCTTAGAACTTGTGTGTTGCTGTTTAGACATCAAGCTTTGGGGCTGAGGTTTTTTTATTCCCAAGTGCTTGCTGGCAGTAAAAATACACTTCACATCTGCAGTGTGTGCACGTGGCTTGGGCTGTGGATTCACACTTCTGGGGCAAAAAGAAGTCCCTTCACACCTGTGCTGCTGGTGGTGTCCCCTGTGAGAAGTTTGGTGGCTCGTTTGTGGCTCTCTCAGTTGTTCCCTTTCACAGAGCTCGGCATTTCTCCCCTTTTCAGTTTCATCCTGCAGAGCTTCGTTCCTGCTGCCGCAGCGTGTTCTGAACCCTCCGCTCGCAGCCTGGGGGTGCCTTTTGTGCTGCTCCTCCGTGGGGCTGCCTTGAGAGCGGAATCAAGGTTGGAAAAGACCTCGGAGATCACTGAGTGCAACCAGCACCAGCACGGCCGGCGCTGACCACGTCCGCCCATGCCACAGCCACAGGTGTTGGAGCACTCCCAGGGGTGGGCACTCCAAACCTCCCTGGGCAGCTGTGCCAAGGCCTGAGCGCCCTTTCCATGGAGGAATTTCCCCAATATCCACCCTGAGCCTCCCCTGGCCCAGCCTGAGGCCGTTCCCTCTCCTCCTGTCCCTGTTCCCTGCGAGCAGAGCCCGACCCCCCCGGCTGCTCCCTCCTGTCAGGGACTTGTCCAGAGCCACAAGGTCCCCCCTGAGCCTCCTTTGCTCCGGGCTGTGCCCCTTTCCCAGCTCTCTCAGGAACTCTCCAACCCCTTGCCAGCTCCGTTCCCTTGCCTGGACTGGCTCCAGCCCCTCCGTGTCCCTCTTGTCCCAGAGGTGCTGCCAGCACTGCAGGTGCCCCAGCAGTGCCAGCACAGGGACGGGCCCAGCGCCCCGCGCATGCGCAGTGGGGGGTGAGGGGGGCCCAGTTCTCCCGCGCATGCGCAGTAGCCACCGCGCCCGCGCATGCGCCGTAGCCACCGCGCCCGCGCATGCGCAGTAGCCACCGCGCCCGAGCATGCCCCGTAGCCACCGCGCCGGCGCATGCGCAGTAGCCACCGCGCCCGCGCATGCGCCGTAGCCCCCGCGCCCGCGCATGCGCAGTAGCCCCCGCGCCCGCGCATGCGCAGTAGCCACCGCGCCCGCGCATGCGCCGTAGACCCCGCGCATGCGCAGTAGCCACCGCGCCCGCGCATGCGCAGTAGCCACCGCGCCCGCGCATGCGCAGTAGCCACCGCGCCCGCGCATGCGCCGTAGCCACCGCGCCCGCGCATGCGCAGTACACCCCGCGCCCGCGCATGCGCAGTAGCCACCGCGCCCGCGCATGCGCCGTAGCCCCCGCGCCCGCGCATGCGCAGTAGCCCCCGCGCCCGCGCATGCGTAGTAGCACCCGCGCCCGCGCATGCGCCGTAGCCACCGCGCCCGCGCATGCGCAGTAGCCACCGCGCCCCCGCATGCGCAGTAGCCACCGCGCCCCCGCATGCGCAGTAGCCCCCGCGCCCGCGCATGCGCAGTAGCCACCGCGCCCGCGCATGTGCCGTAGCCACCGCGCCCGCGCATGCGCCGTAGCGCCCGCGCCCGCGCATGCGCAGTAGCCCCCGCGCCCGCGCATGCGTAGTAGCCACCGCGCCCGAGCATGCGCAGTACACCCCGCGCCCGCGCATGCGCAGTAGCCACCGCGCCCGCGCATGCGCCGTAGCCCCCGCGCCCGCGCATGCGCAATAGCCCCCGCGCCCGCGCATGCGCAGTAGCACCCGCGCCCGCGCATGCGCCGTAGCCACCGCGCCCGCGCATGCGCCGTAGACCCCGCGCATGCGCAGTAGCACGCGCGCCCGCGCATGCGCAGTAGCCACCGCGCCCGCGCATGCGCCGTAGCCACCGCGCCCGCGCATGCGCCGTAGCCCCCGCGCCCGCGCATGCGCAGTACACCCCGCGCCCGCGCATGCGCCGTAGCCCCCGCGCCCGCGCATGCGCAGTAGCCCCCGCGCCCGCGCATGCGTAGTAGCACCCGCGCCCGCGCATGCGCAGTAGCCACCGCGCCCGCGCATGCGCCGTAGCCACCGCGCCCGCGCATGCGCCGTAGCCACCGCGCCCGCGCATGCGCAGTACACCCCACGCCCGCGCATGCGCAGTAGCCACCGCGCCCCCGCATGCGCAGTAGCCACCGCGCCCCCGCATGCGCAGTAGCCCCCGCGCCCGCGCATGCGCAGTAGCCCCCGCGCCCGCGCATGTGCCGTAGCCACCGCGCCCGCGCATGCGCAGTAGCCACCGCGCCCCCGCATGCGCAGTAGCACCGCGCCCGTGCGGGCGTGCCGAGTGGGGGCTCCGCGCAGAGGGGCAGCGCGCCCGCGCATGATGCGCAGAGGTTTCTTTCGGACCTGGGCTGCATTTCCATCCCCCGCTCTGGGAGTCACCCGGTGCGTTAGGAGCGAGCCGATCCCGCTCCCTGAGACACAAGGGCTTGCTCGAGGAGACTGTTCCTGTTCCTCTCTTCCAGCCACTCTGCTCTCCCCAAAACACCCATTTCCTCGGAGCTCCTCTGCAACTGCATTTCCATGGACCCAGGGCTCCAGAAGCTGCAGAGTCGTGCAATGGGGTTTTTTTGGGAAGGGACCTTAAGCTCTTGCACTTCCACCTCTGTCATGAGAATCTCAGGGCTCTAAGACTCACAGAACCATTTGGGCTTGGAAGGACCTTCAAGCTCATCCAGTGCCAGCGCTGCCACGGGCAGGGACACCTCCCACTGTCCCGGGCTGCTCCCAGCCCCAGTGTGCAGCCTGGCCTGGAACATTCCAGGGCATCCAGGGGCAAATCCCCCTCTCTGGGCAGACAGAAGGAGCTAAACCTGGCTATTCCTGAGGGAGTGATGGCAGCACAGCCGAGTCCTGCATCCCTGATTCCCACGGGGAATCTCCATGTCCTTCCTGCTATGGGATCCAGGAGTTGCAGTAGGATTTTTGTGTTTGGTGCTGCATTCCCAGCATGGGCAGAAGCTGTCACGCTCGGAAACACAGCCAGTGTGACAAGGTTTTGCTCCCTTTCTGCTTTGTTTTTGCTGTGTTTTGTTTCTCTCGACAGCTGGCTTAGAACTTGTGTGTTGCTGTTTAGACATCAAGCTTTGGGGCTGAGGTTTTTTTATTCCCAAGTGCTTGCTGGCAGTAAAAATACACTTCACATCTGCAGTGTGTGCACGTGGCTTGGGCTGTGGATTCACACTTCTGGGGCAAAAAGAAGTCCCTTCACACCTGTGCTGCTGGTGGTGTCCCCTGTGAGAAGTTTGGTGGCTCGTTTGTGGCTCTCTCAGTTGTTCCCTTTCACAGAGCTCGGCATTTCTCCCCTTTTCAGTTTCATCCTGCAGAGCTTCGTTCCTGCTGCCGCAGCGTGTTCTGAACCCTCCGCTCGCAGCCTGGGGGTGCCTTTTGTGCTGCTCCTCCGTGGGGCTGCCTTGAGAGCGGAATCAAGGTTGGAAAAGACCTCGGAGATCACTGAGTGCAACCAGCACCAGCACGGCCGGCGCTGACCACGTCCGCCCATGCCACAGCCACAGGTGTTGGAGCACTCCCAGGGGTGGGCACTCCAAACCTCCCTGGGCAGCTGTGCCAAGGCCTGAGCGCCCTTTCCATGGAGGAATTTCCCCAATATCCACCCTGAGCCTCCCCTGGCCCAGCCTGAGGCCGTTCCCTCTCCTCCTGTCCCTGTTCCCTGCGAGCAGAGCCCGACCCCCCCGGCTGCTCCCTCCTGTCAGGGACTTGTCCAGAGCCACAAGGTCCCCCCTGAGCCTCCTTTGCTCCGGGCTGTGCCCCTTTCCCAGCTCTCTCAGGAACTCTCCAACCCCTTGCCAGCTCCGTTCCCTTGCCTGGACTGGCTCCAGCCCCTCCGTGTCCCTCTTGTCCCAGAGGTGCTGCCAGCACTGCAGGTGCCCCAGCAGTGCCAGCACAGGGACGGGCCCAGCGCCCCGCGCATGCGCAGTGGGGGGTGAGGGGGGCCCAGTTCTCCCGCGCATGCGCAGTGGTGTGGGGGTAGGGCCAGCGCGTCCGCGCATGCGTAGTAGCACCCGCGCCCGCGCATTCGCAGTAGCCACCGCGCCCGCGCATGCGCCGTAGCCCCCGCGCCCGCGCATGCGCAGTAGCCCCCGCGCCCGCGCATGCGTAGTAGCACCCGCGCCCGCGCATGCGCCGTAGCCACCGCGCCCGCGCATGCGCCGTAGACCCCGCGCATGCGCAGTAGCACCCGCGCCCGCGCATGCGCAGTAGCCACCGCGCCCGCGCATGCGCCGTAGCCACCGCGCCCGCGCATGCGCCGTAGCCACCGCGCCCGCGCATGCGCAGTACACCCCACGCCCGCGCATGCGCAGTAGCCACCGCGCCCCCGCATGCGCAGTAGCCACCGCGCCCCCGCATGCGCAGTAGCCCCCGCGCCCGCGCATGCGCAGTAGCCCCCGCGCCCGCGCATGTGCCGTAGCCACCGCGCCCGCGCATGCGCAGTAGCCACCGCGCCCGCGCATGCGCAGTAGCCACCGCGCCCGTGCGGGCGTGCCGAGTGGGGGCTCCGCGCAGAGGGGCAGCGCGCCCGCGCATGATGCGCAGAGGTTTCTTTCGGACCTGGGCTGCATTTCCATCCCCCGCTCTGGGAGTCACCCGGTGCGTTAGGAGCGAGCCGATCCCGCTCCCTGAGACACAAGGGCTTGCTCGAGGAGACTGTTCCTGTTCCTCTCTTCCAGCCACTCTGCTCTCCCCAAAACACCCATTTCCTCGGAGCTCCTCTGCAACTGCATTTCCATGGACCCAGGGCTCCAGAAGCTGCAGAGTCGTGCAATGGGGTTTTTTTGGGAAGGGACCTTAAGCTCTTGCACTTCCACCTCTGTCATGAGAATCTCAGGGCTCTAAGACTCACAGAACCATTTGGGCTTGGAAGGACCTTCAAGCTCATCCAGTGCCAGCGCTGCCACGGGCAGGGACACCTCCCACTGTCCCGGGCTGCTCCCAGCCCCAGTGTGCAGCCTGGCCTGGAACATTCCAGGGCATCCAGGGGCAAATCCCCCTCTCTGGGCAGACAGAAGGAGCTAAACCTGGCTATTCCTGAGGGAGTGATGGCAGCACAGCCGAGTCCTGCATCCCTGATTCCCACGGGGAATCTCCATGTCCTTCCTGCTATGGGATCCAGGAGTTGCAGTAGGATTTTTGTGTTTGGTGCTGCATTCCCAGCATGGGCAGAAGCTGTCACGCTCGGAAACACAGCCAGTGTGACAAGGTTTTGCTCCCTTTCTGCTTTGTTTTTGCTGTGTTTTGTTTCTCTCGACAGCTGGCTTAGAACTTGTGTGTTGCTGTTTAGACATCAAGCTTTGGGGCTGAGGTTTTTTTATTCCCAAGTGCTTGCTGGCAGTAAAAATACACTTCACATCTGCAGTGTGTGCACGTGGCTTGGGCTGTGGATTCACACTTCTGGGGCAAAAAGAAGTCCCTTCACACCTGTGCTGCTGGTGGTGTCCCCTGTGAGAAGTTTGGTGGCTCGTTTGTGGCTCTCTCAGTTGTTCCCTTTCACAGAGCTCGGCATTTCTCCCCTTTTCAGTTTCATCCTGCAGAGCTTCGTTCCTGCTGCCGCAGCGTGTTCTGAACCCTCCGCTCGCAGCCTGGGGGTGCCTTTTGTGCTGCTCCTCCGTGGGGCTGCCTTGAGAGCGGAATCAAGGTTGGAAAAGACCTCGGAGATCACTGAGTGCAACCAGCACCAGCACGGCCGGCGCTGACCACGTCCGCCCATGCCACAGCCACAGGTGTTGGAGCACTCCCAGGGGTGGGCACTCCAAACCTCCCTGGGCAGCTGTGCCAAGGCCTGAGCGCCCTTTCCATGGAGGAATTTCCCCAATATCCACCCTGAGCCTCCCCTGGCCCAGCCTGAGGCCGTTCCCTCTCCTCCTGTCCCTGTTCCCTGCGAGCAGAGCCCGACCCCCCCGGCTGCTCCCTCCTGTCAGGGACTTGTCCAGAGCCACAAGGTCCCCCCTGAGCCTCCTTTGCTCCGGGCTGTGCCCCTTTCCCAGCTCTCTCAGGAACTCTCCAACCCCTTGCCAGCTCCGTTCCCTTGCCTGGACTGGCTCCAGCCCCTCCGTGTCCCTCTTGTCCCAGAGGTGCTGCCAGCACTGCAGGTGCCCCAGCAGTGCCAGCACAGGGACGGGCCCAGCGCCCCGCGCATGCGCAGTGGGGGGTGAGGGGGGCCCAGTTCTCCCGCGCATGCGCAGTGGTGTGGGGGTAGGGCCAGCGCGTCCGCGCATGCGTAGTAGCACCCGCGCCCGCGCATTCGCAGTAGCCACCGCGCCCGCGCATGCGCCGTAGCCCCCGCGCCCGCGCATGCGCAGTAGCCCCCGCGCCCGCGCATGCGTAGTAGCACCCGCGCCCGCGCATGCGCCGTAGCCACCGCGCCCGCGCATGCGCCGTAGACCCCGCGCATGCGCAGTAGCACCCGCGCCCGCGCATGCGCAGTAGCCACCGCGCCCGCGCATGCGCCGTAGCCACCGCGCCCGCGCATGCGCCGTAGCCACCGCGCCCGCGCATGCGCAGTACACCCCACGCCCGCGCATGCGCAGTAGCCACCGCGCCCCCGCATGCGCAGTAGCCACCGCGCCCCCGCATGCGCAGTAGCCCCCGCGCCCGCGCATGCGCAGTAGCCCCCGCGCCCGCGCATGTGCCGTAGCCACCGCGCCCGCGCATGCGCAGTAGCCACCGCGCCCGCGCATGCGCAGTAGCCACCGCGCCCGTGCGGGCGTGCCGAGTGGGGGCTCCGCGCAGAGGGGCAGCGCGCCCGCGCATGATGCGCAGAGGTTTCTTTCGGACCTGGGCTGCATTTCCATCCCCCGCTCTGGGAGTCACCCGGTGCGTTAGGAGCGAGCCGATCCCGCTCCCTGAGACACAAGGGCTTGCTCGAGGAGACTGTTCCTGTTCCTCTCTTCCAGCCACTCTGCTCTCCCCAAAACACCCATTTCCTCGGAGCTCCTCTGCAACTGCATTTCCATGGACCCAGGGCTCCAGAAGCTGCAGAGTCGTGCAATGGGGTTTTTTTGGGAAGGGACCTTAAGCTCTTGCACTTCCACCTCTGTCATGAGAATCTCAGGGCTCTAAGACTCACAGAACCATTTGGGCTTGGAAGGACCTTCAAGCTCATCCAGTGCCAGCGCTGCCACGGGCAGGGACACCTCCCACTGTCCCGGGCTGCTCCCAGCCCCAGTGTGCAGCCTGGCCTGGAACATTCCAGGGCATCCAGGGGCAAATCCCCCTCTCTGGGCAGACAGAAGGAGCTAAACCTGGCTATTCCTGAGGGAGTGATGGCAGCACAGCCGAGTCCTGCATCCCTGATTCCCACGGGGAATCTCCATGTCCTTCCTGCTATGGGATCCAGGAGTTGCAGTAGGATTTTTGTGTTTGGTGCTGCATTCCCAGCATGGGCAGAAGCTGTCACGCTCGGAAACACAGCCAGTGTGACAAGGTTTTGCTCCCTTTCTGCTTTGTTTTTGCTGTGTTTTGTTTCTCTCGACAGCTGGCTTAGAACTTGTGTGTTGCTGTTTAGACATCAAGCTTTGGGGCTGAGGTTTTTTTATTCCCAAGTGCTTGCTGGCAGTAAAAATACACTTCACATCTGCAGTGTGTGCACGTGGCTTGGGCTGTGGATTCACACTTCTGGGGCAAAAAGAAGTCCCTTCACACCTGTGCTGCTGGTGGTGTCCCCTGTGAGAAGTTTGGTGGCTCGTTTGTGGCTCTCTCAGTTGTTCCCTTTCACAGAGCTCGGCATTTCTCCCCTTTTCAGTTTCATCCTGCAGAGCTTCGTTCCTGCTGCCGCAGCGTGTTCTGAACCCTCCGCTCGCAGCCTGGGGGTGCCTTTTGTGCTGCTCCTCCGTGGGGCTGCCTTGAGAGCGGAATCAAGGTTGGAAAAGACCTCGGAGATCACTGAGTGCAACCAGCACCAGCACGGCCGGCGCTGACCACGTCCGCCCATGCCACAGCCACAGGTGTTGGAGCACTCCCAGGGGTGGGCACTCCAAACCTCCCTGGGCAGCTGTGCCAAGGCCTGAGCGCCCTTTCCATGGAGGAATTTCCCCAATATCCACCCTGAGCCTCCCCTGGCCCAGCCTGAGGCCGTTCCCTCTCCTCCTGTCCCTGTTCCCTGCGAGCAGAGCCCGACCCCCCCGGCTGCTCCCTCCTGTCAGGGACTTGTCCAGAGCCACAAGGTCCCCCCTGAGCCTCCTTTGCTCCGGGCTGTGCCCCTTTCCCAGCTCTCTCAGGAACTCTCCAACCCCTTGCCAGCTCCGTTCCCTTGCCTGGACTGGCTCCAGCCCCTCCGTGTCCCTCTTGTCCCAGAGGTGCTGCCAGCACTGCAGGTGCCCCAGCAGTGCCAGCACAGGGACGGGCCCAGCGCCCCGCGCATGCGCAGTGGGGGGTGAGGGGGGCCCAGTTCTCCCGCGCATGCGCAGTAGCCACCGCGCCCGCGCATGCGCCGTAGCCACCGCGCCCGCGCATGCGCAGTAGCCACCGCGCCCGAGCATGCCCCGTAGCCACCGCGCCGGCGCATGCGCAGTAGCCACCGCGCCCGCGCATGCGCCGTAGCCCCCGCGCCCGCGCATGCGCAGTAGCCCCCGCGCCCGCGCATGCGCAGTAGCCACCGCGCCCGCGCATGCGCCGTAGACCCCGCGCATGCGCAGTAGCCACCGCGCCCGCGCATGCGCAGTAGCCACCGCGCCCGCGCATGCGCAGTAGCCACCGCGCCCGCGCATGCGCCGTAGCCACCGCGCCCGCGCATGCGCAGTACACCCCGCGCCCGCGCATGCGCAGTAGCCACCGCGCCCGCGCATGCGCCGTAGCCCCCGCGCCCGCGCATGCGCAGTAGCCCCCGCGCCCGCGCATGCGTAGTAGCACCCGCGCCCGCGCATGCGCCGTAGCCACCGCGCCCGCGCATGCGCAGTAGCCACCGCGCCCCCGCATGCGCAGTAGCCACCGCGCCCCCGCATGCGCAGTAGCCCCCGCGCCCGCGCATGCGCAGTAGCCACCGCGCCCGCGCATGTGCCGTAGCCACCGCGCCCGCGCATGCGCCGTAGCGCCCGCGCCCGCGCATGCGCAGTAGCCCCCGCGCCCGCGCATGCGTAGTAGCCACCGCGCCCGAGCATGCGCAGTACACCCCGCGCCCGCGCATGCGCAGTAGCCACCGCGCCCGCGCATGCGCCGTAGCCCCCGCGCCCGCGCATGCGCAATAGCCCCCGCGCCCGCGCATGCGCAGTAGCACCCGCGCCCGCGCATGCGCCGTAGCCACCGCGCCCGCGCATGCGCCGTAGACCCCGCGCATGCGCAGTAGCACGCGCGCCCGCGCATGCGCAGTAGCCACCGCGCCCGCGCATGCGCCGTAGCCACCGCGCCCGCGCATGCGCCGTAGCCCCCGCGCCCGCGCATGCGCAGTACACCCCGCGCCCGCGCATGCGCCGTAGCCCCCGCGCCCGCGCATGCGCAGTAGCCCCCGCGCCCGCGCATGCGTAGTAGCACCCGCGCCCGCGCATGCGCAGTAGCCACCGCGCCCGCGCATGCGCCGTAGCCACCGCGCCCGCGCATGCGCCGTAGCCACCGCGCCCGCGCATGCGCAGTACACCCCACGCCCGCGCATGCGCAGTAGCCACCGCGCCCCCGCATGCGCAGTAGCCACCGCGCCCCCGCATGCGCAGTAGCCCCCGCGCCCGCGCATGCGCAGTAGCCCCCGCGCCCGCGCATGTGCCGTAGCCACCGCGCCCGCGCATGCGCAGTAGCCACCGCGCCCCCGCATGCGCAGTAGCACCGCGCCCGTGCGGGCGTGCCGAGTGGGGGCTCCGCGCAGAGGGGCAGCGCGCCCGCGCATGATGCGCAGAGGTTTCTTTCGGACCTGGGCTGCATTTCCATCCCCCGCTCTGGGAGTCACCCGGTGCGTTAGGAGCGAGCCGATCCCGCTCCCTGAGACACAAGGGCTTGCTCGAGGAGACTGTTCCTGTTCCTCTCTTCCAGCCACTCTGCTCTCCCCAAAACACCCATTTCCTCGGAGCTCCTCTGCAACTGCATTTCCATGGACCCAGGGCTCCAGAAGCTGCAGAGTCGTGCAATGGGGTTTTTTTGGGAAGGGACCTTAAGCTCTTGCACTTCCACCTCTGTCATGAGAATCTCAGGGCTCTAAGACTCACAGAACCATTTGGGCTTGGAAGGACCTTCAAGCTCATCCAGTGCCAGCGCTGCCACGGGCAGGGACACCTCCCACTGTCCCGGGCTGCTCCCAGCCCCAGTGTGCAGCCTGGCCTGGAACATTCCAGGGCATCCAGGGGCAAATCCCCCTCTCTGGGCAGACAGAAGGAGCTAAACCTGGCTATTCCTGAGGGAGTGATGGCAGCACAGCCGAGTCCTGCATCCCTGATTCCCACGGGGAATCTCCATGTCCTTCCTGCTATGGGATCCAGGAGTTGCAGTAGGATTTTTGTGTTTGGTGCTGCATTCCCAGCATGGGCAGAAGCTGTCACGCTCGGAAACACAGCCAGTGTGACAAGGTTTTGCTCCCTTTCTGCTTTGTTTTTGCTGTGTTTTGTTTCTCTCGACAGCTGGCTTAGAACTTGTGTGTTGCTGTTTAGACATCAAGCTTTGGGGCTGAGGTTTTTTTATTCCCAAGTGCTTGCTGGCAGTAAAAATACACTTCACATCTGCAGTGTGTGCACGTGGCTTGGGCTGTGGATTCACACTTCTGGGGCAAAAAGAAGTCCCTTCACACCTGTGCTGCTGGTGGTGTCCCCTGTGAGAAGTTTGGTGGCTCGTTTGTGGCTCTCTCAGTTGTTCCCTTTCACAGAGCTCGGCATTTCTCCCCTTTTCAGTTTCATCCTGCAGAGCTTCGTTCCTGCTGCCGCAGCGTGTTCTGAACCCTCCGCTCGCAGCCTGGGGGTGCCTTTTGTGCTGCTCCTCCGTGGGGCTGCCTTGAGAGCGGAATCAAGGTTGGAAAAGACCTCGGAGATCACTGAGTGCAACCAGCACCAGCACGGCCGGCGCTGACCACGTCCGCCCATGCCACAGCCACAGGTGTTGGAGCACTCCCAGGGGTGGGCACTCCAAACCTCCCTGGGCAGCTGTGCCAAGGCCTGAGCGCCCTTTCCATGGAGGAATTTCCCCAATATCCACCCTGAGCCTCCCCTGGCCCAGCCTGAGGCCGTTCCCTCTCCTCCTGTCCCTGTTCCCTGCGAGCAGAGCCCGACCCCCCCGGCTGCTCCCTCCTGTCAGGGACTTGTCCAGAGCCACAAGGTCCCCCCTGAGCCTCCTTTGCTCCGGGCTGTGCCCCTTTCCCAGCTCTCTCAGGAACTCTCCAACCCCTTGCCAGCTCCGTTCCCTTGCCTGGACTGGCTCCAGCCCCTCCGTGTCCCTCTTGTCCCAGAGGTGCTGCCAGCACTGCAGGTGCCCCAGCAGTGCCAGCACAGGGACGGGCCCAGCGCCCCGCGCATGCGCAGTGGGGGGTGAGGGGGGCCCAGTTCTCCCGCGCATGCGCAGTGGTGTGGGGGTAGGGCCAGCGCGTCCGCGCATGCGTAGTAGCACCCGCGCCCGCGCATTCGCAGTAGCCACCGCGCCCGCGCATGCGCCGTAGCCCCCGCGCCCGCGCATGCGCAGTAGCCCCCGCGCCCGCGCATGCGTAGTAGCACCCGCGCCCGCGCATGCGCCGTAGCCACCGCGCCCGCGCATGCGCCGTAGACCCCGCGCATGCGCAGTAGCACCCGCGCCCGCGCATGCGCAGTAGCCACCGCGCCCGCGCATGCGCCGTAGCCACCGCGCCCGCGCATGCGCCGTAGCCACCGCGCCCGCGCATGCGCAGTACACCCCACGCCCGCGCATGCGCAGTAGCCACCGCGCCCCCGCATGCGCAGTAGCCACCGCGCCCCCGCATGCGCAGTAGCCCCCGCGCCCGCGCATGCGCAGTAGCCCCCGCGCCCGCGCATGTGCCGTAGCCACCGCGCCCGCGCATGCGCAGTAGCCACCGCGCCCGCGCATGCGCAGTAGCCACCGCGCCCGTGCGGGCGTGCCGAGTGGGGGCTCCGCGCAGAGGGGCAGCGCGCCCGCGCATGATGCGCAGAGGTTTCTTTCGGACCTGGGCTGCATTTCCATCCCCCGCTCTGGGAGTCACCCGGTGCGTTAGGAGCGAGCCGATCCCGCTCCCTGAGACACAAGGGCTTGCTCGAGGAGACTGTTCCTGTTCCTCTCTTCCAGCCACTCTGCTCTCCCCAAAACACCCATTTCCTCGGAGCTCCTCTGCAACTGCATTTCCATGGACCCAGGGCTCCAGAAGCTGCAGAGTCGTGCAATGGGGTTTTTTTGGGAAGGGACCTTAAGCTCTTGCACTTCCACCTCTGTCATGAGAATCTCAGGGCTCTAAGACTCACAGAACCATTTGGGCTTGGAAGGACCTTCAAGCTCATCCAGTGCCAGCGCTGCCACGGGCAGGGACACCTCCCACTGTCCCGGGCTGCTCCCAGCCCCAGTGTGCAGCCTGGCCTGGAACATTCCAGGGCATCCAGGGGCAAATCCCCCTCTCTGGGCAGACAGAAGGAGCTAAACCTGGCTATTCCTGAGGGAGTGATGGCAGCACAGCCGAGTCCTGCATCCCTGATTCCCACGGGGAATCTCCATGTCCTTCCTGCTATGGGATCCAGGAGTTGCAGTAGGATTTTTGTGTTTGGTGCTGCATTCCCAGCATGGGCAGAAGCTGTCACGCTCGGAAACACAGCCAGTGTGACAAGGTTTTGCTCCCTTTCTGCTTTGTTTTTGCTGTGTTTTGTTTCTCTCGACAGCTGGCTTAGAACTTGTGTGTTGCTGTTTAGACATCAAGCTTTGGGGCTGAGGTTTTTTTATTCCCAAGTGCTTGCTGGCAGTAAAAATACACTTCACATCTGCAGTGTGTGCACGTGGCTTGGGCTGTGGATTCACACTTCTGGGGCAAAAAGAAGTCCCTTCACACCTGTGCTGCTGGTGGTGTCCCCTGTGAGAAGTTTGGTGGCTCGTTTGTGGCTCTCTCAGTTGTTCCCTTTCACAGAGCTCGGCATTTCTCCCCTTTTCAGTTTCATCCTGCAGAGCTTCGTTCCTGCTGCCGCAGCGTGTTCTGAACCCTCCGCTCGCAGCCTGGGGGTGCCTTTTGTGCTGCTCCTCCGTGGGGCTGCCTTGAGAGCGGAATCAAGGTTGGAAAAGACCTCGGAGATCACTGAGTGCAACCAGCACCAGCACGGCCGGCGCTGACCACGTCCGCCCATGCCACAGCCACAGGTGTTGGAGCACTCCCAGGGGTGGGCACTCCAAACCTCCCTGGGCAGCTGTGCCAAGGCCTGAGCGCCCTTTCCATGGAGGAATTTCCCCAATATCCACCCTGAGCCTCCCCTGGCCCAGCCTGAGGCCGTTCCCTCTCCTCCTGTCCCTGTTCCCTGCGAGCAGAGCCCGACCCCCCCGGCTGCTCCCTCCTGTCAGGGACTTGTCCAGAGCCACAAGGTCCCCCCTGAGCCTCCTTTGCTCCGGGCTGTGCCCCTTTCCCAGCTCTCTCAGGAACTCTCCAACCCCTTGCCAGCTCCGTTCCCTTGCCTGGACTGGCTCCAGCCCCTCCGTGTCCCTCTTGTCCCAGAGGTGCTGCCAGCACTGCAGGTGCCCCAGCAGTGCCAGCACAGGGACGGGCCCAGCGCCCCGCGCATGCGCAGTGGGGGGTGAGGGGGGCCCAGTTCTCCCGCGCATGCGCAGTGGTGTGGGGGTAGGGCCAGCGCGTCCGCGCATGCGTAGTAGCACCCGCGCCCGCGCATTCGCAGTAGCCACCGCGCCCGCGCATGCGCCGTAGCCCCCGCGCCCGCGCATGCGCAGTAGCCCCCGCGCCCGCGCATGCGTAGTAGCACCCGCGCCCGCGCATGCGCCGTAGCCACCGCGCCCGCGCATGCGCCGTAGACCCCGCGCATGCGCAGTAGCACCCGCGCCCGCGCATGCGCAGTAGCCACCGCGCCCGCGCATGCGCCGTAGCCACCGCGCCCGCGCATGCGCCGTAGCCACCGCGCCCGCGCATGCGCAGTACACCCCACGCCCGCGCATGCGCAGTAGCCACCGCGCCCCCGCATGCGCAGTAGCCACCGCGCCCCCGCATGCGCAGTAGCCCCCGCGCCCGCGCATGCGCAGTAGCCCCCGCGCCCGCGCATGTGCCGTAGCCACCGCGCCCGCGCATGCGCAGTAGCCACCGCGCCCGCGCATGCGCAGTAGCCACCGCGCCCGTGCGGGCGTGCCGAGTGGGGGCTCCGCGCAGAGGGGCAGCGCGCCCGCGCATGATGCGCAGAGGTTTCTTTCGGACCTGGGCTGCATTTCCATCCCCCGCTCTGGGAGTCACCCGGTGCGTTAGGAGCGAGCCGATCCCGCTCCCTGAGACACAAGGGCTTGCTCGAGGAGACTGTTCCTGTTCCTCTCTTCCAGCCACTCTGCTCTCCCCAAAACACCCATTTCCTCGGAGCTCCTCTGCAACTGCATTTCCATGGACCCAGGGCTCCAGAAGCTGCAGAGTCGTGCAATGGGGTTTTTTTGGGAAGGGACCTTAAGCTCTTGCACTTCCACCTCTGTCATGAGAATCTCAGGGCTCTAAGACTCACAGAACCATTTGGGCTTGGAAGGACCTTCAAGCTCATCCAGTGCCAGCGCTGCCACGGGCAGGGACACCTCCCACTGTCCCGGGCTGCTCCCAGCCCCAGTGTGCAGCCTGGCCTGGAACATTCCAGGGCATCCAGGGGCAAATCCCCCTCTCTGGGCAGACAGAAGGAGCTAAACCTGGCTATTCCTGAGGGAGTGATGGCAGCACAGCCGAGTCCTGCATCCCTGATTCCCACGGGGAATCTCCATGTCCTTCCTGCTATGGGATCCAGGAGTTGCAGTAGGATTTTTGTGTTTGGTGCTGCATTCCCAGCATGGGCAGAAGCTGTCACGCTCGGAAACACAGCCAGTGTGACAAGGTTTTGCTCCCTTTCTGCTTTGTTTTTGCTGTGTTTTGTTTCTCTCGACAGCTGGCTTAGAACTTGTGTGTTGCTGTTTAGACATCAAGCTTTGGGGCTGAGGTTTTTTTATTCCCAAGTGCTTGCTGGCAGTAAAAATACACTTCACATCTGCAGTGTGTGCACGTGGCTTGGGCTGTGGATTCACACTTCTGGGGCAAAAAGAAGTCCCTTCACACCTGTGCTGCTGGTGGTGTCCCCTGTGAGAAGTTTGGTGGCTCGTTTGTGGCTCTCTCAGTTGTTCCCTTTCACAGAGCTCGGCATTTCTCCCCTTTTCAGTTTCATCCTGCAGAGCTTCGTTCCTGCTGCCGCAGCGTGTTCTGAACCCTCCGCTCGCAGCCTGGGGGTGCCTTTTGTGCTGCTCCTCCGTGGGGCTGCCTTGAGAGCGGAATCAAGGTTGGAAAAGACCTCGGAGATCACTGAGTGCAACCAGCACCAGCACGGCCGGCGCTGACCACGTCCGCCCATGCCACAGCCACAGGTGTTGGAGCACTCCCAGGGGTGGGCACTCCAAACCTCCCTGGGCAGCTGTGCCAAGGCCTGAGCGCCCTTTCCATGGAGGAATTTCCCCAATATCCACCCTGAGCCTCCCCTGGCCCAGCCTGAGGCCGTTCCCTCTCCTCCTGTCCCTGTTCCCTGCGAGCAGAGCCCGACCCCCCCGGCTGCTCCCTCCTGTCAGGGACTTGTCCAGAGCCACAAGGTCCCCCCTGAGCCTCCTTTGCTCCGGGCTGTGCCCCTTTCCCAGCTCTCTCAGGAACTCTCCAACCCCTTGCCAGCTCCGTTCCCTTGCCTGGACTCGCTCCAGCCCCTCCGTGTCCCTCTTGTCCCAGAGGTGCTGCCAGCACTGCAGGTGCCCCAGCAGTGCCAGCACAGGGACGGGCCCAGCGCCCCGCGCATGCGCAGTGGGGGGTGAGGGGGGCCCAGTTCTCCCGCGCATGCGCAGTAGCCACCGCGCCCGCGCATGCGCCGTAGCCACCGCGCCCGCGCATGCGCAGTAGCCACCGCGCCCGAGCATGCCCCGTAGCCACCGCGCCCGCGCATGCGCGGTAGCCACCGCGCCGGCGCATGCGCAGTAGCCACCGCGCCCGCGCATGCGCCGTAGCCCCCGCGCCCGCGCATGCGCAGTAGCCCCCGCGCCCGCGCATGCGTAGTAGCCACCGCGCCCGCGCATGCGCCGTAGCCACCGCGCCCGCGCATGCGCCGTAGACCCCGCGCATGCGCAGTAGCACCCGCGCCCGCGCATGCGCAGTAGCCACCGCGCTGGCGCATGCGCCGTAGCCACACCCCCGCGCATGCGCAGCAGCCACCGCGCCCGCGCATGCGCCGTAGCCACCGCGCCCGCGCATGCGCCGTAGCCACCGCGCCCGCGCATGCGCAGTACACCCCACGCCCGCGCATGCGCAGTAGCCACCGCGCCCCCGCATGCGCAGTAGCCACCGCGCCCCCGCATGCGCAGTAGCCACCGCACCCGCGCATGCGCCGTAGCCACCGCGCCCGCGCATGCGCAGTAGCCCACGCCCTCGCGCATGCGCAGTAGCCACCGCGCCCCCGCATGCGCAGTAGCCCCCGCGCCCGCGCATGCGCCGTAGACCCCGCGCCCGCGCATGCGCAGTAGCCACCGCGCCCGCGCATGCGTAGTAGCACCCGATCCCGCGCATGCGCCGTAGCCACCGCGCCCGCGCATGCGCCGTAGCCACCGCGCCCGCGCATGCGCAACAGCCACCGCGCCCGCGCATGCGCAGTAGCCCCCGCGCCCTTGCATGCGCAGTAGCCACCGCGCCCGAGCATGCGCCGTAGACCCCGCGCCCGCGCATGCGCAGTAGCCACCGCGCCCGCGCATGCGCCGTAGCCACCGCGCCCGCGCATGCGCAGTACACCCCACGCCCGCGCATGCGCAGTAGCCACCGCGCCCCCGCATGCGCAGTAGCCACCGCGCCCCCGCATGCGCAGTAGCCCCCGCGCCCGCGCATGCGCCGTAGCCACCGCGCCCGCGCATGCGCCGTAGACCCCGCGCATGCGCAGTAGCACGCGCGCCCGCGCATGCGCAGTAGCCACCGCGCCCGCGCATGCGCAGTAGCCACCGCGCCCGCGCATGCGCCGTAGCCCCCGCGCCCGCGCATGCGCAGTACACCCCGCGCCCGCGCATGCGCAGTAGCCACCGCGCCCGCGCATGCGCCGTAGCCCCCGCGCCCGCGCATGCGCAGTAGCCCACGCGCCCGCGCATGCGCCTTAGCCACCGCGCCCGCGCATGCGCCGTAGACCCCGCGCATGCGCAGTAGCACGCGCGCCCGCGCATGCGCAGTAGCCACCGCGCTGGCGCATGCGCAGTAGCCACCGCGCCCGCGCATGCGCCGTAGCCACCGCGCCCGCGCATGCGCAGTACACCCCGCGCATGCGCCCGCGCATGCGCAGTACACCCCGCGCCCGCGCATGCGCAGTAGCCACCGCGCCCGCGCATGCGCCGTAGCCCCCGCGCCCGCGCATGCGCAGTAGCCCCCGCGCCCGCGCATGCGTAGTAGCACCCGCGCCCGCGCATGCGCCGTAGCCACCGCGCCCGCGCATGCGCCGTAGACCCCGCGCATGCGCAGTAGCACCCGCGCCCGCGCATGCGCAGTAGCCACCGCGCCCGCGCATGCGCCGTAGCCACCGCGCCCGCGCATGCGCCGTAGCCACCGCGCCCGCGCATGCGCAGTACACCCCACGCCCGCGCATGCGCAGTAGCCACCGCGCCCCCGCATGCGCAGTAGCCACCGCGCCCCCGCATGCGCAGTAGCCCCCGCGCCCGCGCATGCGCAGTACCCCCCGCGCCCGCGCATGTGCCGTAGCCACCGCGCCCGCGCATGCGCAGTAGCCACCGCGCCCGCGCATGCGCAGTAGCCACCGCGCCCGTGCGGGCGTGCCGAGTGGGGGCTCCGCGCAGAGGGGCAGCGCGCCCGCGCATGATGCGCAGAGGTTTCTTTCGGACCTGGGCTGCATTTCCATCCCCCGCTCTGGGAGTCACCCGGTGCGTTAGGAGCGAGCCGATCCCGCTCCCTGAGACACAAGGGCTTGCTCGAGGAGACTGTTCCTGTTCCTCTCTTCCAGCCACTCTGCTCTCCCCAAAACACCCATTTCCTCGGAGCTCCTCTGCAACTGCATTTCCATGGACCCAGGGCTCCAGAAGCTGCAGAGTCGTGCAATGGGGTTTTTTTGGGAAGGGACCTTAAGCTCTTGCACTTCCACCTCTGTCATGAGAATCTCAGGGCTCTAAGACTCACAGAACCATTTGGGCTTGGAAGGACCTTCAAGCTCATCCAGTGCCAGCGCTGCCACGGGCAGGGACACCTCCCACTGTCCCGGGCTGCTCCCAGCCCCAGTGTGCAGCCTGGCCTGGAACATTCCAGGGCATCCAGGGGCAAATCCCCCTCTCTGGGCAGACAGAAGGAGCTAAACCTGGCTATTCCTGAGGGAGTGATGGCAGCACAGCCGAGTCCTGCATCCCTGATTCCCACGGGGAATCTCCATGTCCTTCCTGCTATGGGATCCAGGAGTTGCAGTAGGATTTTTGTGTTTGGTGCTGCATTCCCAGCATGGGCAGAAGCTGTCACGCTCGGAAACACAGCCAGTGTGACAAGGTTTTGCTCCCTTTCTGCTTTGTTTTTGCTGTGTTTTGTTTCTCTCGACAGCTGGCTTAGAACTTGTGTGTTGCTGTTTAGACATCAAGCTTTGGGGCTGAGGTTTTTTTATTCCCAAGTGCTTGCTGGCAGTAAAAATACACTTCACATCTGCAGTGTGTGCACGTGGCTTGGGCTGTGGATTCACACTTCTGGGGCAAAAAGAAGTCCCTTCACACCTGTGCTGCTGGTGGTGTCCCCTGTGAGAAGTTTGGTGGCTCGTTTGTGGCTCTCTCAGTTGTTCCCTTTCACAGAGCTCGGCATTTCTCCCCTTTTCAGTTTCATCCTGCAGAGCTTCGTTCCTGCTGCCGCAGCGTGTTCTGAACCCTCCGCTCGCAGCCTGGGGGTGCCTTTTGTGCTGCTCCTCCGTGGGGCTGCCTTGAGAGCGGAATCAAGGTTGGAAAAGACCTCGGAGATCACTGAGTGCAACCAGCACCAGCACGGCCGGCGCTGACCACGTCCGCCCATGCCACAGCCACAGGTGTTGGAGCACTCCCAGGGGTGGGCACTCCAAACCTCCCTGGGCAGCTGTGCCAAGGCCTGAGCGCCCTTTCCATGGAGGAATTTCCCCAATATCCACCCTGAGCCTCCCCTGGCCCAGCCTGAGGCCGTTCCCTCTCCTCCTGTCCCTGTTCCCTGCGAGCAGAGCCCGACCCCCCCGGCTGCTCCCTCCTGTCAGGGACTTGTCCAGAGCCACAAGGTCCCCCCTGAGCCTCCTTTGCTCCGGGCTGTGCCCCTTTCCCAGCTCTCTCAGGAACTCTCCAACCCCTTGCCAGCTCCGTTCCCTTGCCTGGACTCGCTCCAGCCCCTCCGTGTCCCTCTTGTCCCAGAGGTGCTGCCAGCACTGCAGGTGCCCCAGCAGTGCCAGCACAGGGACGGGCCCAGCGCCCCGCGCATGCGCAGTGGGGGGTGAGGGGGGCCCAGTTCTCCCGCGCATGCGCAGTAGCCACCGCGCCCGCGCATGCGCCGTAGCCACCGCGCCCGCGCATGCGCAGTAGCCACCGCGCCCGAGCATGCCCCGTAGCCACCGCGCCCGCGCATGCGCGGTAGCCACCGCGCCGGCGCATGCGCAGTAGCCACCGCGCCCGCGCATGCGCCGTAGCCCCCGCGCCCGCGCATGCGCAGTAGCCCCCGCGCCCGCGCATGCGTAGTAGCCACCGCGCCCGCGCATGCGCCGTAGCCACCGCGCCCGCGCATGCGCCGTAGACCCCGCGCATGCGCAGTAGCACCCGCGCCCGCGCATGCGCAGTAGCCACCGCGCTGGCGCATGCGCCGTAGCCACACCCCCGCGCATGCGCAGCAGCCACCGCGCCCGCGCATGCGCCGTAGCCACCGCGCCCGCGCATGCGCCGTAGCCACCGCGCCCGCGCATGCGCAGTACACCCCACGCCCGCGCATGCGCAGTAGCCACCGCGCCCCCGCATGCGCAGTAGCCACCGCGCCCCCGCATGCGCAGTAGCCACCGCACCCGCGCATGCGCCGTAGCCACCGCGCCCGCGCATGCGCAGTAGCCCACGCCCTCGCGCATGCGCAGTAGCCACCGCGCCCCCGCATGCGCAGTAGCCCCCGCGCCCGCGCATGCGCCGTAGACCCCGCGCCCGCGCATGCGCAGTAGCCACCGCGCCCGCGCATGCGTAGTAGCACCCGATCCCGCGCATGCGCCGTAGCCACCGCGCCCGCGCATGCGCCGTAGCCACCGCGCCCGCGCATGCGCAACAGCCACCGCGCCCGCGCATGCGCAGTAGCCCCCGCGCCCTTGCATGCGCAGTAGCCACCGCGCCCGAGCATGCGCCGTAGACCCCGCGCCCGCGCATGCGCAGTAGCCACCGCGCCCGCGCATGCGCCGTAGCCACCGCGCCCGCGCATGCGCAGTACACCCCACGCCCGCGCATGCGCAGTAGCCACCGCGCCCCCGCATGCGCAGTAGCCACCGCGCCCCCGCATGCGCAGTAGCCCCCGCGCCCGCGCATGCGCCGTAGCCACCGCGCCCGCGCATGCGCCGTAGACCCCGCGCATGCGCAGTAGCACGCGCGCCCGCGCATGCGCAGTAGCCACCGCGCCCGCGCATGCGCAGTAGCCACCGCGCCCGCGCATGCGCCGTAGCCCCCGCGCCCGCGCATGCGCAGTACACCCCGCGCCCGCGCATGCGCAGTAGCCACCGCGCCCGCGCATGCGCCGTAGCCCCCGCGCCCGCGCATGCGCAGTAGCCCACGCGCCCGCGCATGCGCCTTAGCCACCGCGCCCGCGCATGCGCCGTAGACCCCGCGCATGCGCAGTAGCACGCGCGCCCGCGCATGCGCAGTAGCCACCGCGCTGGCGCATGCGCAGTAGCCACCGCGCCCGCGCATGCGCCGTAGCCACCGCGCCCGCGCATGCGCAGTACACCCCGCGCATGCGCCCGCGCATGCGCAGTACACCCCGCGCCCGCGCATGCGCAGTAGCCACCGCGCCCGCGCATGCGCCGTAGCCCCCGCGCCCGCGCATGCGCAGTAGCCCCCGCGCCCGCGCATGCGTAGTAGCACCCGCGCCCGCGCATGCGCCGTAGCCACCGCGCCCGCGCATGCGCCGTAGACCCCGCGCATGCGCAGTAGCACCCGCGCCCGCGCATGCGCAGTAGCCACCGCGCCCGCGCATGCGCCGTAGCCACCGCGCCCGCGCATGCGCCGTAGCCACCGCGCCCGCGCATGCGCAGTACACCCCACGCCCGCGCATGCGCAGTAGCCACCGCGCCCCCGCATGCGCAGTAGCCACCGCGCCCCCGCATGCGCAGTAGCCCCCGCGCCCGCGCATGCGCAGTACCCCCCGCGCCCGCGCATGTGCCGTAGCCACCGCGCCCGCGCATGCGCAGTAGCCACCGCGCCCGCGCATGCGCAGTAGCCACCGCGCCCGTGCGGGCGTGCCGAGTGGGGGCTCCGCGCAGAGGGGCAGCGCGCCCGCGCATGATGCGCAGAGGTTTCTTTCGGACCTGGGCTGCATTTCCATCCCCCGCTCTGGGAGTCACCCGGTGCGTTAGGAGCGAGCCGATCCCGCTCCCTGAGACACAAGGGCTTGCTCGAGGAGACTGTTCCTGTTCCTCTCTTCCAGCCACTCTGCTCTCCCCAAAACACCCATTTCCTCGGAGCTCCTCTGCAACTGCATTTCCATGGACCCAGGGCTCCAGAAGCTGCAGAGTCGTGCAATGGGGTTTTTTTGGGAAGGGACCTTAAGCTCTTGCACTTCCACCTCTGTCATGAGAATCTCAGGGCTCTAAGACTCACAGAACCATTTGGGCTTGGAAGGACCTTCAAGCTCATCCAGTGCCAGCGCTGCCACGGGCAGGGACACCTCCCACTGTCCCGGGCTGCTCCCAGCCCCAGTGTGCAGCCTGGCCTGGAACATTCCAGGGCATCCAGGGGCAAATCCCCCTCTCTGGGCAGACAGAAGGAGCTAAACCTGGCTATTCCTGAGGGAGTGATGGCAGCACAGCCGAGTCCTGCATCCCTGATTCCCACGGGGAATCTCCATGTCCTTCCTGCTATGGGATCCAGGAGTTGCAGTAGGATTTTTGTGTTTGGTGCTGCATTCCCAGCATGGGCAGAAGCTGTCACGCTCGGAAACACAGCCAGTGTGACAAGGTTTTGCTCCCTTTCTGCTTTGTTTTTGCTGTGTTTTGTTTCTCTCGACAGCTGGCTTAGAACTTGTGTGTTGCTGTTTAGACATCAAGCTTTGGGGCTGAGGTTTTTTTATTCCCAAGTGCTTGCTGGCAGTAAAAATACACTTCACATCTGCAGTGTGTGCACGTGGCTTGGGCTGTGGATTCACACTTCTGGGGCAAAAAGAAGTCCCTTCACACCTGTGCTGCTGGTGGTGTCCCCTGTGAGAAGTTTGGTGGCTCGTTTGTGGCTCTCTCAGTTGTTCCCTTTCACAGAGCTCGGCATTTCTCCCCTTTTCAGTTTCATCCTGCAGAGCTTCGTTCCTGCTGCCGCAGCGTGTTCTGAACCCTCCGCTCGCAGCCTGGGGGTGCCTTTTGTGCTGCTCCTCCGTGGGGCTGCCTTGAGAGCGGAATCAAGGTTGGAAAAGACCTCGGAGATCACTGAGTGCAACCAGCACCAGCACGGCCGGCGCTGACCACGTCCGCCCATGCCACAGCCACAGGTGTTGGAGCACTCCCAGGGGTGGGCACTCCAAACCTCCCTGGGCAGCTGTGCCAAGGCCTGAGCGCCCTTTCCATGGAGGAATTTCCCCAATATCCACCCTGAGCCTCCCCTGGCCCAGCCTGAGGCCGTTCCCTCTCCTCCTGTCCCTGTTCCCTGCGAGCAGAGCCCGACCCCCCCGGCTGCTCCCTCCTGTCAGGGACTTGTCCAGAGCCACAAGGTCCCCCCTGAGCCTCCTTTGCTGCAGGGCTGTGCCCCTTTCCCAGCTCTCTCAGGAACTCTCCAGCCCCTTGCCAGCTCCGTTCCCTTGCCTGGACTCGCTCCAGCCCCTCCGTGTCCCTCTTGTCCCAGAGGTGCTGCCAGCACTGCAGGTGCCCCAGCAGTGCCAGCACAGGGACGGGCCCAGCGCCCCGCGCATGCGCAGTGGGGGGTGAGGGGGGCCCAGTTCTCCCGCGCATGCGCCGTAGCCCCCGCGCCCGCGCATGCGCAGTAGTCCCCGCGCCCGCGCATGCGCAGTAGCACCCTCGCCCGCGCATGCGCCGTAGCCACCGCGCCCGCGCATGCGCCGTAGACCCCGCGCATGCGCAGTAGCACGCGCGCCCGCGCATGCGCAGTAGCCACCGCGCCCGCGCATGCGCAGTAGCCACCGCGCCCGCGCATGCGCCGTAGCCACCGCGCCCGCGCATGCGCAGTACACCCCGCGCCCGCGCATGCGCAGTAGCCCCCGCGCCCGCGCATGCGTAGTAGCCCCCGCGCCCGCGCATGCGCAGTAGCCCCCGCGCCCGCGCATGCGTAGTAGCACCCGCGCCCGCGCATGCGCCGTAGCCACCGCGCCCGCGCATGCGCCGTAGACCCCGTGCATGCGCAGTAGCACCCGCGCCCGCGCATGCGCAGTAGCCCCCGCGCCCGCGCATGCGCCGTAGCCCCCGCGCCCGCGCATGCGCAGTAGCCCCCGCGCCCGCGCATGCGCAGTAGCCCCCGCGCCCGCGCATGCGCAGTACACCCCGCGCCCGCGCATGCGCAGTAGCCACCGCGCCCGCGCATGCGCCGTAGCCCCCGCGCCCGCGCATGCGCAGTAGCCCCCGCGCCCGCGCATGCGCAGTAGCACCCGCGCCCGCGCATGCGCCGTAGCCACCGCGCCCGCGCATGCGCCGTAGACCCCGCGCATGCGCAGTAGCACGCGCGCCCGCGCATGCGCCGTAGCCACCGCGCCCGCGCATGCGCAGTACACCCCGCGCCCGCGCATGCGCCGTAGACCCCGCGCATGCGCAGTAGCCCCCGCGCCCGCGCATGCGACGTAGCCCCCGCGCATGCGCAGTAGCCCCCGAGCCCGCGCATGCGCAGTAGCCACCGCGCCCGCGCATGCGCAGTAGCCACCGCGCTCGCGCATGCGTAGTAGCACCCGCGCCCGCGCATTCGCAGTAGACCCCGCGCCCGCGCATGCGTAGTAGCACCCGCGCCCGCGCATGCGCAGTAGCCACCGCGCCCGCGCATGCGCCGTAGCCACCGCGCCCGCGCATGCGCAGTAGCCCCCGCGCCCGAGCATGCGCAGTAGCCACCGCGCCCGCGCATGCGCCGTAGCCCCCGCGCCCGCGCATGCGCCGTAGACCCCGCGCCCGCGCATGCGCCGTAGACCCCGCGCCCGCGCATGCGCCGTAGCCACCGCGCCCGCGCATGCGCCGTAGCCCCCGCGCCCGCGCATGCGCAGTAGCCCCCGCGCCCGCGCATGCGTAGTAGCACCCGCGCCCGCGCATGCGCCGTAGCCACCGCGCCCGCGCATGCGCAGTAGCCACCGCGCCCGCGCATGCGCCGTAGACCCCGCGCATGCGCAGTAGCCACCGCGCCCGCGCATGCGCCGTAGCCACCGCGCCCGCGCATGCGCCGTAGCCACCGCGCCCGCGCATGCGCAGTAGCCACCGCGCCCCCGCATGCGCAGTAGCCCCCGCGCCCGCGCATGCGCAGTAGCCCCCGCGCCCGCGCATGTGCCGTAGCCACCGCGCCCGCGCATGCGCAGTAGCCACCGCGCCCGCGCATGCGCAGTAGCCACCGCGCCCGTGCGGGCGTGCCGAGTGGGGGCTCCGCGCAGAGGGGCAGCGCGCCCGCGCATGATGCGCAGAGGTTTCTTTCGGACCTGGGCTGCATTTCCATCCCCCGCTCTGGGAGTCAGCCGGTACGTTAGGAGCGAGCCGATCCCGCTCCCTGAGACACAAGGGCTTGCTCGAGGAGACTGTTCCTGTTCCTCTCTTCCAGCCACTCTGCTCTCCCCAAAACACCCATTTCCTCGGAGCTCCTCTGCAACTGCATTTCCATGGACCCAGGGCTCCAGAAGCTGCAGAGTCGTGCAATGGGGTTTTTTTGGGAAGGGACCTTAAGCTCTTGCACTTCCACCTCTGTCATGAGAATCTCAGGGCTCTAAGACTCACAGAACCATTTGGGCTTGGAAGGACCTTCAAGCTCATCCAGTGCCAGCGCTGCCACGGGCAGGGACACCTCCCACTGTCCCGGGCTGCTCCCAGCCCCAGTGTGCAGCCTGGCCTGGAACATTCCAGGGCATCCAGGGGCAAATCCCCCTCTCTGGGCAGACAGAAGGAGCTAAACCTGGCTATTCCTGAGGGAGTGATGGCAGCACAGCCGAGTCCTGCATCCCTGATTCCCACGGGGAATCTCCATGTCCTTCCTGCTATGGGATCCAGGAGTTGCAGTAGGATTTTTGTGTTTGGTGCTGCATTCCCAGCATGGCAGAAGCTGTCACGCTCGGAAACACAGCCAGTGTGACAAGGTTTTGCTCCCTTTCTGCTTTGTTTTTGCTGTGTTTTGTTTCTCTCGACAGCTGGCTTAGAACTTGTGTGTTGCTGTTTAGACATCAAGCTTTGGGGCTGAGGTTTTTTTATTCCCAAGTGCTTGCTGGCAGTAAAAATACACTTCACATCTGCAGTGTGTGCACGTGGCTTGGGCTGTGGATTCACACTTCTGGGGCAAAAAGAAGTCCCTTCACACCTGTGCTGCTGGTAGTGTCCCCTGTGAGAAGTTTGGTGGCTCGTTTGTGGCTCTCTCAGTTGTTCCCTTTCACAGAGCTCGGCATTTCTCCCCTTTTCAGTTTCATCCTGCAGAGCTTCGTTCCTGCTGCCGCAGCGTGTTCTGAACCCTCCGCTCGCAGCCTGGGGGTGCCTTTTGTGCTGCTCCTCCGTGGGGCTGCCTTGAGAGCGGAATCAAGGTTGGAAAAGACCTCGGAGATCACTGAGTGCAACCAGCACCAGCACGGCCGGCGCTGACCACGTCCGCCCATGCCACAGCCGCAGGTGTTGGAGCACTCCCAGGGGTGGGCACTCCAAACCTCCCTGGGCAGCTGTGCCAAGGCCTGAGCGCCCTTTCCATGGAGGAATTTCCCCAATATCCACCCTGAGCCTCCCCTGGCCCAGCCTGAGGCCGTTCCCTCTCCTCCTGTCCCTGTTCCCTGCGAGCAGAGCCCGACCCCCCCGGCTGCTCCCTCCTGTCAGGGACTTGTCCAGAGCCACAAGGTCCCCCCTGAGCCTCCTTTGCTCCGGGCTGTGCCCCTTTCCCAGCTCTCTCAGGAACTCTCCAACCCCTTGCCAGCTCCGTTCCCTTGCCTGGACTCGCTCCAGCCCCTCCGTGTCCCTCTTGTCCCAGAGGTGCTGCCAGCACTGCAGGTGCCCCAGCAGTGCCAGCACAGGGACGGGCCCAGCGCCCCGCGCATGCGCAGTGGGGGGTGAGGGGGGCCCAGTTCTCCCGCGCATGCGCAGTGGTGTGGGGGTAGGGCCAGCGCGTCCGCGCATGCGTAGTAGCACCCGCGCCCGCGCATTCGCAGTAGCCACCGCGCCCGCGCATGCGCCGTAGCCCCCGCGCCCGCGCATGCGCAGTAGCCCCCGCGCCCGCGCATGCGTAGTAGCACCCGCGCCCGCGCATGCGCCGTAGCCACCGCGCCCGCGCATGCGCCGTAGACCCCGCGCATGCGCAGTAGCACCCGCGCCCGCGCATGCGCAGTAGCCACCGCGCCCGCGCATGCGCCGTAGCCACCGCGCCCGCGCATGCGCCGTAGCCACCGCGCCCGCGCATGCGCAGTACACCCCACGCCCGCGCATGCGCAGTAGCCACCGCGCCCCCGCATGCGCAGTAGCCACCGCGCCCCCGCATGCGCAGTAGCCCCCGCGCCCGCGCATGCGCAGTAGCCCCCGCGCCCGCGCATGTGCCGTAGCCACCGCGCCCGCGCATGCGCAGTAGCCACCGCGCCCGCGCATGCGCAGTAGCCACCGCGCCCGTGCGGGCGTGCCGAGTGGGGGCTCCGCGCAGAGGGGCAGCGCGCCCGCGCATGATGCGCAGAGGTTTCTTTCGGACCTGGGCTGCATTTCCATCCCCCGCTCTGGGAGTCACCCGGTGCGTTAGGAGCGAGCCGATCCCGCTCCCTGAGACACAAGGGCTTGCTCGAGGAGACTGTTCCTGTTCCTCTCTTCCAGCCACTCTGCTCTCCCCAAAACACCCATTTCCTCGGAGCTCCTCTGCAACTGCATTTCCATGGACCCAGGGCTCCAGAAGCTGCAGAGTCGTGCAATGGGGTTTTTTTGGGAAGGGACCTTAAGCTCTTGCACTTCCACCTCTGTCATGAGAATCTCAGGGCTCTAAGACTCACAGAACCATTTGGGCTTGGAAGGACCTTCAAGCTCATCCAGTGCCAGCGCTGCCACGGGCAGGGACACCTCCCACTGTCCCGGGCTGCTCCCAGCCCCAGTGTGCAGCCTGGCCTGGAACATTCCAGGGCATCCAGGGGCAAATCCCCCTCTCTGGGCAGACAGAAGGAGCTAAACCTGGCTATTCCTGAGGGAGTGATGGCAGCACAGCCGAGTCCTGCATCCCTGATTCCCACGGGGAATCTCCATGTCCTTCCTGCTATGGGATCCAGGAGTTGCAGTAGGATTTTTGTGTTTGGTGCTGCATTCCCAGCATGGGCAGAAGCTGTCACGCTCGGAAACACAGCCAGTGTGACAAGGTTTTGCTCCCTTTCTGCTTTGTTTTTGCTGTGTTTTGTTTCTCTCGACAGCTGGCTTAGAACTTGTGTGTTGCTGTTTAGACATCAAGCTTTGGGGCTGAGGTTTTTTTATTCCCAAGTGCTTGCTGGCAGTAAAAATACACTTCACATCTGCAGTGTGTGCACGTGGCTTGGGCTGTGGATTCACACTTCTGGGGCAAAAAGAAGTCCCTTCACACCTGTGCTGCTGGTGGTGTCCCCTGTGAGAAGTTTGGTGGCTCGTTTGTGGCTCTCTCAGTTGTTCCCTTTCACAGAGCTCGGCATTTCTCCCCTTTTCAGTTTCATCCTGCAGAGCTTCGTTCCTGCTGCCGCAGCGTGTTCTGAACCCTCCGCTCGCAGCCTGGGGGTGCCTTTTGTGCTGCTCCTCCGTGGGGCTGCCTTGAGAGCGGAATCAAGGTTGGAAAAGACCTCGGAGATCACTGAGTGCAACCAGCACCAGCACGGCCGGCGCTGACCACGTCCGCCCATGCCACAGCCACAGGTGTTGGAGCACTCCCAGGGGTGGGCACTCCAAACCTCCCTGGGCAGCTGTGCCAAGGCCTGAGCGCCCTTTCCATGGAGGAATTTCCCCAATATCCACCCTGAGCCTCCCCTGGCCCAGCCTGAGGCCGTTCCCTCTCCTCCTGTCCCTGTTCCCTGCGAGCAGAGCCCGACCCCCCCGGCTGCTCCCTCCTGTCAGGGACTTGTCCAGAGCCACAAGGTCCCCCCTGAGCCTCCTTTGCTCCGGGCTGTGCCCCTTTCCCAGCTCTCTCAGGAACTCTCCAGCCCCTTGCCAGCTCCGTTCCCTTGCCTGGACTCGCTCCAGCCCCTCCGTGTCCCTCTTGTCCCAGAGGTGCTGCCAGCACTGCAGGTGCCCCAGCAGTGCCAGCACAGGGACGGGCCCAGCGCCCCGCGCATGCGCAGTGGGGGGTGAGGGGGGCCCAGTTCTCCCGCGCATGCGCAGTGGTGTGGGGGTAGGGCCAGCGCGTCCGCGCATGCGTAGTAGCACCCGCGCCCCCGCATGCGCAGTAGCCACCGCGCCCGCGCATGCGCCGTAGCACCCGCGCCCGCGCATGCGCAGTAGCCCCCGCGCCCGCGCATGCGTAGTAGCACCCGCGCCCGCGCATGCGCCGTAGCCACCGCGCCCGCGCATGCGCCGTAGACCCCGCGCATGCGCAGTAGCACCCGCGCCCGCGCATGCGCAGTAGCCACCGCGCCCGCGCATGCGCCGTAGCCACCGCGCCCGCGCATGCGCCGTAGCCACCGCGCCCGCGCATGCGCAGTACACCCCACGCCCGCGCATGCGCAGTAGCCACCGCGCCCCTGCATGCGCAGTAGCCACCGCGCCCCCGCATGCGCAGTAGCCCCCGCGCCCGCGCATGCGCAGTAGCCCCCGCGCCCGCGCATGTGCCGTAGCCACCGCGCCCGCGCATGCGCAGTAGCCACCGCGCCCGCGCATGCGCGGTAGCCACCGCGCCCGTGCGGGCGTGCCGAGTGGGGGCTCCGCGCAGAGGGGCAGCGCGCCCGCGCATGATGCGCAGAGGTTTCTTTCGGACCTGGGCTGCATTTCCATCCCCCGCTCTGGGAGTCACCCGGTGCGTTAGGAGCGAGCCGATCCCGCTCCCTGAGACACAAGGGCTTGCTCGAGGAGACTGTTCCTGTTCCTCTCTTCCAGCCACTCTGCTCTCCCCAAAACACCCATTTCCTCGGAGCTCCTCTGCAACTGCATTTCCATGGACCCAGGGCTCCAGAAGCTGCAGAGTCGTGCAATGGGGTTTTTTTGGGAAGGGACCTTAAGCTCTTGCACTTCCACCTCTGTCATGAGAATCTCAGGGCTCTAAGACTCACAGAACCATTTGGGCTTGGAAGGACCTTCAAGCTCATCCAGTGCCAGCGCTGCCACGGGCAGGGACACCTCCCACTGTCCCGGGCTGCTCCCAGCCCCAGTGTGCAGCCTGGCCTGGAACATTCCAGGGCATCCAGGGGCAAATCCCCCTCTCTGGGCAGACAGAAGGAGCTAAACCTGGCTATTCCTGAGGGAGTGATGGCAGCACAGCCGAGTCCTGCATCCCTGATTCCCACGGGGAATCTCCATGTCCTTCCTGCTATGGGATCCAGGAGTTGCAGTAGGATTTTTGTGTTTGGTGCTGCATTCCCAGCATGGGCAGAAGCTGTCACGCTCGGAAACACAGCCAGTGTGACAAGGTTTTGCTCCCTTTCTGCTTTGTTTTTGCTGTGTTTTGTTTCTCTCGACAGCTGGCTTAGAACTTGTGTGTTGCTGTTTAGACATCAAGCTTTGGGGCTGAGGTTTTTTTATTCCCAAGTGCTTGCTGGCAGTAAAAATACACTTCACATCTGCAGTGTGTGCACGTGGCTTGGGCTGTGGATTCACACTTCTGGGGCAAAAAGAAGTCCCTTCACACCTGTGCTGCTGGTGGTGTCCCCTGTGAGAAGTTTGGTGGCTCGTTTGTGGCTCTCTCAGTTGTTCCCTTTCACAGAGCTCGGCATTTCTCCCCTTTTCAGTTTCATCCTGCAGAGCTTCGTTCCTGCTGCCGCAGCGTGTTCTGAACCCTCCGCTCGCAGCCTGGGGGTGCCTTTTGTGCTGCTCCTCCGTGGGGCTGCCTTGAGAGCGGAATCAAGGTTGGAAAAGACCTCGGAGATCACTGAGTGCAACCAGCACCAGCACGGCCGGCGCTGACCACGTCCGCCCATGCCACAGCCACAGGTGTTGGAGCACTCCCAGGGGTGGGCACTCCAAACCTCCCTGGGCAGCTGTGCCAAGGCCTGAGCGCCCTTTCCATGGAGGAATTTCCCCAATATCCACCCTGAGCCTCCCCTGGCCCAGCCTGAGGCCGTTCCCTCTCCTCCTGTCCCTGTTCCCTGCGAGCAGAGCCCGACCCCCCCGGCTGCTCCCTCCTGTCAGGGACTTGTCCAGAGCCACAAGGTCCCCCCTGAGCCTCCTTTGCTCCGGGCTGTGCCCCTTTCCCAGCTCTCTCAGGAACTCTCCAGCCCCTTGCCAGCTCCGTTCCCTTGCCTGGACTCGCTCCAGCCCCTCCGTGTCCCTCTTGTCCCAGAGGTGCTGCCAGCACTGCAGGTGCCCCAGCAGTGCCAGCACAGGGACGGGCCCAGCGCCCCGCGCATGCGCAGTGGGGGGTGAGGGGGGCCCAGTTCTCCCGCGCATGCGCAGTGGTGTGGGGGTAGGGCCAGCGCGTCCGCGCATGCGTAGTAGCACCCGCGCCCCCGCATGCGCAGTAGCCACCGCGCCCGCGCATGCGCCGTAGCACCCGCGCCCGCGCATGCGCAGTAGCCCCCGCGCCCGCGCATGCGTAGTAGCACCCGCGCCCGCGCATGCGCCGTAGCCACCGCGCCCGCGCATGCGCCGTAGACCCCGCGCATGCGCAGTAGCACCCGCGCCCGCGCATGCGCAGTAGCCACCGCGCCCGCGCATGCGCCGTAGCCACCGCGCCCGCGCATGCGCCGTAGCCACCGCGCCCGCGCATGCGCAGTACACCCCACGCCCGCGCATGCGCAGTAGCCACCGCGCCCCTGCATGCGCAGTAGCCACCGCGCCCCCGCATGCGCAGTAGCCCCCGCGCCCGCGCATGCGCAGTAGCCCCCGCGCCCGCGCATGTGCCGTAGCCACCGCGCCCGCGCATGCGCAGTAGCCACCGCGCCCGCGCATGCGCGGTAGCCACCGCGCCCGTGCGGGCGTGCCGAGTGGGGGCTCCGCGCAGAGGGGCAGCGCGCCCGCGCATGATGCGCAGAGGTTTCTTTCGGACCTGGGCTGCATTTCCATCCCCCGCTCTGGGAGTCACCCGGTGCGTTAGGAGCGAGCCGATCCCGCTCCCTGAGACACAAGGGCTTGCTCGAGGAGACTGTTCCTGTTCCTCTCTTCCAGCCACTCTGCTCTCCCCAAAACACCCATTTCCTCGGAGCTCCTCTGCAACTGCATTTCCATGGACCCAGGGCTCCAGAAGCTGCAGAGTCGTGCAATGGGGTTTTTTTGGGAAGGGACCTTAAGCTCTTGCACTTCCACCTCTGTCATGAGAATCTCAGGGCTCTAAGACTCACAGAACCATTTGGGCTTGGAAGGACCTTCAAGCTCATCCAGTGCCAGCGCTGCCACGGGCAGGGACACCTCCCACTGTCCCGGGCTGCTCCCAGCCCCAGTGTGCAGCCTGGCCTGGAACATTCCAGGGCATCCAGGGGCAAATCCCCCTCTCTGGGCAGACAGAAGGAGCTAAACCTGGCTATTCCTGAGGGAGTGATGGCAGCACAGCCGAGTCCTGCATCCCTGATTCCCACGGGGAATCTCCATGTCCTTCCTGCTATGGGATCCAGGAGTTGCAGTAGGATTTTTGTGTTTGGTGCTGCATTCCCAGCATGGGCAGAAGCTGTCACGCTCGGAAACACAGCCAGTGTGACAAGGTTTTGCTCCCTTTCTGCTTTGTTTTTGCTGTGTTTTGTTTCTCTCGACAGCTGGCTTAGAACTTGTGTGTTGCTGTTTAGACATCAAGCTTTGGGGCTGAGGTTTTTTTATTCCCAAGTGCTTGCTGGCAGTAAAAATACACTTCACATCTGCAGTGTGTGCACGTGGCTTGGGCTGTGGATTCACACTTCTGGGGCAAAAAGAAGTCCCTTCACACCTGTGCTGCTGGTGGTGTCCCCTGTGAGAAGTTTGGTGGCTCGTTTGTGGCTCTCTCAGTTGTTCCCTTTCACAGAGCTCGGCATTTCTCCCCTTTTCAGTTTCATCCTGCAGAGCTTCGTTCCTGCTGCCGCAGCGTGTTCTGAACCCTCCGCTCGCAGCCTGGGGGTGCCTTTTGTGCTGCTCCTCCGTGGGGCTGCCTTGAGAGCGGAATCAAGGTTGGAAAAGACCTCGGAGATCACTGAGTGCAACCAGCACCAGCACGGCCGGCGCTGACCACGTCCGCCCATGCCACAGCCACAGGTGTTGGAGCACTCCCAGGGGTGGGCACTCCAAACCTCCCTGGGCAGCTGTGCCAAGGCCTGAGCGCCCTTTCCATGGAGGAATTTCCCCAATATCCACCCTGAGCCTCCCCTGGCCCAGCCTGAGGCCGTTCCCTCTCCTCCTGTCCCTGTTCCCTGCGAGCAGAGCCCGACCCCCCCGGCTGCTCCCTCCTGTCAGGGACTTGTCCAGAGCCACAAGGTCCCCCCTGAGCCTCCTTTGCTCCGGGCTGTGCCCCTTTCCCAGCTCTCTCAGGAACTCTCCAACCCCTTGCCAGCTCCGTTCCCTTGCCTGGACTGGCTCCAGCCCCTCCGTGTCCCTCTTGTCCCAGAGGTGCTGCCAGCACTGCAGGTGCCCCAGCAGTGCCAGCACAGGGACGGGCCCAGCGCCCCGCGCATGCGCAGTGGGGGGTGAGGGGGGCCCAGTTCTCCCGCGCATGCGCAGTAGCCACCGCGCCCGCGCATGCGCCGTAGCCACCGCGCCCGCGCATGCGCAGTAGCCACCGCGCCCGAGCATGCCCCGTAGCCACCGCGCCCGCGCATGCGCAGTAGCCACCGCGCCCGCGCATGCGCCGTAGCCCCCGCGCCCGCGCATGCGCAGTAGCCCCCGCGCCCGCGCATGCGTAGTAGCCACCGCGCCCGCGCATGCGCAGTACACCCCGCGCCCGCGCATGCGCAGTAGCCACCGCGCCCGCGCATGCGCCGTAGCCCCCGCGCCCGCGCATGCGCAGTAGCCCCCGCGCCCGCGCATGCGCAGTAGCACCCGCGCCCGCGCATGCGCCGTAGCCACCGCGCCCGCGCATGCGCCGTAGACCCCGCGCATGCGCAGTAGCACGCGCGCCCGCGCATGCGCAGTAGCACGCGCGCCCGCGCATGCGCAGTAGCCACCGCGCCCGCGCATGCGCCGTAGCCACCGCGCCCGCGCATGCGCAGTACACCCCGCGCCCGCGCATGCGCAGTAGCCACCGCGCCCGCGCATGCGCCGTAGCCACCGCGCCCGCGCATGCGCAGTAGCCCCCGCGCCCGCGCATGCGTAGTAGCACCCGCGCCCGCGCATGCGCCGTAGCCACCGCGCCCGCGCATGCGCCGTAGACCCCGCGCATGCGCAGTAGCACCCGCGCCCGCGCATGCGCAGTAGCCACCGCGCCCGCGCATGCGCCGTAGCCACCGCGCCCGCGCATGCGCCGTAGCCACCGCGCCCGCGCATGCGCAGTACACCCCACGCCCGCGCATGCGCAGTAGCCACCGCGCCCCCGCATGCGCAGTAGCCACCGCGCCCCCGCATGCGCAGTAGCCCCCGCGCCCGCGCATGCGCAGTAGCCCCCGCGCCCGCGCATGTGCCGTAGCCACCGCGCCCGCGCATGCGCCGTAGCGCCCGCGCCCGCGCATGCGCAGTAGCCCCCGCGCCCGCGCATGCGCCGTAGACCCCGCGCATGCGCAGTAGCACCCGCGCCCGCGCATGCGCAGTAGCCACCGCGCCCGCGCATGCGCCGTAGCCCCCGCGCCCGCGCATGCGCAGTAGCCCCCGCGCCCGCGCATGCGTAGTAGCCACCGCGCCCGCGCATGCGCAGTACACCCCGCGCCCGCGCATGCGCAGTAGCCACCGCGCCCGCGCATGCGCCGTAGCCCCCGCGCCCGCGCATGCGCAGTAGTCCCCGCGCCCGCGCATGCGCAGTAGCACCCGCGCCCGCGCATGCGCCGTAGCCACCGCGCCCGCGCATGCGCCGTAGACCCCGCGCATGCGCAGTAGCACGCGCGCCCGCGCATGCGCAGTAGCCACCGCGCCCGCGCATGCGCAGTAGCCACCGCGCCCGCGCATGCGCCGTAGCCACCGCGCCCGCGCATGCGCAGTAGCCCCCGCGCCCGCGCATGTGCCGTAGCCACCGCGCCCGCGCATGCGCAGTAGCCACCGCGCCCGCGCATGCGCAGTAGCCACCGCGCCCGTGCGGGCGTGCCGAGTGGGGGCTCCGCGCAGAGGGGCAGCGCGCCCGCGCATGATGCGCAGAGGTTTCTTTCGGACCTGGGCTGCATTTCCATCCCCCGCTCTGGGAGTCAGCCGGTACGTTAGGAGCGAGCCGATCCCGCTCCCTGAGACACAAGGGCTTGCTCGAGGAGACTGTTCCTGTTCCTCTCTTCCAGCCACTCTGCTCTCCCCAAAACACCCATTTCCTCGGAGCTCCTCTGCAACTGCATTTCCATGGACCCAGGGCTCCAGAAGCTGCAGAGTCGTGCAATGGGGTTTTTTTGGGAAGGGACCTTAAGCTCTTGCACTTCCACCTCTGTCATGAGAATCTCAGGGCTCTAAGACTCACAGAACCATTTGGGCTTGGAAGGACCTTCAAGCTCATCCAGTGCCAGCGCTGCCACGGGCAGGGACACCTCCCACTGTCCCGGGCTGCTCCCAGCCCCAGTGTGCAGCCTGGCCTGGAACATTCCAGGGCATCCAGGGGCAAATCCCCCTCTCTGGGCAGACAGAAGGAGCTAAACCTGGCTATTCCTGAGGGAGTGATGGCAGCACAGCCGAGTCCTGCATCCCTGATTCCCACGGGGAATCTCCATGTCCTTCCTGCTATGGGATCCAGGAGTTGCAGTAGGATTTTTGTGTTTGGTGCTGCATTCCCAGCATGGCAGAAGCTGTCACGCTCGGAAACACAGCCAGTGTGACAAGGTTTTGCTCCCTTTCTGCTTTGTTTTTGCTGTGTTTTGTTTCTCTCGACAGCTGGCTTAGAACTTGTGTGTTGCTGTTTAGACATCAAGCTTTGGGGCTGAGGTTTTTTTATTCCCAAGTGCTTGCTGGCAGTAAAAATACACTTCACATCTGCAGTGTGTGCACGTGGCTTGGGCTGTGGATTCACACTTCTGGGGCAAAAAGAAGTCCCTTCACACCTGTGCTGCTGGTGGTGTCCCCTGTGAGAAGTTTGGTGGCTCGTTTGTGGCTCTCTCAGTTGTTCCCTTTCACAGAGCTCGGCATTTCTCCCCTTTTCAGTTTCATCCTGCAGAGCTTCGTTCCTGCTGCCGCAGCGTGTTCTGAACCCTCCGCTCGCAGCCTGGGGGTGCCTTTTGTGCTGCTCCTCCGTGGGGCTGCCTTGAGAGCGGAATCAAGGTTGGAAAAGACCTCGGAGATCACTGAGTGCAACCAGCACCAGCACGGCCGGCGCTGACCACGTCCGCCCATGCCACAGCCACAGGTGTTGGAGCACTCCCAGGGGTGGGCACTCCAAACCTCCCTGGGCAGCTGTGCCAAGGCCTGAGCGCCCTTTCCATGGAGGAATTTCCCCAATATCCACCCTGAGCCTCCCCTGGCCCAGCCTGAGGCCGTTCCCTCTCCTCCTGTCCCTGTTCCCTGCGAGCAGAGCCCGACCCCCCCGGCTGCTCCCTCCTGTCAGGGACTTGTCCAGAGCCACAAGGTCCCCCCTGAGCCTCCTTTGCTCCGGGCTGTGCCCCTTTCCCAGCTCTCTCAGGAACTCTCCAACCCCTTGCCAGCTCCGTTCCCTTGCCTGGACTGGCTCCAGCCCCTCCGTGTCCCTCTTGTCCCAGAGGTGCTGCCAGCACTGCAGGTGCCCCAGCAGTGCCAGCACAGGGACGGGCCCAGCGCCCCGCGCATGCGCAGTGGGGGGTGAGGGGGGGCCCAGTTCTCCCGCGCATGCGCAGTGGTGTGGGGGTAGGGCCAGCGCGTCCGCGCATGCGTAGTAGCACCCGCGCCCGCGCATTCGCAGTAGCCACCGCGCCCGCGCATGCGCCGTAGCCCCCGCGCCCGCGCATGCGCAGTAGCCCCCGCGCCCGCGCATGCGTAGTAGCACCCGCGCCCGCGCATGCGCCGTAGCCACCGCGCCCGAGCATGCGCCGTAGACCCCGCGCATGCGCAGTAGCACCCGCGCCCGCGCATGCGCAGTAGCCACCGCGCCCGCGCATGCGCCGTAGCCACCGCGCCCGCGCATGCGCCGTAGACCCCGCGCCCGCGCATGCGCAGTACACCCCACGCCCGCGCATGCGCAGTAGCCACCGCGCCCCCGCATGCGCAGTAGCCACCGCGCCCCCGCATGCGCAGTAGCCCCCGCGCCCGCGCATGCGCAGTAGCCCCCGCGCCCGCGCATGTGCCGTAGCCACCGCGCCCGCGCATGCGCAGTAGCCACCGCGCCCGCGCATGCGCAGTAGCCACCGCGCCCGTGCGGGCGTGCCGAGTGGGGGCTCCGCGCAGAGGGGCAGCGCGCCCGCGCATGATGCGCAGAGGTTTCTTTCGGACCTGGGCTGCATTTCCATCCCCCGCTCTGGGAGTCAGCCGGTACGTTAGGAGCGAGCCGATCCCGCTCCCTGAGACACAAGGGCTTGCTCGAGGAGACTGTTCCTGTTCCTCTCTTCCAGCCACTCTGCTCTCCCCAAAACACCCATTTCCTCGGAGCTCCTCTGCAACTGCATTTCCATGGACCCAGGGCTCCAGAAGCTGCAGAGTCGTGCAATGGGGTTTTTTTGGGAAGGGACCTTAAGCTCTTGCACTTCCACCTCTGTCATGAGAATCTCAGGGCTCTAAGACTCACAGAACCATTTGGGCTTGGAAGGACCTTCAAGCTCATCCAGTGCCAGCGCTGCCACGGGCAGGGACACCTCCCACTGTCCCGGGCTGCTCCCAGCCCCAGTGTGCAGCCTGGCCTGGAACATTCCAGGGCATCCAGGGGCAAATCCCCCTCTCTGGGCAGACAGAAGGAGCTAAACCTGGCTATTCCTGAGGGAGTGATGGCAGCACAGCCGAGTCCTGCATCCCTGATTCCCACGGGGAATCTCCATGTCCTTCCTGCTATGGGATCCAGGAGTTGCAGTAGGATTTTTGTGTTTGGTGCTGCATTCCCAGCATGGCAGAAGCTGTCACGCTCGGAAACACAGCCAGTGTGACAAGGTTTTGCTCCCTTTCTGCTTTGTTTTTGCTGTGTTTTGTTTCTCTCGACAGCTGGCTTAGAACTTGTGTGTTGCTGTTTAGACATCAAGCTTTGGGGCTGAGGTTTTTTTATTCCCAAGTGCTTGCTGGCAGTAAAAATACACTTCACATCTGCAGTGTGTGCACGTGGCTTGGGCTGTGGATTCACACTTCTGGGGCAAAAAGAAGTCCCTTCACACCTGTGCTGCTGGTGGTGTCCCCTGTGAGAAGTTTGGTGGCTCGTTTGTGGCTCTCTCAGTTGTTCCCTTTCACAGAGCTCGGCATTTCTCCCCTTTTCAGTTTCATCCTGCAGAGCTTCGTTCCTGCTGCCGCAGCGTGTTCTGAACCCTCCGCTCGCAGCCTGGGGGTGCCTTTTGTGCTGCTCCTCCGTGGGGCTGCCTTGAGAGCGGAATCAAGGTTGGAAAAGACCTCGGAGATCACTGAGTGCAACCAGCACCAGCACGGCCGGCGCTGACCACGTCCGCCCATGCCACAGCCACAGGTGTTGGAGCACTCCCAGGGGTGGGCACTCCAAACCTCCCTGGGCAGCTGTGCCAAGGCCTGAGCGCCCTTTCCATGGAGGAATTTCCCCAATATCCACCCTGAGCCTCCCCTGGCCCAGCCTGAGGCCGTTCCCTCTCCTCCTGTCCCTGTTCCCTGCGAGCAGAGCCCGACCCCCCCGGCTGCTCCCTCCTGTCAGGGACTTGTCCAGAGCCACAAGGTCCCCCCTGAGCCTCCTTTGCTCCGGGCTGTGCCCCTTTCCCAGCTCTCTCAGGAACTCTCCAACCCCTTGCCAGCTCCGTTCCCTTGCCTGGACTGGCTCCAGCCCCTCCGTGTCCCTCTTGTCCCAGAGGTGCTGCCAGCACTGCAGGTGCCCCAGCAGTGCCAGCACAGGGACGGGCCCAGCGCCCCGCGCATGCGCAGTGGGGGGTGAGGGGGGGCCCAGTTCTCCCGCGCATGCGCAGTGGTGTGGGGGTAGGGCCAGCGCGTCCGCGCATGCGTAGTAGCACCCGCGCCCGCGCATTCGCAGTAGCCACCGCGCCCGCGCATGCGCCGTAGCCCCCGCGCCCGCGCATGCGCAGTAGCCCCCGCGCCCGCGCATGCGTAGTAGCACCCGCGCCCGCGCATGCGCCGTAGCCACCGCGCCCGAGCATGCGCCGTAGACCCCGCGCATGCGCAGTAGCACCCGCGCCCGCGCATGCGCAGTAGCCACCGCGCCCGCGCATGCGCCGTAGCCACCGCGCCCGCGCATGCGCCGTAGACCCCGCGCCCGCGCATGCGCAGTACACCCCACGCCCGCGCATGCGCAGTAGCCACCGCGCCCCCGCATGCGCAGTAGCCACCGCGCCCCCGCATGCGCAGTAGCCCCCGCGCCCGCGCATGCGCAGTAGCCCCCGCGCCCGCGCATGTGCCGTAGCCACCGCGCCCGCGCATGCGCAGTAGCCACCGCGCCCGCGCATGCGCAGTAGCCACCGCGCCCGTGCGGGCGTGCCGAGTGGGGGCTCCGCGCAGAGGGGCAGCGCGCCCGCGCATGATGCGCAGAGGTTTCTTTCGGACCTGGGCTGCATTTCCATCCCCCGCTCTGGGAGTCAGCCGGTACGTTAGGAGCGAGCCGATCCCGCTCCCTGAGACACAAGGGCTTGCTCGAGGAGACTGTTCCTGTTCCTCTCTTCCAGCCACTCTGCTCTCCCCAAAACACCCATTTCCTCGGAGCTCCTCTGCAACTGCATTTCCATGGACCCAGGGCTCCAGAAGCTGCAGAGTCGTGCAATGGGGTTTTTTTGGGAAGGGACCTTAAGCTCTTGCACTTCCACCTCTGTCATGAGAATCTCAGGGCTCTAAGACTCACAGAACCATTTGGGCTTGGAAGGACCTTCAAGCTCATCCAGTGCCAGCGCTGCCACGGGCAGGGACACCTCCCACTGTCCCGGGCTGCTCCCAGCCCCAGTGTGCAGCCTGGCCTGGAACATTCCAGGGCATCCAGGGGCAAATCCCCCTCTCTGGGCAGACAGAAGGAGCTAAACCTGGCTATTCCTGAGGGAGTGATGGCAGCACAGCCGAGTCCTGCATCCCTGATTCCCACGGGGAATCTCCATGTCCTTCCTGCTATGGGATCCAGGAGTTGCAGTAGGATTTTTGTGTTTGGTGCTGCATTCCCAGCATGGCAGAAGCTGTCACGCTCGGAAACACAGCCAGTGTGACAAGGTTTTGCTCCCTTTCTGCTTTGTTTTTGCTGTGTTTTGTTTCTCTCGACAGCTGGCTTAGAACTTGTGTGTTGCTGTTTAGACATCAAGCTTTGGGGCTGAGGTTTTTTTATTCCCAAGTGCTTGCTGGCAGTAAAAATACACTTCACATCTGCAGTGTGTGCACGTGGCTTGGGCTGTGGATTCACACTTCTGGGGCAAAAAGAAGTCCCTTCACACCTGTGCTGCTGGTGGTGTCCCCTGTGAGAAGTTTGGTGGCTCGTTTGTGGCTCTCTCAGTTGTTCCCTTTCACAGAGCTCGGCATTTCTCCCCTTTTCAGTTTCATCCTGCAGAGCTTCGTTCCTGCTGCCGCAGCGTGTTCTGAACCCTCCGCTCGCAGCCTGGGGGTGCCTTTTGTGCTGCTCCTCCGTGGGGCTGCCTTGAGAGCGGAATCAAGGTTGGAAAAGACCTCGGAGATCACTGAGTGCAACCAGCACCAGCACGGCCGGCGCTGACCACGTCCGCCCATGCCACAGCCACAGGTGTTGGAGCACTCCCAGGGGTGGGCACTCCAAACCTCCCTGGGCAGCTGTGCCAAGGCCTGAGCGCCCTTTCCATGGAGGAATTTCCCCAATATCCACCCTGAGCCTCCCCTGGCCCAGCCTGAGGCCGTTCCCTCTCCTCCTGTCCCTGTTCCCTGCGAGCAGAGCCCGACCCCCCCGGCTGCTCCCTCCTGTCAGGGACTTGTCCAGAGCCACAAGGTCCCCCCTGAGCCTCCTTTGCTCCGGGCTGTGCCCCTTTCCCAGCTCTCTCAGGAACTCTCCAACCCCTTGCCAGCTCCGTTCCCTTGCCTGGACTGGCTCCAGCCCCTCCGTGTCCCTCTTGTCCCAGAGGTGCTGCCAGCACTGCAGGTGCCCCAGCAGTGCCAGCACAGGGACGGGCCCAGCGCCCCGCGCATGCGCAGTGGGGGGTGAGGGGGGCCCAGTTCTCCCGCGCATGCGCAGTAGCCACCGCGCCCGCGCATGCGCCGTAGCCACCGCGCCCGCGCATGCGCAGTAGCCACCGCGCCCGAGCATGCCCCGTAGCCACCGCGCCCGCGCATGCGCAGTAGCCACCGCGCCCGCGCATGCGCCGTAGCCCCCGCGCCCGCGCATGCGCAGTAGCCCCCGCGCCCGCGCATGCGTAGTAGCCACCGCGCCCGCGCATGCGCAGTACACCCCGCGCCCGCGCATGCGCAGTAGCCACCGCGCCCGCGCATGCGCCGTAGCCCCCGCGCCCGCGCATGCGCAGTAGCCCCCGCGCCCGCGCATGCGTAGTAGCACCCGCGCCCGCGCATGCGCCGTAGCCACCGCGCCCGCGCATGCGCCGTAGACCCCGCGCATGCGCAGTAGCACCCGCGCCCGCGCATGCGCAGTAGCCACCGCGCCCGCGCATGCGCCGTAGCCACCGCGCCCGCGCATGCGCCGTAGCCACCGCGCCCGCGCATGCGCAGTACACCCCACGCCCGCGCATGCGCAGTAGCCACCGCGCCCCCGCATGCGCAGTAGCCACCGCGCCCCCGCATGCGCAGTAGCCCCCGCGCCCGCGCATGCGCAGTAGCCCCCGCGCCCGCGCATGTGCCGTAGCCACCGCGCCCGCGCATGCGCCGTAGCGCCCGCGCCCGCGCATGCGCAGTAGCCCCCGCGCCCGCGCATGCGTAGTAGCCACCGCGCCCGAGCATGCGCAGTACACCCCGCGCCCGCGCATGCGCAGTAGCCACCGCGCCCGCGCATGCGCCGTAGCGCCCGCGCCCGCGCATGCGCAGTAGCCCCCGCGCCCGCGCATGCGCAGTAGCACCCGCGCCCGCGCATGCGCCGTAGCCACCGCGCCCGCGCATGCGCCGTAGACCCCGCGCATGCGCAGTAGCACGCGCGCCCGCGCATGCGCAGTAGCCACCGCGCTGGCGCATGCGCAGTAGCCACCGCGCCCGCGCATGCGCCGTAGCCACCGCGCCCGCGCATGCGCAGTACACCCCGCGCCCGCGCATGCGCAGTAGCCACCGCGCCCGCGCATGCGCCGTAGCCCCCGCGCCCGCGCATGCGCAGTAGCCCCCGCGCCCGCGCATGCGTAGTAGCACCCGCGCCCGCGCATGCGCCGTAGCCACCGCGCCCGCGCATGCGCCGTAGACCCCGCGCATGCGCAGTAGCACCCGCGCCCGCGCATGCGCAGTAGCCACCGCGCCCGCGCATGCGCCGTAGCCACCGCGCCCGCGCATGCGCCGTAGCCACCGCGCCCGCGCATGCGCAGTACACCCCACGCCCGCGCATGCGCAGTAGCCACCGCGCCCCCGCATGCGCAGTAGCCACCGCGCCCCCGCATGCGCAGTAGCCCCCGCGCCCGCGCATGCGCAGTAGCCCCCGCGCCCGCGCATGTGCCGTAGCACCCGCGCCCGCGCATGCGCAGTAGCCACCGCGCCCGCGCATGCGCGGTAGCCACCGCGCCCGTGCGGGCGTGCCGAGTGGGGGCTCCGCGCAGAGGGGCAGCGCGCCCGCGCATGATGCGCAGAGGTTTCTTTCGGACCTGGGCTGCATTTCCATCCCCCGCTCTGGGAGTCACCCGGTGCGTTAGGAGCGAGCCGATCCCGCTCCCTGAGACACAAGGGCTTGCTCGAGGAGACTGTTCCTGTTCCTCTCTTCCAGCCACTCTGCTCTCCCCAAAACACCCATTTCCTCGGAGCTCCTCTGCAACTGCATTTCCATGGACCCAGGGCTCCAGAAGCTGCAGAGTCGTGCAATGGGGTTTTTTTGGGAAGGGACCTTAAGCTCTTGCACTTCCACCTCTGTCATGAGAATCTCAGGGCTCTAAGACTCACAGAACCATTTGGGCTTGGAAGGACCTTCAAGCTCATCCAGTGCCAGCGCTGCCACGGGCAGGGACACCTCCCACTGTCCCGGGCTGCTCCCAGCCCCAGTGTGCAGCCTGGCCTGGAACATTCCAGGGCATCCAGGGGCAAATCCCCCTCTCTGGGCAGACAGAAGGAGCTAAACCTGGCTATTCCTGAGGGAGTGATGGCAGCACAGCCGAGTCCTGCATCCCTGATTCCCACGGGGAATCTCCATGTCCTTCCTGCTATGGGATCCAGGAGTTGCAGTAGGATTTTTGTGTTTGGTGCTGCATTCCCAGCACGGCAGAAGCTGTCACGCTCGGAAACACAGCCAGTGTGACAAGGTTTTGCTCCCTTTCTGCTTTGTTTTTGCTGTGTTTTGTTTCTCTCGACAGCTGGCTTAGAACTTGTGTGTTGCTGTTTAGACATCAAGCTTTGGGGCTGAGGTTTTTTTATTCCCAAGTGCTTGCTGGCAGTAAAAATACACTTCACATCTGCAGTGTGTGCACGTGGCTTGGGCTGTGGATTCACACTTCTGGGGCAAAAAGAAGTCCCTTCACACCTGTGCTGCTGGTGGTGTCCCCTGTGAGAAGTTTGGTGGCTCGTTTGTGGCTCTCTCAGTTGTTCCCTTTCACAGAGCTCGGCATTTCTCCCCTTTTCAGTTTCATCCTGCAGAGCTTCGTTCCTGCTGCCGCAGCGTGTTCTGAACCCTCCGCTCGCAGCCTGGGGGTGCCTTTTGTGCTGCTCCTCCGTGGGGCTGCCTTGAGAGCGGAATCAAGGTTGGAAAAGACCTCGGAGATCACTGAGTGCAACCAGCACCAGCACGGCCGGCGCTGACCACGTCCGCCCATGCCACAGCCACAGGTGTTGGAGCACTCCCAGGGGTGGGCACTCCAAACCTCCCTGGGCAGCTGTGCCAAGGCCTGAGCGCCCTTTCCATGGAGGAATTTCCCCAATATCCACCCTGAGCCTCCCCTGGCCCAGCCTGAGGCCGTTCCCTCTCCTCCTGTCCCTGTTCCCTGCGAGCAGAGCCCGACCCCCCCGGCTGCTCCCTCCTGTCAGGGGCTTGTCCAGAGCCACAAGGTCCCCCCTGAGCCTCCTTTGCTCCGGGCTGTGCCCCTTTCCCAGCTCTCTCAGGAACTCTCCAGCCCCTTGCCAGCTCCGTTCCCTTGCCTGGACTCGCTCCAGCCCCTCCGTGTCCCTCTTGTCCCAGAGGTGCTGCCAGCACTGCAGGTGCCCCAGCAGTGCCAGCACAGGGACGGGCCCAGCGCCCCGCGCATGCGCAGTGGGGGGTGAGGGGGGCCCAGTTCTCCCGCGCATGCGCAGTGGTGTGGGGGTAGGGCCAGCGCGCCCGCGCATGCGTAGTAGCACCCGCGCCCCCGCATGCGCCGTAGCCACCGCGCCCGCGCATGCGCCGTAGACCCCGCGCATGCGCAGTAGCACCCGCGCCCGCGCATGCGCAGTAGCCACCGCGCCCGCGCATGCGCCGTAGCCCCCGCGCCCGCGCATGCGCAGTAGCCCCCGCGCCCGCGCATGCGTAGTAGCCACCGCGCCCGCGCATGCGCCGTAGCCCCCGCGCCCGCGCATGCGCAGTAGTCCCCGCGCCCGCGCATGCGCAGTAGCACCCGCGCCCGCGCATGCGCCGTAGCCACCGCGCCCGCGCATGCGCCGTAGACCCCGCGCATGCGCAGTAGCACGCGCGCCCGCGCATGCGCAGTAGCCACCGCGCCCGCGCATGCGCAGTAGCCACCGCGCCCGCGCATGCGCCGTAGCACCCGCGCCCGCGCATGCGCAGTAGCCCCCGCGCCCGCGCATGCGTAGTAGCACCCGCGCCCGCGCATGCGCCGTAGCCACCGCGCCCGCGCATGCGCCGTAGACCCCGCGCATGCGCAGTAGCACCCGCGCCCGCGCATGCGCAGTAGCCACCGCGCCCGCGCATGCGCCGTAGCCACCGCGCCCGCGCATGCGCCGTAGCCACCGCGCCCGCGCATGCGCAGTACACCCCACGCCCGCGCATGCGCAGTAGCCACCGCGCCCCCGCATGCGCAGTAGCCACCGCGCCCCCGCATGCGCAGTAGCCCCCGCGCCCGCGCATGCGCAGTAGCCCCCGCGCCCGCGCATGTGCCGTAGCCACCGCGCCCGCGCATGCGCAGTAGCCACCGCGCCCGCGCATGCGCGGTAGCCACCGCGCCCGTGCGGGCGTGCCGAGTGGGGGCTCCGCGCAGAGGGGCAGCGCGCCCGCGCATGATGCGCAGAGGTTTCTTTCGGACCTGGGCTGCATTTCCATCCCCCGCTCTGGGAGTCACCCGGTGCGTTAGGAGCGAGCCGATCCCGCTCCCTGAGACACAAGGGCTTGCTCGAGGAGACTGTTCCTGTTCCTCTCTTCCAGCCACTCTGCTCTCCCCAAAACACCCATTTCCTCGGAGCTCCTCTGCAACTGCATTTCCATGGACCCAGGGCTCCAGAAGCTGCAGAGTCGTGCAATGGGGTTTTTTTGGGAAGGGACCTTAAGCTCTTGCACTTCCACCTCTGTCATGAGAATCTCAGGGCTCTAAGACTCACAGAACCATTTGGGCTTGGAAGGACCTTCAAGCTCATCCAGTGCCAGCGCTGCCACGGGCAGGGACACCTCCCACTGTCCCGGGCTGCTCCCAGCCCCAGTGTGCAGCCTGGCCTGGAACATTCCAGGGCATCCAGGGGCAAATCCCCCTCTCTGGGCAGACAGAAGGAGCTAAACCTGGCTATTCCTGAGGGAGTGATGGCAGCACAGCCGAGTCCTGCATCCCTGATTCCCACGGGGAATCTCCATGTCCTTCCTGCTATGGGATCCAGGAGTTGCAGTAGGATTTTTGTGTTTGGTGCTGCATTCCCAGCATGGGCAGAAGCTGTCACGCTCGGAAACACAGCCAGTGTGACAAGGTTTTGCTCCCTTTCTGCTTTGTTTTTGCTGTGTTTTGTTTCTCTCGACAGCTGGCTTAGAACTTGTGTGTTGCTGTTTAGACATCAAGCTTTGGGGCTGAGGTTTTTTTATTCCCAAGTGCTTGCTGGCAGTAAAAATACACTTCACATCTGCAGTGTGTGCACGTGGCTTGGGCTGTGGATTCACACTTCTGGGGCAAAAAGAAGTCCCTTCACACCTGTGCTGCTGGTGGTGTCCCCTGTGAGAAGTTTGGTGGCTCGTTTGTGGCTCTCTCAGTTGTTCCCTTTCACAGAGCTCGGCATTTCTCCCCTTTTCAGTTTCATCCTGCAGAGCTTCGTTCCTGCTGCCGCAGCGTGTTCTGAACCCTCCGCTCGCAGCCTGGGGGTGCCTTTTGTGCTGCTCCTCCGTGGGGCTGCCTTGAGAGCGGAATCAAGGTTGGAAAAGACCTCGGAGATCACTGAGTGCAACCAGCACCAGCACGGCCGGCGCTGACCACGTCCGCCCATGCCACAGCCACAGGTGTTGGAGCACTCCCAGGGGTGGGCACTCCAAACCTCCCTGGGCAGCTGTGCCAAGGCCTGAGCGCCCTTTCCATGGAGGAATTTCCCCAATATCCACCCTGAGCCTCCCCTGGCCCAGCCTGAGGCCGTTCCCTCTCCTCCTGTCCCTGTTCCCTGCGAGCAGAGCCCGACCCCCCCGGCTGCTCCCTCCTGTCAGGGACTTGTCCAGAGCCACAAGGTCCCCCCTGAGCCTCCTTTGCTCCGGGCTGTGCCCCTTTCCCAGCTCTCTCAGGAACTCTCCAACCCCTTGCCAGCTCCGTTCCCTTGCCTGGACTGGCTCCAGCCCCTCCGTGTCCCTCTTGTCCCAGAGGTGCTGCCAGCACTGCAGGTGCCCCAGCAGTGCCAGCACAGGGACGGGCCCAGCGCCCCGCGCATGCGCAGTGGGGGGTGAGGGGGGCCCAGTTCTCCCGCGCATGCGCAGTAGCCACCGCGCCCGCGCATGCGCCGTAGCCACCGCGCCCGCGCATGCGCAGTAGCCACCGCGCCCGAGCATGCCCCGTAGCCACCGCGCCCGCGCATGCGCAGTAGCCACCGCGCCCGCGCATGCGCCGTAGCCCCCGCGCCCGCGCATGCGCAGTAGCCCCCGCGCCCGCGCATGCGTAGTAGCCACCGCGCCCGCGCATGCGCAGTACACCCCGCGCCCGCGCATGCGCAGTAGCCACCGCGCCCGCGCATGCGCCGTAGCCCCCGCGCCCGCGCATGCGCAGTAGCCCCCGCGCCCGCGCATGCGCAGTAGCACCCGCGCCCGCGCATGCGCCGTAGCCACCGCGCCCGCGCATGCGCCGTAGACCCCGCGCATGCGCAGTAGCACGCGCGCCCGCGCATGCGCAGTAGCCACCGCGCCCGCGCATGCGCCGTAGCCACCGCGCCCGCGCATGCGCCGTAGCCACCGCGCCCGCGCATGCGCAGTACACCCCGCGCCCGCGCATGCGCAGTAGCCACCGCGCCCGCGCATGCGCCGTAGCCCCCGCGCCCGCGCATGCGCAGTAGCCCCCGCGCCCGCGCATGCGTAGTAGCACCCGCGCCCGCGCATGCGCCGTAGCCACCGCGCCCGCGCATGCGCCGTAGACCCCGCGCATGCGCAGTAGCACCCGCGCCCGCGCATGCGCAGTAGCCACCGCGCCCGCGCATGCGCCGTAGCCACCGCGCCCGCGCATGCGCCGTAGCCACCGCGCCCGCGCATGCGCAGTACACCCCACGCCCGCGCATGCGCAGTAGCCCCCGCGCCCCCGCATGCGCAGTAGCCACCGCGCCCGCGCATGCGCCGTAGACCCCGCGCCCGCGCATGCGCAGTAGCCACCGCGCCCGCGCATGCGCGGTAGCCACCGCGCCCGTGCGGGCGTGCCGAGTGGGGGCTCCGCGCAGAGGGGCAGCGCGCCCGCGCATGATGCGCAGAGGTTTCTTTCGGACCTGGGCTGCATTTCCATCCCCCGCTCTGGGAGTCACCCGGTGCGTTAGGAGCGAGCCGATCCCGCTCCCTGAGACACAAGGGCTTGCTCGAGGAGACTGTTCCTGTTCCTCTCTTCCAGCCACTCTGCTCTCCCCAAAACACCCATTTCCTCGGAGCTCCTCTGCAACTGCATTTCCATGGACCCAGGGCTCCAGAAGCTGCAGAGTCGTGCAATGGGGTTTTTTTGGGAAGGGACCTTAAGCTCTTGCACTTCCACCTCTGTCATGAGAATCTCAGGGCTCTAAGACTCACAGAACCATTTGGGCTTGGAAGGACCTTCAAGCTCATCCAGTGCCAGCGCTGCCACGGGCAGGGACACCTCCCACTGTCCCGGGCTGCTCCCAGCCCCAGTGTGCAGCCTGGCCTGGAACATTCCAGGGCATCCAGGGGCAAATCCCCCTCTCTGGGCAGACAGAAGGAGCTAAACCTGGCTATTCCTGAGGGAGTGATGGCAGCACAGCCGAGTCCTGCATCCCTGATTCCCACGGGGAATCTCCATGTCCTTCCTGCTATGGGATCCAGGAGTTGCAGTAGGATTTTTGTGTTTGGTGCTGCATTCCCAGCATGGCAGAAGCTGTCACGCTCGGAAACACAGCCAGTGTGACAAGGTTTTGCTCCCTTTCTGCTTTGTTTTTGCTGTGTTTTGTTTCTCTCGACAGCTGGCTTAGAACTTGTGTGTTGCTGTTTAGACATCAAGCTTTGGGGCTGAGGTTTTTTTATTCCCAAGTGCTTGCTGGCAGTAAAAATACACTTCACATCTGCAGTGTGTGCACGTGGCTTGGGCTGTGGATTCACACTTCTGGGGCAAAAAGAAGTCCCTTCACACCTGTGCTGCTGGTGGTGTCCCCTGTGAGAAGTTTGGTGGCTCGTTTGTGGCTCTCTCAGTTGTTCCCTTTCACAGAGCTCGGCATTTCTCCCCTTTTCAGTTTCATCCTGCAGAGCTTCGTTCCTGCTGCCGCAGCGTGTTCTGAACCCTCCGCTCGCAGCCTGGGGGTGCCTTTTGTGCTGCTCCTCCGTGGGGCTGCCTTGAGAGCGGAATCAAGGTTGGAAAAGACCTCGGAGATCACTGAGTGCAACCAGCACCAGCACGGCCGGCGCTGACCACGTCCGCCCATGCCACAGCCACAGGTGTTGGAGCACTCCCAGGGGTGGGCACTCCAAACCTCCCTGGGCAGCTGTGCCAAGGCCTGAGCGCCCTTTCCATGGAGGAATTTCCCCAATATCCACCCTGAGCCTCCCCTGGCCCAGCCTGAGGCCGTTCCCTCTCCTCCTGTCCCTGTTCCCTGCGAGCAGAGCCCGACCCCCCCGGCTGCTCCCTCCTGTCAGGGACTTGTCCAGAGCCACAAGGTCCCCCCTGAGCCTCCTTTGCTCCGGGCTGTGCCCCTTTCCCAGCTCTCTCAGGAACTCTCCAGCCCCTTGCCAGCTCCGTTCCCTTGCCTGGACTCGCTCCAGCCCCTCCGTGTCCCTCTTGTCCCAGAGGTGCTGCCAGCACTGCAGGTGCCCCAGCAGTGCCAGCACAGGGACGGGCCCAGCGCCCCGCGCATGCGCAGTGGGGGGTGAGGGGGGCCCAGTTCTCCCGCGCATGCGCAGTGGTGTGGGGGTAGGGCCAGCGCGCCCGCGCATGCGTAGTAGCACCCGCGCCCCCGCATGCGCCGTAGCCACCGCGCCCGCGCATGCGCCGTAGACCCCGCGCATGCGCAGTAGCACCCGCGCCCGCGCATGCGCAGTAGCCACCGCGCCCGCGCATGCGCCGTAGCCCCCGCGCCCGCGCATGCGCAGTAGCCCCCGCGCCCGCGCATGCGTAGTAGCCACCGCGCCCGCGCATGCGCAGTACACCCCGCGCCCGCGCATGCGCAGTAGCCACCGCGCCCGCGCATGCGCCGTAGCCCCCGCGCCCGCGCATGCGCAGTAGTCCCCGCGCCCGCGCATGCGCAGTAGCACCCGCGCCCGCGCATGCGCCGTAGCCACCGCGCCCGCGCATGCGCCGTAGACCCCGCGCATGCGCAGTAGCACGCGCGCCCGCGCATGCGCAGTAGCCACCGCGCCCGCGCATGCGCCGTAGCCACCGCGCCCGCGCATGCGCCGTAGCCCCCGCGCCCGCGCATGCGCAGTAGCCCCCGCGCCCGCGCATGCGTAGTAGCACCCGCGCCCGCGCATGCGCCGTAGCCACCGCGCCCGCGCATGCGCCGTAGACCCCGCGCATGCGCAGTAGCACCCGCGCCCGCGCATGCGCAGTAGCCACCGCGCCCGCGCATGCGCCGTAGCCACCGCGCCCGCGCATGCGCCGTAGCCACCGCGCCCGCGCATGCGCAGTAGCCCCCGCGCCCGAGCATGCCCCGTAGCCACCGCGCCCGCGCATGCGCCGTAGCCACCGAGCCCGCGCATGCGCAGTACACCCCGCGCCCGCGCATGCGCAGTAGCCACCGCGCCCGCGCATGCGCCGTAGCCCCCGCGCCCGCGCATGCGCAGTAGCCACCGCGCCCGGGCATGCGCAGTAGCACCCGATCCCGCGCATGCGCCGTAGCCACCGCGCCCGCGCATGCGCCGTAGCCACGGCGCCCGCGCATGCGCCGTAGCCCCCGCGCCCGCGCATGCGCAGTAGCCACCGGGCCCGCGCATGCGCAGTATCCCCCGCGCCCGCGCAAGCGCCGTAACCCCCGCGCCCGCGCATGCGCCGGACCAGCCGCGCCCGCGCATGCGCAGTAGCCCCCGCGCCCGCGCATGCGCCGTAGACCCCGCGCCCGCGCATGCGCCGTAGCCACCGCGCCCACGCCCGCGCATGCGCCGTAGCCCCCGCGCCCGCGCATGCGCAGTAGCCACTTCGCCCGCGCATGCGCCGTAGCCACCGCGCCCGCGCATGCGCAGTAGCCCACACCCTCGCGCATGCGCAGTAGCCACCGCGCCCGCGCATGCGCCGCAGCCACCGCGCCCGCGCATGCGCCGTAGCCCCCGCGCCCGCGCATGCGCAGTAGCCACCGCGCCCGCGCATGCGTAGTAGCACCCGATCCCGCGCATGCGCCGTAGCCCCCGCGCCCGCGCATGCGCCGTAGCCACCGCGCCCGCGCATGCGCAGTACACCCCGCGCCCGCGCATGCGCAGTAGCCACCGCGCCCGCGCATGCGCCGTAGCCACCGCGCCCGCGCATGCGCCGTAGCCCCCGCGCCCGCGCATGCGTAGTAGCACCCGCGCCCGCGCATGCGCCGTAGCCACCGCGCCCGCGCATGCGCCGTAGACCCCGCGCATGCGCAGTAGCACGCGCGCCCGCGCATGCGCAGTAGCCACCGCGCCCGCGCATGCGCCGTAGCCACCGCGCCCGCGCATGCGCAGTACACCCCACGCCCGCGCATGCGCAGTAGCCCCCGCGCCCGCGCATGTGCCGTAGCCACCGCGCCCGCGCATGCGCAGTAGCCACCGCGCCCGTGCGGGCGTGCCGAGTGGGGGCTCCGCGCAGAGGGGCAGCGCGCCCGCGCATGATGCGCAGAGGTTTCTTTCGGACCTGGGCTGCATTTCCATCCCCCGCTCTGGGAGTCAGCCGGTGCGTTAGGAGCGAGCCGATCCCGCTCCCTGAGACACAAGGGCTTGCTCGAGGAGACTGTTCCTGTTCCTCTCTTCCAGCCACTCTGCTCTCCCCAAAACACCCATTTCCTCGGAGCTCCTCTGCAACTGCATTTCCATGGACCCAGGGCTCCAGAAGCTGCAGAGTCGTGCAATGGGGTTTTTTTGGGAAGGGACCTTAAGCTCTTGCACTTCCACCTCTGTCATGAGAATCTCAGGGCTCTAAGACTCACAGAACCATTTGGGCTTGGAAGGACCTTCAAGCTCATCCAGTGCCAGCGCTGCCACGGGCAGGGACACCTCCCACTGTCCCGGGCTGCTCCCAGCCCCAGTGTGCAGCCTGGCCTGGAACATTCCAGGGCATCCAGGGGCAAATCCCCCTCTCTGGGCAGACAGAAGGAGCTAAACCTGGCTATTCCTGAGGGAGTGATGGCAGCACAGCCGAGTCCTGCATCCCTGATTCCCACGGGGAATCTCCATGTCCTTCCTGCTATGGGATCCAGGAGTTGCAGTAGGATTTTTGTGTTTGGTGCTGCATTCCCAGCATGGCAGAAGCTGTCACGCTCGGAAACACAGCCAGTGTGACAAGGTTTTGCTCCCTTTCTGCTTTGTTTTTGCTGTGTTTTGTTTCTCTCGACAGCTGGCTTAGAACTTGTGTGTTGCTGTTTAGACATCAAGCTTTGGGGCTGAGGTTTTTTTATTCCCAAGTGCTTGCTGGCAGTAAAAATACACTTCACATCTGCAGTGTGTGCACGTGGCTTGGGCTGTGGATTCACACTTCTGGGGCAAAAAGAAGTCCCTTCACACCTGTGCTGCTGGTGGTGTCCCCTGTGAGAAGTTTGGTGGCTTGTTTGTGGCTCTCTCAGTTGTTCCCTTTCACAGAGCTCGGCATTTCTCCCCTTTTCAGTTTCATCCTGCAGAGCTTCGTTCCTGCTGCCGCAGCGTGTTCTGAACCCTCCGCTCGCAGCCTGGGGGTGCCTTTTGTGCTGCTCCTCCGTGGGGCTGCCTTGAGAGCGGAATCAAGGTTGGAAAAGACCTCGGAGATCACTGAGTGCAACCAGCACCAGCACGGCCGGCGCTGACCACGTCCGCCCATGCCACAGCCACAGGTGTTGGAGCACTCCCAGGGGTGGGCACTCCAAACCTCCCTGGGCAGCTGTGCCAAGGCCTGAGCGCCCTTTCCATGGAGGAATTTCCCCAATATCCACCCTGAGCCTCCCCTGGCCCAGCCTGAGGCCGTTCCCTCTCCTCCTGTCCCTGTTCCCTGGGAGCAGAGCCCGACCCCCCCGGCTGCTCCCTCCTGTCAGGGACTTGTCCAGAGCCACAAGGTCCCCCCTGAGCCTCCTTTGCTCCGGGCTGTGCCCCTTTCCCAGCTCTCTCAGGAACTCTCCAGCCCCTTGCCAGCTCCGTTCCCTTGCCTGGACTGGCTCCAGCCCCTCCGTGTCCCTCTTGTCCCAGAGGTGCTGCCGGCACTGCAGGTGCCCCAGCAGTGCCAGCACAGGGACGGGCCCAGCGCCCCGCGCATGCGCAGTGGGGGGTGAGGGGGGCCCAGTTCTCCCGCGCATGCGCAGTGGTGTGGGGGTAGGGCCAGCGCGCCCGCGCATGCGCAGTGGGGGTGGGGGGGGGGGGAGGGGGGGGGGGGCCGTCCAGCTCTCCCGCGCATGCGCAGTGGGGGGTGGGGGGGGGCTTAGCGTGCCAGCGCATGCGTAGTGGGTAGGGCCTACAGAATTCCAGTGGTAGCAGCAGGAACTTCTGTTCTTTACTGGCAGGGCTGTGCCATGAAGGGGAGCTCGGAGATATTGGTCAGCTCAGGGAATGAGCCTGGCTCATGGTAAGGAAATTCACTGTGCAGTTACTTTGGGCCCTTTCTCTCCTTCTCCTTCTCCTTCTCCTTCTCCTTCTCCTTCTCCTTCTCCTTCTCCTTCTCCTTCTCCTTCTCCTTCTCCTTCTCCTTCTCCCTTTCTTCCCAACACCAGTTCCAGACCTCAGTATAATCCATGTTCCCACAGCCTGACCTTGCAGTTTTCCCAGTTTAGCAGCCCCAGCCACACTTGCAGCCTCTCTGTCTGGACTTTGTCTTGCTGAAATCTCCCTTTGTTGATCCTTTGCTGCCTCACCTTTTATCCAGCAATAACGTGCAGTGGGTGGAAGCTTCTCAGAATTCCCTCCCTGTTCCACTGGAAACATTCCCAAGTGGAAGCAGCTGCACTGCCCATCAGCACTTGCCTGCTTTTAGGGGTGGTTGAGGCATGAAGGATGCAACAAATGGAGTTGGCTCCAAGGGGATGAAATGCTCCCCCTGAGGCTGCTCAGAGAGCTGGAGCTGAGGAATCCGGGTGGGAATCACTCCAAGAAAAAGGAAGGAAAAGAGAGCAGAGGAACAGGGATGCAATTCCAACCTCTCCAAGGACTGGGATGGGCACATTCACCAACACCATTTAATCTAGACACGATTTCTTCTTTGCCTCTGGCTGCCAGGAGCAGGATGAGCAGTTTAATGAGTTTAAATAGTGAATAGTTTAATTAGCTGGAAGAGACTGGATCAATAGCTGCTTAAACAAACAACTGGATCCCTGTTTCCAAGCTTGGATGTAGTTTTGGAAGGTTCCTGGCAGTTTGGCAGGGATTAGTGATGCTGAGAATGTGCTTTTTTGTGGGTTTGGGGCTTTTACTCCTGTTCACGTGGCTGCTCTTTTTCATGTTGAGTGGAAAACAGGAGGGAAAGAGCAACGATGGAAGGAATTCCACTCTTGCTGCTTCAAGGGATGGATCAGGAAGGGAACAGGCTGCAGGGAATTTGGAGTGCAAACTGAGATCTCTCCGATATTTTCGGCTCAGTCAGTCCATCAGTGCTTGGTGGCTGTTTAGGCCACGTGCAAGGTGAATGATGGTGCACATGGCAGAGCTGCTGGTGGCTCCTTCCCCTGCCCGGCTGTCAGTCACCCTGCAGGGTGCTGGAGCAGCGTGCCAGAGGCCGTGGATCCTATGGATCCCATGGATCCCAGGGGCGTGATCAGGAGCCTGGGCCTGCTGGCCACTCCTTGCTCTCTCTTACCCTGATTTTTCAGCTCTGCAGCGAATCCAGCTTGAGTTTTTCAACCCCCTAGAAACCCAGGGACCTTTCATGTCTGTTCTCAGATCTGGGATTTAAATCCAGCCCTTATCAAAGCACCCCGTGACCAGGCAGGCCCTGAATCCCAGCAGGGATCTGATAAAGAGGGACCTGACATCCTAAAGAAACCCTTTGAAATCCTGCTGGGATTGATTTGTATCCATAATGGAGCCCCGAGCTCTCTGCCAGGGAGAGATGAAGCTGCTCCTTTGCTTTATTATCCTCAGGCCCTTCCCAGCTTTGAGGGAAATTCAGTCCCTCTTCAAGCCCCAAAATCATGGAAAAGCTCCTTTGTATCCTCTCCACAGCCCCTACGTGGATTAATCAACTTTTTATTTGATATGGTGTCATTCTCCTTTTTTTTTCCATGGATAAAACTCCATGGTGAGCAATCAGAGCAGAAATAGGAAATGCAGGAGTCTTGGATTCCACAGTGGGATTAACTTCCCTTTTCTGCTCTCTTTCAGGACAGGAAAAACCACTGAACTCGCCCCATCTTTGGGACCAAGAGCTTTGGTGCTGGAGTAGGCAAAGCCAGCTAGGGCCCCCCTTGTCCTGCCCATGGTGTGGGTCAGGGACAGGCTCCTCTTCTCCTCTGTGCTGGGATGAACTGCCTAGGGAATGCTATTTCTGACGGCCCGGTCCTAGCCCCGGCTACTGGAAATGGGCAGAGGTGAAGAGGCAAGTGCCAGAGTTGCTTGGGGATGATGGAATTGTGGTGTTTGGCTGTGCCCAGAGGGGCAGGTTGGGCATTTCTGTGTGTCTGAGGACCGGTTTGGGTGCTGGGGAGCCCGGGGAGCCGAGCTCTCAGTGCATTCCCAGCTCTCCCAGTGGTGGGAGCTGGTGCAGGGCTGGGTGACAGCCTCTGGTCGGGCTCGGGGCAGGCCCTGGCCCCGGCACAGACACGCTGGGGTGGTTTGGGGACGCTTGGGGAGCAATGGGAAGAAAATGAGGGATGGTGCTGGGCGGAGCGATCGGCCTGCGCTCGTGTCAACGCAGCCGTGCAGGGCACTGGGATCTGGGTAAAACACCGGCTCTCCTGGTGTTCAGGGATGCAAGGTCTGAGGGACTGGATTTACTTGGGGTTTTCCAGGACAGCAGGAACAAGAGGAAATGTGGTGCCAGAGGTGCGTCCCATCAGGTTGCAGTTCCCTCTTTCCCATTTCCATTTCCTCCTCAGTGCAGGTGTCCCCTGCAGCCCATGAGCACGGGGCCGGTGACAACTCTCTGTCTGTAGAGGGATTCCTTATGGAACAAGGGCAGATGACACTTGTGTGAGGCTTACGACTGTTAGATTTAGACCAGGATGGGTTTAAGGAAAACTAGAACCGTGTGTTAATCTTACTGGTCAATGAACAAATCGAATCCACACTTCTGTAAGAAAAAATAGAGTGTATGGAGCATATAGAAGAAGCTGGTTTTGCCTGCTGCTGCTGCTTGGCTTTATCATGTAACCCCGTTCGAACTCTGCCTTCAAGACAGCTGTGAGACCGTGAAATAAAGAACTTAGCAGAACAGCAGCCTCCTCTGCTCTTTCACCCTGGTCCGAGAAGGAGGGGTACCCTGTCAAAGGCTCAACACTTGCCTTTCTGACTTTGTTTCTAAATTTCTACCTTTCTAATTTTGTTTGTTTCTAATTTTTTTGTTTGCTTGTTTCTAGCTTTGTTTGTTTTCAACTTTCTCCCTTTAGAAATTTGTTTGTTTCTTGTATTTTACCTCTTTGTTTGTTTCTAAATTTCTGCCGTTGTAACTTTGTTTCTAACTTTCTACTTTTAAAATTTCATTTGTTTTTAACTTTTTACCATTCCTCCCAGCGAGGGCTGTGTGCAGAATACTAAAACCTGTTAAGTTCTTCACTTTTACGTCTATAGGCAAATGCTACTGATTTAGATGTAAATTCATTTGGAAATAAGCCAGCCCTCTCTGTCTACTCTGTCGCATACAGCAATATAAGAAGCTGGGAATAGAGATCCGCAGGTTTTGAGAATAAGGAGCCGGCGTTTTTCTGTAGGAAGGAAAGCAGCAAGCGCCTGGCCCCAGGAGCCGAGACGCTCGGGCTGCAGGAGCTGCAGAGCGCCCGGAGCCGGCTTTTCCCTGTGCTCTGTGCCTGCCCCCGGGCTGAGCTGGGCGGCGCTGCTGCCGCCTGGTGGCGAGAGCGCGGCACTGCCGCCCCCGACACGGCGCCCCGGCGCTGCTGCCGCCCGGTGCCGGCTGAGCCGAGAGGGCGGCGGCCTCGGTGGCTGCCGAGCGTGGCAAGGAGCGGGAGCGAGCGGGGCCGGGTCTGTCAGCGGAGGGGAGGGGCGAAGGGCGGTTCGCAGCGCCAAGGGACACGGCCGTGCATGAGCGGGGCCACAGCTATGGAAAGGAGCGGGCGCCGTGCGGGGCGGTGACCGCGGGGAATGACAGCGCGGGGGGCGGCCCGGCGGGGCCGGTTTTGCCGGGCAGCAGAGGCGCGGTCGCAGCGCGACCCGGGCGGGAGGCACCGGGCGGGCACGGTCGGAATCGAGCCGCCCGCGTGTCGCTCTCAAGGAGGCGGCTCGGAAAGGAAGGCGCAGTTCCGCGCTCTCGGGACGGCGTTAAGTGACGTTTTTATTAGAATATGACAGTATTTATTTGATTTTATTATTTTATTATCTGCCAGGACCTTGCAGAAGGTGGTTTACACTTCCGCCACACTCAAGATGGCGGACGCACTAGGCCCCCTGCGAGAGGTGTCCCTGCCGATGCCTGCCGCCGGTCGCGGAGCCGTCGGCCGCCTCCGGCGCGGCTGACCCCGCCAGCCGTGTCCTCGCACCGGGAAGCACGGCGGAAAATCGCGCGGAAAGCGCGGGGCCGGCGTCGGAGTCCGGGCCGGATTCAGGCAGCCGAATAGACAGAAGCCCTTGTGAGGGGCGGCGGGGGCCCTAAGTGTACCACACTAAAGATGGCGGCTCGACCGGAAGTGGCTTCTGCCAGCACCCAAGATGGCGGCGAAGGGAGGAAGTTACGTCACTGCCACACTAAAGATGGCGGTCGTGTGCACTGTTTTCTGACCTTCTCAATATGGCGGCAGGGAAGCCCCCCCCCCCCCCCCCCCCCCCCCCCCAAGCTGCGTCTATTCGGCTGCCTGAACGCGACGCCGACGCCGACGCCAGCCCAGCGCTTGCGCGCAATTTTCTGAGGCGTTTCCCGCTACGCGGACACCGACTGTGGGGTCAGCGGCGCCTGGGGCAGGCGGGAGCATTCAGGCAGTCGAATAGACGGACCGGAGCGGGGGGGAGGGGGGGGTATTTCCGGCCGCCATCTTGAGAAGGTCGAATAGCCACATCGGTGCGGTACCGGTGACTTCCGCCCTTCTTCGCCAGGAGCGGCGATGGCGGGGAGCCCGGGGAGCAGCGCTGCCGGGCCGGGGGCACCGGGCTCGGAGGTGAGCGGGGAACGGGGACAGCCCCGAGCGGACGGTGGGGGCCGCGGGGGATCGGTATTCCGGCCCAGGGATGAGTGTTCCGGCACAGGGGTGGCTGTCCCGGCACAGGGATGCGTTCCTGGACTGTCTAATAATATTGTTTAACGATCGTGCAAGGAGATCTGTATAAAAAAATCCTCCGTGGTCATCCTTCTCCCAGCCCCGCTGTGTTTTCAGGATCTTGGGGGAAGAGTTTGGGTCTGGACAAGGCTCTCGGGCACAGGGTGGGATTCTTGGGGTGCAGGGCCAGGATTTGGACTCGATGCTCCCTGTGGGTCCCTTGCAGCCCAGGAAATGCTGCGATCCTGTGCCTCTGAGGGTGAAATAAAGGGGAGCGGTGGCGTTTGTGCCCGCTGTGTTCACGGCCCCGCCGGCTCAGGGCGGGTTAAAGGCGCAGCTGCCCCGAGACAGCGGGACCGGCCGGGGCTGCTCGCTCCCGGTGCTGCCGCCTCGTGGGGAGAGCCCGGCACTGCAGCCCGCGCAGGCGCTGGACCACGGGATGGGCGTGGAACAGCAGCGCAGGGGATGCTGAGGCAGCCCAGGGAATGCTGCGGTCCCAGGGAAGGCTGAGGCGTCCCCTGCCCGGGGCACTCGGCAGCAAACCCCTGATGTTGAGCAGAAAAAGGAAAGTTCTGGGTTAGTGGGAGGAGGTTTCTGGAATGGAGCTGGGACAGGTGCTGATCCACGCATGGAATCACGGGCTGGTTTGGCTTGGAAGGGACCACCAGGATCATTTACACTCTGTTTGTTGTCTGATTGCACAGCGAAGAACATCCAGAACTGCCACCTCACCCTCACGGACAGCAGGAATGTCTTCCATAGCTCTTGTTTTGGAATGGGAATGGCTGTTGGGAGCTCTGGCAGGACCAGGTAAGAAGAGAAATGGGATCATTGTGGCTGCTGCTGGAGGTGGTTTTCTGCTTTCCGGCTGTTCTTCTCATTGATCCTTTCACAGCAGTGTTCTAGGGCACATTTGAGGGTAATTCCAGGAATTTGAAACCAGATAAAAACTGGTGGGGAAAAAATGTGAACGCGATCCATTTCTGGTAGTTCCAAGCTTCTCCCACAACACCGTTCCAGGGGAAAGCTGATAAAAGGGTAAAGATGCAGAGGAACAAGTGCTGTAAAGCCCCCTGGCGCTCTGAGAGAGCAAACCTTCCAGTAGTCCCAGCAGATCTCTTGGAGAAAGTGTGGGATCGCAAGGTTTTCCAGGAAAGCAAAACAAGGGTGGAGATGAGGGAATAGGCTTCCAGTTCTTCCTTTAGCTGAAAGCCTGGGGGAATTGAGAGGGGCCACAAGAACTGTTTGTGTAGGCAAATGGGAGTTTGGGGGCTGAATCTGAGTTTCCCTCTGGGGCATTTTTGAGGGAAAAGCTGAGGTGCTGTTTAAGGGAGAGAATGCAGATTTTTGGGGTGGAAAAGGTTGAATCAATATTGTAGAGGAAGTAAAACGCTGGGGGTAAAAGTGGATGCAATGTGGAGGGGACAGATTGAATATTTTGGAGGCAAAATGGGGAACTGAGTAGTGGAGAGATGGGGAACATTTTGGAGGCAACACTTGACAAACTCTCTGGGGTGGAGAACGACCACATTGAGGGAAAAATGAGGTGATGAGCAGTGGGCACGTAGGGAAGGTCGTGGGGGTAAATCTTGAGAAAAGCCCCGTGGTATTCAAGAAATCCTTGGAAGCAGGACTGAGGAATTCAGTGGTGGAAAAATAGGGGAATTTTGCGGGGGTAAAACTTTAAAAGATCTAAGAGTTGAGAGTGTGTGTTTTTAGGTAGAAAGGATGTCTTGTTGAAGTTGGGCGTCTGGATTGTGGCATTTATGGATCCAGAAAGTAGAAGATAAAGGAGACTCCCAAAGCCTCGGTAGCTGTGTTAAGAAATCCGTCCCAGGGAAGAAAGGTACCTAAACCTCCTAGAAGTAGGGACTAATTGGCATGGGAAGGGGAAAACCCACCCCCAGTGGGAGAGAGCACGCCGGGTAAGGGAAGAGAAGGATGCCCTTAAGAAGAAGTAGGGAAGGTGAATTTCTCGGCTTGCTGAAATGTATCAAAAAGTTTGGAATCTGGGTCTGTGTGGAGGCCGGGATTTTCTCAGCCATATGCAGAGCCCAGCACTAGGAATAAAGGAATTCCAGGCTTTACAACGCCAAAAATGCAGTACCAGAGAGTTCTGTTATCCCGAGGACTTGGGGGATACTTGGCAAAAATTTTCGGGGGCCCAGGCTGGACCGAGCTTTTAACGCTCCCCGGATTCACGGGATCGGGGATTCCGGCGTGCCCTGCACGGGTTTTTTCAGGGAAGTCCCAAATCCTTCGTGTGAGCACGAAGCAGAATCCCCTGGGAGCTGTGAAGGCAACAGGATATTTCTTGGGAATTTTGAAGGGTTGGGTGAGTCCTCAGTGTTAGGTTGGAATGAACGCAAATTGTCCGGGAGTTGCTGGTTTGGGGATGGCCGGGTCTGGGTTTGGATTTGTGGGCACCGAGTGTTCCTTGTGTCAGCTTTAGGTCTTCTGGATTGGTGGGAATTGTCAGAGAAAAGAGAAGGCAATTGAAATGCGGAGCTCCATTCCCGGAGAAATGGTCGGGATGGGAGCGGGAAGGCTGTGGAGCTGCTGGGAGCTCGTGGAGAACGAAAGGATCTGAGGCCTGGAGGCAAAAGCTGTGGAACAAAGCCTGAAAAGGGTGTGGGGTGGGGCGGGAGGGGAAGGAGGGCACCGTGGTGGGGGGAAAGAGGGAAAGGATCCCTGCTCCGGGAATCCAGCAGGGACCAGGAGAGGATCATTTTCCATCCACTGCTCTCAGTGGAATCCTAATAAGGACGGTGGAAGGGAAGTGATTCGTTTGTTCTTAGGTTTGGAATGAAAGGTGCTCTTCCAGAGGGGACTATTGACCTGTTAAAATTCTGTTGGATACAGGAAAAGAGGAAGCAAGCAGCTGGGGAATGAAGGGGTGGATTTTTTGGTGGATACAGGGAAAGACACGGGAAGGGGCTCTCAAGTAAAATACACCTCACGGGCAGCACCAGGAGAAGCCTCAAGTGCCCTTTTTTTCCAAGCTCTGACATTCCAGAGGAGTAAGCAGTGGTCAGCCCATCACTTTCTGTATTCCTTGGATGCCCAGTGCTTTGTTGGGAAGAGATAATATTTGGAAATGAACAAATCCGGGGATGTAATTTCCTGATAGTAAAGCCCCAGAGAGCCTGGTTTTGATATCCTTCCAGCACCCAAACGCAGCAGAGGGAATCCTGGCGGAGCTGGAAAACGCTGTCGCTCCGTCGGTGGAATTCCTGGGAACTGGAAAGCAGCAGAAGCAGCAAGAACAGAGTTGGAAGCAGGCTCCAGCCGGGTAAGGCAGACACCAAATCCTTTGGAACTGGGCAGGGGTGGGAAGAATGAATTCTTACATTTGTAGCCCAGGGATTCCTGAGCAGGATCCCGGCAGGGAAGACTGCAGGGATCAGGCTGGGGCCTGATCGCAGCTGGGGGCAGCGAGCCTTGGAATTGGCTGAAGGGAAGAAAGAGGGATCCTTTGAGCACAAGGATCAGGTGTCAAATGCGGAGATGGCATCAGACAATTCCTCGGGAGGGTTTAGTTCCTGGGCCAAATCGATCTCCTGCCTTGTGAAGGAGCTCAGAGAGCTGGGAAGAGCCCAAGCAACGCAGGGAATGCACCGGCAGATGAAAGTGCCGGGGAACGGTGGGGAAAAGCATCCGAACAGGGGGCCTCGTTTTGTACAGGGACGGTACAAAAAATTGTCCGAAAGAATAGGAATGGAATGGGATTTTACGTATTCCTCGGAGGCCACAATCCAGTGGGAAGGCTGAGAGAAAGAAACAAGGCCTAAAAAGGCAGATGAGCCAAATCTGCCCAAAGCCTCCAATGGCCACATTCCCTGGCATTGCTGAGGACTTCAGCCAAGCTCCAAGCAAAAGGTGAGCCCCTGATTTTGGTGCCAAGGGAAACTCCAAGTTAAGAACGATCCAAATATGAAGCGCTTCTCACAAAACTCAGCTTTGCAAACCTTTCTTTGGGCTAAAAAAGAAAAGATGGGAATGCCCTTGGCAGAAAAGCAGCTGTGAGGCACAGCAGGCTTCAAATGCCTGTCAGCAGGAGCTCCAGGAGAAACGGCTGCTGGCTCCGGGCATCCTGGGCTTTCCAGGCAGGTTTTGTAGCGGATTGCAAGGCAGTTTTCCTGCCTCTGGGGGGTGGCACCTGCATCCCGCTGGAAAGGGAAAATGTGGAGAGAGGGGCAAGCGGGAAGACGGTTGCTGATGTGTGTCCTTGGATCGCAGTTCCTCCCGGTGAGTCTGTGCTGCTGGAAGTTTGAAGGAGATCAGTCCTGGAGTACGTGTGGGTTCACCTGTGGGGTTTGGGAGCGACGCTGGCCATGAAATTCCAGGGATGTTCCCTTTGCTGGAGTGAGAAGCAGTGGAAGCACTTTGCTGTCTGCTTCTTCATTGCCTTCGCCTCGGTCCCCTGGGGCTCCAGGTAATCCCCTCTCACCTTTGCTTTTCCAAGGGTCTCTAAATGAGGGCTTGAGCTTTGGTGTAGCTCCCTTTACAGGGAAGATCTGTTCCAGGAAAGGTCTCCTGGTCTGGACCGATGGCGTTGCAGGAAGAGCAGGAAACCCCGCAGCTCCTGTGGCTCCCTCATCCGATTTGCCTGCAGGCAGCAGCAAGGATCATTCCCAAGTGTCATCCCCTGGCTCCGTGACTCGGTGAGGTTGTGTTCCCCCAAAGGCCAGGGGCCGCTTTGTTTTGCGGCTCACGAAAGTCCAGCTCGGTGGTGCTGGGTTTGGTTTTTGTGTGTAATGAAGGCACTAAAAAATTCCCCTCCTTCACTGGCACAGCCCTGGAGTGGGAGCAGATTCCCCTTATCCCGCAGTTATCCCGCTCCTGCCCTGGATCCCTGCGGTGCCGTGTGTTCTCCAAGCTCACAGCACTGCTGGCTCTAAACAAGAAAAACAATCCCTGTTCCTTCTCTTCTCCGTCCTTGATGTTCCCAGGCCCTGCATCTCCCTGGCTATTCCCTGTGGGAGTCTTCATCTCCATCCCACCTTATCCCGATCAGGTAAGGGTCTGAGACATGTTTAGCAGCAAATGCATTCCTGTGAAGAAAGCCAAGAGCAAAGAGCATCCAGATGCAGAGAAGTCTTTAGAAAAGCGTTCCAGACGTGCAAATGAGGGATGTGTCTTCCTGCATCTCCTGTTGTTTTTCTCTGTCACGTTTTGGAAGGGTTTCTCTCAGTGATTTCCTGCAGTCCAGGTGCGTCCCTTCTTTTGTCCAAATCCAGTGCCAGAGGATCGAACAACTGACGAGTGGGGCCTGGGATGAAAACGGTTCTCCTAAAATGAGGGAAACAATGCTAGAAGAGAAATGAGCATCCTTTTAATGCCTGGAATAAAAATGCTGGAAAAGGACACTTTTTATTTGATATGGTGTCATTCTCCTTTTTTTTTCCATGGCTAAAACTCCACGGTGAGCAATCAGAGCAGAAATAGGAAATGCAGGAGTCTTGGATTCCACAGTGGGATTAACTTCCCTTTTCTGCTCTCTTTCAGGACAGGAAAAACCACTGAACTCGCCCCATCTTTGGGACCAAGAGCTTTGGTGCTGGAGTAGGCAAAGCCAGCTAGGGCCCCCCTTGTCCTGCCCATGGTGTGGGTCAGGGACAGGCTCCTCTTCTCCTCTGCGCTGGGATGAACTGCCTAGGGAATGCTATTTCTGACAGCCCGGTCCTATCCCCGGCTACTGGAAATGGGCGGAGGTGAAGAGGCAAGTGCCAGAGTTGCTTGGGGATGATGGAATTGTGGTGTTTGGCTGTGCCCAGAGGGGCAGGTTGGGCATTTCTGTGTGTCTGAGGACCGGTTTGGGTGCTGGGGAGCCCGGGGAGCCGAGCTCTCAGTGCATTCCCAGCTCACCCGGGGGTGGGAGCTGGTGCAGGGCTGGGTGACAGCCTCTGGTCGGGCTCGGGGCAGGCCCTGGCCCCGGCACAGACACGCTGGGGTGGTTTGGGGATGCTTGGGGAGCCGTGGGAGGAAAATGAGGGATGGTGCTGGGCGGAACGGTCAGCCTGCGCTCGTGTCAGCGCAGCCGTGCAGGGCACTGGGATCTGGGTAAAACACCGGCTCTCCTGGTGTTCAGGGAAGCAAGGTCTGTATTTATCCATACATATTTATCCCTACATATTTATCCCTAAATTTATCCATGGATTATCCATATATGTTTATCCATATACATTTATCCATATTTTTATCCACGTATTTACCCATGTATTTATTCCTATATTTACCCATGTATTTACCCAGGTATTTTATGAACACTCAAGTGCCATATCCATGTATTTTATGAGCACTTCCAGGGTTGGTGACTCCACCACTGCCCTGGGCAGCTGTTCCAGCGCTGGACAACCCTTCCCATGCTGGGCCAGGAGATGGATTCTGGAAATGCAGACTCTGAGGAGCTGGGGATTAAGGCAGCATTGGATTCCTTTATTCTCCCAGAAGGATAAAGGAGATTTATCCCCAGACGAACCAGAGGTGATCACACTGAGGTCATTAGTGGGATTTCTTCCTTACTCCCACAAATACCCACTGGGGTGACAGAGTTCCCTACAAGGGCGGTGTTGGAAGGAGCTGCTGGAATGTTTTGCTGTTTATTGGGATCCACAGGATGTTTGGTGTCTCTCAGAGCTGTTCCAGGCTCTCCACAGACCCAAACGCTCCTCACACTTCTCCTCAGAGTAGAGAGGTTTCCCAGAGTGCTGGTTTTTAATTTCAGATGCTGGGATAACGACACGGCTTCAGGAGGCAGGAGACTCATTGTGCTGTGCCTCAGTCCAGGCAGGGACAACCCCCAGCTAATAAAAACCTCTTTAAAGCACAAAAAGTCCCATTAAACTGATATTATAAAGGCTGCAAATTGAAGCAGGCCTCAATCAGAAAGCAGCAGAATTTAATTCCCCCCCCTTACCCATTTGCATGATCATCTCCTTCCTAATTGCCCATCCACGCTTTTCCCACAGAAGTGCTGTCCCGAGGTTGGAGATGGTTCCAGCTTTACGGAGCTTTGATCTTTATCTGGTTTTACTTTTTACAGGGCACAGAACCCGAGAGTGGCAGCTGCTTTCCTCTTGTTCCTCCTGTGGCAGTGAACTGCTCTTCCCGAGGACGGCTGCAGGAATTCTCAGGCAGCATAACGTATGGAATGCCAGGCACGCTACAGAATTCCAGTGGGAGCAGCAGGAACTTCTGTTCTTTACTGGCAGGGCTGTGCCATGAAGGGGAGCTCGGAGATATTGGTCAGCTCAGGGAATGAGCCTGGCTCATGGTAAGGAAATTCACTGTGCAGTTACTTTGGGCCCTTTCTCTCCTCCTTCTCCTTCTCCTTCTCCTTCTCCTTCTCCTTCTCCTTCTCCTTCTCCTTCTCCTTCTCCTTCTCCTTCTCCTTCTCCTTCTCCTTCTCCTTCTCCTTCTCCTTCTCCTTCTCCCTCTCTTCCCAACACCAGTTCCAGACCTCAGTATAATCCATGTTCCCACAGCCTGACCTTGCAGTTTTCCCAGTTTAGCAGCCCCAGCCACACTTGCAGCCTCTCTGTCTGGACTTTGTCTTGCTGAAATCTCCCTTTGTTGATCCTTTGCTGCCTCACCTTTTATCCAGCAATAACGTGCAGTGGGTGGAAGCTTCTCAGAATTCCCTCCCTGTTCCACTGGAAACATTCCCAAGTGGAAGCAGCTGCACTGCCCATCAGCACTTGCCTGCTTTTAGGGGTGGTTGAGGCATGAAGGATGCAACAAATGGAGTTGGCTCCAAGGGGATGAAATGCTCCCCCTGAGGCTGCTCAGAGAGCTGGAGCTGAGGAATCCGGGTGGGAATCACTCCAAGAAAAAGGAAGGAAAAGAGAGCAGAGGAACAGGGATGCAATTCCAACCTCTCCAAGGACTGGGATGGGCACATTCACCAACACCATTTAATCTAGACACAATTTCTTCTTTGCCTCTGGCTGCCAGGAGCAGGATGAGCAGTTTAATGAGTTTAAATAGTGAATAGTTTAATTAGCTGGAAGAGACTGGATCAATAGCTGCTTAAACAAACAACTGGATCCCTGTTTCCAAGCTTGGATGTAGTTTTGGAAGGTTCCTGGCAGTTTGGCAGGGATTAGTGATGCTGAGAATGTGCTTTTTTGTGGGTTTGGGGCTTTTACTCCTGTTCACGTGGCTGCTCTTTTTCTTGTTGAGTGGAAAACAGGAGGGAAAGAGCAACGATGGAAGGAATTCCACTCTTGCTGCTTCAAGGGATGGATCAGGAAGGGAACAGGCTGCAGGGAATTTGGAGTGCAAACTGAGAGCTCTCCGATATTTTCGGCTCAGTCAGTCCATCAGTGCTTGGTGGCTGTTTAGGCCACGTGCAAGGTGAATGATGGTGCACATGGCAGAGCTGCTGGTGGCTCCTTCCCCTGCCCGGCTGTCAGTCACCCTGCAGGGTGCTGGAGCAGCGTGCCAGAGGCCGTGGATCCTATGGATCCCATGGATCCCAGGGGCGTGATCAGGAGCCTGGGCCTGCTGGCCACTCCTTGCTCTCTCTTACCCTGATTTTTCAGCTCTGCAGCGAATCCAGCTTGAGGTTTTCAACCCCCTAGAAACCCAGGGACCTTTCATGTCTGTTCTCAGATCTGGGATTTAAATCCAGCCCTTATCAAAGCACTCCGTGACCAGGCAGGCCCTGAATCCCAGCAGGGATCTGATAAAGAGGGACCTGACATCCTAAAGAAACCCTTTGAAATCCTGCTGGGATTGATTTGTATCCATAATGGAGCCCCGAGCTCTCTGCCAGGGAGAGATGAAGCTGCTCCTTTGCTTTATTATCCTCAGGCCCTTCCCAGCTTTGAGGGAAATTCAGTCCCTCTTCAAGCCCCAAAATCATGGAAAAGCTCCTTTGTATCCTCTCCACAGCCCCTACGTGGATTAATCAACTTTTTATTTGATATGGTGTCATTCTCCTTTTTTTTCCATGGATAAAACTCCACGGTGAGCAATCAGAGCAGAAATAGGAAATGCAGGAGTCTTGGATTCCACAGTGGGATTAACTTCCCTTTTCTGCTCTCTTTCAGGACAGGAAAAACCACTGAACTCGCCCCATCTTTGGGACCAAGAGCTGTGGTGTTGGAGTAGGCAAAGCCAGCTAGGGCCCCCCTTGTCCTGCCCATGGTGTGGGTCAGGGACAGGCTCCTCTTCTCCTCTGCGCTGGGATGAACTGCCTAGGGAATGCTATTTCTGACGGCCCGGTCCTAGCCCTGGCTACTGGAAATGGGCGGAGGTGAAGAGGCAAGTGCCAGAGTTGCTTGGGGATGATGGAATTGTGGTGTTTGGCTGTGCCCAGAGGGGCAGGTTGGGCATTTCTGTGTGTCTGAGGACCGGTTTGGGTGCTGGGGAGCCCGGGGAGCCGAGCTCTCAGTGCATTCCCAGCTCTCCCAGTGGTGGGAGCTGGTGCAGGGCTGGGTGACAGCCTCTGGTCGGGCTCGGGGCAGGCCCTGGCCCTGGCACAGACACGCTGGGGTGGTTTGGGGACGCTTGGGGAGCCGTGGGAGGAAAATGAGGGATGGTGCTGGGCGGAGTGATCGGCCTGTGCTCGTGTCAGCGCAGCCGTGCAGGGCACTGGGATCTGGGTAAAACACCGGCTCTCCTGGTGTTCAGGGATGCAAGGTCTGAGGCACTGGATTTACTTGGGGCTTTCCAGGACAGCAGGAACAAGAGGAGGTGTGGTGCCAGAGGTGCGTCCCATCAGGTTGCAGTTCCCTCTTTCCCATTTCCATTTCCTCCTCAGTGCAGGTGTCCCCTGCAGCCCATGAGCACGGGGCCGGTGACAACTCCCTGTCTGTAGAGGGATTCCTTATGGAACAAGGGCAGATGACACTTGTGTGAGGCTTACGACTGTTAGATTTAGACCAGGATGGGTTTAAGGAAAACTAGAATCGTGTGTTAATCTTACTGGTCAATGAACAAATGGAATCCACACTTCTATAAGAAAAAATATAGTGTATGGAGCATAAAGAAGAAGCTGTTTTTGCCTGCTGCTGCTGCTTGGCTGTATCATGTAACCCCATTCGAACTCTGCCTTCAAGACAGCTGTGAGACCGTGAAATAAAGAATTTAGCAGAACAGCAGCCTCCTCTGCTCTTTCACCCTGGTCCGAGAAGGAGGGGTACCCTGTCAAAGGCTCAACACTTGCCTTTCTGACTTTGTTTCTAAATTTCTACCTTTCTAATTTTGTTTGTTTCTAATTTTTTTTTTGTTTATAACTTTGTTTGTTTTTAACTTTCTACCTTTAGAAACGTGTTCGTTTCTTGTATTTTACCTCTTTGTTTGTTTCTAAATTTCTGCCGTTGTAACTTTGTTTCTAACTTTCTACTTTTAAAATTTCATTTGTTTTTAACTTTTTACCATTCCTCCCAGCGAGGGCTGTGTGCAGAATACTAAAACGTGTTAAGTTCTTCATTTTTACATCTATAGGCAAATGCTACTGATTTAGATGTAAATTCATTTTGAAATGAGCCAGCCCTCTCTCTCTACTCTGTCGCATACAGGAATATAAGAAGCTGGGAATAGAGATCAGCAGGTTTTGAGAATAACGAGCCGGCGTTTTTCTGTAGGAAGGAAAGCAGCAAGCGCCTGGCCCCAGGAGCCGAGACGCTCGGGCTGCAGGAGCTGCAGAGCGCCCGGAGCCGGCTTTTCCCTGTGCTCTGTGCCTGCCCCCGGGCTGAGCTGGGCGGCGCTGCTGCCGCCCGGTGGCGGCTGAGCCGAGAGGGCGGCGGCCTCGGTGGCTGCCGAGCGTGGCAAGGAGCGGGAGCGAGCGGGGCGGTGTCTGTCAGCGGAGGGGAGGGTCCCGGGAGCGGCCCCGGTGCGCGGGGCGGGCCCGGCCCGGGAGAGAGGGGCGGGGCCCCGAGCGATGGAGCCGCCCCCGTGCCGGGCAGGGCGGGCCCCGGGGCCGGGCGGGGCCGGGGCTCTGGGGCGGGGCCGGGCGGGGCCGGGGGCGGCTTCAGGGGCGGGGCCGGGCCCGGCTCAGGTGCGCGGGGCGGGGTCCGCACAGGTGCGCGGGGTCCCAGGGCGGCTGCGCAGGGCGGGGCCGAGGTGATTTAAGCCCCCGAAATCGCCCCTGCCGCCATTTGCTCCCTCAGAGCTCGGGGAGGCTGCGGCCGGGCCGGGCTCCCCCGGCGTGGCCCGGGAGAGGCCCCCGCTCCCCCTCTTTCTTCCCCGTCTTTCTTCCCCCCGTTTCTCCTGCCCTTATCCTCCTCCTTCTTCCCCCGCTTATCACCTCTTTCCTACCCCCCCCAGTTTCTTTCTCTCTCCCCCACACCCTCCCTGTCTCTCCCAGCCCCCTGCCTGCCCTCTCCCCAGCGCCCCCCCACCCTCTCTCCCTGCTCCCCTGTGCATCCCCGACCCCCCCCGCCTCCTTTCTCCCCCACCCCTCCTTTCTCCCCTCTCCGTACCCCGCTCCCCAACCCGACTCCCCTCTCTTCCTCCTCCTCTGACCATCATCCTTCCCCCTCACCCGACCTTTCCCTTCCCCCCTCGTTCTCCCCAACCCACCCCGACTCCTCTCCCTACCCCATCTCATCCCTCCCCGTTCCCTCTTTCCCCCGCAGCCGCGGGGCTCGGGGCGCCGGAGAATAAAGCCCAGAGGGCCGGAGCCCGGCGCCCCTGCCCTCGCTGGAGCCTCGCACGGGGGACCCGCTCGGCGGGTCCCCCGTGCAGTACAAAAACAGCGCCGGGGCTCCGGCTTTCCACACATCACACTGGGGATCCCCTCCTCAGGAGGAGTTCCCGGGGGAGGTGGTGGGTTTTGGGGAGGGTGGTGGGTTGGGGTGGGCCCCCTCCTCAGGAGGGGTTCCCGGGGGGGTGGTGGGTTTCGGGGAGGGGGGTGGGTTGGGGTTGGGGTGGGCCCCCTCCTCAGGAGGGGGTCCCGGGGGGGTGGGTGGGTTTCAGGGAGGGTGGTGGGTTGGGGTGGGCCCCCTCCGGAGGAGGGGGTCCCGGGAGGGGGTTAGGGTGGGCCCCCTCCGGAGGAGGGGGTCGGGGGGAGGGGGGTGGGGCGGAGGGGGGACTTTCCCCCCCTCCAGTCCCCGCCCCCTCTCCCGGACCCCCTCCTCCGGACGGGGCTCACCCCAGCCCCCTCCCCGGGACCCCCTCCTCCGGACGGGGGCCCCGGAGGGAGGGAGGGTGGGGTGGGGGGGTCCGGGTGGGAGGGGCTGTTGGTTTGGCCTGTGGTCTCTATGTCTGTTCATGCCACAGAGTGACGTGACCCCCCTCTGCTTCCCCCCCCCCCCCGAGGCCCCGGTCCGGAGGAGGGGGTCCCGGGGAGGGGGCTGGGGTGAGCCCCGTCCGGAGGAGGGGGTCCGGGAGAGGGGGCGGGGACTGGACGGGGGGAAAGTCCCCCCTCCGCCCCACCCCCCTCCCCCCGACCCCCTCCTCCGGAGGGGGCCCACCCTAACCCCCTCCCGGGACCCCCTCCTCCGGAGGGGGCCCACCCCAACCCACCACCCTCCCTGAAACCCACCCACCCCCCCGGGACCCCCTCCTGAGGAGGGGGCCCACCCCAACCCACCACCCTCCCCAAAACCCACCACCCCCCCGGGAACCCCTCCTGAGGAGGGGATCCCCAGTGTGATGTGTGGAAAGCCGGAGCCCCGGCGCTGTTTTTGTACTGCACGGGGGACCCGCCGAGCGGGCCCGGCCCGTGTGGGGCGAGGGCAGGGGCGCCGGGCTCCGGCCCTCTGGGCTTTATTCTCCGGCGCCCCGTGCCCCGCGCCCCGCGGCTGCGGGGGAAAGACGGGACAGAGGATGGGAATAAGGGAGCAGAGGGGGTCAAAGAAGGAGCGCAGGTGGGGGGTTCGGGGTGTGCAGGGAGAGGTGGGATGGGGGGACAGGAAAGGAGGCGGGGGGAAGACGAGGACGGAGCACAAGTGGGGGGTCAAGGTGCAGAGGGGAAACGAGGGAAGAGGAACAGGGGGAGGTGGAGGGGGAAGGAAAGGTGGCAGACGGAGGGGGAGGATTGAGGGCAGGTGGGGGGAACTGGGAGGGGAAGGGGAGCAGGGTGAGGGGGCAGGGGGGACCCGGGATGGGGGCGAAGGAACGGTGGAGAAGGGGAGAGAGGGTGGAGGGGTAGGGCAGGGTTGGGGTGTGTAGGGGGACAGGGAGGGGGGATGGGGGGGACCGGGCCGGGGGGGGAGGGAGGGGAGGGCTAGGGGGGAGAGGGGGGGGGTAGGGGGGGGGTGTAGGGGGTGGGGGAGGGGAGGCAGAGGGGGGAGAACGGAGAAGGGTTAGAAGAAGACAAACTAACACAAATATAAAGGAAAAGAACTACAGAGACATAGAAATATGGAAATACAGAGATCTAGAGCCCGGTCCGGCCACAACCGTTCCCACGGAGCGCCGAGGGAGCAAATGGCGGCGGCGCCGATTCCCGAGGCTTAAATCCCCTCGGCCCCGCCCCGCGCAGCCGCTCTGGGGCCCCGCGCACCTGTGCGGACCCCGCCCTTCACACCTGTGCCAGGCCCGCCCCGCCCCGCCCGCGCCCGTAAATGCCGGCGGATCCGCGCCCGCTCCGCTTTGTGCGGTGGATGCTCATCCTGCTCCTCCCGGGCTGTGGCGGGACCGTCGTTCGGAGCGCTGTGCGGAGCCCGGCACCGGGGGCTACTCCCGGCGCTGCGCCGAGCCCGAGGCGCTGAGGTGGGAACGGGACCCGGGCCCTGGGATTCGGGGCTGGGTCCTGTCGGTGTCTGTTGGGGGTCCCGGGCCGAGCCGCTTGTCTCTCGGCGGGCGGGGTGCGGCTGCCGGGCTCGGAGAACTGAGGTGGGATGGGGGATGGCATTAGGCATCGGGATCGCCGCGGCTGGCAAGTGCCGCTCCGGGATTGGCGCTGGCGCCGAGCCCGGCGCTGCCGCTCCGGCTGCGGCCAGCGCGGGGCTGGGCTCCCGCCGGAGCTCCGGCTACGCTCCCGCTGCGGCCGTGGGGAGCCGGGGCCGTGCCGGTGCCGGGCCCGCCGGGAGGGCGGCGCTTCCCCGCAGCAGGCGCTGGATCGCGCCTGGAAGCGGCCGGGCCGCGGGGACCGCCCGTGCCCGCCCCGGCCCCCCCCGAGGCCGCCGCTCCCTCAGCGCCGCCCGCCCTGTGGGGCGCCCCCTGGCGCAACCGGAGCGCCGGCGCTCCCGGCCCGGCCCCGCCCGCAGCCCCCGCGGGGACGCGGAGCTCCCCCAGCCCCGGCACTGCCGAGGCCGCCGCTCCCCCTGTCCCGGGCCGCTCCCCCGGGGGCCTCCCGCCCGCCGCGGCCCCGCCCAACCAGCGCGGCTGCAGCGGGACGAGCCGCTCCCCCGGCCCGGCCGCTGGCGCCGAGGCCGCTGCTGCCGCTCCTGCTCTGACTGCGCCCGCTGCGGGACCGGGGCCTCGCCGGGGCTCGCTGCTGCTTGAGCCGCTCATCCCACAACTGCCGCTTGAGACCTGATGCTCTCCTTCCTCCCCCCCGCTTTCTCTGCGGCTTGCACGCTCCACTGCAAAAACCTCTGGCTTTAAAAGGCCAGGGAAAAATGTTTCTTCTTTGTTTCCAGAGTACAGGAGATCCTGAGTGGCAATAGGTACACAAGGACCACCAAGTCGAACCCTTATGTGAATGGCTCCTCTGGCCACTGAACCCACACCTGGGCACTCTCAGCACCCTGCTCCAGCCAAGCCAATCTCAGCTCCTGGCAATGTCCTGCCTGGGATAGGAATGCCAAGTGCCAGCAAGATCATTCCTATGCAAATACAACTCCTTCTTTTATGCTAATGCTGCTTGCCACACCAGCCCCTGTAATTGCCATAGGGCAGAGCTCCATGGCCAGCACCTGATCATGCAACAACACAGGTGAGCAGTTGTGTGACAGCACTGAACTCTTCCCATAACCCTGATTTCCTGCCCTTTCCAGGATTTACCCAACAGCTGTAAAGGTGCTTGTTCCATGGCCCTTTCCAGGGAGAAATGAGCAAGGCAAGTCCTGAGGGTTCACTTGCTCCACAGCCAAAGCTCTTCTGGAGAGGGTCAGGGCTGCTCCTGCCCGCAGAGGGGCCTTTCCCACAGGTGAGTGTTCACAGCCCAAAATCCCAGGGGCTGCTGAGGCAGGGCCAGCTTTTGTGGCCCAGAGCTGCACAGAGCTCTCAGCGACTCCTGCTCACTGCCAGGAGTGTTCCTTGGTGCTCCTTCCGTGTGTCCCAGCTGGCAGGGAATGGGGGGAAGGAGAAGGCCAGGAGGCCCAGGAAGGGAAGCAGCAGCTCTTGTGCTTTGGATTTGCAGAGAGGAGCTGTGCCTGCAGTGTCCTGCCCGTGGCACGCAGTGTGCCAAACACACATCCCTGGAACGGGCACTGGGCTGCCCGGGCAGCGCTGGGATGGACATGGATAAAGGGCTGCCCGCAGCCCCTCGGCCAGGGGCTGCTCTGAACAGGCACCCAGAGATGCTTCAGTCCCGACAGACCCCACTGACACCCCAAAAATGCCCCAAGGAACAGCTGGCACTGCGGAATGTCAGAATGGGCTGTTTGCAGAGGGGCTCAGACAGCAATTCCCAGTGCTGACCTCCCACACACCTGCCAGCTATGTCCCAGCCACCCAAAATGCCTTCCCTTCAAGCCTGAGGCCATCATCCCTCAGCAGTGTTAAGGCCAAGGCAAGCTTCGCCCACAGCAATGAAATGCCAAGCAATGCCCTCAGAGATGCCTTCAAATGAAAGGTCAGAGTCAGAGAAATCTCTTTGGATTGAGTTGGGAGTTTTTGGGGAGCCAGCTGGAACTGCACAACTGATGGAAAGCTTTCCCAGGTGGCTCCCACTGCAGGTGCCCTGAAGGCAGGGATGTGCATCCCTTTCCTGAGGGAAAAGAACTTGCAGAGGCCACTCCTGAGGCTCTGGAATGAAATCAGCTCCTGCAGGGAGAGAAGTCCTCCCGTGGGCACAGGGGCTGCCTCAGCACGGGCTGGGAGCGTGTCCAGCCAGTGCCTGTTCCTGCTTTCAAATATCACCTGGAGCCCCAGCTCGGGGGGTGCAGGCAGCTGAATTCCAGGGAACTCTGTCAGGTGCCCCCAGGGACATTGGGGGGGGGGCTGGGGGATGAGGGTTACAAACAGCAAATTCTATGGAACATGAAGCTGTCCTTGCCCTGACCCTGCTGAGCTTCCCTGGAAGCTCTGCTGGGTCTTGACACAGCTGGTGTTAAATAGGCAGCTCTGCATGGGAATATCCATGCTCCAGGAGGCGCTGGGAGGCTATGCCAGTGGCAATTCAGCAGGGAATTCAGGGCTTTGGGTAGAATTCATCTGAACTAGCAAAGCCAACCCCCAAATCTGCCCACCACCCAGGGAACAGTCTTTGTGCTGCCCTGGCAGCCAAAGCCCCTGGGCTGGGAAATGTCAGCAGGCAAATGGATGGAATGATCTAAATGCCAGCATCCCCCAAAGGGACAATGCCATCACCTCCCTTTGCTCCCAAAGTGTCCGCTGTGTTCCCCACAGGTACCCTGGGGATGCCAGGGAGGTGCCTTTGCCCACAGTGCCTTTCTCCTGCCCCTCTCCAGCCTGAGGCCTCTTCTCCCTTCCCTGCCAGCTGATGCCAAGGAAGGAAGACACAGTGAGTGCTGAGTTGACCTCCAAATAGTCCTTCCCTCACCTTGAGATGACCTGAGATTTTACCCCCAAAATGTCCCCATCTGCCTCCTTCTGAGTTCCTCATTTTTTACAAGGAAGCATTCTTTCTCTGCTCTGGAGATTACCACAAGATTTGCCCCCAAAACTTTCCCCACCTGTCCACTACCTCTTTCCTCATTTCCACCTCAATCTTTTCATTCTTTGCCCTACAGATGCTTTCAATTTTTACCCCTCTGAACTTCCCTACCTGTCCATAAGTGATTACCTCAGTTTACCCCATCAAGTGCATTCTCTCTGCTACAGATCACCTCAGATTTTACCTCCAACATTTTCCGTACATCTCCACCACTGACTGAGTACTTTATTTTTACCTCCAAATACTCATTTTCTACCATGGAGATTCCCTCAAGTTTTACCTGCCAGATTTACCCACCTGTCCACAGCAATTCCCTCCGTTTACCTCAGGATGCTCCTGCTCTCTCCTAGAGATGACCTCACATTTTACCCCCTCAGTTTTCCCTACCTGCCCAGTTCTGATCACCTCCTTTTTACCTCAAAACATGAGTTCTTTCTTCTACTGATGAACTCGGATTTTATTACCAAAATGTCTATTTTGTCCCCTGTGCACTGACTAGATTTTAAAACCCAAACCACGCAGGTTATGTCTGTCTTACCCCCAAAATGTTCATTCTGTCCCCTACAAATTAGGTCAGATTTTTTCTCAAAACCACTTATGGTTCCTACATAATTACCTCAGGGTTTGCCCCCCACATTCTACCTCATCTTGACTACTGATCACCTCATTGCTTCCTCAATATGTTCATTCTTTGCCCTACAGATCTTCCCAAGTTTTACACCCCAAATTTCCTTGCCTAGCCCCAGTGATTGCCTCAGTTCATGTCAGTGGTCACACTCTCCCTAGAGATTACCTCAAGTTTAACCCCCAAAATTTTCCTTAACTGTCCACAACTTATTACCTCATTTTTACCAAAAAAGATTCATTCTCAACCTTTAGATCATTTCAAGTTTGACCCCCCAAAATTCCCCTACCTGTCCACTACTGATTCCCTCATTCTTCCTTCAATATTTATTTCCTTTCTACCATGTAGCTTCTATCAAGATTTACCCCCAAAGTTTTCCATCTGTCTACTACTGCTTACCTCATTTTTACCTCAAAATGTTCTTTCTACAGCTTATTTAATATTATTTTTACACAAGTTTCCCTATCTGCCCACAACTGATTCCCTCATGTTACCTCAGTGTGTTCATGCTCTCCCCTAGAGATTAGCTCAGATTTAGCCCCCAAATTTTCCCCACATGCTCAGTATTCATCACCTCCTTTTTCCCTCCAAGTGTTCATTCTCTGCTCTTGAGACTTTGTCAAGTTTGGCCTCCAAAATTTTCCTTCTTTGTCTACTACTGAGTACCTCATTTTTGCTCCAAAATATTCATTCTGTCCCCTACAGATTACATCAAGTTTTACCCCCCAGTTTTTCCTTCCTGTACAATATTAACTCTTTTCTGCCCCAAAAATGTGCATTCTTTCCCCTAAACATCACCTCAGCTTTTCCCTCAAAAATGCCACCTTGCTCTGCTTGACATCACCTCCCATTTTCCTACACAAACAATTCTTGTGTCCCCTCTCAGTCACCCCAGGTTTTCAGCTGAAAATGTCTCCTCTGTCCCCTCAAAGTCATCCCAGGTTTTCCCAGTGAGGAGCTGCAAGGAATTCAGGCAGGGCCAATGACACCAGGGAACAGCTGTAAATTCAGAGGCAGAGAGAGAAGATCTACCAGGAAAGGGGAAAGGTTCAGAAAACATTTCTGCAATTAATTAATAATTATTTCCAGTTCCCCACTGAGAAGAACACAACCTCACAGCTGTTAAGGCCTGACAGTTCCCTGCAGGGAGAGCTCAGCCCATGTGCCCAGAGGCAATCCCAGCATCTGCAAGAAAGAAAGAAGCAGCAAAAGGTGATTGCTTCTCTTTCAAAGTTATTTCAAGTGCTCACACCCAAACCCACCTTTGCTCTTGATTCTGGCCGGGTGCATGGTGAGCGCTGGGCACAGGTCATGTCATCCATGCTGGTGTGAGTGATGCTTTCTGGGGGAAAGCAGCTGATCTCCAAAGTTCCCTTCCTGCCCCGTGCCTGATCTGCAGAGGAGAAAACCTCTTCCAGGAAGGGATTGTGCTCCCTCTAATGCCATTTGCCCAGTCTGTTCCATGGGGATATTGCCAGCCTGGGGCAGCAGAGGCACACGCAGCTCTCAGCACTCCCTGCTCCAAGCACAGCTCTGGGCTCCTTTGCAGACTGCCTCTGCCATGGGGTTTTCTCCAGGAGAAGCCAAGGAATTGCTCCTGGAAGGGTGCAGATTAAGTTATCCCAAAGGGAAGCAAAGAGTAAGTACTCCAGGAAGAGCCCTTGGGATCTGCTGGGCTGAGGTGGGAAGGGGACATTCATTCCCTGCAGGGCCAATACACAACAACCTCCAAGCCAAAGCACAGACTGGCAGGTGGGGTCTGACAGCAGCACTCTGACAAACCTCCTTGTCATTCTTCCCTGCAGTGACTTTTGCAAGCAAACTCTGAAGCTGACAAGCCCAGAAGCTCCATCCAGCCACTCTGGAAGGAAAGGATACTCCCAGGGATGAGGCACATTCCCAGCAAACTCTCCCAACACAGCCTGGAGGCAGCGCTGGAGCTCGGGTGTGGGGCTGGGAAGGGCTGCCAGGAGCACGCAGCCCCCAGGTGGGGTGGCAGCGGCAGCAGCAAATTCCCACAGGCTGATGGCACAGCAGAGAGACAAAGGCCAGCAGTGCCCACGGGAGGTGCAGGGTTAATTCTGCTCCCTGCTCTGCCCCATCCCCGCAGGAAATCTCCAAGGGGGAGAGAAACTCTCAGGGTGCCCAAAATGCAGCATCTGTCACCCTGATCCAGCTTCAACTCAGTGTGGGGGGCCAAACTCCCCCCACAGGTAAACACTGAGCTGAGCTGGTCAGTCTCAAACACAGCCCCAGTTCTCACCTCCAGCCTGCTCCTGGGGCTGCTGCCACATTCCTGACAAGGAGCCCCTTTGGACAGGGCTCTCTGTGTGTCTCAGGTGCTGGGCACTGCAGGGACCAGGGCAGCCCCCTCTGGGGACAACTGGGGATTCATCCCACACCACAGGCAGGACCAGGGGCCCTCCAGTACAGGCTGGTGGGGCCAGAGCCCCTTGGGTTTGGCTGCTCAAACACCAAAGCTTTTGGCAAAGATGGGACAAGTTAAGTGGGGCTTCCTGTCCTGAGAGAGAGAAGAAATTGTTGAAATTAAGCATGGCAATTAAGTCCACTGTGGAAGTCAAAGGCTCCTGGCTTTCCCACTCCTGTTCTGATTGCTCACTAGAGGGTTTTATCCATAAAACAATGAGAGGTGGCACCAAATAAAAGAGCTCTTTTTCAACATTTTTCCCCTACTTACTTTCATACCTAAAAAGAATGTCCATTTTTTCTTAGTGCATTCTTTGCCTAATTTTAACAGAATCGTTTTCCTTCCAGGCCCCACTTGTGGGTTCTTCAGTCCTTTGCCATTGGACTTTGGACAAAGGAAGAGAAGGATCTGCTCCAAACAGGTGTCATCCTACAGGGAACACCCCCTGTACCAGCCCCAGCCTGGGCCAAGCACGCTGCCTCACTCTCCCCATTCTGGATGCTGGCTCCAATCCAGTCTGAGTTTTCCCCTGTTTTCCATGTCTAAGGACAGGAACTTGTCCTGGTCAGGGTGTAAGGCCTTAAACTGCACCTTGATCTGGGGGGCTGGGACTGGGATTCCAGCAGGGAATTCATTGTTTTACAACTAAAAATTATTCCAGGGAGCTGCTGCTTCACCACACAATGTCAGCAAAAGAGAGAAAACACCAAAGGTGTATCCAAAACCAAGGATGGAATGATTCCTCCTGCTTTTAGTGGGATCAGGGCTTATGCTGCCCTGGAATGACAAAGAACTTCCCCCTCAGCCCCCTAGAGAGCCTTCAAAAAGCCAAAGTGCAGCAGGGAAGGAAGGAAAGGCACCTGCTGGGGACAGCACAGCTCCAGCTGCTCATGGGGACTGGGACTGAGTCTGGAGCCAAAAGCCCCTTCCCAGGCTGGAGGGGCTTGCCTAAAGCACCACCTCTGGGAAGCAAAGGGCTATGGAAGAAATGGAGTGGGAATTTACAATAATAATCATAATGGATCGGGAAAGAGCAACAACAGAAGCAACAATCATTCCAAGGGAGCAGGAGGGATGCTGAGCTTTAAACAAGGTTTGAGTGAGGCAGCAGCTCCTGGGAGGTCTAACCCACAGCTCCAGCTCTGCGATTCCAGGAGCACTGCAAGCTCCTCCTGCCCAGTCCCTGGCTTTGCCTCCTGCCAGTACTCGGCACCTCGGGCACGGGTGGCTGCGAGTGCTCCAGTGCTGCTGCCCCGAGGGAGCGGGAAAATGGCCACTAAACCCCTTCCCACTGGGCTGGCTCCGAGCTCTGGCTGGGGAAAACATTTGGCACCCCTGGCATTTCAATGCAATCAGTTTCCATCACTTTGAAGATGCACTGAATAAACCCAGGGCACATAAGTAAACCTCTCCCCATAAGGAGAGCCCCAGGGAATACGCAATTATTCCTATGCCTGGCCAAAGAAACCAGCAGCCAGGTTTTGGGGAGAGACTCCAGACTCTTATCTCCTTCCCTGGCTGTAAACCACTTGCAGAGGCTTTGGAGTTCATACAAGCTTGTCAGGATTTGGCTACCTCATTTAAATTCCATTCAGATACTGGAATGGAAGTGTCCTAAAGGCACCTCCACTCAGACTTTAAGCCCTCTACCACCAAAGAATTTAGATGCTCTTTTCTTAGGAACACCCCACCTCTGCTTCTTTAGGTGTCTCCATGTGGGACATCAATTAAATGTGGACAAATTTTAGAATGCAGCTTCCAAGTCAAGTTACCTGCTAGGAAATGACTCCAGCTCTCTGGCACCTTGGGCTGTTTTAAACACAGCCTGGCCCTTCATGGCTGAGGCTCTGAGCTACACAACTTGTGAGCTGGCAAGTAACAGCAGCTGAGGTCTCATCCCAGCTGTACACAAAAACAGGGAGTGGGGGCTGCACTTGGATACATGCAGGCAGGGTTGGGCCCCTTCTGAAAGCTTCAATCCCTGTTTTTCAGAGACTCAATCAGGGATAATGACATTTTCACAAAGCTCTCTTAAGGCACGTGAAAACCCGAGCAAGAAAATGGAATCAAAGCCTTTGTTCCACTGGCCTCACGCCCCAAATTCCAACGGGACAGACAAGTCCCTCTCCTCGCAAGGCAACGTCTCCTACCTGGATCTGTGCCTTCCCCAGCCTTTGGTGGCCGCTGTCTCCATCCTCACACACTTCCTCATCTTCCTCCTCAGCAGGCCTGGCTTCCTCATCCTGCAGAGCAAGCACAGGGACACTCACCAGCCTGCTCATCCCAAACCTGGGCAGCAGGGATGGACTGCTGGGACCCCCTGGACACTCACCCCTCTGCTGGCCACCATCCCTGCTCTGCAGTCCATTCCCGTTCCTGGCCTGGCATCTCCTTTGAACGGGATGTTAAACCACAACCACTTGCTCTGCTGGGTTTTGGGACATCAGAGACTCCCCCAAGGCAGTGGACAAAGCTCCTGTTCCCACACCCTCTGCCTCCCAAAGCCCTGCTAGGGCCAGGCAGAGCAAGGGAAACCCCTCAGTTCCTGCTGGAAATTTCCTCTTGTGCCCGTAAACCCAGGGAAATCGTGGCTGCCCCATCCCTGGAAGTGTTCAAGGCCAGGCTGGCCGCAGCTTGGAGCACCCTGGGGATGGAATGAGGTGATCCTTAAGGTCCCTTCCCACCCAAACTATTCTGCCATTCCAGGATGATTCTGTGATCTCTCCCTGCATTTATTTTGCATCGTTTCCTCTCTAATCTGAATTCCCAAATCGAAATGATTTTTTAAAGAAATCATTTAAAATTATCCCAGGAATAAAAAGGGGTGCATCAAACATACAGGAATCATTCCTACCTCCATCAAATCATTGTTAATTGGAAGCCTATTTCCTCATCTCTGTCCTTAGTTTTCCTTTCCTAGGAAACCTTATGATCTCACAGTTTCTCCAAGAGATTTACTGGGATTGCAGAAAGGTTTGCTTTGTCAGGGAAGCAGGGGGGTTTACAACACTTGTTCCTCTGCATCTTTATCCTTTCACCAGCTTTCCCCTGGAACGGTGCTGCAAGAGAAGTTCAGAATTACTAGAAATGGATCAGGTTCACCTTTTTTCCTCATTCTTTTCCAACGACTTCCAAATTCTTGGAATTATCCTCAAATGAGGCCTAGCAAGCTACTGTGAAAACATCAATCAGAGGAACATCTTGACAAGAGAAAACCACATCCAGCAGCAGCCAAAACAATGCCACTGCTATTCTTACCTGGTCTCCAGGTGCTCCAGCCAGAGCTCCCAACACCCACTGCCATTCCATGGGGGTGAGGAGGCAGTTTTGGACGTGTTCTTTGCCACGGGATGGGATAACAGAGCCCAGAGGGTCTTTGTGTCCCTTCCAAGCCACCCCATGATTCCATGATACCATCAGCACCTATACCAATTCCATTCTGGAAAGCCCAATTCCATTCCTCCCATCAACTCAGAATTTCTCCCTTCCTCTCTCTGCTCCACATCAGGCATGTGTTGCCACAGGCATGGGATGCCTCAGCATTGCCTGGGAATGCCACTCAAGGCTGCCCTGGTGGCCTCAGTGCTCCAAAATGCCCAGCTGGCTCCCGTTCCAGTCAGGAATGTCCCAAACAGCAGCGTGGGGTGTGCCCTCTGCCATCCCACCATTGGGGCAGCTCCCATAGAATGTGACCAACTTACTGGGTTTGGAATTCCTGGCTTAAAAGTCAGGTGGTGGAATATCCTCTCCTGGGAATACCCAGAAGACCAGAAGGCTCCCTGGAAGCCACAGGTCAGGGACAGAGTCAGATGAACGATCCTGAACTGGTTTTCAGGGGATGCATCCCCAGCCTGTGGCTGCAAAAACTCCAGAGCTGTTCCTTCCCCTTGGGACAGCCAGGGAAAACATCCCCAGCATGGATTTCTGACAGGAAAAACCTCACTGCTCCAGGCTACTTGGCTCCTCCCAAATCCAGGCCAGCACTCCAACAGGCTCTAAGGACAAAACAACAGCAAAGACCATCTCAGGGCACACGCCACGAGCTGGGTGTCACATTCCTCACTGGAACTGGGCTGTTCCCACATCCCTGGGACAGTCGGGAGCATCCCCCGTTCCTCACTCTTCCATTCAGGACAAAGAGACAACAGAGCTGTCAAACAGCCAGTGTCTTACCCCAACAATCCAGGGAAAACCACCTTGCTCTGGGGAGAAACATCATGCCCAGTTATGGAAAAAGCCAAAGAGCAGTACTGGAAATACTCCCGGGCATGAAGGCTCCCAGCTCCGGAAATGCAGCTCACAGGCTTCTTCCCATGGGAACCCCAATCTTGCCCGGGACTGGGCTCAGGGAGAAAGTCCTGCCCATTCCACCACTCTGGCACAGACACCCCAGGAAGGTGTCCCTGACCATGGCAAGGGGCTGAACAGGATGGTCTGTAAGGTTCTTGCCAGCACAGACCATTCCAGGAGTTTAAGGTGGATTTGAGCAGCTCCTGGGGACATGAACACCACCCACACCTCCCACCTGGCTCAGCCCAGAGTCCATCCAGCACTCACAGAAAGCTGCTGGGAGCTGAAATTCTCCCTGCTCCCCCTGCCTCCAGCTCCTGGGAAAGAGGAGCTGCATCCTGCTGGGTGCCCCTGGCTCTGGGCAGCTGCCGCCTTCAGGCGGGGGGATGGCTCGGGCAGCTCCGGTGACTGTTCCACCTCGATGATTTTGTGTTTTCCTGCATTTCCCTGGGCTGGAGGGGAGCAGGGGGTGCGGTGGGAGTGCGGGAAGGCAGCGGCGGGGAGGGCAAGGAGTGGGGCCGGGCACCGCACGGCGCAGGGGGGCTTCTGCTGGCACTGGAGGGGCGCGACCGTACGGAGGCGTCCCCGCCGCTGCCGGCCACTGCCCACGGGGCTCCTGCCCGCCCCCGGCGCCACTGACCCCACACCCCGTGTCCCCACACTGGGAACCACCATGGAAAATCATGCTGGAACCTCTAATCCTGAGCCCAAGCCTTGACCTTTTACCCCCTGACCTTTGACCCCTTGACCCATTCCTTGACAACCCGACCTTTGATCCCTTACCTTTGACCATCCAGCAAGTGGCCAAGATGCCCGCGGGTGGCTATGCCAGCGAGTAGGTGAAATGGAGACCGTGGCGATCGTGCCAGACCCGAAGGCGAGCTCCTCGGGCAAAAAGATCCACGATGATGTCGAGACTCAAAGGCCGATGACAGAGATGGGTGGGAACTGCCCTGCCCAGCAAAGGCTCGGGTGATGCTGAGGAGAAACCCTCTCCCTTTACTTCCAAGGGGCCCTCCCACAACAGCCCTCTCCTCTAAGCTAACTTCCAATTACCTCCTGGAACTCCAAAGGCCTTTCCCTTCTCCCAGCCACCACTTCCAACACTTAGCTTTCTGAAGACAAACGGACAAAATCCATCCTTGGCAGAAAAAATGCATCAGCACCTCAGATGTCAACACGTTCCCCACGGTCCGCTTTGGCAGCTGCGAAAGACGGAGAACAAGGAGAAAATTCAGCCTCTGACAACACACGCCAAAAGAGACCCCTTCCGCAAGGCCCCCTCCCTCGAAACTGCCGAGGCTCAGCGCTTACCTGCTCCCTCCAAACTTCAGCTCCACACCTGCTCACGGTACCTAAGACAACAAAACAGAAAACGTCACTGTTGCCCTCCAGAAGAGCATCCCCGGGCTACTCCACACCACTGCCCCGGCTCACCTCAAATCCTGATCTGACTCTGGAGGTGGCCAGGACAAACCTGCACAATGAAAAGGGACACGCTCAGCACGCTGCCATAGACCGCTGGCCTATCAGCCACCCCACCTAAATGCCAACTCACCTGCTCGCCTCTGGCCCTTGGCACGCCCAGGGCAGCAGCAGCACCTGCAGAGAAGCAAAGCAAAAACACACGAAATGTGCTGAGAGACTGTGAAACCACAGCCTCCCTGCTCTGACTGAAGTACACCACACCTATACCTTAGGCTTGCACCCTCCAGCATCCAGGGCCAGGACATCCTGCAAGTGGACCACCTAAAACACACAAACAACAACGGATGCTTAGAGCTGCTCCAAACATTGAGACCGAGGCCGTAACAACTCATTCTGTCCACTGGTCACTGCTCACCTCGCTCCATCGCCCCTGACTGCCAATATCCGGCATTACTTCCAAAAAAAAAAAAAAATACATGGAACAATGCTGTAACATAGTAGCATGACATAGCCCAGCAGGACTGCAGAGAGGGGCAGAGAGGGAAAGCCGGCCAGGATCTCGTTCCCAGCCCTGAGCAGGGGCTTTACTGGCCTGACTGTCCTGTACTACCCGAGCTCTGGGGACAGTGAACCAGGCTCAGTCCCTGCCTCACCACTGCCACCGTGAAATTCTGGCACTGCAAGAGTCAGGGGAGGCTTCAGCAGTGATTTCAGCAAGGTCAGAGCTGCTCCCAGCAAAAGCTGTTCTTAGACTACTCCTGGCAGAAGAACCCAGAGTACCTGCCACTGCAGGATGCTTGTGACTTCCAGGTGGAGGAGAAGGGTGGAAACAATCCAAGATGAAGACAGAATGATGAACACAGCAAAGAGGATTTCTTTATGCTCTGCACTGTTTTGTCATGTTCAGCCCTTCCTGGGCTGTTCTCTGCTTGTTGTTCTCAAGATCAACATCTCCGACTAAGGGCGGGTGATGTGAATTCCAAGGAAGTACAATTCAATTCTCCCCTAGATCTTTCCCTAAAGTACAAGATACTGATTCACCTCCCTTCCCACCAGAGTCAATCAAAGACTATCCAAAAACGTAAATGATGATAATGCGGAATTTCGTCTCCATTAGAAAAATTAATGTAGTACTTTTTATCAGAGCTTTGGTTAAATGTAACAACGCAGGAAGTTCCTGTGCTCAGGTTATTGGAGAGTGCGAGGTTTTCTCATCGCATCAGCCCTGTCAGCTGACAAATGTGGCTGTGCACTAAGGCACAAAGCACTGACGTTTGCACACTACAGCTGGAATCTGCTATCTCTGTGTGCAGACACAACCACTGCTCATCACAGATAAACCCACAAGGGCTGCTCCAGCACTGACTTACCTGGGGAAAAACCAGCACTAAGAGGAGCAAAATAAAAAGCATGGGAGTAGTAGTTTCACCCTGAGCAGCTCCGTGAGATGGGCAGGAATCAGAGGATCCCCTGAGTAACTCTGAACTTGCTTTTCCTGATCACCTTTCACAGAATCCATAGCAGCAACCCATGGACATCCTGTGTGTAGGTTTATTCCAAAACCCACTCACAGAAACATCAGGATATTGCACCTAAAGCTGCCTCTGCCAGAGGGAAGCAAGAGCTGGGGCTGGGAGAGGAAACAGGCAGGAACTTGCTCTCAGGAGAGGCAGCACGTGGGCTGCTGGCACTGCCAGCAGGAGGACGCAGGTGGGAGCAGGTAAAATTCCAATACAAAATGCAACTGGGGAATGTGACAGTGCAGAGGCTGTAGGTTGGCAGTCTAAGACTTTGGGGTTTATCACAGCTCCATGAAAGCACCGAATTTCACCAGCAGGTACCATTCATCCTCCTCAGGACAAGCTTCCAAGAGTTCATCTCTCAATTTGTGCCCCAGTGTGGGCCAAGTGCTGGTGGAGCCTGGGCTGGCACCCCCAGGCCTTTCCAATGTGCCACTGCCACCCAAGCCACAATGGTGGGGCCTGAGGAAAGGAAGGAATGAGGAGGGACTTAGGACACAATCCTGCCCTTCAGACAGGCAGATTTACCTGTGCTCCAGTCTCAAGGGGGCTCTCAGTGGATAACTCAAGCATCCCGCGTGGGACACTGGGGCCAAGGAGCAGCTGGAGGCAGCTCTGTCACCTGGGCTACCTGTGTGTAGCCATATTTAGCAATAACTGAATTGATTGAAATAAAGGGTAAAAGCTTGACTCAGCCTGTAACTTTCACCTTTCTTTCAAGTGCAAAAAGAAGCAGAAAAATCCATTCATATTGATGCTTTCCAGCTACGTCTCTTTCAGATTCCCAGGTGTTCATCCCCTCACAGAGTTTTAGTGGTGACACAGAAGAAAGTTCTTTGCGTGCTGCCAGAAAAACGAGATTTCTCCCATTTTTTATTTTCACACCTAAAGTATGAAAACATTATCATCACACAGAAGAGTTCTGCACACTCTCCTCTGGGCAAGGGGAGGATTCCCTGATAGGCAGATTCCAACCCCTCCTGTCCATATTTACATCCCTAAGGCCTCAGACCCTCTGGAGGTAACCACAGGGCTCCCAGGTGAGAGGAGTCACTGTGAGAACAGAATTAAACCCCAAAGCACCTCTGAGGAGACAGCACCTGACTCTGGGAGTGCCTCCCTCTCGCGTGGAAGGTGTGGCTTACTCAGGAGTTACTCCAGGAGTTCCTACTCTGCCCAGGCCAGGCCTGCTCCGGACACTCCCCGTGCCCTCAGAGCCACAAACCCAGCTCAGGGCTGGGCTCAGAGCTCCAACACCACCAGGAATGAGCACTCCCTGAGCCCCCTGCCCTCCCAGCCCTGCTCTAGGCTGGGCAGGCACTGAGGGGCTCACTGACACCTCCAGGGTGGCTCTTTAAAGGTGGTGGCACAGGTGCTCCACAGCAGACCTGTGCCAGACCCAACTTCTCCACGGGCAAGGAAGAACCTCCCAAAGCAGGTGACACAAAAAGCTCTGGTGTGGCCCAGGGACTGCTCAAGGTCACAACCAAAATTAGTTCTGAGCTCAGGGTGGTGTCACTTCAGTTCCCTGCTACTGCTGCCACTTCCTGCCACCTTCAGCTTTTGTTCCAGGCACCAAAATATGAATTTTTCAAGGCCAGCCCATCTAAACTATCTGAAATTGCAGCCTGGCTGATCTCGGGAGCTCCCACACTCACTCATGAGGATGAAGTGACAGACCAGCAGTGAGCACTTCTCCCTCTTCCAGCCAAGCTGTGAATTGCTCCTCCCTCGGCTTCAGCAAGCACTTTTCGTGCCAGTTCCTGAAGAGAATCTTGTGCTGAACATCCATCACTTTCTCAATGCAGAGCATTTGGCTTCATCCTCAAGCCCTAGAAACACTCAGCTAAACCAGCACTAAAACCTGATTAAACTCGCATCCTGCACAGCACAATGAACTTGGACTTGGGCAGGAATCAGAATATCTGGGAATGAAGAGAACCCAAGAGCTCGGAGAGGTTTGCTTTGCCCTTGTCCTGCCTTGGGCTCCTGGCTCTGCCACAGCAGTTACAAGAAGCAGAGCAGTGACCTCCCCTCCCCTCCTCATCAACACAAACCCCCAAAAGCAGAGTTTGTCTCTCTCAGACCCACCTTGAGCTGTGTCCGCAGCAACAACGAGGAAAAGCAGCAACCCCACAGCTCGGCGTCTGCAGGGCTGCACCCTCTCCATCCTACAGCCTCTCCATCTCCCCACAGCTTGGAGTGATCTGTTCTCCCAGTTTAGAGAAGGTGACACCAACCTCACTTTGGTTTTGGTACAAACTCTGAGGCAGACACTGAAGGCAAAGGAAGACGAGGTCTTGGTGGGAAGGGACCTTAAAGCCCATCCAGTGCCACCCCTGCCAAGGGCAGGGACACCTTCCACTGTCCCAGGCTGCTCCAAGCCCCAGTGTCCAGCCTGGCCTTGGACACTGCCAGGGATCCAGGGGCAGCCACAGCTGCTCTGGGCACCCTGTGCCAGGGCCTGCCCACCCTCACACGGAAGGATTTCTGCCGTGTATCTACTCTGAACTGAAGTTTAAGTATCTAAGCTCAAGTTTAGTTATTGCTGAGCCTCTGCTGAAGATAACTGTGACACCATAGTAGGAGAGAAAGGAAACAGGCCTGTAGAACAAACCACAGGCGAGTAACAAACTGAAATGATGTGGCCAAAAACAGAAAAGAAACCTCAGTCACCAAAAACTCCAGTCTATTCCTACATCCTCACCCAGGGGGACTCCAAACACGACACTGCAACTCATGCTCCTCCCAGCTCCACACACACATTGCTGGGACCTCTTGCAAGCTGCTCGAGCTCTCTCCACGTGCCAAATCTGCCCATGGCAGAGGTGCTGCTTTCCTGGCTCAGCTCCCAAGACTCAACTCTCAGTATTTCCGTCCTCAATACTGTAAATTTCTGGTGATCTGGAGCAAAGATTTCTGGCTTGCTGTGTGGCTTCTCACACAGAACCTGACCCCAGGGGCTCAGTCTCACTCTCTCCGTGTTTGACACAAGTCATAAAGCAAGAACTGCAAAGACATTTCGAGGCAGTATCAGGGGCCTGAGACAGCTTTTGAGATCAAAGTTGAAATCTACTGTTTTCTTTCATTGCTGTTAAACTGTACTGGAGTCCTGGGGGCACTTTTGGGCGCCACAATATAAAAAAGATAAAAAGCTGACAGCATCCAAAGAAGGGACATGGGGATGGGGAAGGGTGTGGAAGGACCATGAAAGAGCTGCTGAGGGCACTGGGTTTGTTCTGGTAGAGAAGTGTGAGGTCAGAACACATCGGGGCCTACAGCTCTGATCTCCGCTCCCTGGGACACAGACAGGACCCAGGGAGCAGCTGGAGCTGGGCCAGGGCAGGCTCACGCTGAGATCAGGGAAAGGCTCTTCCCCCAGAGGCTGCTGGGCACTGCCCAGGCTCCCCAGGGAATGGGCACGGCCCCGAGGCTGCCAGAGCTCCAGGAGCGTTTGGACAGCGATGCCAGGGATGCCCAGGCTGGGGTTGTTGGGGGGTCTGGGCAGGGACGGGGGTGGGACTGGGTGATCCCTGTGGGTCCCTTCCAGCTCAGGATATTCCAGGATTGTCTCAATCCCAAACAGGGGAGAGCCTGCTCTCACACAGAGCTGCAAACACACTGTGCAGAAGGCAGCAAATGACAACAATTGACATTGATACATTAATAAAGCCAAGATATTAAGCAAGCCAAAAGATAAATTTTCCCTTTTGCTCCTGACCAACAAGACCTGTCCCAGTCTCAGCACAGCCACTAAGCAACTCCAGTGTGACACCGGGACTGTCTCACACCTCGAGGCTGACACACAACAGCAGCACAGCGCCGGGAGTTTAATCACGTTTCCCTCATTAGAGGAGACAATTAAATGACCATTCAGGTGCACAACCACTCCTGCAGAGCGCTTCACTAGACCCCGTTTTGCAGTAACTCCCCCAGGCTGCAAAGCCCCATTTGCCAGGGACCTGAGAGAAGAATTCGGTAGTTTTAAAGGAATGTCAGGAACTAGGAATACACCTGAGAGGAGTTCAGTAGCTGGGAGGGAGCCCAGGTGACAAATGAACACACAGGCCCCAGCAGAAGCAGTTCATTCCAAAGAGTGGCACTGACGAAGGGCCTGGGCAGTCCCACAGGGGCAGGTGGGCACCTGGCTGCCAGCACTGGGAACACAGGAATGCTTCAAAGCACCGGCACTCCTGAGAAAATGACCAAACAAGGCCATAATAAGGCGAGTGATGAGCTGGGGGAGGGCAGTGGGTCCCACACCTGCCCCTTTTCCCTTTCCACTGTACAGCATCTGCCCAGGCTGTGAGCGAGCTTTGGCACAAGCACTCAGTTCTCCCCCAAAATCCACTGAACCACTTGCTCATCTCCCGAAGAGAATCACAGGCACAGCACTGAATGCACCGGATACCTGGCTTACACCTCTCAACACTTTCTCGCTTTGTTTTGCTCATTGAAAAATGGCAAAAAAGGAAAAAAGTCAGCCCAGAGCCCAGGAACGTTAAACGACTTTTACAAAGTCCAACACAACCCCCCCAAGGATGAGGCTTTAGGAACAGCCGCCCGCTCACTCCGGGACGGGATTGTGTCCGGACCCGCGACTCTTCCCTCCTTCACCTTCGGCAGCAGCCGCCCGAAGTCAATTCCCCGAGCACGGCAGCCCCGCGAAGCCGCCCAGAGCCGCTGGCCGCCCCCAGAGCCCCGCAGCCCGTGCCGGTGCCGGCCCGCTCCATCCCGGAGCGGCTCCGGCGCCAAACCGGGAGAGCAAAGGGGAAGGAACAAAGCCCTGACAAAGCCAATGACCGGAACAGGATTCAACCCATCAGCGGGGAGGGCAGCACAGCGGCCCCGCCGGCCCCGAGTCCCCGTTCCAGGGAATGCCCCGGGTTGCGCTGCCCGGGGAGGGACCCCCGCCCTCCCGGGGTGTCCCCCACCGCGGGGCGCGAGCGCGGGGAAAGCTGCGGGTCCCGGCGGGAGCTGCGCCCGCAGCGGCCGATGCCGCCCTCGGGCCCGCCGCTGCCGCCCAGGGGGCGGCCGGGATGTCCCGGGAGTGCCCGGGGCGGGGACGGCGTGGCCCCGGCGCCAGGCCAGGCCCGGCCGTGCTCACCTGCGCTGGCCGCTCCGCTAGGCCCGGACTATCTCTTGGCTGCCGCCACCGGCGAACGATGGAGGAGCCGAGGAGCCGCCGGCGAGTCACGAAGCGCCGGGGGGCGCGGGGCGGGCCCGGCCCGGGGGAGGGAGGGGAGGGCAGCTGCCAAGCGGGCGGCCGATCCGGAGGCGTCCCGGCGGTCCATGGCGGGCCGGCGCCGGGCTGGCGGCTCGCAGGGCTCGGGCAGGGCTGCGGCTTGGCCGGGGCTGCGCTGGGCCCGGTCCCAACCCCGATCCCGATCCCGATCCCGATCCCGATCCCGATCCCGATCCCGATCCCGATCCCGGCCCGGTCCCGCCTGGCGCTTCCCGGCGGCCCCCGCCCCGATTACGTGACGCGCGGGGAACCACGTGACCCCGGCGGAGCGCGCGCGTAAGGGGCGTGGCGCGGGCCAGGCCCCGCCTCCCCGCGGGATAGACCGGGACAGACCGGGAAACACCGGGACCCAGCGGAACATGTTGATTATTATGCGGGTAATGACCACGGGTGCAGCAAAGAGGAGCAGGGTAACGGAGAACATGGAGATGAGAGCCACCCGGCAGTGCTCCTGCTCGTGTGACGGGCACAGGGAAGCCACTGTGGGAATGAGAATGATGGGAACGAAGAAGGTCAAGCATTGAGCACCCCACAGCACCCACATCATGGGATTGGGAAGGTCACAGCGGCAGCAGAGCTTGCAGAGCTTTTCCGTGTCCTTTTTGGCACTGATGGCTGTCATCCAGAAGAGCACCCAGTAAGTAGCAGGAGAACGCTGACACCAGGTAAAGGAATCTCACGTACATCAGGGGCATGACAGGAGAGCAGGACACATCTTCCAGCAGGAAGAGCAGGGCAGAGGGGACCGCAATGAGGAGGAAGATGAAGTCAGTGACAGCCAGGCTAAAGATGCCGGCAGTACGCCCTTTCCATCTGAGGAGGCAGAAGAGCCCCGTTCCCGGCCAGCGCACAGAGACAGATGAGCAGTGTCACACTGTGTATGGCCATGTCGGTGACATCTATTTCACATGGATCATCTCCTTTGGTGGGTGAGGCAGAAGGTGGGGACACGGAGCTCACCGCCATGGATGGACGCTGGGCAGGCGGTGGGATGTGGCCCCGGCTGTGGTCAGAGTGGATGGGCAGTCAGTGCTTGGAGAATCCAGGGATGGACCAAGCGGCTCCTCAGCAGCTCCCTGCAGCGGGAAGGGTTTGGTGGAGAGAAGTGAGATGTGCAGGGGAGCAGGGTGGTGGGAATGGTGGGGTGGGAGAAGGAGGAGGGAGGGTTGGGCTGTTCAGCAGGGGATTGAGAAATAACATAGAGAATAAACATTTTCAGCTCCCCGATGTTGCTGAAAGACCAAGTAGTGAAAAAGATTAAAGGATTTAAATGTGTGCACACAGGGCAAGAAATTGAGGCTGGAGCCGGTGCTGGAACAGATCAGGAGGCCTGCAGTGGTTCTGGGGCAGTTCTGTCACAAGAAGCAACAGTGCACGCCCAGAAAAATAGCTCAAGGCAAGGTCACCTTTAATACTGAAGCATTCAGTGAATATGACCAGCAGGGACCCCTCTTAATGAATCTGCAGGACCATCAAAAGACTTCCAGGAGGAGGTGAATGCATGGAAATTCCTTCTAGGAAAGTGATTTTTGTGTATTAGATAGGAAACAGATTTTAATGACAATGTGTGTTTTCAGTGGATAAAACCCCGCCCACCCCGCCGCCCGCAGGTGCTGTTGCCGTGGCGGCCGCTGGAATGCGGCCCGGGCGCATCCCCAAGGGAAAAGGAGGCACAAAATGAGGAACTGGGAAGTAAAAGGGGAAGGCTGCACAGCGCCCGCGGCGCCCCGAGAGCGAGGAGCAGCCCCCGCTCCTCTGAGGGCCCATCTCTGCCCCCTGTCCATGTGCCGTGCCCGGGGAAGAGCAGAGTCTGGGATCAAAGAACCACCCAGTCTCCCACAGCAAGGAAAGCCCGGCACCCCGGTGTTTCAGGGGCACACCAAGGGCTGTGCAGGGCAGGGAAGGACCAGCAGGACCTTTCTCCTCCTCAGCCCCTGCTCCAAGGCGCAGCAGCCCCAGGTGTGAGCGGCCAGGATGAGGAGGGGGCGGCTCCTGCCAGAGGCCGTTCTCCGAGGGTTCCCCGGGCACACCTGTGCAGGGAGCTGCTGGTCCAGAGGGGCAATGGGGGCATCCCGAGTGTCCCTCCAGGGACAATGGTCAGAGCATCCGGCAGGAGCTGGGGAGCAACCGGAGGCACCTGGGCACAGAGCACTGCTCCCAGAAAATGCCCAGGGAAAACCCCTCGTGCCAAGGGGCAGCACCTGAGCAGGCAGGGCAGCATGTGGGGTCCCAGGGAAACATTCCACTTTCCCCTTTCATCTTGGCAGCTCTTCCCCAGTGCCCCCAGAAAAAAAGGGGGGTTATGAGGAGAAAAGGGATTTAAACAGAGGGAAAAAACGTCCTTTTCCATAATTGTCTGTGTTGAAATTGAGGGGGAATCCCCTTCCTCTGCAATTTTAAGGGTATCAGTTGAAGGAAACCCTGCCTTTTCCATTCTCTTAGGGGTATCACTTGACAGGGAATCCCCATTTTCCATTATTCTCCAGTTTAAATAGAAGGGGAAAACCTTGACAATGCTGTTTTATTGGTTTGAATTAAGCATAACTCCCCCATTTTCATCATCCCAAGGTTTAAATTGAGGGGAAAGCCCAGTTGTCCCTCCTTTATAAGGGTTTGAATTGAGGGAGAAATCCCCCTTTTTCCATCACTGGAGAGACCTGAAGTAAGGAAAACCCCTCTTTTTCCAGTATTTTCGGGGATTCAGAGGAGAGAACCCATTTATTGCTATGGCATCTATTTAAGTAGAGACAAACACTCCCTAGTCTCTCATTTGAAGGGGTTCAATTGAAAGAAGCTCCCCCTTTTTCAGCATTTTAAGAATTTAAATCTGTACCTCAGGGCACTTCTAGCTGGGTAGTGGTACCCAATCTCTCACAAGGGAGCGAGCCCAGCACTCACAAAACCCTCCTGCTGCCAGAGAGCCCATTATTTTTTCAGTTTTATTTATAATGAATACAGCCCTAATTAGAGACCCCAACAGGAGTTACACCATGTATATTACTACTATTCTTCTCCACCCTCCATATTCCTGTGACTCAATAGTCACTAATGAACAATTACAGAACTTAACAAGGAAGAATGCAACTCATCTGTCTACGCTGCCAAAACAAGGAGTGTTTTTACCCTTTCAGTGGATGCAGCTGTAGTAAAACAGAAGGCATCTACAGAGCCCTTCACTCACCTGGAATTTAAGGCAGAGCAGCCAAACAGCTGCAGCTCCTCCCAGTGCTTTTATCCCTTATGGTAAAATTGCCTCCTCCCTTTTCCCCGGGCATGGTGGGAAAGAGAGGCGGGCCCGGCCAGGGGTATATTAACCCCAGCCCAGGGTAAAAGAGGCCCATTCCTGCTGTGGGGTTAGTTGGGGTAAGGGTGTCTTCTTATTTCCATGAAGGGGGGGTCTTTCAGGTTTTTTCAGCTTTCTTTCAGCAGGTATTTTTGGCATCTAAAGCAACAGAAGCTTTGAAGACACTGTGAAGAAGATAGCATTGAGTCCGTAGTTCATGATTTTTGGATTGAGTGTTCAGGGTTGATAAGGTGCTTGGTACTTTTTGTAATTTTTTTTTCCCCTTGTTTTTCTTAGAAGCATTGCAACTTGCTGAAATTCCAGATTGTGTCAAGTATGACACTTCAAATTTGTTCAGCAGATTCATTGTGCTGCAAGAGGGAGCTACCCTGGGTCAGAGATGACATTGGAGATGGAGGCTTCTGATAGGTAAGTTAAGGACTGCAAGTACGAGTGGGAGCAGGCTCCCAGTTAGTAGCTGACTTGTTGGGATTTGGCTTGTATGCCACTACACTGGTGCATTGATTTTGGTTTTCTTTGTCATAGCTGACTAAGAGGCCAGCCTGGTGATCACAGTGCCTTTGGAGATGGCTGAGGTGGACTCCTTTTGTATCCAGTGTGGATTCACATCACTGGTCATCTGAAAGCTAAGTTGGGGGCCGGGGCCCGGAGAAGGGATGATAGCAGGCTAGTGGGTTGGAAATTGCTGGGAGAGATTTAAAAAGTAGTGTAGGGGAAAGGGATGCTCTCCAAGGGCCTTCTTAGGTAAGCTAAAGGGAGTAGCCCTACTTTTGACTGCAACTGTAGGGTGTGCAGCGCAGAGCAGTTCCAGTGTGTGTTGTCTTGTCCGGTGTGTGTTCTGTGTCTTTGGCTTCCCTTGGATCAGATCTCTCTGCCTTTTATCCTTAAGGGGCTTGTCATAAGCATTGGCCATCATCTCTAGCTTCTTGAACTTTCGTACTTCTTGGTAGGATGCCAATATCACTTGTTCTTTTACCAGTGGGCTTGGCCACATCTTGGAATCACATCTTGAAAGCATTGAGTCGGATCTCTTTGGAGGCCTTGTTCCTGGCTGTACTGCCATCCATCCTTTCCAGCCGTGAGCTGTAATGTCCTGGGGCTTGTAAGATTGTCAGGATATGGGAGCATTCTAAATGTGGCCTTGTCTCTCACAGCCATCTTGATCATTGTGACTGACAGTTCTTAGAACAGGTCACTGTTCCAGTCTTTTCTTCTGCTCCTTAGAGCCCCCTTCATCCACCAATGCCATACTATTGGTTGTTTCTTTTGGCGTCATCTCTGTCCTTGCCATCGTTCTTCTTGCCGAGAGGTTTTTTTATCATCTTCATATCACACTGCTTGTAGTATAATGTGTTGTTTGAGTTTGTGTCTAGCCTGGAATTGCTCTGCCCTGTAGAGTAGTCCTGGTGGGGGGATAGGTGGAGAAGAAAGGAGACTTTACAGGGAGCCTTTTGCTTTGCTCAGCCACCTGAGCCACGCCTCGGATGGAGTGACTGTGGCCAGTCTGTGTGGTGTTCAGTGGAGACGTGGGAGTGGTGCAGTGGTGTCTTGCAGTTTCATAGTAGTTTGTCCTAAGGCCCACTGCTGTGGGATCCTAGGCAGTTTGCTTTGAGGAATGAGAACTTGGGAAAGGCTAAGCTGGGTAACTTTGACAAATAATTCTTTTGCAGAGGGAGAGCATGTAAACCTGATGTGAACAGAGGAGACCAGAGGAGCACAGCAACGAGGTGGGTCAGTGCCTGAAGTCCAAGCTACGGCCTGACTTTGGGCTCTATGTTTACCTCACTGTTTGGATTTTCATTTTGAAGATGCGAGGCACTTGGCACAGCAGGGTATTGGCACCGGGGGGACCATGAGCTGGATGAGTATTGATTCAAGCACAGAACTGGCTGCTACTGGAGTTGTTGTATTAGTGATGAAACTATAAGCCTTTGATTTTTTTTTTTTTGTGTTTTACAGGTGGTCTGCAGCATTCAAATCGCTACTCCAACATGACAGACACCCTTGCAGAAAGAGGTCACAGTCGAGCACTTTCAGGTGGAACCTACCTTGGCAATGCAACACTTTTGGACGCTACATGGGCATGTGCCTTTCCATTTTGTTTTGCCCCTTCTCCCCTGGGAAGGTTGGTCATCATTCAGCTTTTCAGGGGTGGTGTTTCATTTTGGTTATGTTGCAGGGCTGTTCTTTCTCTTTATTTTTAGGAAGTAAACCTGGATATCAGCAATCAAGGTCAAGTGAGTGAGGTAAGCAGTGACCAGTACCAGTGACCAGGTATTGCTTGGGTGCGAAATTCTGGGGCAGCTCAAAGCATGCATTGTCTAAGCATCCATTTGTGTGTTTTAGGTGGCCCACTTGTATTATGCCTGCAGGGGCTGAACCCCCTCATGGACCAGCTGATGGAGCCAGTTTATCACCCTTGAGCTGCCCCTGTGAGCCTTCCAGAAGTATTACAGGGCTCTGCAATGAAGCCTGTACCTTTTCTGTTTGAAGGTGCCATCTGGGCAGCTTTTGGCAATGGCTGAGGAGTTGTGGCGAGTCGGGGAGGGAGGGAGGAGCGAGGGTCCCCTCAAGTTTCAGCAATGCCACATCACCTTGTCCCCCCTTAACCCAGGGATACCCTGCGACGGCGGTGTCGGAGTGCGGCCCCAGCGTGTGAGCCGAGGACCGGGGCGTTCTCAGGAGCCGGTGAGTAGTGGAATTGTTGGGTTTTGGCTGATGTGCTGCTGAGTTCAGGCACTGATGTTTGGTTTTCTTTATTGCAGTAGACTAAGAGAGAAGAGCCCTCTGAGGGCAGGAACTTCCCAGATGATGAGGCGGCCTTCTTTTGCACCTGATGAGGATTTGCATCCCTGGATATCTGAGAGCTAAGTCGAGGGCTACACCTCAGGGAGGGGGATGAGAGTGGGGTGCTGGGTCAGGACTTGGTGGGAGGGATTTTTGAATTAGCTTTGGAGATGGGGATGTCCACGAGAGGGGCCCTTAGGCCACGTAAAGGGCAAGTCTCGCTTTTGATCACAATGCTGAGGTGTGCAGGGCAGAGCAGTCCCGGTGTGTGTTGTGTCACTTGTCTATTGTGTGTTCTGTGTCTCTATTGTGGGCATCTTGTGTCACATGTCTTTTGCCTTACCCCTTTGAGGGGCTTATCGGAAATGCTGGGCATCATCCTTAGCAGCTCCTTTGCGTTCCTTGGCCCGACGCTGGTACCCTTGAACCTTTGACTTGCAGGCTCGGACATGCATCGGAATCGCATCTCTCTTTAGCACAATTGAGTCAGACACCTTTTACAGTCTTGTTCTGAGCTGTATTGACAGCTGTGCACTGCAACAATCCCTTATAACAGATTAGGACTTGGGAGAATGCGAGGATAGGTAGAGGATTCCAACCGTACGATTCTCGGGCGTCCATCTTTGTGGTTCTTGGCATAAGTCCTTCTGTTAGGGTCTTTTTCTGCCAGAGCTCTTTGAGCCTCATCGGCCTCATCTAGGTCATGTCATTGGTAATTCTTCTTGCTGAGACTTTCCTCTCCTTGTTGCATCCCCTTGTTTGTCATCTCCTGTGTCACAGGTGTCTGTGTGTTTGGCCCGGGGCTGCTTTGCCCTGCTACATAGTCTGGGTGTAGGTGTAATAGGATAAGTCCTAGGGACTTGACATTTGTAATGTAGGGATTAGTTGGACTCAAGATGGTATTTCTAGATTGACACAAGATGTCTGGAGCTGCTAAGTTCTGATGCAGCACTTTGACTTTTGTCATAACTTTCTTTCAGATGCAGATGGATTGAATCTGTGGCAGAGTGCCCCATACCAGGTGAGGTGGTTCCCACAGGAAGGTCAGTCACCGTTTGTCTTTGCAGGGCAAGTGTAAATGGTGCCTGTGTTACAGCTTTGTTCTTCATCTTTATTTGTAGGAAGTAATGCTGAAGATCAGTGGTCAAGGTCGATGGAGCGAGGTGAGCGGTGACTGGTGGCCAGAATGAGTTGTTACTGCTTGGGTATCAGTTTCTGGTGCAGCTCTAAGCATCTGTTTTTGTTTATGCATTTTAGGTGGTCCCGGCCCTGGGATGCTGGAGGCCAGGTGGGTGCAAGCTTAAGCTATAGGTGTGGTGTACTTCAGTTGGAGCAGGGAGGCTGTGGTTTCAGTCTCTCAGCATGTTTTTTTGCTTTGCTTCTCTGCAGGTGCTGCTGCTGCCCTGGGCATGCCAAGGGGGACAGAGGCGAGCAGGTGAGTTGGCATTTAGGTGGGGCGACTGATAGGTGAGAGGTACGTGGCAGCATGCGAAGCGTGTCCCTTTTCGCTTTGCAGGTATCGTCTGGGCCACCTCTGGAGTCGGATGGAGATTTGAGGTGAGCCTGGGCCAGTGGTGCAGAGGGAGCCCGTGCATTTATTCTTCTGGAGGGCAACAGTCGCAGTTTCTGTTTTGTTGTCTTAGGTACTACAAGTAGGTGCAGAGCCTAAGTTTGGAAATGGCCGGTGAGCGATGAGCCTCGGCAGTTATGAGGGAGAGGGGCATTGTGCAAGGGGTCACTTCTGGGACGTGTCATCACAGTCTGAATTTTGTCATTATTCTCTATCTTTTGTAGCTGCCCAAGTGGGCTGTGGGCCATGTATTGACATCCACGGTGCTGAAGCATTCTTTTCTGTTGAGGATGGATTTTGTCTGCTGGTCTTTGGAGAGCTAAGTGTGGGGACTGTTGGTTGGGAGAAGGCAAAAACCTTTGGAATCACAGGAGGCAATTTGAAGTTAGCTTAGAGGAGAGGGCTGTAGTAGGCCGGGCCCCTTGGAGTTAAGGGAGAGAGGGTTTCTCTTCAGCATCACTCAAGCCTTTGCCGGGCCGGGCAGTTCCAACCCATCTCCATGTTCTTGTGAGCTTCGCATCATTGGATTTTGAGTCTCGATGTCATTGTCCATCTTTTCACCTGAGGAGCCTGCCTTCAGGTCTGGCATGATTGCCACGGTCTAAAGTTTGCCTACTCTTCAGTGTAGCCACGCTTTGGAGCACTTTTGAACATAGCACGCAGGCACCTTGCATCTTGGCCATTTGTTGGTCGGTCATGTTTTGTGATGTCACTTCAGCCTTTGGCGGCAGAATCATTCTCTAGGGATCCCTTTGTATCAGCTGGCAGTCGTTGCCTCCTTCTCTAGGCCTACTGCACTTCTTGAGCATCCTCTTACCAGCTTTGGCACTAACTTCTCATAAGGAGTTTACATTTCACTGTCCCGTACTACTGCCATAGAGCCTTCTTTCCTTCGGCGTCATTGGCCTCTGACTCATCTTGCGCTAGGAATCTTGGTCCATCAAGTAAAATTGCTGGGCAGTTTCAGTTGATGTCTATGTTATGTGGTCTGTGTCCGTTGTCTTCAGTGTCATAGGGCTTTGTGATGTCTCAATGCTTTACAGGCATCGTTATGGGCCATATTGGCAGCAGGAGCACTTGCATACTTTCCTGGATCGGGCTTATTCTGGCATCTTTATGGTTTTGCTTTTTGAGACCAGAAGAAGTACACAAGGTGTTCCTATCCATCTTCCTTCTCAGTTTTGGTAGTATCTTTTTTTCATGTGCCATTCCCTTGGACTTCTATATGAAGTGTACTAGACCTTCCTCACTGCAGTAGTTTCGTAGCTTCCGTTGCCTCAAAGCATCCTGGTCTCAAGAATTTATCTTCTGAAGCGTTATCTCAAGTCTTCGTGTCATCTCTGCTTATATTTGATGCACTGTGTGTCCATGTGCTGCTTATGCTTGGAGCTGCCCTGCCCTGGCACATTCAGTCATGGCTAGTTTGAACAGTTTTAAACTCTCATCTCTTGTCTATGGGCTTTTGGGTAGAAAGCTTATGGGCCTGGTGTGGGGATAACTCCTATCTGTCAGCTACTTGCAGACTGCCTCATGCTGTCTTGCAGGTCCCCGAGGCAGATTTTGATCCCTATGGTCACTGATGCTACCAATTTTCCCAGGATCTACTGTTCCACATCAAGGAGCAGCAGATGGAAGAAGATGTTAAAGCATCTTCTTTAGGGGGGACTGTTTCTAGTAAGGGCCGCAGTCAGCGTGTAAGCTGAGGAAGGGGTGTCTGAGGGTGTGTCTGTCTGTGTGTGTGTTGACTGGCTCTAACCTTATGCATGTGTTGTTTCTTGCCTTTCAGGTTCTTCAGTTCATTTTAAAATTTAGAATACAAAAAACCCAGCTGGTCCTGCCCATGCTGTGGGGTCAGTCAGAGGGACACAGGGTTCCTCTTCTCCTCTGTGCTTGGATGAACTGCCTAGGGAATGCCATTTCTGACACCCCAGTCCTACCTGTGTCCTTTGGAAAAGGGCAGAGGTGAAGAGGCAACTGCCAGAGTTGCTTGGGGATGATGGAGTTGTGGTGTTTGGCTGTGCCCAGAGGGGCAGGTTGGGCATTATTTGTGTGTCTGAGGACTGGGGAGCCGAGCTCTCAGTGCATTCCCAGCTCTCCCAGGGGCAGCAGCTGGTGCAGGGCTGGGTGACAGCCTCTGGTCGGGCTTGGGGCAGGCCCTGGCCCCAGCACAGACACGGGGTGGTTTGGGGACACTTGGGGAGCAATGGGAGGAAAATGAGGGATGGTGCTGGGCGGAGCGATCGGCCTGTGCTCGTGTCAGCGCAGCCGTGCAGGGCACTGGGATCTGGGTAAAACTCCAGCTCTCCTGGTGTTCAGGGATGCAAGGTCTGAGGGACTGGATTTACTTGGGCTTTCCAGGAACAAGGGGAAATGCGGTGCCAGAGCTGTGCCCCGTCAGGTTCTGTTTCCCTTTGGGGACAGGGAGTCTCTGGGCTGAGGTGAGATTGCTGTGTGAGTGGCAGGGAACAGGGAGCTCAGAATTGCAGGCACTGATGGAATAATTGTCTTAGGTCTGTTTGGTTTGTGTTTGTGAAAACTGGGATTTGGGCTGGAGAGGTGCTCTTGGGAACAAGGGATAGAGTACATTTGCTCCATGGTTGTGTAAGGAAGGACAGGGAAGGGGAGTATTTATAAACTGTTCTCAGTATTTCATGCAAATTTGGGGTAGAGCAGCGATGCAGGTGGGTGGGTTTGGCCTGGGCCTGTCAGGACTAACCACAAAGAATCCAACCAAGCCCCTGACCCCTCAAGGCATCTGTGAAACACTTCCACAGCAACCCAAGTCAGAAATCCAGTGATTAGGGAGGTAAAATTATAGGTAATTGCCTATGATCCGTGGGGCATTTCCTTTGGAATTATCAATCAAGGCAGAGCATATCTTTCAGCTCTTTTCCTGATGTGCAGTTTCCTCTCTGGTTTAAATGAGTTTGTGTGCTCCTGTTAACAAGCAGTGTGTTTTCACCCTGAAATTTGGGGTGATAGTCTTTCTTTAGCGTTTTTCCCACAACTGAATAATCCCTTCCATGAATAGTTCATGTATTTCTACACAGCTGCTTTGGCCGTGGCTCAGAGAGAGAGAAGGGAAATGACTTTTTACAGGGGTGAAATTTCTCCAGGCAGGAGTGGGATGTTGTCTTGCTCCTCCCCAGAGCCCTGCAGGCGCATGGGAGTAGCTCAGTGCCAGCGCAGCTCTCTGAGAAATAACAACGCTTGGGAGGTTTGAGTGTTGATAACAACTCTCCTGTCTCCTGGTAGCAGTCCTAGGCAGAGGAGGGAAAAAAGGAACTTGTGTTATTCATGGAAAACTTTCTGCTGTTTCTTGTGCAGAGTTTTAGATCTTTGTATGATTTGCTATCTGGTGTCTGTAGGAAGAGAATGACTTATTTTAGGTAAAAATTGAGATAATCAGTAATGGACAGGTAGGGAAAACTTTTGAACTAAACTCAAGGTGACCTGTAGTGGAGAGCATGAAGATTTTGAAGTAAACTATAGCAATCAGTTGTGCACAGGTAGGGAAACCTTTGGGGGTTAAATACAAGGTCATCTCTAGGTGAGGGAATGAACACTTTTTGAGGTAAAACTGAGTGAATCAGTTGTGGAAGTATTAGTAAATTCTGGGGGTGAAACTTGATGTAACCTCCATGGTAGAAAATGAATCAATCTTTTGAGGTAAAAAGGAAGTAATCAGTGTTGGAGAGGCAGGGAGATTTTGAGAGTAAACTTGAGTCTGTAGTGCAGAGAACGAACATACTGAAGTTAAACGGAGGTAGTAACTTGCAGACAGGGAAAAAATGTGGGGGTCAAGTCTGAGGTAATCTCTAGGGGAGACAGCATTTTTGAGGTAAACTGAGGCAATCACTAGGTGAGAGGTTGGAAAAGTTTTGGGGGGTAGAAATTAAAATGACCTGTTGGGCAGAGAATGGACCTACTGAAGTGAAAATCAGGTAATAAGTAGTGGACAAGCAGCAATAATTTTGGAGGTGAAATCTGGGGTGAAGTGTGGCAGGGAGAGCGTACATCATGAGGTAAAGTGAGACAGTACTGGAAAGATAGTGAAATATTTCAGGGTAAAACTTGATGAAATCTCCAGGGTAGAAAGAGAGTATTTATAGGTCAAAAAGAGTAAATAGTTAGTGGGCAGGTAGGGAAAATACTGGGGGTAAAATCTGAGGTTATCTGTAGGGGGAGAGAATGAACATACTGAGGTAAAAATCAGGCAATGACTAGTGAATGTTAGGGAAATTTTGGGGGGTAAAACTGGAGCTAATATCCAGAGTAGTGAATGAATACTTTCTTGTAAAAAAGAAGAAAGCAGAAGTGGACAGACAGGGACAGCTTGGAGGGAAAATCTGGAGCAATCCCCAGGGAAGAGAATGAACAGCATGAGGTAAACTGAGGTAGTCACTTGCAGAGGCACAGTGAAAATTTTGGGGATAGACACTGAGACATTCTTGAGGATAGAGAAAATTACTTTTTGGGGTAAAAATGGGATGATGGGTAGGGCAAAGCTTGTGGGAAAAACTTGAAATAATCTGTAGGAAAGAGCATGAGCATTTTGATGGAAAAATGAGATATTTTTCTTTACTTCCCTTTGGGATAACTTAATCTGCACTGTTCCATGAGCAATTCCTTTGCTTCTCCTGGAGAAAACCCCACGGCAGAGGCAGTCTGCAAAGGAGCCAAAATCGAGAGCAAAGGTTGGTTTGGGTTTGAGTACTTGAAATAACTTTTGAAAGAGAAGCAATAACCTTTTGCTGCTTCTTTCTTTCTTGCACATGCTGGGATTGCCTCTGTGGACATGTGCTGAGCTCTCCCTGCAGGGAACTGTCAGCCCTGAATGCCTGTGCAATAACTCAGAGCCTCAGCCATGAAGGGCCAGGCTGTGTTTAAAACAGCCCAAGGTGCCAGAGAGCTGGAGTCATTTCCTAGCAGGTAACTTGACTTGGAAGCTGCATTCTAAAATTTGTCCACATTTAATTGATGTCCCACATGGAGACACTTAAAGAAGCAGAGGTGGGGTGTCCCAGATTTTCCCAAGGCATGCACCCCTCCAAAAGCGTACCTTGAATCAGTAGATGTATTTCCCTTCTTGTGTGCTAAATCTTCCAGTGTGCATAGTCCCCCCATCAACTAAAGCCTACCCTGACATTCTTTTTCCTTGGACACATCTGGAAGAACCGTCTCCAGATATTATTTCCTTCTGCAAGGGCTCGTTCCTCGAGATGGAACTTTGGCGTTTTGCTTCTCCTTTCAGAGGAGCAGCAGAAGCGGTCGTTGCCAGGGGAACGGTGCAGGCGAGGGAGGGAGGGGGGGTAGAAGGTGGGGATCCTCTCGGAGGCCGATTCCTGCAGGAGCGGGGGAGCAAAGGCGGAGGCTGCTGCCGGCACCGCCAAGGGCAGAGCAGCTCTTGGGGCCGGTACCAGAGGCTGGCGTGGAGCCTCTGCACGGGTCCGCAGCAGCCACGGCGCCAGGAGGCCGAGCTGCCGGTGAGCCCAGCGCGGCCCGCGGGGCCGAAGCCGGGTTCAATGGAGCCGCGGCAGAGAACGCAGCGGGGGCAGGGGCTGCTGGAACGGCCGCGGACATCGGGAGCGGGGCTGGGGCCGGGGCGGGGCCGGGGTGGGCCCCAAAAGCGGCGGGCTGGGCTGGTGTGGAGCGGAGAGCCGGGCTAGGGACGGGCACAGGGGCACCGAAAGCGGCGGGCTGGGCTACCGCTGGAGCCGCAGGGGCTGGAGGGGGCGGCGGGAACAGCGGGGCTACCGGCGGAGCCGCCGCCGCTGGGACAAGCGGTGGAGCCGCGGGCGGTGCCTGAGAGCCGGCACAGGCGCGACCTCGGGCTCCGGGAGCGGCGCTGCAGCTGCGAGCGGCGCCACAGGAGCCTGGGCTTGGGGCGAGACAGGCGGGAGTGGAGGGGGCGATGCTTCCAGGGGCTCCCAGCCCTTCTCTTTCTTGCTTTCCCTTTGCTCCTTTCCTTGGGTCTCGGACAACTTTAAAATTCTTATCCCCTTAGACTCTGTTTCCCACCCAGCATGAAGCGTACTTGCTTTCTTCTGTGTTAACGAGTTCTTTTGAATTTACCAATACTTGTAAAGCCTGACAGATCCAGACTTCAAGAGCCATGTCTGGGCCAGAAGACATGGTCGGATCTTATTTCCTTCTCGGCCCAACCAAACATACAAAACTGGATCATTTTGACTTTGCTCGTTTCCTTTGTACTTGGGTTTGTATTCCAGTTAGCCAGCATAACTCCCCAAGGGCTTTCCTGGGGTATTTCCACTGGCACGCCTCTATTCCCTTTTTTTATTCCCTGACTCTTGCTTACTAGTTTTATGTCCCATTTTCTCAGAATCTTATCTATCTTTCCCAGGCCTTTGTTTCCCACCTTTTTAATAAAAACCAACAAAACAACTCTTCAAACTTCACCACCTCTTTCCCGTTTCTTCTCCTAGACTACAACAGTTCCCTCCTCTTAATAAAATATGCCTCCTTCCAGAAAAGTTATATTTCAAGCTTTAGCATTTCTATCACATACATTCTCATTCATTCTCATCGCTCCTTTTTATTGTTCCAACTTCTCTTTCTCAAGCGTTATCAGTCACAACCACACAAGGCTTAGGTCCCTTTTAATTTCAAATTGTTAGCCGATGCTCACCCCTGGGCCCAAAATTCCAGGTTTCTTGAAGTAATCCTCAATTTGACAGAATTAAGCCTGGATTTCTTGAATTTTTTTTTTTTTTTTTTTTTTTTTTAAACTTTCAATCCAGCAGCCTCAAGCCCCAAATGTCTCGGATTTGTCCTCAATTTGGCAGAATTAAGCCTGGATTTCTTGAAATCTTTTAAACTCTCAATCCAGCAGTCTCAAAACCCAAATGTCTCGGAACTAACCCTCCATTTAGCAGGATTTTTGAACCCTCAATCCAGCAGTCTTAAACCCTAAATTTCTTGGATCCAATACTAGGAAATTCTTGACTCCCCTCCTTCAAGGACTCCAATCCCTTCCCTGAAAGCCCGTCCCAGTTAACCCGGGGCTTCTCTCACTCCTTTTATCTTTGGCTTCACCTCTTTACTGACTGCTTCCCTGGCGGCAGAGCAGAGCCGCAGCCTCAGAGGCTCCACACTCGCTTCGCAGCTCTGGGGTAACCAGCCCGCGTCTCATGCACACACTTTCATCCCCCTTATCCCCCCAAAAAGAGGAAAGAAAAAATACTCACTTTTCTCGGAGTCTTGGTGCACAAGATTTTATGTGTTTAATTACCGTGGTACCTCAGGGAGCCTTTTCTTTCCTTTCTTGTTGCTTTGTCTCCTCTCTTGCCCTCCGGGTGTTTGACTGCAAACCCCCCTGACCCCGCCGAGAAACACAAAGCGAGGCCGCCAAAAGTGGGCGGGGGCACCCCCCTGCTCTGGGTTCCCCGGGAGATCCCAGAGCTGAGCCTTTATCCCCGTATGGGCCACCAAATTGTGAAACACTGATGGAACATGCAAAAAGCCAACATCACAATCCCGTTCAGAACAGAGGGATCAGCGGTGATGCGGCCCTGCCCGCGGAGGGATCAGCGGTTATGCGCAGGCGGAGTGATCCGCCAGGAGGGACTATTTGTGATGCGGTCCTGCCCGCGGAGGGATCAGCGGTGATGCGCCCCCACGCGGAGTGATACGCCAAAAGGGACTATTTGTGATGCGGTCCTGCCCGCGGAGGCATCACCGGTGATGCGTCCCCGCCCGCGCATGCGCACTGATCCGCGCGCCCCGGCCATCTGCGCACGCGGAAGGATCCGCGCACGCGCAGCTGCCAAAACGAGCTTCACTCTAGAATTTGAAGGAAAGTTGAAGAAAAGGGACCGTTTAAGAAAAGTTTAAGGAAATCAGGAGACAGCAGCACAAAGGGCGCTACGGCCGGGTGCTTCGCACAGAGACAAAGGCGCACCCAAACACCCAAAAGATCGCCTTTAACAGCGAGCTCCCGCAGCCAGCTCACAATCCCAGCCCGCCTTCCCGGGCAGGGTTTCTTTCGGACCTGGGCTGCATTTCCATCCCCCGCTCTGGGAGTCACCAGGTGCGTTAGGAGCGAGCCGATCCCGCTCCCTGAGACACAAGGGCTTGCTCGAGGAGACTGTTCCTGTTCCTCTCTTCCAGCCACTCTGCTCTCCCCAAAACACCCATTTCCTCGGAGCTCCTCTGAAACTGCATTTCCATGGACCCAGGGCTCCAGAAGCTGCAGAGTCGTGCAATGGGGTTTTTTTGGGAAGGGACCTTAAGCTCTTGCACTTCCACCTCTGTCATGAGAATTTCAGGGCTCTAAGACTCACAGAACCATTTGGGCTTGGAAGGACCTTCAAGCTCATCCAGTGCCAGCGCTGCCACGGGCAGGGACACCTCCCACTGTCCTGGGCTCTTCCCAGCCCCAATGTCCAGCCTGGCCTGGAACATTCCAGGGGATCCAGGAGCAGATCCCCCCTCTCTGGGCAGACAGAATGAGCTAAACCTGGCTATTCCTGAGGGAGTGATGGCAGCACAGCCGAGTCCTGCATCCCTGATTCCCACTGGGAATCTCCATGTCCTTCCTGCTGTGGGATCCAGGAGTTGCAGTAGGATTTTTGTGTTTTGTGCTGCATTCCCAGCACAGCAGAACCTGTCACCCTCGGAAACACGGCCAGCGTGACAAGTTTTTTGCTCCCTTTCTGCTTTGTTTTTGCTGTGTTTTGTTTCTCTCGACAGCTGGTTTAGAACTTCTGTGTTGCTGTTTAGACATCAAGCTTTGGGGCTGAGGTTTTTTATTCCCAGGTGCTTGCTGGCAGTAAAAATACACATCTGCAGTGTGTGCACGTGGCTTGGGCTGTGGATTCACAGTTCTGGGGCAAAAAGAAGTCCCTTCACATCTGTGCTGCTGGTGGTGTCCCCTGTGAGAAGTTTGGTGGCTTGTTTGTGGCTCTCTCAGTTGTTCCCTTTCACAGAGCCCGGCATTTCTCCCCTTTTCAGTTTCATCCTGCAGAGCTTCGTTCCTGCTGCCGCAGCGTGTTCTGAACCCTCCGCTCGCAGCCTGGGGGTGCCTTTTGTGCTGCTCCTCCGTGGGGCTGCCTTGAGAGCGGAATCAAGGTTGGAAAAGACCTCGGAGATCACTGAGTGCAACCAGCACCACCACGGCCACCGCTGACCACGTCCGCCCATGCCACAGCCACAGGTGTTGGAGCACTCCCGGGGGTGGGCACTCCAAACCTCCCTGGGCAGCTGTGCCAAGGCCGGAGTGCCCTTTCCATGGAGGAATTTCCCCAATATCCACCCTGAGCCTCCCCTGGCCCAGCCTGAGGCCGTTCCCTCTCCTCCTGTCCCTGTTCCCTGGGAGCAGAGCCCGACCCCCCCGGCTGCCCCCTCCTGTCAGGGACTTGTGCAGAGCCACAAGGTCCCCCCTGAGCCTCCTTTGCTCCAGCCTGAGCCCCTTTCCCAGCTCCCTCAGGAACTCTCCAGCCCCTTCCCAGCTCCGTTCCCTTCCCTGGACTGGCTCCAGCCCCTCCATGTCCCTCTTGTCCCAGAGCTGCCCCCAGCACTGGAGGTGCCCCAGCAGTGCCAGCACAGGGACGGGCACTGCCCCGGCCCTGCTGTCACCCCAAGGTGGCACAGCCCAGGTGCCCTTGGCTTTGCCCACCTGGGCACACCCAGCTCGTGTCCAGCTGCTGTCCCCAGCACCCCCAGGGCCTTTCCCAGTTTTCCAGCCCCTGTTCCCCCAGCCTGGAGTGTTCCACGGTGGCCCAGGTGCAGGAGGCGGCACCATCTCACTCCATGGTGGGATTTTTACATTCCTTTCATTTTGCCACTCCGAACGCTTATGCAGCTGCATCTGGGCTGGAAAAGTCACTTTTTTACTGGTGTAGCTACTCAGGAGATCTGTGATAACTCTGTTATCCAAGAACAGGGAAGGATGTGTGATGTCCAAGGCCCTGTGCCAGCAAATCCCAGTTTTTGTGGTGTCTGTTCTCCCCCAGCACAGTTTGATGAGATTTGTCCAAAACAGCTTTCCTGGGGAAGCTCTTCGTTGTGTGGTCATTAAGGGAGAAATGGAAACAATGCTGAGCATGCGCGGTGTTGTGGGAAGGGAAGCGCAGGAGCAGTGCTGTGCCTGGTTACGTCATGTGGTGTTGAAGGGCGGGGCGGAGCCGGGCAGCGCTGCGCATGCGCACTGGCTTTACCCGCCCGGTGCTGTTGCTCTGTGGGTACCGTCGGGCGCTGCCCGGGAGCGGCTTGGGAGCGCCGGGTTCGGTTCCCGGCTGCGGCAGCGGTGGGCGAGGGTTGTGGTGACAATGGAGGAGGGCGGCTGTTGCTGTGGCTGCAGCGGGGTGGAAAGTGAGCGGAGAACGGCGACGCAGCGTGTGCCGGGAAAAGACCCGAGGGGGGGCGGCCCCGGAGCAGAGCCGGGCGGGAGCGGGCGGCGGGGGCTGCGCGGGGTGAAGGCGGTCCCGGCGCGGGCGCGGAGCCGGGGAGGAGCTGCGGGGCTGGGGCTGGGGCCGGGGCCGGGGCTTGCGGGCGGCACGGCGGGACCTCCCTGCAGAGCCTTTCCTGGGAAACAAAACCTGGAGTTTGTCCCACCTCGGCCCCGTGGCAAGGGGCAGCGCAACCGAGGGGAGCAGCGCCTGAGCAGGGGCGGCAGTGTGCGGGCGCAGGGAAGACGCGGCTGGTGCTGGAGCGAGAACGTGCAGGTTTCTTACATTTAAATGAACGTGGAAAGCAGGGAGAGAGGTGGTATAAAAGCACCGGGTGCTCGGGCAGGTGAGACAGGACTCAGGGGAGGGAGTCGCTTTCCTGAGCTCCTGAAGTTCCACTTGACTCTCTCAGGAGCACTCGTGAGAAGTTTCCCATTTGGAGTTGGGCTCGAAAAAGAAGGAACTTGAAACTGCTTCTTCTGATAAATCCATAAGTATGGGAGGCCCTATGAAGCCCACGGGTGTAAGCAGCCAATAACTCCCACGAGTATTTTAACTACTAAAAATAGCAACTTTTATTTCTTCTGCACACAAACGACTTGGCTGTCCTGTGCAGGGTTCACTGAGGCTGTGAATTGCAATCCAGGGCATCTTCAGGCTCCTGGTGCTCGGGACTGTGGCGTTTGGTGTGCAGAAAAGATCCCAGGCTGTCCAGCTTGGGTGTGGATGTGCATTTCCACAGTTCCTCAGAGTGGGAAAAGGCCAAGAGGGTGATGGGAAGGCCTTTCTTCTAGGCCTGGGCATCCTCAAGACACCTCAAGGATGTTTTTTAAATGTTTGTTGTCTTTTGTTTCCCAGCCCAGGGCTGAGCTGGAGAACGGGTGGAGACAGTGGCAAGCGGGAGTCCCATGTTTACATCTGCCCTTGGATTCCAGTTTCTTCCAGTGGGTCTGTGCTGCCCGAAGTACAAAAGAAGGAGGTGTTGGAGTACCTGTTTGTTCACCTGTTGAGCTTGGAAGAGATGCTGAGTGTGAAATTCCAGGGGTGCCAGCTCCTTGCGAGCTGTTGGTTGCTCAGGAGATTGGGTCGGGGAAAGGGGGGGAGAGTCCGAGCACAGCACAGTGGTAGGAGCTGGATCTCAATCTAAGGCATCTCAAAGCCTGATAAGCTGGAAAGAAGACTTTGCTGTGTTAATGCACAATTACATTTTTGTGCAATTTTTTGAAATTAGGGCTGGGATCAGTCTGGGGAGGTTATCTGGCCCAATTCCCTGTGCCCTGCTTTGCCATGAGGAATGGATGCCTGACCTCTTTGCAGAGAGCTGCTGCTGCTAAAGATTTCTCAGTTTCTATAGTGAATTTATCCCAGTACTTTGCTGCTATAAAGAAATCTCCTCTTGCTGCCATTTCCCCTTATTACATTTAAGATCAGCTCCAGCTGAGTTAGAATTTAATCCCGACCTTTCCCCCCTTTTTTTTTTCCCAAGAGGCCTCAGCTATCTCGCTATTTCTTTCCTCTCTCACCCTCCAGGTCCTGTTTTTCAGACCTCGTTCTTTCCTTATAAAACCCTTGATAACCCATTCCCCACTTAAGGCTTTGTTGTATCCTTGTTTTGCTACCTTCTGGGTGCTATGGATGAAGGTCTGGCTTTGAGGAGCACACCCTGCTCCCTTTGCTCAAGGGATTGCAGTTATTCCAATCTCCTGCTGCTGAGGGCTTCCTTAGGCTCTTGCTGAAATGAAAAATATCCAGGAAGTTTTTCCTTTTTTGAGATTAGACTGGTTTCTGCAGGTCCTTGAGATGTGACCATGATGGTTAAAAACCCACAGTGCAAATGAAGGTTTCTCCTGTTCTTCCCCCTTGCCCCCCACCTGCTCCATGCACAGTTCATTACTTTGTAATCACAACTGCTAAGGAAACCTTTCTAATCCTGTCAATTGGCAATGCAACTGCTTTTAAATTCTGGTTTAAAATAGGTTTTGAAGTCAGGCTCTGCCCTTGCTATTGATTTGAATTCTTGACTGAGTAAATTATTGGTGCTTAACAAGCCCTTTGTTGCTTTAAAGCCTTTCTCCAAGGGTCAGAGAATAACACTGACAGGGAGTGAAGGAGCGCTGCCCAGTAGTTGCTTAGAAACGGAGTGTGTTAAACCCGGTTTCTTTAAAAGCAGTTTTGAGTAAGTGAAATTCAGGCACTTGAATTACTTTGGGAAATGGTCCATTTAGGATAGATCCACACTGACAGAAGCTGTTTATCTGAGGTCAGTACATGCTTTGATCAGTGCAGGGCCTTCCCCTCAAGAAATGCATGAGCCAAGCCCAGCAAGGTAGAGGAAAAGACACAAGTTCAGCTTAGGGAGCTGCACAGGTGAAATCCCATGGATGTGCCTGGAGCATGGCCCTCCCCAGCAGCTTTTCTTACAGTTAAATTCTTTAAAAAGCTAAAAGCTGATGCTCAGTACTTTGGGATCTGGCTCAAAACTGTGGAGAGGATAAACTCCCTTACTGGAACTCAGGCAGTGGAGTGCTCACAAGCCAGCAGCCACATTGCTTCTTGTTCAGCTTCAATTCAACGTTGGCTTTTTGTTGTTGTTTTGGTTGGTTGGCTGGTTTTAAAGTATTCCTAGAGATGCTACAAGTGGAAGAAGAGAACAGAAATAGAGTGGAGCACCACTGGCACAGTAACTGATATTTTACTGTTCCTCTTTTTCTTTTAAAAATTTATGTAGATAACATGAACTTTTAAACTCTGTGACTTGGGAGAAACACTCTTTTTTCTCCCTCTCTTTGGAAGAGATATGCAAGTCCTGAGCCGTTGGGCCAATGCTTGCTGCATTTTGTTTACGATTTTACAATCAAACAAGGGGCTGATAAGATTGACAAGGAAGATACAACTCAGGAGCTCACTAGGCAGCAGCCTCCAAACTCTTTGGGTGATGCAATAGAGTATGAAGACTGTTTTCCAGTGCGAGATTAATCCATAATAACATGCTCACTGACATAAAAGTCACTTCTTATAAGCCACTTCTTATTCCCTGAAGTGCAGGAGCTGAGGTGTTTGACAAAGCCTTGGCAGAATGATGAAGTATGTCCCTGTCAGATTTCTCCTGCTAGCAAGAGCAATCCATCTTCTTTAAGGGTTTTGTTCCTTTGGGATTGTGTGTAGTTTAGAGGGAGAACAGTACCCAGAAGCATTAATTATTTAATCTGCACTGCTTTTTTCCTCGACGTGTGAGGTCTGAGTATTGTGCTGGGAAGTGGGGCCAATAAAATTTCTGGGAGTCAGACTTGGAGCTTGAAAGTTTTAGAATTAACACTGGAGACTCAGCTCTCTCTATGGTCAGAAGAGGGGGAGACACCTTCCTTCAGGATGTCTCTCCAGGGAATGCTTTTGCAAAGTTTTCTCTCGTAACGGCTGAAGTCTTGCCTCTCCCTGAAATTGCGGTGTAGATCCCACTGGAGGCAGTAAATCTCTCAAATGTATGAGCTTGGGCCTACACACCTGCTAAGGTGTGACTAGAGGTGTGAGAGCTTTTGCAAATGAATTTGGAATAATGAGAATCATAGAACCACTGAGGTTGGAAAAGCCCTCTAAGGTCATCGAGTCCAACGTGTGCCCAATCCCTACCTTGTCACCCAGCCCAGAGCACTGAGTGCCATGTCCAGGTGTTCCTCGGACACCTCCAGGAACGGGGACTCCAAACCTCCCTGGGCAGCCCCTGCCAAGGCCTGACCACCCTTTCCAGGAAGAAAGTCCTCTTGATGTCCAACCCTGGTGCGGCTTGAGGCCGTTTCCTCTTGTCCTGTTCCTGGTTGCCTGGGAGAAGCAGCCAATCCTCACCTGGCTACACCCTCCTGTCAGGGAGTTGTAGAGAGCAAGGTCTTCTCTGGGCCTGTTCTTCTTAGGACTGGTATGGAATCACTATTTTGCATTAAAGGACAATAAGCAGATGTTTTGAAAAAATACTTTGAAATGTTTTTGCATTGCCCTGGAAATCTGCCAAGAAATGGAGTTGCTTACCAGGTTAGGTGTTCTTGCCTGCAGCTTCCCAGGGGCTGCTGGAGGTGGGATGAGGCTATTGCAGAGGAATTACAAGTACGTGGTTTCTCACTCAGGAGACTCTGGGTTTACTGTAGTTATGGGACTGGTTTTCCAGACTAGAGGAACCCCTTAAAGGACTGCAGAGGGAGGTGGAGATGGGATTTGGGGTTTGCATCCCCACCTCCTGAGCACACATGGGGTTAGATGCCCCTTGGCAGAGCTGTAAGGTGTAATGTGGGCAGCAGCTCCTCCTCTCTTTGGGGGCCTAAATTGAAACGCTCAGGAGCCAAATCACCTCTGAGCTGCTCTGTTGTGAGCAGGAGAGGAAGGGACACCTCCAAAGGCCACACAGCTCACTCATAGTCAGAAAAATCCTACTGCTGAACCTGGAACCCCCCCAAGGACGCCCGGGACCCCCCGGGCCCCTCTGTGATCCTCGACAATGCACCCCCCCATCATCAGACCATGCAGTGTCCCCCAGTGTTCTGCCAGTGGGAGCACTGGAAGAGATACTGGGAACACTGGGAGGGAACTGGGAGGAAACTTCCCACCACTCTCCAACGTGCAGCAGCCCCAAGTGCGACCAGTGAGGCGGAGGAAGTGCTCCTAGTGCCCCGCCCCCCCCCCCCCCCCCCAAAAAAAAAGTTGGGGGGGGGTGCGGGGGGGAGTACGAGAAGAAAAAGGATTTAAATGGAGGAGAAAACAGTTTCTGTAACTGTGTTTGAACTTAGGAGGATCCCACTTCATCTACGATTTGGAAGGTCTCAATTGAAGGAACACACATTTTCATGATTTTGTATCTCAATTGGCAGGGAATCACCGTTTTCCATTATTTTTGTATCTAAATGGAAGAAGAAAGCCTTTATGGTGCTGTTTGATGGATTTGAATTGAGGGAAACCGCCCCAATTTCATCATCTTAAGGTTAAAATTGAGGGCAAAACACCACCGTCCCTGGTTTTAAAGGGCTTCCCTTGAGAAGAACCTCTTTATGTGCCATTATAAGAGTTCCATCGAGGGGGGACCCTCATTTGAAGGGACCTTCAGAGAGGAAAAATGTGTCCAAAAGACCCCAAAATGGTGTTTCTTGAGGGAAATTGAAGAGGGAGCTGCATTTCCCCTCATTTTAGGAGGCAAAATTGAGCAAAACTCCTCCTTGATTCACTTTTTATTTGGGTTTAAATTTAGGGGAGACCCTCCTTATGCATCAATTACGGGTCTAAATTGAGAGGGAACCTCCGTTTTCCCCTTGATTCAAGGCTTTGAAATGGCGACTAAAGGGAGTTTTCCCTTAATTCATTAAGAAATTGAAAAAGAACAGTAAAGATGAGCTGGCGCTGCCGGTTTGGACTCAATTTATCTGTCGGGATTGCAAACTCCGACAGACACCGAGCGCCGACGGACGCCCAGCAGTGACTGTGTCACGCCCCGACAGATCAAACAGGGGCTGGAAGCTCCATGGAGCAGCTCAGCGCCTGCTCCACTCTTGCCCCCCAAAGCCCGGGATGGACCGGCGGGTCTGGACACATCCCCATTGAGGAGGGGCAGAGCCGCTGCTCGGGGGCCCCGGGGGATCCTTTATCCCCCTCGTGCAGCTGCGAGCTGCCGAGGAAAAAGTCCTCGTTCCTAGGCTTGAACCCCTGCAGCTTTACCTCTCATTCTCTTGCTCTGATTTGTTTGACAAGAAATTCAATTTATTCCCCCCAGTCGTGTCTCTTGCTCCAGTGACCGGTGAGTGATCTGTCTAGGCCCTTTTCCCGATCCTCAAGTCTTTCCTGATGTGTTCTGTTCCCTGCCCAGGGTGAGGAGGAGAGGGACAGAGCGGTTTCGCTGGCACCAGGCACCTGGCCAGGCCCAGCCCACCCCAATAATCCCTGCGATAATTCACGCCACCATTACCCAGGCGCGCGGCGGGTCCGGCTCCGCGGGCAGGCGGCTACAGTAGTTCAAAGTGGGCAAACTGGGACGGAGTGAGAGGAAGCAGGTGGTGCCGGTGGGTGAAATGTCTCTGCTGCGACCTGCCTGGGAAAGGAGGAGGGAGAACCTGGTGCAAAGTAAAGGGGAGAGAAAGAGGGACAAGGCTGGAGCTGTGGAAGGAAGCGGAGATGGCCAGGGGGCAGCTGAGCATTTTGCTTTCCAACTCTGTGGGGGGGAAAGAAAGCGCTGTCAAATCCATCCAGGAAAACAGAGGAGAAATAGCATGTGGTGGGAATCGCCGGCAATTTGGATTCAATATGTCTGTCTGAACTGCAAACGCCGACAGACACCGAGCACCGCTGGACGCCGGCTGGCGTTGCCGTGTGTCCTGCTCCGGCGGCAGCCCGCCTGGCGAGCCCCCCAGCAGCAGCTGCCCGGGGGCTGCGGATCGCGCAGCAGCCAATCGGAAGCGTCGCAGCGTCCGGCAGCCAATAGGAGCCCTGGCAACTCCGGCAGCCAATGGAAAGCGCCGTTACCTGAGGGACCAGGCACAGCTCGAAGCCCCTCACAGCTGCTTCGTTTTTTGGGACATTTGTGGAAAGCTCGGAGTTCTATTTTTTTTCTTTACCTTACCTCTTCCAGGACAGGAGGGATTCCGGCGCGGGGGATATCATGCCTCGGGCGCTTCTGGGCGGTTTTGAGGCGGGGGGAGCCCACCGCGGCGGTGGCGGGAAAAGGGGGTGCGGAGTATAAAAGGGGGCGCCGGCGTCGCGGCCCCTCAGTCGGGGGGCGGCGGCGGCGGCGGCAGGAGCTCCGCGGGCTGGCCCGGATGCGGGGACGCCGCCCTGTGCGGCCGAAGGCGCCGGCCCTGAGGCGCGGGGAGAGCGGCGTGGCAGCCGCGCATCGGCTCCGTCATCGGCAGCGCCGCTTCGTGCCGGTAGGGAGCGGGAGAACGCGGCGGCGGGCGGCGGGTGGTGAGTGCCGTCGGCGAGACGGGGCTTGGGCCGCGTGCGGTGTGCGATCTCCCGAGAGCAGCGGGGAGGCCCCCGGGGAGCGGCGGCGGGCGGGGCGCTGTGGGAGCCGGCGCATGTCCCCGAATGAGGCGCCCGGCGCAACGCGCGAGGTGCCAATGAAATAAAATAGAAAACGGTAAAGTGCTATAGAGGAGCCGCACCTAGAGGGCTCTCGGCCCCTGCCCCGTGTCACTAAGGGAGCTACACCGCGGGAGCGTCGGGGCAGCGCTGCTGGTTAAAAAGAGCAGCACGGAAAGGCTGGGAAACGTCAGCGGAATAAAATATTGAGAATGGTCTAAGAAATACTCAAAAGGTACAGCAGCAGGAGTGGCCGCTGCGTGGGTTCACTAAAACAGCTGCACCGCGGCACCTTTGGGGTGGTGTTGATGGTAAACGTGCGGCACGTAAAAGGACTGGAGGTGTGAGGGAAATAAAATATAGAGAAAGGTCTGAGAAATAATAACAACACCGCAGCAGGAGTAGCCACTTCCTCAGGATAAAATGAGCTGCACCGCGGCGCACCCGGAGCAGGGGCGCTGCTTCAAAGGTGTCACGGCAAAGGTCGAATCTGTGAAGGGTATAAAATAAAATGGTCGAAAATCCTTTAAAAGTACTGCAGCAGGAGTGGCTGCTGCCCCGTGTCACTAAAAGAGCTGCACCGCGGGAGCGTCGGGGCAGCGCTGCTGGTTAAACAGAGCAGCATGGGAAAGGCTGGGAAGTGTGAGCACAATAAAATACTGACAATGGTCTAAGAAATATTGTAAAGGTACTGCAGCAGGAGTGGCCGCTGCCCCGCGTCACTAAAAGAGCTGCACCGCGGGACCGTCGGGGCAGCGCTGCTGGTTAAAAAGGGGTCCGGAAAGCGTGAGAGGTGTAAAGGGAATGAAATGCTGAGCATGGTAAAAGACGTACAATAAAGGTACAGCAGCAGGTGTGGCCGCTGCCCCGTGTCACTAAAAGAGCTGCACCGCGGGAGCGTCGGCGCAGCGCTGCTGGTTAAAAAGAGCAGCACGGGAAAGGCTGAGAGGTGTAAAGGGAATGAAATGCTGAGCATGGTAAACGAGGTACAATAAAGGTACAGCAGCAGTTGTGGCCGCTGCGTGGGTTCACTAAAACAGCTGCACCGCGGGACCTTTGGGGTGGTGCTGATGGTAAACGTGCGGCACGTAAAAGGACTGGAGGTGTGAGTGAAATAAAATATAGAGAAAGGTCTGAGAAATAATAACAACACCGCAGCAGGAGTAGCCACTTCCTCAGGATAAAATGAGCTGCACGGCGGCGCACCTGGGGCAGGGGCGCTGCTTCAAAGGTGTCACGGCAAAGGTCGCATCTGTGAAGGGTATAAAATAAAATGGTCGAAAATCCTTTAAAAGAACTGCAGCAGGAGTGGCTGCTGCCCCGTGTCACTAAAAGAGCTGCACCGCGGGAGCGTCGGGGCAGCGCTGCTGGTTAAAAAGAGCGGCACGGGAAAGGCTGAGAGGTGTAAAGGGAATGAAATGCTGAGCATGGTAAACGAGGTACAATAAAGGTACTGCAGCAGGTGTGGCCGCTGCCCCGCATCACTAAAAGAGCTGCACCGCGGGACCGTCGGGGCAGCGCTGCTGGCTAAAAAGGGGTCCGGAAAGCGTGAGAGGTGTAAAGGGAATGAAATGCTGAGCATGGTAAACGAGGTACAATAAAGGTACTGCAGCAGGTGTGGCCGCTGCCCCGCATCACTAAAAGAGCTGCACCGCGGGACGGTCGGGGCAGCGCTGCTGGTTAACAGAGCGGCACTGGAAAGGCTGGGAAGTGTGAGCGCAATAAAATATTGACAACGGTCTAAGAAATATTGTAAAGGTACTGCAGCAGGAGTAGCCGCTGCCCGGCATCACTAAAAGAGCTGCACCGCGGGACCGTCGCGCAGTGCTGCTGGTTAAAAAGGGGTCCGGAAAGCGTGAGAGGTGTAAAGGGAATAAAATGCTGAGCATGGTAAACGAGGTACAATAAAGGTACTGCAGCAGGTGTGGCCGCTGCCCCGCATCACTAAAAGAGCTGCACCGCGGGACGGTCGGGGCAGCGCTGCTGGTTAACAGAGCGGCACTGGAAAGGCTGGGAAGTGTGAGCGCAATAAAATATTGACAATGGTCTAAGAAATACTGTAAAGGTACTGCAGCAGGTGTGGCCGCTGCCCCGCATCACTAAAAGAGCTGCACCGCGGGACCGTCGGGGCAGCGCTGCTGGCTAAAAAGGGGTCCGGAAAGGCTGAGAGGTGTAAAGGGAATGAAATGCTGAGCATGGTAAAAGAGGTACAATAAAGGTACAGCAGCAGGTGTGGCCGCTGCCCCGCATCACTAAAAGAGCTGCACCGCGGGACCGTCGGGGCAGCGCTGCTGGTTAAAAAGGGGTCCGGAAAGCGTGAGAGGTGTAAAGGGAATAAAATGCTGAGCATGGTAAACGAGGTACAATAAAGGTACTGCAGCAGGAGGGGTGGCCGCTGCTCCTTGTCACTAGAAGAGCTTCTCCGAGGCGCCGGTGGGGCTGCGCCGTTCCCGCCTCGGGCGCTTCTGGGCGATTTTGAGGCGGGGGGAGCCCACCGCGGCAGTGGCGGGAAAAGGGGGTGCGGAGTATAAAAGGGGGCGCCGGCGTCGCGGCCCCTCAGTCGGGGGGCGGCGGCGGCGGCGGCAGGAGCTCCGCGGGCTGGCCCGGATGCGGGGACGCCGCCCTGTGCGGCCGAAGGCGCCGGCCCTGAGGCGCGGAGAGAGCGGCGTGGCAGCCGCGCATCGGCTCCGTCATCGGCAGCGCCGCTTCGTGCCGGTAGGGAGCGGGAGAACGCGGCGGCGGGCGGCGGGTGGTGAGTGCCGTCGGCGAGACGGGGCTTGGGCCGCGTGCGGTGTGCGATCTCCCGAGAGCAGCGGGGAGGCCCCCGGGGAGCGGCGGCGGGCGGGGCGCTGTGGGAGCCGGCGCATGTCCCCGAATGAGGCGCCCGGCGCAACGCGCGACGTGCCAATGAAATAAAATAGAAAACGGTAAAGTGCTATAGAGGAGCCGCACCTAGAGGGCTCTCGGCCCCTGCCCCGTGTCACTAAGGGAGCTGCACCGCGGGAGCGTCGGGGCAGCGCTGCTGGTTAAAAAGAGCGGCACGGGAAAGGCTGAGAGGTGTAAAGGGAATAAAATGCTGAGCATGGTAAACGAGGTACAATAAAGGTACAGCAGCAGGTGTGGCCGCTGCCCAGTGTCACTAAAAGTGCTGCACCGCGGGAGCGTCGGGGCAGCGCTGCTGGTTAAAAAGAGCAGCACGGAAAGGCTGGGAAGTGTGAGCGCAATAAAATATTGACAATGGTCTAAGAAATATTGTAAAGGTACTGCAGCAGGAGTGGCCGCTGCCCCGCATCACTAAAAGAGCTGCACCGCGGGAGCGTCGGGGCAGCGCTGCTGGTTAAAAAGAGCGGCACGGGAAAGGCTGAGAGGTGTAAAGGGAATGAAATGCTGAGCATGGTAAACGAGGTACAATAAAGGTACTGCAGCAGGAGTGGCCGCTGCCCCGCATCACTAAAAGAGCTGCACCGCGGGAGCGTCGGGGCAGCGCTGCTGGTTAAACAGAGCAGCATGGGAAAGGCTGCGAAGTGTGAGCGCAATAAAATATTGAGAATGGTTTAAGAAATACTGTAAAGGTACAGCAGCAGGAGTGGCCGCTGCCCCGCATCACTAAAAGAGCTGCACCGCGGGACCGTCGGGGCAGCGCTGCTGGTTAAAAAGGGGTCCGGAAAGCGTGAGAGGTGTAAAGGGAATAAAATGCTGAGCATGGTAAACGAGGTACAATAAAGGTACAGCAGCAGGTGTGGCCGCTGCTCCGCGTCACTAAAAGAGCTGCACCGCGGGAGCGTCGGGGCAGCGCTGCTGGTTAAAAAGAGCAGCATGGGAAAGGCTGGGAAGTGTGAGCGCAATAAAATATTGACAATGGTTTAAGAAATACTGTAAAGGTACAGCAGCAGGTGTGGCCGCTGCCCCGTGTGACTAAAAGAGCTGCACCGCGGGAGCGTCGGGGCAGCGCTGCTGGTTAAAAAGAGCGGCACGGGAAAGGCTGAGAGGTGTAAAGGGAATGAAATGCTGAGCATGGTAAACGAGGTACAATAAAGGTACAGCAGCAGGAGTGGCCGCTGCCCCGCGTCACTAAAAGAGCTGCACCGCGGGACCGTCGGGGCAGCGCTGCTGGTTAAAAAGGGTTCCGGAACGCGTGAGAGGTGTAAAGGGAATGAAATGCTGAGCATGGTAAAAGAGGTACAATAAAGGTACTGCAGCAGGTGTGGCCGCTGCCCCGCGTCACTAAAAGAGCTGCACCGCGGGAGCGTCGGGGCAGCGCTGCTGGTTAAACAGAGCAGCATGGGAAAGGCTGGGAAGTGTGAGCGCAATAAAATATTGACAATGGTCTAAGAAATATTGAAAAGGTACAGCAGCAGGAGTGGCCGCTGCCCCGCATCACTAAAAGAGCTGCATCTCGGGAGCGTCGGGGCAGCGCTGCTGGTTAAAAAGGGGTCCGGAAAGCGTGAGAGGTGTAAAGGGAATAAAATGCTGAGCATGGTAAACGAGGTACAATAAAGGTACAGCAGCAGGAGTGGCCGCTGCTCCGCATCACTAAAAGAGCTGCACCGCGGGAGCGTCGGGGCAGCGCTGCTGGTTAAAAAGAGCGGCACTGGAAAGCGTGAGAGGTGTAAAGGGAATGAAATGCTGAGCATGGTAAAAGAGGTACAATAAAGATACTGCAGCAGGAGTGGCCGCTGCCCCGCATCACTAAAAGAGCTGCACCGCGGGACCGTCGGGGCAGCGCTGCTGGTTAAAAAGGGGTCCGGAAAGCGTGAGAGGTGTAAAGGGAATAAAATGCTGAGCATGGTAAACGAGGTACAATAAAGGTACAGCAGCAGGAGTGGCCGCTGCTCCGCGTCACTAAAAGAGCTGCACCGCGGGAGCGTCGGGGCAGCGCTGCTGGTTAAAAAGAGCAGCATGGGAAAGGCTGGGAAGTGTGAGCGCAATAAAATATTGACAAAGGTTTAAGAAATACTGTAAAGGTACAGCAGCAGGAGTGGCCGCTGCCCCGTGTGACTAAAAGAGCTGCACCGCGGGAGCGTCGGGGCAGCGCTGCTGGTTAAAAAGAGCGGCACGGGAAAGGCTGAGAGGTGTAAAGGGAATAAAATGCTGAGCATTGTAAACGAGGTACAATAAAGGTACTGCAGCAGGTGTGGCCGCTGCCCCGCGTCACTAAAAGAGCTGCACCGCGGGACGGTCGGGGCAGCGCTGCTGGCTAAAAAGGGGTCCGGAAAGCGTGAGAGGTGTAAAGGGAATGAAATGCTGAGCATGGTAAACGAGGTACAATAAAGATACTGCTGCAGGAGTGGCCGCTGCCCCGCATCACTAAAAGAGCTGCACCGCGGGAGCGTCGGGGCAGCGCTGCTGGTTAAAAAGGAGTCCGGAAAGCTTGAGAGGTGTAAAGGGAATAAAATGCTGAGCATGGTAAACGAGGTACAATAAAGGTACAGCAGCAGGAGTGGCCGCTGCCCCGCGTCACTAAAAGAGCTGCACCGCGGGAGCGTCGGGGCAGCGCTGCTGGTTAAACAGAGCAGCATGGGAAAGGCTGGGAAGTGTGAGCGCAATAAAATATTGACAACGGTCTAAGAAATATTGTAAAGGTACTGCAGCAGGAGTGGCCGCTGCCCCGCATCACTAAAAGAGCTGCACCGCGGGACGGTCGGGGCAGCGCTGCTGGTTAAAAAGGGGTCCGGAAAGCGTGAGAGGTGTAAAGGGAATGAAATGCTGAGCATGGTAAAAGAACTACAATAAAGATACTGCTGCAGGAGTGGCCGCTGCCCCGCATCACTAAAAGAGCTGCACCGCGGGAGCGTCGGGGCAGCGCTGCTGGTTAAAAAGGGGTCCGGAAAGCGTGAGAGGTGTAAAGGGAATGAAATGCTGAGCATGGTAAAAGAGGTACAATAAAGATACTGCTGCAGGAGTGGCCGCTGCCCCGCATCACTAAAAGAGCTGCACCGCGGGAGCGTCGGGGCAGCGCTGCTGGTTAAAAAGAGCAGCACGGAAAGGCTGGGAAGTGTGAGCGCCATAAAATATTGAGAATGGTCTAAGAAATACTCAAAAGGTACAGCAGCAGTTGTGGCCGCTGCGTGGGTTCACTAAAACAGCTGCACCGCGGCACCTTTGGGGTGGTGCTGATGGTAAACGTGCGGCACGTAAAAGGACTGGAGGTGTGAGGGAAATAAAATATAGAGAAAGGTCTGAGAAATAATAACAACACCGCAGCAGGAGTAGCCACTTCCTCAGGATAAAATGAGCTGCACCGCGGCGCACGTGGGGCAGGGGCGCTGCTTCAAAGGTGTCACGGCAAAGGTCGCATCTGTGAAGGGTATAAAATAAAATGGTCGAAAATCCTTTAAAAGTACTGCAGCAGGAGTGGCTGCTGCCCCGTGTCACTAAAAGAGCTGCACCGCGGGAGCGTCGGGGCAGCGCTGCTGGTTAAAAAGAGCGGCACGGGAAAGGCTGAGAAGTGTAAAGGGAATGAAATGCTGAGCATGGTAAACGAGGTACAATAAAGGTACTGCAGGAGGGGTGGCCGCTGCTCCTTGTCACTAGAAGAGCTTCTCCGAGGCGCCGGTGGGGCTGCGCCGTTCCCGCCTCGGGCGCTTCTGGGCGATTTTGAGGCGGGGGGAGCCCACCGCGGCAGTGGCGGGAAAAGGGGGTGCGGAGTATAAAAGGGGGCGCCGGCGTCGCGGCCCCTCAGTCGGGGGGCGGCGGCGGCGGCGGCAGGAGCTCCGCGGGCTGGCCCGGATGCGGGGACGCCGCCCTGTGCGGCCGAAGGCGCCGGCCCTGAGGCGCGGAGAGAGCGGCGTGGCAGCCGCGCATCGGCTCCGTCATCGGCAGCGCCGCTTCGTGCCGGTAGGGAGCGGGAGAACGCGGCGGCGGGCGGCGGGTGGTGAGTGCCGTCGGCGAGACGGGGCTTGGGCCGCGTGCGGTGTGCGATCTCCCGAGAGCAGCGGGGAGGCCCCCGGGGAGCGGCGGCGGGCGGGGCGCTGTGGGAGCCGGCGCATGTCCCCGAATGAGGCGCCCGGCGCAACGCGCGAGGTGCCAATGAAATAAAATAGAAAACGGTAAAGTGCTATAGAGGAGCCGCACCTAGAGGGCTCTCGGCCCCTGCCCCGTGTCACTAAGGGAGCTGCACCGCGGGAGCGTCGGGGCAGCGCTGCTGGTTAAAAAGGGGTCCGGAAAGCGTGAGAGGTGTAAAGGGAATGAAATGCTGAGCATGGTAAACGAGGTACAATAAAGGTACAGCAGCAGGTGTGGCCGCTGCCCCGCGTCACTAAAAGAGCTGCACCGCGAGAGCGTCGGGGCAGCGCTGCTGGTTAAAAAGGGGTCCGGAAAGCGTGAGAGGTGTAAAGGGAATGAAATGCTGAGCATGGTAAACGAGGTACAATAAAGGTACTGCAGCAGGTGTGGCCGCTGCCCCGCGTCACTAAAAGAGCTGCACCGCGGGAGCGTCGGGGCAGCGCTGCTGGTTAAAAAGAGCGGCACGGGAAAGGCTGAGAAGTGTAAAGGGAATGAAATGCTGAGCATGGTAAACGAGGTACAATAAAGGTACAGCAGCAGGTGTGGCCGCTGCCCCGCATCACTAAAAGAGCTGCACCGCGGGAGCGTCGGGGCAGCGCTGCTGGTCAAAAAGAGCAGCACGGAAAGGCTGGGAAGTGTGAGCGCAATAAAATATTGAGAATGGTCTAAGAAATACTCAGAAGGTACAGCAGCAGGAGTGGCCGCTGCGTGGGTTCACTAAAACAGCTGCACCGTGGCACCTTTGGGGTGGTGCTGATGGTAAACGTGCGGCATGTAAAAGGACTGGAGGTGTGAGGGAAATAAAACATAGAGAAAGGTCTGAGAAATAATAACAACACCGCAGCAGGAGTAGCCACTTCCTCAGGATAAAATGAGCTGCACCGCGGCGCACCTGGGGCAGGGGTGCTGCTTCAAAAGTGTCACGGCAAAGGTCGCATCTGTGAAGGGTATAAAATAAAAAGGTCGAAAATCCTTTAAAAGTACTGCAGCAGGAGTGGCTGCTGCCCCGTGTCACTAAAAGAGCTGCACCGCGGGAGCGTCGGGGCAGCGCTGCTGGTTAAAAAGAGCGGCACGGGAAAGGCTGAGAAGTGTAAAGGGAATGAAATGCTGAGCATGGTAAACGAGGTACAATAAAGGTACAGCAGCAGGTGTGGCCGCTGCCCCGCATCACTAAAAGAGCTGCACCGCGGGAGCGTCGGGGCAGCGCTGCTGGTTAAAAAGGTGTCCGGAAAGCGTGAGAGGTGTAAAGGGAATGAAATGCTGAGCATGGTAAAAGAGGTACAATAAAGATACTGCTGCAGGAGTGGCCGCTGCCCCGCATCACTAAAAGAGCTGCACCGCGGGAGCGTCTGGGCAGCGCTGCTGGTTAAAAAGAGCGGCACGGGAAAGGCTGAGAAGTGTAAAGGGAATGAAATGCTGAGCATGGTAAACGAGGTACAATAAAGGTACAGCAGCAGGTGTGGCCGCTGCCCCGTGTCACTAAAAGAGCTGCACCGCGGGAGCGTCGGGGCAGCGCTGCTGGTTAAAAAGAGCAGCACGGAAAGGCTGGGAAGTGTGAGCGCAATAAAATATTGAGAATGGTCTAAGAAATACTCAAAAGGTACAGCAGCAGTTGTGGCCGCTGCGTGGGTTCACTAAAACAGCTGCACCGCGGCACCTTTGGGGTGGTGCTGATGGTAAACGTGCGGCACGTAAAAGGACTGGAGGTGTGAGGGAAATAAAATATAGAGAAAGGTCTGAGAAATAATAACAACACCGCAGCAGGAGTAGCCACTTCCTCAGGATAAAATGAGCTGCACCGCGGCGCACGTGGGGCAGGGGCGCTGCTTCAAAGGTGTCACGGCAAAGGTCGCATCTGTGAAGGGTATAAAATAAAATGGTCGAAAATCCTTTAAAAGTACTGCAGCAGGAGTGGCTGCTGCCCCGTGTCACTAAAAGAGCTGCACCGCGGGAGCGTCGGGGCAGCGCTGCTGGTTAAAAAGAGCAGCATGGGAAAGGCTGGGAAGTGTGAGCGCAATAAAATATTGACAATGGTCTAAGAAATATTGTAAAGGTACTGCAGCAGGAGTGGCCGCTGCCCCGCATCACTAAAAGAGCTGCACCGCGGGAGCGTCGGGGCAGCGCTGCTGGTTAAAAAGGGGTCCGGAAAGCGTGAGAGGTGTAAAGGGAATAAAATGCTGAGCATGGTAAACGAGGTACAATAAAGGTACAGCAGCAGGAGTGGCCGCTGCCTCGTGTCACTAAAAGAGCTGCACCGCGGGACCGTCGGGGCAGCGCTGCTGGTTAAACAGAGCAGCATGGGAAAGGCTGGGAAGTGTGAGCGCAATAAAATATTGACAATGGTCTAAGAAATATTGTAAAGGTACTGCAGCAGGAGTGGCCGCTGCCCCGCGTCACTAAAAGAGCTGCACCGCGAGAGCGTCGGGGCAGCGCTGCTGGTTAAAAAGGGGTCCGGAAATCGTGAGAGGTGTAAAGGGAATGAAATGCTGAGCATGGTAAACGAGGTACAATAAAGGTACAGCAGCAGGTGTGGCCGCTGCTCCGCATCACTACAAGAGCTGCACCTCGGGAACGTCGGGGCAGCGCTGCTGGTTAAAAAGAGCGGCACGGGAAAGGCTGAGAGGTGTAAAGGGAATGAAATGCTGAGCATGGTAAACGAGGTACAATAAAGGTACTGCAGGAGGGGTGGCCGCTGCTCCTTGTCACTAGAAGAGCTTCTCCGAGGCGCCGGTGGGGCTGCGCCGTTCCCGCCTCGGGCGCTTCTGGGCGATTTTGAGGCGGGGGGAGCCCACCGCGGCAGTGGCGGGAAAAGGGGGTGCGGAGTATAAAAGGGGGCGCCGGCGTCGCGGCCCCTCAGTCGGGGGGCGGCGGCGGCGGCGGCAGGAGCTCCGCGGGCTGGCCCGGATGCGGGGACGCCGCCCTGTGCGGCCGAAGGCGCCGGCCCTGAGGCGCGGAGAGAGCGGCGTGGCAGCCGCGCATCGGCTCCGTCATCGGCAGCGCCGCTTCGTGCCGGTAGGGAGCGGGAGAACGCGGCGGCGGGCGGCGGGTGGTGAGTGCCGTCGGCGAGACGGGGCTTGGGCCGCGTGCGGTGTGCGATCTCCCGAGAGCAGCGGGGAGGCCCCCGGGGAGCGGCGGCGGGCGGGGCGCTGTGGGAGCCGGCGCATGTCCCCGAATGAGGCGCCCGGCGCAACGCGCGACGTGCCAATGAAATAAAATAGAAAACGGTAAAGTGCTATAGAGGAGCCGCACCTAGAGGGCTCTCGGCCCCTGCCCCGTGTCACTAAGGGAGCTGCACCGCGGGAGCGTCGGGGCAGCGCTGCTGGTTAAAAAGAGCGGCACGGGAAAGGCTGAGAGGTGTAAAGGGAATAAAATGCTGAGCATGGTAAACGAGGTACAATAAAGGTACAGCAGCAGGTGTGGCCGCTGCCCCGCATCACTAAAAGAGCTGCACCGCGGGAGCGTCGGGGCAGCGCTGCTGGTTAAAAAGGGGTCCGGAAAGCGTGAGAGGTGTAAAGGGAATGAAATGCTGAGCATGGTAAAAGAGGTACAATAAAGATACTGCTGCAGGAGTGGCCGCTGCCCCGCATCACTAAAAGAGCTGCACCGCGGGAGCGTCGGGGCAGCGCTGCTGGTTAAAAAGAGCAGCACGGAAAGGCTGGGAAGTGTGAGCGCCATAAAATATTGAGAATGGTCTAAGAAATACTCAAAAGGTACAGCAGCAGTTGTGGCCGCTGCGTGGGTTCACTAAAACAGCTGCACCGCGGCACCTTTGGGGTGGTGCTGATGGTAAACGTGCGGCACGTAAAAGGACTGGAGGTGTGAGGGAAATAAAATATAGAGAAAGGTCTGAGAAATAGTAACAACACCGCAGCAGGAGTAGCCACTTCCTCAGGATAAAATGAGCTGCACCGCGGCGCACGTGGGGCAGGGGCGCTGCTTCAAAGGTGTCACGGCAAAGGTCGCATCTGTGAAGGGTATAAAATAAAATGGTCGAAAATCCTTTAAAAGTACTGCAGCAGGAGTGGCTGCTGCCCCGTGTCACTAAAAGAGCTGCACCGCGGGAGCGTCGGGGCAGCGCTGCTGGTTAAAAAGAGCGGCACGGGAAAGGCTGAGAAGTGTAAAGGGAATGAAATGCTGAGCATGGTAAACGAGGTACAATAAAGGTACTGCAGGAGGGGTGGCCGCTGCTCCTTGTCACTAGAAGAGCTTCTCCGAGGCGCCGGTGGGGCTGCGCCGTTCCCGCCTCGGGCGCTTCTGGGCGATTTTGAGGCGGGGGGAGCCCACCGCGGCAGTGGCGGGAAAAGGGGGTGCGGAGTATAAAAGGGGGCGCCGGCGTCGCGGCCCCTCAGTCGGGGGGCGGCGGCGGCGGCGGCAGGAGCTCCGCGGGCTGGCCCGGATGCGGGGACGCCGCCCTGTGCGGCCGAAGGCGCCGGCCCTGAGGCGCGGAGAGAGCGGCGTGGCAGCCGCGCATCGGCTCCGTCATCGGCAGCGCCGCTTCGTGCCGGTAGGGAGCGGGAGAACGCGGCGGCGGGCGGCGGGTGGTGAGTGCCGTCGGCGAGACGGGGCTTGGGCCGCGTGCGGTGTGCGATCTCCCGAGAGCAGCGGGGAGGCCCCCGGGGAGCGGCGGCGGGCGGGGCGCTGTGGGAGCCGGCGCATGTCCCCGAATGAGGCGCCCGGCGCAACGCGCGAGGTGCCAATGAAATAAAATAGAAAACGGTAAAGTGCTATAGAGGAGCCGCACCTAGAGGGCTCTCGGCCCCTGCCCCGTGTCACTAAGGGAGCTGCACCGCGGGAGCGTCGGGGCAGCGCTGCTGGTTAAACAGAGCAGCATGGGAAAGCCTGGGAAGTGTGAGCGCAATAAAATATTGACAGTGGTCTAAGAAATATTGTAAAGGTACTGCAGCAGGAGTGGCCGCTGCCCCGCATCACTAAAAGAGCTGCACCGCGAGAGCGTCGGGGCAGCGCTGCTGGTTAAAAAGGGGTCCGGAAAGCGTGAGAGGTGTAAAGGGAATGAAATGCTGAGCATGGTAAACGAGGTACAATAAAGGTACAGCAGCAGGTGTGGCCGCTGCCCCGCGTCACTAAAAGAGCTGCACCGCGGGAGCGTCGGGGCAGCGCTGCTGGTTAAAAAGAGCGGCACGGGAAAGGCTGAGAAGTGTAAAGGGAATGAAATGCTGAGCATGGTAAACGAGGTACAATAAAGGTACAGCAGCAGGTGTGGCCGCTGCCCCGCATCACTAAAAGAGCTGCACCGCGGGAGCGTCGGGGCAGCGCTGCTGGTCAAAAAGAGCAGCACGGAAAGGCTGGGAAGTGTGAGCGCAATAAAATATTGAGAATGGTCTAAGAAATACTCAGAAGGTACAGCAGCAGGAGTGGCCGCTGCGTGGGTTCACTAAAACAGCTGCACCGCGGCACCTTTGGGGTGGTGCTGATGGTAAACGTGCGGCATGTAAAAGGACTGGAGGTGTGAGGGAAATAAAATATAGAGAAAGGTCTGAGAAATAATAACAACACCGCAGCAGGAGTAGCCACTTCCTCAGGATAAAATGAGCTGCACCGCGGCGCACGTGGGGCAGGGGCGCTGCTTCAAAGGTGTCACGGCAAAGGTCGCATCTGTGAAGGGTATAAAATAAAATGGTCGAAAATCCTTTAAAAGAACTGCAGCAGGAGTGGCTCTCGGCCCCTGCCCCGTGTCACTAAGGGAGCTGCACCGCGGGACCGTCGGGGCAGCGCTGCTGGTTAAAAAGGGGTCCGGAAAGCGTGAGAGGTGTAAAGGGAATAAAATGCTGAGCATGGTAAACGAGGTACAATAAAGGTACAGCAGCAGGAGTGGCCGCTGCCCCGTGTCACTAAAAGAGCTGCACCGCGGGACCGTCGGGGCAGCGCTGCTGGTTAAACAGAGCAGCATGGGAAAGGCTGGGAAGTGTGAGCGCAATAAAATATTGACAATGGTCTAAGAAATATTGTAAAGGTACTGCAGCAGGAGTGGCCGCTGCCCCGCATCACTAAAAGAGCTGCACCGCGAGAGCGTCGGGGCAGCGCTGCTGGTTAAAAAGGGGTCCGGAAATCGTGAGAGGTGTAAAGGGAATGAAATGCTGAGCATGGTAAACGAGGTACAATAAAGGTACAGCAGCAGGTGTGGCCGCTGCTCCGCATCACTACAAGAGCTGCACCTCGGGAACGTCGGGGCAGCGCTGCTGGTTAAAAAGAGCGGCACGGGAAAGGCTGAGAGGTGTAAAGGGAATGAAATGCTGAGCATGGTAAACGAGGTACAATAAAGGTACTGCAGGAGGGGTGGCCGCTGCTCCTTGTCACTAGAAGAGCTTCTCCGAGGCGCCGGTGGGGCTGCGCCGTTCCCGCCTCGGGCGCTTCTGGGCGATTTTGAGGCGGGGGGAGCCCACCGCGGCAGTGGCGGGAAAAGGGGGTGCGGAGTATAAAAGGGGGCGCCGGCGTCGCGGCCCCTCAGTCGGGGGGCGGCGGCGGCGGCGGCAGGAGCTCCGCGGGCTGGCCCGGATGCGGGGACGCCGCCCTGTGCGGCCGAAGGCGCCGGCCCTGAGGCGCGGAGAGAGCGGCGTGGCAGCCGCGCATCGGCTCCGTCATCGGCAGCGCCGCTTCGTGCCGGTAGGGAGCGGGAGAACGCGGCGGCGGGCGGCGGGTGGTGAGTGCCGTCGGCGAGACGGGGCTTGGGCCGCGTGCGGTGTGCGATCTCCCGAGAGCAGCGGGGAGGCCCCCGGGGAGCGGCGGCGGGCGGGGCGCTGTGGGAGCCGGCGCATGTCCCCGAATGAGGCGCCCGGCGCAACGCGCGACGTGCCAATGAAATAAAATAGAAAACGGTAAAGTGCTATAGAGGAGCCGCACCTAGAGGGCTCTCGGCCCCTGCCCCGTGTCACTAAGGGAGCTGCACCGCGGGAGCGTCGGGGCAGCGCTGCTAGTTAAAAAGAGCGGCACGGGAAAGGCTGAGAGGTGTAAAGGGAATAAAATGCTGAGCATGGTAAACGAGGTACAATAAAGGTACAGCAGCAGGTGTGGCCGCTGCCCCGTGTCACTAAAAGTGCTGCACCGCGGGAGCGTCGGGGCAGCGCTGCTGGTTAAAAAGAGCAGCACGGAAAGGCTGGGAAGTGTGAGCGCAATAAAATATTGACAATGGTCTAAGAAATATTGTAAAGGTACTGCAGCAGGAGTGGCCGCTGCCCCGCATCACTAAAAGAGCTGCACCGCGGGAGCGTCGGGGCAGCGCTGCTGGTTAAAAAGGGGTCCGGAAAGCGTGAGAGGTGTAAAGGGAATAAAATGCTGAGCATGGTAAACGAGGTACAATAAAGGTACAGCAGCAGGAGTGGCCGCTGCCCCGCGTCACTAAAAGAGCTGCACCGCGGGACCGTCGGGGCAGCGCTGCTGGTTAAAAAGGGTTCCGGAACGCGTGAGAGGTGTAAAGGGAATGAAATGCTGAGCATGGTAAAAGAGGTACAATAAAGATACTGCTGCAGGAGTGGCCGCTGCCCCGCATCACTAAAAGAGCTGCACCGCGGGAGCGTCGGCGCAGCGCTGCTGGTTAAAAAGAGCGGCACGGGAAAGGCTGAGAGGTGTAAAGGGAATAAAATGCTGAGCATGGTAAACGAGGTACAATAAAGGTACTGCAGCAGGTGTGGCCGCTGCCCCGTGTCACTAAAAGAGCTGCACCGCGGGAGCGTCGGGGCAGCGCTGCTGGTTAAAAAGAGCGGCACGGGAAAGGCTGAGAGGTGTAAAGGGAATGAAATGCTGAGCATGGTAAACGAGGTACAATAAAGATACTGCTGCAGGAGTGGCCGCTGCCCCGCATCACTAAAAGAGCTGCACCGCGGGAGCGTCGGGGCAGCGCTGCTGGCTAAAAAGGGGTCCGGAAAGCGTGAGAGGTGTAAAGGGAATAAAATGCTGAGCATGGTAAACGAGGTACAAAAAAGGTACTGCAGCAGGAGTGGCCGCTGCCCCGCGTCACTAAAAGAGCTGCACCGCGGGAGCGTCGGGGCAGCGCTGCTGGTTAAACAGAGCAGCATGGGAAAGGCTGGGAAGTGTGAGCGCAATAAAATATTGACAATGGTCTAAGAAATATTGAAAAGGTACAGCAGCAGGAGTGGCCGCTGCCCCGCATCACTAAAAGAGCTGCACCGCGGGAGCGTCGGCGCAGCGCTGCTGGTTAAAAAGGGGTCCGGAAAGCGTGAGAGGTGTAAAGGGAATGAAATGCTGAGCATGGTAAAAGAGGTACAATAAAGATACTGCTGCAGGAGTGGCCGCTGCCCCGCATCACTAAAAGAGCTGCACCGCGGGAGCGTCGGCGCAGCGCTGCTGGTTAAAAAGAGCGGCACGGGAAAGGCTGAGAGGTGTAAAGGGAATAAAATGCTGAGCATGGTAAACGAGGTACAATAAAGGTACTGCAGCAGGTGTGGCCGCTGCCCCGTGTCACTAAAAGAGCTGCACCGCGGGAGCGTCGGGGCAGCGCTGCTGGTTAAAAAGAGCGGCACGGGAAAGGCTGAGAGGTGTAAAGGGAATGAAATGCTGAGCATGGTAAACGAGGTACAATAAAGATACTGCTGCAGGAGTGGCCGCTGCCCCGCATCACTAAAAGAGCTGCACCGCGGGAGCGTCGGGGCAGCGCTGCTGGCTAAAAAGGGGTCCGGAAAGCGTGAGAGGTGTAAAGGGAATAAAATGCTGAGCATGGTAAACGAGGTACAAAAAAGGTACTGCAGCAGGAGTGGCCGCTGCCCCGCGTCACTAAAAGAGCTGCACCGCGGGAGCGTCGGGGCAGCGCTGCTGGTTAAACAGAGCAGCATGGGAAAGCCTGGGAAGTGTGAGCGCAATAAAATATTGACAATGGTTTAAGAAATATTGTAAAGGTACTGCAGCAGGAGTGGCCGCTGCCCCGCATCACTAAAAGAGCTGCACCGCGGGAGCGTCGGGGCAGCGCTGCTGGCTAAAAAGGGGTCCGGAAAGCGTGAGAGGTGTAAAGGGAATGAAATGCTGAGCATGGTAAACGAGGTACAATAAAGGTACTGCAGGAGGGGTGGCCGCTGCTCCTTGTCACTAGAAGAGCTTCTCCGAGGCGCCGGTGGGGCTGCGCCGTTCCCGCCTCGGGCGCTTCTGGGCGATTTTGAGGCGGGGGGAGCCCACCGCGGCAGTGGCGGGAAAAGGGGGTGCGGAGTATAAAAGGGGGCGCCGGCGTCGCGGCCCCTCAGTCGGGGGGCGGCGGCGGCGGCGGCAGGAGCTCCGCGGGCTGGCCCGGATGCGGGGACGCCGCCGTGTGCGGCCGAAGGCGCCGGCCCTGAGGCGCGGAGAGAGCGGCGTGGCAGCCGCGCATCGGCTCCGTCATCGGCAGCGCCGCTTCGTGCCGGTAGGGAGCGGGAGAACGCGGCGGCGGGCGGCGGGTGGTGAGTGCCGTCGGCGAGACGGGGCTTGGGCCGCGTGCGGTGTGCGATCTCCCGAGAGCAGCGGGGAGGCCCCCGGGGAGCGGCGGCGGGCGGGGCGCTGTGGGAGCCGGCGCATGTCCCCGAATGAGGCGCCCGGCGCAACGCGCGAGGTGCCAATGAAATAAAATAGAAAACGGTAAAGTGCTATAGAGGAGCCGCACCTAGAGGGCTCTCGGCCCCTGCCCCGTGTCACTAAGGGAGCTGCACCGCGGGACCGTCGGGGGAGCGCTGCTGGTTAAAAAGAGCGGCACGGGAAAGGCTGGGAAACGTCAGCGCAATAAAGTATTGACAATGGTCTAAGAAATATTGTAAAGGTACTGCAGCAGGAGTGACCGCTGCCCCGCATCACTAAAAGAGCTGCACCGCGGGACCGTCGGGGCAGCGCTGCTGGTTAAAAAGGGGTCCGGAAAGCGTGAGAGGTGTAAAGGGAATAAAATGCTGAGCATGGTAAACGAGGTACAATAAAGGTACAGCAGCAGGTGTGGCCGCTGCCCCGCATCACTAAAAGAGCTGCACCGCGGGAGCGTCGGGGCAGCGCTGCTGGTTAAAAAGGGGTCCGGAAAGCGTGAGAGGTGTAAAGGGAATGAAATGCTGAGCATGGTAAAAGAGGTACAATAAAGATACTGCTGCAGGAGTGGCCGCTGCCCCGCATCACTAAAAGAGCTGCACCGCGGGAGCGTCGGGGCAGCGCTGCTGGTTAAAAAGAGCAGCACGGAAAGGCTGGGAAGTGTGAGCGCCATAAAATATTGAGAATGGTCTAAGAAATACTCAAAAGGTACAGCAGCAGTTGTGGCCGCTGCGTGGGTTCACTAAAACAGCTGCACCGCGGCACCTTTGGGGTGGTGCTGATGGTAAACGTGCGGCACGTAAAAGGACTGGAGGTGTGAGGGAAATAAAATATAGAGAAAGGTCTGAGAAATAGTAACAACACCGCAGCAGGAGTAGCCACTTCCTCAGGATAAAATGAGCTGCACCGCGGCGCACGTGGGGCAGGGGCGCTGCTTCAAAGGTGTCACGGCAAAGGTCGCATCTGTGAAGGGTATAAAATAAAATGGTCGAAAATCCTTTAAAAGTACTGCAGCAGGAGTGGCTGCTGCCCCGTGTCACTAAAAGAGCTGCACCGCGGGAGCGTCGGGGCAGCGCTGCTGGTTAAAAAGAGCGGCACGGGAAAGGCTGAGAAGTGTAAAGGGAATGAAATGCTGAGCATGGTAAACGAGGTACAATAAAGGTACTGCAGGAGGGGTGGCCGCTGCTCCTTGTCACTAGAAGAGCTTCTCCGAGGCGCCGGTGGGGCTGCGCCGTTCCCGCCTCGGGCGCTTCTGGGCGATTTTGAGGCGGGGGGAGCCCACCGCGGCAGTGGCGGGAAAAGGGGGTGCGGAGTATAAAAGGGGGCGCCGGCGTCGCGGCCCCTCAGTCGGGGGGCGGCGGCGGCGGCGGCAGGAGCTCCGCGGGCTGGCCCGGATGCGGGGACGCCGCCCTGTGCGGCCGAAGGCGCCGGCCCTGAGGCGCGGAGAGAGCGGCGTGGCAGCCGCGCATCGGCTCCGTCATCGGCAGCGCCGCTTCGTGCCGGTAGGGAGCGGGAGAACGCGGCGGCGGGCGGCGGGTGGTGAGTGCCGTCGGCGAGACGGGGCTTGGGCCGCGTGCGGTGTGCGATCTCCCGAGAGCAGCGGGGAGGCCCCCGGGGAGCGGCGGCGGGCGGGGCGCTGTGGGAGCCGGCGCATGTCCCCGAATGAGGCGCCCGGCGCAACGCGCGAGCTGCCAATGAAATAAAATAGAAAACGGTAAAGTGCTATAGAGGAGCCGCACCTAGAGGGCTCTCGGCCCCTGCCCCGTGTCACTAAGGGAGCTGCACCGCGGGAGCGTCGGGGCAGCGCTGCTGGTTAAACAGAGCAGCATGGGAAAGCCTGGGAAGTGTGAGCGCAATAAAATATTGACAGTGGTCTAAGAAATATTGTAAAGGTACTGCAGCAGGAGTGGCCGCTGCCCCGCATCACTAAAAGAGCTGCACCGCGAGAGCGTCGGGGCAGCGCTGCTGGTTAAAAAGGGGTCCGGAAAGCGTGAGAGGTGTAAAGGGAATGAAATGCTGAGCATGGTAAACGAGGTACAATAAAGGTACAGCAGCAGGTGTGGCCGCTGCCCCGCGTCACTAAAAGAGCTGCACCGCGGGAGCGTCGGGGCAGCGCTGCTGGTTAAAAAGAGCGGCACGGGAAAGGCTGAGAAGTGTAAAGGGAATGAAATGCTGAGCATGGTAAACGAGGTACAATAAAGGTACAGCAGCAGGTGTGGCCGCTGCCCCGCATCACTAAAAGAGCTGCACCGCGGGAGCGTCGGGGCAGCGCTGCTGGTCAAAAAGAGCAGCACGGAAAGGCTGGGAAGTGTGAGCGCAATAAAATATTGAGAATGGTCTAAGAAATACTCAGAAGGTACAGCAGCAGGAGTGGCCGCTGCGTGGGTTCACTAAAACAGCTGCACCGCGGCACCTTTGGGGTGGTGCTGATGGTAAACGTGCGGCATGTAAAAGGACTGGAGGTGTGAGGGAAATAAAATATAGAGAAAGGTCTGAGAAATAATAACAACACCGCAGCAGGAGTAGCCACTTCCTCAGGATAAAATGAGCTGCACCGCGGCGCACGTGGGGCAGGGGTGCTGCTTCAAAGGTGTCACGGCAAAGGTCGCATCTGTGAAGGGTATAAAATAAAATGGTCGAAAATCCTTTAAAAGAACTGCAGCAGGAGTGGCTCTCGGCCCCTGCCCCGTGTCACTAAGGGAGCTGCACCGCGGGACCGTCGGGGCAGCGCTGCTGGTTAAAAAGGGGTCCGGAAAGCGTGAGAGGTGTAAAGGGAATAAAATGCTGAGCATGGTAAACGAGGTACAATAAAGGTACAGCAGCAGGAGTGGCCGCTGCCTCGTGTCACTAAAAGAGCTGCACCGCGGGACCGTCGGGGCAGCGCTGCTGGTTAAACAGAGCAGCATGGGAAAGGCTGGGAAGTGTGAGCGCAATAAAATATTGACAATGGTCTAAGAAATATTGTAAAGGTACTGCAGCAGGAGTGGCCGCTGCCCCGCATCACTAAAAGAGCTGCACCGCGAGAGCGTCGGGGCAGCGCTGCTGGTTAAAAAGGGGTCCGGAAATCGTGAGAGGTGTAAAGGGAATGAAATGCTGAGCATGGTAAACGAGGTACAATAAAGGTACAGCAGCAGGTGTGGCCGCTGCTCCGCATCACTACAAGAGCTGCACCTCGGGAACGTCGGGGCAGCGCTGCTGGTTAAAAAGAGCGGCACGGGAAAGGCTGAGAGGTGTAAAGGGAATGAAATGCTGAGCATGGTAAACGAGGTACAATAAAGGTACTGCAGGAGGGGTGGCCGCTGCTCCTTGTCACTAGAAGAGCTTCTCCGAGGCGCCGGTGGGGCTGCGCCGTTCCCGCCTCGGGCGCTTCTGGGCGATTTTGAGGCGGGGGGAGCCCACCGCGGCAGTGGCGGGAAAAGGGGGTGCGGAGTATAAAAGGGGGCGCCGGCGTCGCGGCCCCTCAGTCGGGGGGCGGCGGCGGCGGCGGCAGGAGCTCCGCGGGCTGGCCCGGATGCGGGGACGCCGCCCTGTGCGGCCGAAGGCGCCGGCCCTGAGGCGCGGAGAGAGCGGCGTGGCAGCCGCGCATCGGCTCCGTCATCGGCAGCGCCGCTTCGTGCCGGTAGGGAGCGGGAGAACGCGGCGGCGGGCGGCGGGTGGTGAGTGCCGTCGGCGAGACGGGGCTTGGGCCGCGTGCGGTGTGCGATCTCCCGAGAGCAGCGGGGAGGCCCCCGGGGAGCGGCGGCGGGCGGGGCGCTGTGGGAGCCGGCGCATGTCCCCGAATGAGGCGCCCGGCGCAACGCGCGAGGTGCCAATGAAATAAAATAGAAAACGGTAAAGTGCTATAGAGGAGCCGCACCTAGAGGGCTCTCGGCCCCTGCCCCGTGTCACTAAGGGAGCTGCACCGCGGGAGCGTCGGGGCAGCGCTGCTAGTTAAAAAGAGCGGCACGGGAAAGGCTGAGAGGTGTAAAGGGAATAAAATGCTGAGCATGGTAAACGAGGTACAATAAAGGTACAGCAGCAGGTGTGGCCGCTGCCCCGTGTCACTAAAAGTGCTGCACCGCGGGAGCGTCGGGGCAGCGCTGCTGGTTAAAAAGAGCAGCACGGAAAGGCTGGGAAGTGTGAGCGCAATAAAATATTGACAATGGTCTAAGAAATATTGTAAAGGTACTGCAGCAGGAGTGGCCGCTGCCCCGCATCACTAAAAGAGCTGCACCGCGGGAGCGTCGGGGCAGCGCTGCTGGTTAAAAAGGGGTCCGGAAAGCGTGAGAGGTGTAAAGGGAATAAAATGCTGAGCATGGTAAACGAGGTACAATAAAGGTACAGCAGCAGGAGTGGCCGCTGCCCCGCGTCACTAAAAGAGCTGCACCGCGGGACCGTCGGGGCAGCGCTGCTGGTTAAAAAGGGTTCCGGAACGCGTGAGAGGTGTAAAGGGAATGAAATGCTGAGCATGGTAAAAGAGGTACAATAAAGGTACTGCAGCAGGAGTGGCCGCTGCCCCGCATCACTAAAAGAGCTGCACCGCGGGAGCGTCGGGGCAGCGCTGCTGGTTAAACAGAGCAGCATGGGAAAGGCTGGGAAGTGTGAGCGCAATAAAATATTGACAATGGTCTAAGAAATATTGAAAAGGTACAGCAGCAGGAGTGGCCGCTGCCCCGCATCACTAAAAGAGCTGCACCGCGGGAGCGTCGGCGCAGCGCTGCTGGTTAAAAAGAGCGGCACGGGAAAGGCTGAGAGGTGTAAAGGGAATAAAATGCTGAGCATGGTAAACGAGGTACAATAAAGGTACTGCAGCAGGTGTGGCCGCTGCCCCGTGTCACTAAAAGAGCTGCACCGCGGGAGCGTCGGGGCAGCGCTGCTGGTTAAAAAGAGCGGCACGGGAAAGGCTGAGAGGTGTAAAGGGAATGAAATGCTGAGCATGGTAAAAGAGGTACAATAAAGATACTGCTGCAGGAGTGGCCGCTGCCCCGCATCACTAAAAGAGCTGCACCGCGGGAGCGTCGGGGCAGCGCTGCTGGTTAAAAAGAGCAGCACGGAAAGGCTGGGAAGTGTGAGCGGAATAAAATATTGACAATGGTCTAAGAAATATTGTAAAGGTACTGCAGCAGGAGTGGCCGCTGCCCCGCATCACTAAAAGAGCTGCACCGCGGGAGCGTCGGGGCAGCGCTGCTGGCTAAAAAGGGGTCCGGAAAGCGTGAGAGGTGTAAAGGGAATAAAATGCTGAGCATGGTAAACGAGGTACAAAAAAGGTACTGCAGCAGGAGTGGCCGCTGCCCCGCGTCACTAAAAGAGCTGCACCGCGGGAGCGTCGGGGCAGCGCTGCTGGTTAAACAGAGCAGCATGGGAAAGCCTGGGAAGTGTGAGCGCAATAAAATATTGACAATGGTTTAAGAAATATTGTAAAGGTACTGCAGCAGGAGTGGCCGCTGCCCCGCATCACTAAAAGAGCTGCACCGCGGGAGCGTCGGGGCAGCGCTGCTGGCTAAAAAGGGGTCCGGAAAGCGTGAGAGGTGTAAAGGGAATGAAATGCTGAGCATGGTAAACGAGGTACAATAAAGGTACTGCAGGAGGGGTGGCCGCTGCTCCTTGTCACTAGAAGAGCTTCTCCGAGGCGCCGGTGGGGCTGCGCCGTTCCCGCCTCGGGCGCTTCTGGGCGATTTTGAGGCGGGGGGAGCCCACCGCGGCAGTGGCGGGAAAAGGGGGTGCGGAGTATAAAAGGGGGCGCCGGCGTCGCGGCCCCTCAGTCGGGGGGCGGCGGCGGCGGCGGCAGGAGCTCCGCGGGCTGGCCCGGATGCGGGGACGCCGCCGTGTGCGGCCGAAGGCGCCGGCCCTGAGGCGCGGAGAGAGCGGCGTGGCAGCCGCGCATCGGCTCCGTCATCGGCAGCGCCGCTTCGTGCCGGTAGGGAGCGGGAGAACGCGGCGGCGGGCGGCGGGTGGTGAGTGCCGTCGGCGAGACGGGGCTTGGGCCGCGTGCGGTGTGCGATCTCCCGAGAGCAGCGGGGAGGCCCCCGGGGAGCGGCGGCGGGCGGGGCGCTGTGGGAGCCGGCGCATGTCCCCGAATGAGGCGCCCGGCGCAACGCGCGAGGTGCCAATGAAATAAAATAGAAAACGGTAAAGTGCTATAGAGGAGCCGCACCTAGAGGGCTCTCGGCCCCTGCCCCGTGTCACTAAGGGAGCTGCACCGCGGGAGCGTCGGGGGAGCGCTGCTGGTTAAAAAGAGCGGCACGGGAAAGGCTGGGAAACGTCAGCGCAATAAAGTATTGACAATGGTCTAAGAAATATTGTAAAGGTACTGCAGCAGGAGTGACCGCTGCCCCGCATCACTAAAAGAGCTGCACCGCGGGACCGTCGGGGCAGCGCTGCTGGTTAAAAAGGGGTCCGGAAAGCGTGAGAGGTGTAAAGGGAATGAAATGCTGAGCATGGTAAAAGAGGTACAATAAAGATACTGCAGCAGGAGTGGCCGCTGCCCCGCATCACTAAAAGAGCTGCACCGCGGGAGCGTCGGCGCAGCGCTGCTGGTTAAACAGAGCGGCATGGGAAAGGCTGGGAAGTGTGAGCGCAATAAAATATTGACAATGGTCTAAGAAATATTGTAAAGGTACTGCAGCAGGAGTGGCCGCTGCCCCGTATCACTAAAAGAGCTGCACCGCGGGAGCGTCGGGGCAGCGCTGCTGGTTAAAAAGAGCGGCACGGGAAAGGCTGAGAAGTGTAAAGGGAATGAAATGCTGAGCATGGTAAACGAGGTACAATAAAGGTACTGCAGCAGGTGTGGCCGCTGCCCCGCATCACTAAAAGAGCTGCACCGCGGGACCGTCGGGGCAGCGCTGCTGGTTAAACAGAGCAGCATGGGAAAGGCTGGGAAGTGTGAGCGCAATAAAATATTGACAACGGTCTAAGAAATATTGTAAAGGTACTGCAGCAGGAGTAGCCGCTGCCCGGCATCACTAAAAGAGCTGCACCGCGGGACCGTCGCGCAGTGCTGCTGGTTAAAAAGGGGTCCGGAAAGCGTGAGAGGTGTAAAGGGAATAAAATGCTGAGCATGGTAAACGAGGTACAATAAAGGTACAGCAGCAGGAGTGGCCGCTGCCCCGTGTCACTAAAAGAGCTGCACCGCGGGAGCGTCGGGGCAGCGCTGCTGGTTAAACAGAGCAGCATGGGAAAGGCCTGGAAGTGTGAGCGCAATAAAATATTGACAATGGTTTAAGAAATACTGTAAAGGTACAGCAGCAGGTGTGGCCGCTGCCCCGTGTCACTAAAAGAGCTGCACCGCGGGAGCGTCGGGGCAGCGCTGCTGGTTAAAAGGAGCGGCACGGGAAAGCGTGAGAGGTGTAAAGGGAATAAAATGCTGAGCATGGTAAACGAGGTACAATAAAGGTACTGCAGCAGGTGTGGCCGCTGCCCCGCATCACTAAAAGAGCTGCACCGCGGGACGGTCGGGGCAGCGCTGCTGGTTAACAGAGCGGCACTGGAAAGGCTGGGAAGTGTGAGCGCAATAAAATATTGACAATGGTCTAAGAAATACTGTAAAGGTACTGCAGCAGGTGTGGCCGCTGCCCCGTGTGACTAAAAGAGCTGCACCGCGGAGCGTCGGGGCAGCGCTGCTGGTTAAAAAGAGCGGCACGGGAAAGGCTGAGAGGTGTAAAGGGAATGAAATGCTGAGCATGGTAAAAGAGGTACAATAAAGGTACAGCAGCAGGTGTGGCCGCTGCCCCGCATCACTAAAAGAGCTGCACCGCGGGACCGTCGGGGCAGCGCTGCTGGTTAAAAAGGGGTCCGGAAAGCGTGAGAGGTGTAAAGGGAATAAAATGCTGAGCATGGTAAACGAGGTACAATAAAGGTACTGCAGCAGGAGGGGTGGCCGCTGCTCCTTGTCACTAGAAGAGCTTCTCCGAGGCGCCGGTGGGGCTGCGCCGTTCCCGCCTCGGGCGCTTCTGGGCGATTTTGAGGCGGGGGGAGCCCACCGCGGCAGTGGCGGGAAAAGGGGGTGCGGAGTATAAAAGGGGGCGCCGGCGTCGCGGCCCCTCAGTCGGGGGGCGGCGGCGGCGGCGGCAGGAGCTCCGCGGGCTGGCCCGGATGCGGGGACGCCGCCCTGTGCGGCCGAAGGCGCCGGCCCTGAGGCGCGGAGAGAGCGGCGTGGCAGCCGCGCATCGGCTCCGTCATCGGCAGCGCCGCTTCGTGCCGGTAGGGAGCGGGAGAACGCGGCGGCGGGCGGCGGGTGGTGAGTGCCGTCGGCGAGACGGGGCTTGGGCCGCGTGCGGTGTGCGATCTCCCGAGAGCAGCGGGGAGGCCCCCGGGGAGCGGCGGCGGGCGGGGCGCTGTGGGAGCCGGCGCATGTCCCCGAATGAGGCGCCCGGCGCAACGCGCGAGGTGCCAATGAAATAAAATAGAAAACGGTAAAGTGCTATAGAGGAGCCGCACCTAGAGGGCTCTCGGCCCCTGCCCCGTGTCACTAAGGGAGCTGCACCGCGGGAGCGTCGGGGCAGCGCTGCTGGTTAAACAGAGCAGCACGGGAAAGGCTGAGAAACGTCAGCGCAATAAAGTATTGACAATGGTCTAAGAAATATTGTAAAGGTACAGCAGCAGGAGTGACCGCTGCCCCGCATCACTAAAAGAGCTGCACCGCGGGAGCGTCGGGGCAGCGCTGCTGGTTAAACAGAGCAGCACGGAAAGGCTGGGAAGTGTGAGCGCAATAAAATATTGAGAATGGTCTAAGAAATACTCAAAAGGTACAGCAGCAGTTGTGGCCGCTGCGTGGGTTCACTAAAACAGCTGCACCGCGGCACCTTTGGGGTGGTGCTGACGGTAAACGTGCGGCACGTAAAAGGACTGGAGGTGTGAGGGAAATAAAATATAGAGAAAGGTCTGAGAAATAACAACAACACCGCAGCAGGAGTAGCCACTTCCTCAGGATAAAATGAGCTGCACCGCGGCGCACCTGGGGCAGGGGTGCTGCTTCAAAGGTGTCACGGCAAAGGTCGCATCTGTGAAGGGTATAAAATAAAATGGTCGAAAATCCTTTAAAAGTACTGCAGCAGGAGTGGCTGCTGCCCCGTGTCACTAAAAGAGCTGCACCGCGGGAGCGTCGGGGCAGCGCTGCTGGTTAAACAGAGCAGTATGGGAAAGGCTGGGAAGTGTGAGCGCAATAAAATATTGACAATGGTCTAAGAAATATTGTAAAGGTACTGCAGCAGGAGTGGCCGCTGCCCCGCATCACTAAAAGAGCTGCACCGCGGGAGCGTCGGGGCAGCGCTGCTGGTTAAAAAGGGGTCCGGAAAGCGTGAGAGGTGTAAAGGGAATGAAATGCTGAGCATGGTAAAAGAGGTACAATAAAGATACTGCTGCAGGAGTGGCCGCTGCCCCGCATCACTAAAAGAGCTGCACCGCGGGAGCGTCGGGGCAGCGCTGCTGGTTAAAAAGGGGTCCGGAAAGCGTGAGAGGTGTAAAGGGAATGAAATGCTGAGCATGGTAAAAGAACTACAATAAAGATACTGCTGCAGGAGTGGCCGCTGCCCCGCATCACTAAAAGAGCTGCACCGCGGGACGGTCGGGGCAGCGCTGCTGGTTAAAAAGGGGTCCGGAAAGCGTGAGAGGTGTAAAGGGAATGAAATGCTGAGCATGGTAAAAGAGGTACAATAAAGATACTGCTGCAGGAGTGGCCGCTGCCCCGCATCACTAAAAGAGCTGCACCGCGGGAGCGTCGGGGCAGCGCTGCTGGTTAAAAAGAGCGGCACGGGAAAGGCTGAGAAGTGTAAAGGGAATGAAATGCTGAGCATGGTAAACGAGGTACAATAAAGGTACAGCAGCAGGTGTGGCCGCTGCCCCGCATCACTAAAAGAGCTGCACCGCGGGACCGTCGGGGCAGCGCTGCTGGTTAAAAAGGGGTCCGGAAAGCGTGAGAGGTGTAAAGGGAATAAAATGCTGAGCATGGTAAACGAGGTACAATAAAGGTACAGCAGCAGGAGTGGCCGCTGCTCCGCGTCACTAAAAGAGCTGCACCGCGGGAGCGTCGGGGCAGCGCTGCTGGTTAAAAAGAGCAGCATGGGAAAGGCTGGGAAGTGTGAGCGCAATAAAATATTGACAAAGGTTTAAGAAATACTGTAAAGGTACAGCAGCAGGAGTGGCCGCTGCCCCGTGTGACTAAAAGAGCTGCACCGCGGGACCGTCGGGGCAGCGCTGCTGGTTAAAAAGAGCGGCACGGGAAAGGCTGAGAGGTGTAAAGGGAATAAAATGCTGAGCATTGTAAACGAGGTACAATAAAGGTACTGCAGCAGGTGTGGCCGCTGCCCCGCGTCACTAAAAGAGCTGCACCGCGGGACGGTCGGGGCAGCGCTGCTGGCTAAAAAGGGGTCCGGAAAGCGTGAGAGGTGTAAAGGGAATGAAATGCTGAGCATGGTAAAAGAGGTACAATAAAGATACTGCTGCAGGAGTGGCCGCTGCCCCGCATCACTAAAAGAGCTGCACCGCGGGAGCGTCGGGGCAGCGCTGCTGGTTAAAAAGGAGTCCGGAAAGCTTGAGAGGTGTAAAGGGAATAAAATGCTGAGCATGGTAAACGAGGTACAATAAAGGTAGTGCAGCAGGTGTGGCCGCTGCCCCGTGTGACTAAAAGAGCTGCACCGCGGGAGCGTCGGGGCAGCGCTGCTGGTTAAAAAGAGCGGCACGGGAAAGGCTGAGAGGTGTAAAGGGAATGAAATGCTGAGCATGGTAAACGAGGTACAATAAAGGTACAGCAGCAGGAGTGGCCGCTGCCCCGCGTCACTAAAAGAGCTGCACCGCGGGAGCGTCGGGGCAGCGCTGCTGGTTAAAAAGAGCAGCATGGGAAAGGCTGGGAAGTGTGAGCGCAATAAAATATTGACAATGGTCTAAGAAATATTGTAAAGGTACTGCAGCAGGAGTGGCCGCTGCCCCGCATCACTAAAAGAGCTGCACCGCGGGACGGTCGGGGCAGCGCTGCTGGTTAAAAAGGGGTCCGGAAAGCGTGAGAGGTGTAAAGGGAATGAAATGCTGAGCATGGTAAACGAGGTACAATAAAGATACTGCTGCAGGAGTGGCCGCTGCCCCGCATCACTAAAAGAGCTGCACCGCGGGAGCGTCGGGGCAGCGCTGCTGGTTAAAAAGGGGTCCGGAAAGCGTGAGAGGTGTAAAGGGAATGAAATGCTGAGCATGGTAAAAGAGGTACAATAAAGATACTGCTGCAGGAGTGGCCGCTGCCCCGCATCACTAAAAGAGCTGCACCGCGGGACCGTCGGGGCAGCGCTGCTGGTTAAAAAGGGGTCCGGAAAGCGTGAGAGGTGTAAAGGGAATGAAATGCTGAGCATGGTAAAAGAACTACAATAAAGATACTGCTGCAGGAGTGGCCGCTGCCCCGCATCACTAAAAGAGCTGCACCGCGGGAGCGTCGGGGCAGCGCTGCTGGTTAAAAAGGGGTCCGGAAAGCGTGAGAGGTGTAAAGGGAATGAAATGCTGAGCATGGTAAAAGAGGTACAATAAAGATACTGCAGCAGGAGTGGCCGCTGCCCCGCATCACTAAAAGAGCTGCACCGCGGGAGCGTCGGGGCAGCGCTGCTGGTTAAAAAGAGCAGCACGGAAAGGCTGGGAAGTGTGAGCGCCATAAAATATTGAGAATGGTCTAAGAAATACTCAAAAGGTACAGCAGCAGTTGTGGCCGCTGCGTGGGTTCACTAAAACAGCTGCACCGCGGCACCTTTGGGGTGGTGCTGATGGTAAACGTGCGGCACGTAAAAGGACTGGAGGTGTGAGGGAAATAAAATATAGAGAAAGGTCTGAGAAATAATAACAACACCGCAGCAGGAGTAGCCACTTCCTCAGGATAAAATGAGCTGCACCGCGGCGCACGTGGGGCAGGGGCGCTGCTTCAAAGGTGTCACGGCAAAGGTCGCATCTGTGAAGGGTATAAAATAAAATGGTCGAAAATCCTTTAAAAGTACTGCAGCAGGAGTGGCTGCTGCCCCGTGTCACTAAAAGAGCTGCACCGCGGGAGCGTCGGGGCAGCGCTGCTGGTTAAAAAGAGCGGCACGGGAAAGGCTGAGAAGTGTAAAGGGAATGAAATGCTGAGCATGGTAAACGAGGTACAATAAAGGTACTGCAGGAGGGGTGGCCGCTGCTCCTTGTCACTAGAAGAGCTTCTCCGAGGCGCCGGTGGGGCTGCGCCGTTCCCGCCTCGGGCGCTTCTGGGCGATTTTGAGGCGGGGGGAGCCCACCGCGGCAGTGGCGGGAAAAGGGGGTGCGGAGTATAAAAGGGGGCGCCGGCGTCGCGGCCCCTCAGTCGGGGGGCGGCGGCGGCGGCGGCAGGAGCTCCGCGGGCTGGCCCGGATGCGGGGACGCCGCCCTGTGCGGCCGAAGGCGCCGGCCCTGAGGCGCGGAGAGAGCGGCGTGGCAGCCGCGCATCGGCTCCGTCATCGGCAGCGCCGCTTCGTGCCGGTAGGGAGCGGGAGAACGCGGCGGCGGGCGGCGGGTGGTGAGTGCCGTCGGCGAGACGGGGCTTGGGCCGCGTGCGGTGTGCGATCTCCCGAGAGCAGCGGGGAGGCCCCCGGGGAGCGGCGGCGGGCGGGGCGCTGTGGGAGCCGGCGCATGTCCCCGAATGAGGCGCCCGGCGCAACGCGCGACGTGCCAATGAAATAAAATAGAAAACGGTAAAGTGCTATAGAGGAGCCGCACCTAGAGGGCTCTCGGCCCCTGCCCCGTGTCACTAAGGGAGCTGCACCGCGGGAGCGTCGGGGCAGCGCTGCTGGTTAAAAAGAGCGGCACGGGAAAGGCTGAGAGGTGTAAAGGGAATAAAATGCTGAGCATGGTAAACGAGGTACAATAAAGGTACAGCAGCAGGTGTGGCCGCTGCCCAGTGTCACTAAAAGTGCTGCACCGCGGGAGCGTCGGGGCAGCGCTGCTGGTTAAAAAGAGCGGCACGGGAAAGGCTGAGAGGTGTAAAGGGAATGAAATGCTGAGCATGGTAAACGAGGTACAATAAAGGTACTGCAGCAGGAGTGGCCGCTGCCCCGCATCACTAAAAGAGCTGCACCGCGGGAGCGTCGGGGCAGCGCTGCTGGTTAAACAGAGCAGCATGGGAAAGGCTGGGAAGTGTGAGCGCAATAAAATATTGAGAATGGTTTAAGAAATACTGTAAAGGTACAGCAGCAGGAGTGGCCGCTGCCCCGCATCACTAAAAGAGCTGCACCGCGGGACCGTCGGGGCAGCGCTGCTGGTTAAAAAGGGGTCCGGAAAGCGTGAGAGGTGTAAAGGGAATAAAATGCTGAGCATGGTAAACGAGGTACAATAAAGGTACAGCAGCAGGTGTGGCCGCTGCTCCGCGTCACTAAAAGAGCTGCACCGCGGGAGCGTCGGGGCAGCGCTGCTGGTTAAAAAGAGCAGCATGGGAAAGGCTGGGAAGTGTGAGCGCAATAAAATATTGACAATGGTTTAAGAAATACTGTAAAGGTACAGCAGCAGGAGTGGCCGCTGCCCCGTGTGACTAAAAGAGCTGCACCGCGGGAGCGTCGGGGCAGCGCTGCTGGTTAAAAAGAGCGGCACGGGAAAGGCTGAGAGGTGTAAAGGGAATGAAATGCTGAGCATGGTAAACGAGGTACAATAAAGGTACAGCAGCAGGAGTGGCCGCTGCCCCGCATCACTAAAAGAGCTGCACCGCGGGAGCGTCGGGGCAGCGCTGCTGGCTAAAAAGGGGTCCGGAAAGCGTGAGAGGTGTAAAGGGAATGAAATGCTGAGCATGGTAAACGAGGTACAATAAAGGTACAGCAGCAGGTGTGGCCGCTGCTCCGCATCACTACAAGAGCTGCACCTCGGGAACGTCGGGGCAGCGCTGCTGGTTAAAAAGAGCGGCACGGGAAAGGCTGAGAGGTGTAAAGGGAATGAAATGCTGAGCATGGTAAACGAGGTACAATAAAGGTACTGCAGGAGGGGTGGCCGCTGCTCCTTGTCACTAGAAGAGCTTCTCCGAGGCGCCGGTGGGGCTGCGCCGTTCCCGCCTCGGGCGCTTCTGGGCGATTTTGAGGCGGGGGGAGCCCACCGCGGCAGTGGCGGGAAAAGGGGGTGCGGAGTATAAAAGGGGGCGCCGGCGTCGCGGCCCCTCAGTCGGGGGGCGGCGGCGGCGGCGGCAGGAGCTCCGCGGGCTGGCCCGGATGCGGGGACGCCGCCCTGTGCGGCCGAAGGCGCCGGCCCTGAGGCGCGGAGAGAGCGGCGTGGCAGCCGCGCATCGGCTCCGTCATCGGCAGCGCCGCTTCGTGCCGGTAGGGAGCGGGAGAACGCGGCGGCGGGCGGCGGGTGGTGAGTGCCGTCGGCGAGACGGGGCTTGGGCCGCGTGCGGTGTGCGATCTCCCGAGAGCAGCGGGGAGGCCCCCGGGGAGCGGCGGCGGGCGGGGCGCTGTGGGAGCCGGCGCATGTCCCCGAATGAGGCGCCCGGCGCAACGCGCGAGGTGCCAATGAAATAAAATAGAAAACGGTAAAGTGCTATAGAGGAGCCGCACCTAGAGGGCTCTCGGCCCCTGCCCCGTGTCACTAAGGGAGCTGCACCGCGGGAGCGTCGGGGCAGCGCTGCTGGTTAAACAGAGCGGCACGGGAAAGGCTGAGAAACGTCAGCGCAATAAAGTATTGACAATGGTCTAAGAAATATTGTAAAGGTACAGCAGCAGGAGTGGCCGCTGCCCCGCATCACTAAAAGAGCTGCACCGCGGGAGCGTCGGGGCAGCGCTGCTGGTTAAAAAGAGCAGCACGGGAAAGGCTGGGAAACGTCAGCGCAATAAAGTATTGACAATGGTCTAAGAAATATTGTAAAGGTACTGCAGCAGTTGTGGCCGCTGCCCCGCATCACTAAAAGAGCTGCACCGCGGGACGGTCGGGGCAGCGCTGCTGGTTAAAAAGGGGTCCGGAAAGCGTGAGAGGTGTAAAGGGAATAAAATGCTGAGCATGGTAAACGAGGTACAATAAAGGTACAGCAGCAGGTGTGGCCGCTGCCCCGTGTGACTAAAAGAGCTGCACCGCGGGAGCGTCGGGGCAGCGCTGCTGGTTAAACAGAGCAGCACGGAAAGGCTGGGAAGTGTGAGCGCAATAAAATATTGAGAATGGTCTAAGAAATACTCAAAAGGTACAGCAGCAGTTGTGGCCGCTGCGTGGGTTCACTAAAACAGCTGCACCGCGGCACCTTTGGGGTGGTGCTGACGGTAAACGTGCGGCACGTAAAAGGACTGGAGGTGTGAGGGAAATAAAATATAGAGAAAGGTCTGAGAAATAACAACAACACCGCAGCAGGAGTAGCCACTTCCTCAGGATAAAATGAGCTGCACCGCGGCGCACGTGGGGCAGGGGTGCTGCTTCAAAGGTGTCACGGCAAAGGTCGCATCTGTGAAGGGTATAAAATAAAATGGTCGAAAATCCTTTAAAAGTACTGCAGCAGGAGTGGCTGCTGCCCCGTGTCACTAAAAGAGCTGCACCGCGGGAGCGTCGGGGCAGCGCTGCTGGTTAAACAGAGCAGTATGGGAAAGGCTGGGAAGTGTGAGCGCAATAAAATATTGACAATGGTCTAAGAAATATTGTAAAGGTACTGCAGCAGGAGTGGCCGCTGCCCCGCATCACTAAAAGAGCTGCACCGCGGGAGCGTCGGGGCAGCGCTGCTGGTTAAAAAGAGCGGCACGGGAAAGGCTGAGAGGTGTAAAGGGAATAAAATGCTGAGCATGGTAAACGAGGTACAATAAAGGTACAGCAGCAGGTGTGGCCGCTGCCCCGCGTCACTAAAAGAGCTGCACCGCGGGACGGTCGGGGCAGCGCTGCTGGTTAAAAAGGGGTCCGGAAAGCGTGAGAGGTGTAAAGGGAATGAAATGCTGAGCATGGTAAAAGAACTACAATAAAGATACTGCAGCAGGTGTGGCCGCTGCCCCGTGTCACTAAAAGAGCTGCACCGCGGGAGCGTCGGGGCAGCGCTGCTGGTTAAAAAGGGGTCCGGAAAGCGTGAGAGGTGTAAAGGGAATGAAATGCTGAGCATGGTAAACGAGGTACAATAAAGGTACAGCAGCAGGAGTGGCCGCTGCCCCGCATCACTAAAAGAGCTGCACCGCGGGACCGTCGGGGCAGCGCTGCTGGTTAAAAAGGGGTCCGGAAAGCGTGAGAGGTGTAAAGGGAATAAAATGCTGAGCATGGTAAACGAGGTACAATAAAGGTACAGCAGCAGGTGTGGCCGCTGCCCCGCATCACTAAAAGAGCTGCACCGCGGGACGGTCGGGGCCGCGCTGCTGGTTAAACAGAGCGGCACTGGAAAGGCTGGGAAGTGTGAGCGCAATAAAATATTGACAATGGTCTAAGAAATACTGTAAAGGTACTGCAGCAGGTGTGGCCGCTGCCCCGTGTCACTAAAAGAGCTGCACCGCGGGAGCGTCGGGGCAGCGCTGCTGGTTAAAAAGAGCGGCACGGGAAAGGCTGAGAGGTGTAAAGGGAATGAAATGCTGAGCATGGTAAACGAGGTACAATAAAGATACTGCTGCAGGAGTGGCCGCTGCCCCGCATCACTAAAAGAGCTGCACCGCGGGACCGTCGGGGCAGCGCTGCTGGTTAAAAAGAGCAGCACGGAAAGGCTGGGAAGTGTGAGCGTAATAAAATATTGACAATGGTCTAAGAAATATTGTAAAGGTACTGCAGCAGGAGTGGCCGCTGCCCCGCATCACTAAAAGAGCTGCACCGCGGGACGGTCGGGGCAGCGCTGCTGGTTAAAAAGGGGTCCGGAAAGCGTGAGAGGTGTAAAGGGAATAAAATGCTGAGCATGGTAAACGAGGTACAATAAAGGTACAGCAGCAGGAGTGGCCGCTGCTCCGCGTCACAAAAAGAGCTGCACCGCGGGAGCGTCGGGGCAGCGCTGCTGGTTAAAAAGAGCGGCACGGGAAAGGCTGGGAAGTGTGAGCGCAATAAAATATTGACAATGGTTTAAGAAATACTGTAAAGGTACAGCAGCAGGAGTGGCCGCTGCCCCGCATCACTAAAAGAGCTGCACCTCGGGAGAGTCGGGGCAGCGCTGCTGGTTAAAAAGAGCGGCACGGGAAAGGCTGAGAGGTGTAAAGGGAATAAAATGCTGAGCATTGTAAACGAGGTACAATAAAGGTACAGCAGCAGGTGTGGCCGCTGCCCCGTGTGACTAAACGAGCTGCACCGCGGGAGCGTCGGGGCAGCGCTGCTGGTTAAAAAGAGCGGCACGGGAAAGGCTGAGAGGTGTAAAGGGAATGAAATGCTGAGCATGGTAAACGAGGTACAATAAAGGTACAGCAGCAGGAGTGGCCGCTGCCCCGCGTCACCAAAAGAGCTGCACCGCGGGAGCGTCGGGGCAGTGCTGCTGGTTAAAAAGGGGTCCGGAAAGCGTGAGAGGTGTAAAGGGAATGAAATGCTGAGCATGGTAAACGAGGTACAATAAAGGTAGTGCAGCAGGTGTGGCCGCTGCCCCGCGTCACTAAAAGAGCTGCACCTCGGGAGCGTCGGGGCAGCGCTGCTGGTTAAACAGAGCAGCATGGGAAAGGCTGGGAAGTGTGAGCGCAATAAAATATTGACAATGGTTTAAGAAATATTGAAAAGGTACAGCAGCAGGAGTGGCCGCTGCCCCGCATCACTAAAAGAGCTGCACCGCGGGAGCGTCGGGGCAGCGCTGCTGGTTAAAAAGGGGTCCGGAAAGCGTGAGAGGTGTAAAGGGAATGAAATGCTGAGCATGGTAAAAGAGGTACAATAAAGATACTGCTGCAGGAGTGGCCGCTGCCCCGCATCACTAAAAGAGCTGCACCGCGGGAGCGTCGGGGCAGCGCTGCTGGTCAAAAAGAGCAGCACGGAAAGGCTGGGAAGTGTGAGCGCAATAAAATATTGAGAATGGTCTAAGAAATACTCAAAAGGTACAGCAGCAGTTGTGGCCGCTGCGTGGGTTCACTAAAACAGCTGCACCGCGGCACCTTTGGGGTGGTGCTGACGGTAAACGTGCGGCACGTAAAAGGACTGGAGGTGTGAGGGAAATAAAATATAGAGAAAGGTCTGAGAAATAACAACAACACCGCAGCAGGAGTAGCCACTTCCTCAGGATAAAATGAGCTGCACCGCGGCGCACCTGGGGCAGGGGTGCTGCTTCAAAGGTGTCACGGCAAAGGTCGCATCTGTGAAGGGTATAAAATAAAATGGTCGAAAATCCTTTAAAAGTACTGCAGCAGGAGTGGCTGCTGCCCCGTGTCACTAAAAGAGCTGCACCGCGGGAGCGTCGGGGCAGCGCTGCTGGTTAAACAGAGCAGTATGGGAAAGGCTGGGAAGTGTGAGCGCAATAAAATATTGACAATGGTCTAAGAAATATTGTAAAGGTACTGCAGCAGGAGTGGCCGCTGCCCCGCATCACTAAAAGAGCTGCACCGCGGGACCATCGGGGCAGCTCTGCTGGTTAAAAAGGGGTCCGGAAAGCGTGAGAGGTGTAAAGGGAATAAAATGCTGAGCATGGTAAAAGAGGTACAATAAAGGTACAGCAGCAGGTGTGGCCGCTGCCCCGTGTGACTAAAAGAGCTGCACCGTGGGAGCGTCGGGGCAGGGCTGCTGGTTAAACAGAGCGGCACGGGAAAGGCTGAGAGGTGTAAAGGGAATGAAATGCTGAGCATGGTAAACGAGGTACAATACAGGTACAGCAGCAGGAGTGGCCGCTGCCCCGCATCACTAAAAGAGCTGCACCGCGGGAGCGTCGGGGCAGCGCTGCTGGTTAAAAAGAGCGGCACGGGAAAGGCTGGGAAGTGTGAGCGGAATAAAATATTGACAATGGTCTAAGAAATATTGTAAAGGTACTGCAGCAGGAGTGGCCGCTGCCCCGTGTGACTAAAAGAGCTGCACCTCGGGAGCGTCGGGGCAGTGCTGCCGGCTTAAAAGGGGTCCGGAAAGCGTGAGAGGTGTAAAGGGAATGAAATGCTGAGCATGGTAAAAGAGGTACAATAAAGATACTGCTGCAGGAGTGGCCGCTGCCCCGCATCACTAAAAGAGCTGCACCGCGGGAGCGTCGGGGCAGCGCTGCTGGTTAAAAAGGGGTCCGGAAAGCGTGAGAGGTGTAAAGGGAATGAAATGCTGAGCATGGTAAACGAGGTACAATAAAGGTACTGCAGGAGGGGTGGCCGCTGCTCCTTGTCACTAGAAGAGCTTCTCCGAGGCGCCGGTGGGGCTGCGCCGTTCCCGCCTCGGGCGCTTCTGGGCGATTTTGAGGCGGGGGGAGCCCACCGCGGCAGTGGCGGGAAAAGGGGGTGCGGAGTATAAAAGGGGGCGCCGGCGTCGCGGCCCCTCAGTCGGGGGGCGGCGGCGGCGGCGGCAGGAGCTCCGCGGGCTGGCCCGGATGCGGGGACGCCGCCGTGTGCGGCCGAAGGCGCCGGCCCTGAGGCGCGGAGAGAGCGGCGTGGCAGCCGCGCATCGGCTCCGTCATCGGCAGCGCCGCTTCGTGCCGGTAGGGAGCGGGAGAACGCGGCGGCGGGCGGCGGGTGGTGAGTGCCGTCGGCGAGACGGGGCTTGGGCCGCGTGCGGTGTGCGATCTCCCGAGAGCAGCGGGGAGGCCCCCGGGGAGCGGCGGCGGGCGGGGCGCTGTGGGAGCCGGCGCATGTCCCCGAATGAGGCGCCCGGCGCAACGCGCGAGGTGCCAATGAAATAAAATAGAAAACGGTAAAGTGCTATAGAGGAGCCGCACCTAGAGGGCTCTCGGCCCCTGCCCCGTGTCACTAAGGGAGCTGCACCGCGGGAGCGTCGGGGCAGCGCTGCTGGTTAAACAGAGCAGCACGGGAAAGGCTGAGAAACGTCAGCGCAATAAAGTATTGACAATGGTCTAAGAAATATTGTAAAGGTACAGCAGCAGGAGTGACCGCTGCCCCGCATCACTAAAAGAGCTGCACCGCGGGAGCGTCGGGGCAGCGCTGCTGGTTAAAAAGAGCGGCACGGGAAAGGCTGGGAAACGTCAGCGCAATAAAGTATTGACAATGGTCTAAGAAATATTGTAAAGGTACTGCAGCAGGAGTGACCGCTGCCCCGCATCACTAAAAGAGCTGCACCGCGGGACGGTCGGGGCAGCGCTGCTGGTTAAAAAGGGGTCCGGAAAGCGTGAGAGGTGTAAAGGGAATAAAATGCTGAGCATGGTAAACGAGGTACAATAAAGGTACAGCAGCAGGTGTGGCCGCTGCCCCGTGTGACTAAAAGAGCTGCACCGCGGGAGCGTCGGGGCAGCGCTGCTGGTTAAAAAGAGCGGCACGGGAAAGGCTGAGAGGTGTAAAGGGAATAAAATGCTGAGCATGGTAAACGAGGTACAATAAAGGTACTGCAGCAGGAGTGGCCGCTGCCCCGCATCACTAAAAGAGCTGCACCTCGGGAGCGTCGGGGCAGCGCTGCTGGTTAAAAAGAGCAGCATGGGAAAGGCTGGGAAGTGTGAGCGCAATAAAATATTCACAATGGTTTAAGAAATACTGTAAAGGTACTGCAGCAGGAGTGGCCGCTGCCCCATGTGACTAAAAGAGCTGCACCGCGGGAGCGTCGGGGCAGCGCTGCTGGTTAAAAAGAGCAGCACGGAAAGGCTGGGAAGTGTGAGCGCAATAAAATATTGAGAATGGTCTAAGAAATACTCAAAAGGTACAGCAGCAGTTGTGGCCGCTGCGTGGGTTCACTAAAACAGCTGCACCGCGGCACCTTTGGGGTGGTGCTGACGGTAAACGTGCGGCACGTAAAAGGACTGGAGGGGTGAGGGAAATAAAATATAGAGAAAGGTCTGAGAAATAACAACAACACCGCAGCAGGAGTAGCCACTTCCTCAGGATAAAATGAGCTGCACCGCGGCGCACCTGGGGCAGGGGTGCTGCTTCAAAGGTGTCACGGCAAAGGTCGCATCTGTGAAGGGTATAAAATAAAATGGTCGAAAATCCTTTAAAAGTACTGCAGCAGGAGTGGCTGCTGCCCCGTGTCACTAAAAGAGCTGCACCGCGGGAGCGTCGGGGCAGCGCTGCTGGTTAAACAGAGCAGTATGGGAAAGGCTGGGAAGTGTGAGCGCAATAAAATATTGACAATGGTCTAAGAAATATTGTAAAGGTACTGCAGCAGGAGTGGCCGCTGCCCCGCATCACTAAAAGAGCTGCACCGCGGGACCATCGGGGCAGCTCTGCTGGTTAAAAAGGGGTCCGGAAAGCGTGAGAGGTGTAAAGGGAATGAAATGCTGAGCATGGTAAACGAGGTACAATACAGGTACAGCAGCAGGAGTGGCCGCTGCCCCGCATCACTAAAAGAGCTGCACCGCGGGAGCGTCGGGGCAGCGCTGCTGGTTAAAAAGAGCGGCACGGGAAAGGCTGGGAAGTGTGAGCGGAATAAAATATTGACAATGGTCTAAGAAATATTGTAAAGGTACTGCAGCAGGAGTGGCCGCTGCCCCGCATCACTAAAAGAGCTGCACCGCGGGAGCGTCGGGGCAGCGCTGCTGGTTAAAAAGGGGTCCGGAAAGCGTGAGAGGTGTAAAGGGAATGAAATGCTGAGCATGGTAAAAGAGGTACAATAAAGATACTGCAGCAGGAGTGGCCGCTGCCCCGCATCACTAAAAGAGCTGCACCGCGGGAGCGTCGGGGCAGCGCTGCTGGTTAAAAAGAGCGGCACGGGAAAGGCTGAGAGGTGTAAAGGGAATAAAATTCTGAGCATGGTAAACGAGGTACAATAAAGGTACTGCAGCAGGTGTGGCCGCTGCCCCGCATCACTAAAAGAGCTGCACCGCGGGACGGTCGGGGCAGCGCTGCTGGTTAAAAAGGGGTCCGGAAAGCGTGAGAGGTGTAAAGGGAATGAAATGCTGAGCATGGTAAACGAGGTACAATAAAGGTAGTGCAGCAGGTGTGGCCGCTGCCCCGTGTCACTAAAAGAGCTGCACCGCGGGAGCGTCGGGGCAGCGCTGCTGGTTAAAAAGAGCAGCACGGAAAGGCTGGGAAGTGTGAGCGCAATAAAATATTGAGAATGGTCTAAGAAATACTCAAAAGGTACAGCAGCAGGAGTGGCCGCTGCGTGGGTTCACTAAAACAGCTGCACCGCGGCACCTTTGGGGTGGTGTTGATGGTAAACGTGCGGCACGTAAAAGGACTGGAGGTGTGAGGGAAATAAAATATAGAGAAAGGTCTGAGAAATAATAACAACACCGCAGCAGGAGTAGCCACTTCCTCAGGATAAAATGAGCTGCACCGCGGCGCACGTGGGGCAGGGGCGCTGCTTCAAAGGTGTCACGGCAAAGGTCGCATCTGTGAAGGGTATAAAATAAAATGGTCGAAAATCCTTTAAAAGTACTGCAGCAGGAGTGGCTGCTGCCCCGTGTCACTAAAAGAGCTGCACCTCGGGAGCGTCGGGGCAGCGCTGCTGGTTAAAAAGAGCGGCACGGGAAAGGCTGAGAGGTGTAAAGGGAATAAAATGCTGAGCATGGTAAAACAGGTACAATAAAGATACTGCAGGAGGTGTGGCCGCTGCCCCGCGTCACTAAAAGAGCTGCACCGCGGGAAGTGATTCGTTTGTTCTTAGGTTTGGAATGAAAGGTGCTCTTCCAGAGGGGACTATTGAACTGTTAAAATTCTGTTGGATACAGGAAAAGAGGGAGGAAGCAAGCAGGTGGGGAATGAAGGGGTGGATTTTTTGGTGGATACAGGGAAAGACACGGGAAGGGGCTCTCAAGTAAAATACACCTCACGGGCAGCACCAGGAGAAGCCTCAAGTGCCCTTTTTTTCCAAGCTCTGACATTCCAGAGGAGTAAGCAGTGGTCAGCCCATCACTTTCTGTATTCCTTGGATGCCCAGTGCTTTGTTGGGAAGAGATAATATTTGGAAATGAACAAATCCGGGGATGTAATTTCCTGATAGTAAAGCCCCAGAGAGCCTGGTTTTGATATCCTTCCAGCACCCAAACGCAGCAGAGGGAATCCTGGCGGAGCTGGAAAACGCTGTCGCTCCGTCGGTGGAATTCCTGGGAACTGGAAAGCAGCAGAAGCAGCAAGAACAGAGTTGGAAGCAGGCTCCAGCCAGGTAAGGCAGACACCAAATCCTTTGGAACTGGGCAGGGGTGGGAAGAATGAATTCTTACATTTGTAGCCCAGGGATTCCTGAGCAGGATCCCGGCAGGGAAGACTGCAGGGATCAGGCTGGGGCCTGATCGCAGCTGGGGGCAGCGAGCCTTGGAATTGGCTGAAGGGAAGAAAGAGGGATCCTTTGAGCACAAGGATCAGGTGTCAAATGCGGAGATGGCATCAGACAATTCCTCGGGAGGGTTTAGTTCCTGGGCCAAATCGATCTCCTGCCTTGTGAAGGAGCTCAGAGAGCTGGGAAGAGCCCAAGCAACGCAGGGAATGCACCGGCAGATAAAAGTGCCGGGGAACGGTGGGGAAAAGCATCCGAACAGGGGGCCTTGTTTTGTACAGGGACGGTACAAAAAATTGTCCGAAAGAATAGGAATGGAATGGGATTTTACGTATTCCTCGGAGGCCACAATCCAGTGGGAAGGCTGAGAGAAAGAAACAAGGCCTAAAAAGGCAGATGAGCCAAATCTGCCCAAAGCCTCCAATGGCCACATTCCCTGGCATTGCTGAGGACTTCAGCCAAGCTCCAAGCAAAAGGTGAGCCCCTGATTTTGGTGCCAAGGGAAACTCCAAGTTAAGAATGATCCAAATATGAAGCGCTTCTCACAAAACTCAGCTTTGCAAACCTTTCTTTGGGCTAAAAAAGAAAAGGTGGGAATGCCCTTGGCAGAAAAGCAGCTGTGAGGCACAGCAGGCTTCAAATGCCTGTCAGCAGGAGCTCCAGGAGAAACGGCTGCTGGCTCCGGGCATCCTGGGCTTTCCAGGCAGGTTTTGTAGCGGATTGCAAGGCAGTTTTCCTGCCTCTGGGGGGTGGCACCTGCATCCCGCTGGAAAGGGAAAATGTGGAGAGAGGGGCAAGCGGGAAGACGGTTGCTGATGTGTGTCCTTGGATCGCAGTTCCTCCCGGTGAGTCTGTGCTGCTGGAAGTTTGAAGGAGATCAGTCCTGGAGTACGTGTGGGTTCACCTGTGGGGTTTGGGAGCGACGCCGGCCATGAAATTCCAGGGATGTTCCCTTTGCTGGAGTGAGAAGCAGTGGAAGCACTTTGCTGTCTGCTTCTTCATCGCCTTCGCCTCGGTCCCCTGGGGCTCCAGGTAATCCCCTCTCACCTTTGCTTTTCCAAGGGTCTCTAAATGAGGGCTTGAGCTTTGGTGTAGCTCCCTTTACAGGGAAGATCTGTTCCAGGAAAGGTCTCCTGGTCTGGCCCGATGGCGTTGCAGGAAGAGCAGGAAACCCCACAGCTCCTGTGGCTCCCTCATCTGATTTGCCTGCAGGCAGCCAGGATCATTCCCAAGTGTCATCCTCTGGCTCCGTGACTCGGTGAGGTTGTGTTCCGCCAAAGGCCAGGGGCCGCTTTGTTTTGCGGCTCACGAAAGTCCAGCTCGGTGGTGCTGGGTTTGGTTTTTGTGTGCAATGAAGGCACTAAAAAATTCCCCTCCTTCCCTGGCACAGCCCTGGAGTGGGAGCAGATTCCCCTTATCCCGTAGTTATCCTGCTCCTGCCGTGGATCCCTGCGGTGCCGTGGCAGGTGAGGAGACTGAAAGCTTTCATTAGGAATTGGGGATTATGAGCACTGACATTTACTGTGCTAGAAAGTCTTAAGGGACAAATTTGTGCCAATTAATGTCACGCCTTTAACTACGAGGATCAATTCGTGTTATGCTTGTACCAGAGTCTGGTGACAGAGGGGGTTTCCAAAGGAAGTCTTGGTCCATGGAGGCTTGTGCCCAAAGAAAATGCCAAGAGAACTGAGGTATGAAAAACAAAGGTCCTTTATTTATCTAAGAGCAGCAACAAAAACGAACTACAGAACATATTTACATTGTAAGAACCTTTGTAACAACAACGATCTATAGAACGTATTTACAAGAACATAGCTATCGATACTATATTAAACGTATTTACAGAAGACAATAAGAAACGCTAAAACGTATCTACAGCAGGGTGCCGTCTCTGGCCTGGATCTCCATCAGTCCTGGAAGAAAAAGCAAGTGACAGAGTCATTGCAGTCAGGCACAGAGGGCTGTTCCATGTGCCCCCAGCCTGGGACACACTGGCAGAGCGGGACTCTGCTGCCAGCGCTGAGCCTGGCTGGGGCTGGGGGTCAGGCCCCAGGCACTGGCATGGGGCTTGTGTGAGCCAAAGCAAGGGCAGGACAGGCTGGGGATGCTGCTTGTGCTGCCAGAATCCAGCCCACGGGGCACCGTGTCCCTCAGCGGGGCACCCAGCCCAGCCCCAGCCTGGCAGCAGGGCACCCACTCTGCCTGTGGGGAGCACATACCTGTCCTACTGCTGGAGTCCGTCCTCATCCCAGGACCATGTCCTCCTCCTCGTCTTTTCCATCAACATCCATGTCCTCAATGTACTCTTCCATTTCCACCTCCATCTCTTCCTCCATCTCTTCCTTCACGTCCACCTCCATCTCTTCCTCCATCTCCTCCTTTGCATCCACCTCCATCTCTTCCTCCATCTCTTCCTTCACGTCCACCTCCATCTCTTCCTCTCCGGTCTCTCCTCCCTCCACTTCCATCTCCTCCTCTGTATCAATCTTTAGATCCACCTCCATCTCTTTCTCTTCGTCTCTGGAAACCTGCAGATGTAGCAAAACCTCGGAGTGGGATCCCTGTCCCACAGCATCCCCACAGAGGCACTTAGGTGGTGTCCATTTCCATGGAATGGCACCTTACCTTCCTCAGGACAAATGTGAGCATCTGGCAGGGATGAACGGCAAAATCCAGGCACAAGAGACCTTTGGGAACACTCGGGAGTATCGGAGCAGGGGCCAAGCAGGGTGACGGGTGTGTAGGCACAAGGGCGAATGGTTGTGTTGTCCTCTGTGCTGGATGCTGGGAGCTCCAGTGTGAATGCAGACCGTGACGTCACAATTCACAGGAGTCCAGGGTCACCGTGCAGTGGACAACGGGCATCATAGAATGATGGAATCCCTGAGTGGTCTGGCTTGGAAGGGACGCTAAAGATCGTCTTGTTCCAACTTGAGCAATCTTCTACCAGAGCACCTTGCTCAGAGTCCTGTTCCCACCCGGCCTTGGATGTTGGCAGCCATGGGGCATCCACATCCTCTGTGCACAGCCTGGGCCAGTGCCTCAGCACTCTCAGTGTGAAAAAGCAGCTTCCTTAGAGCCAACCTAAATCAACCTCCTGCAGTTAAAAGCCATCCCCGCTTCTCCTCTTGCCACTGGCCCTATTGAACACTGTCCCCATCTTTCCTATGGGACCCTTCGAGTCCTGCATGGCCACAGCAAAGCCTCTCCAGGGCCTTCTGTTCTCCAGGCTGAACATTCTCAACCCCACATGGACAGCAGGGACTTAGATCAGCAGAAATCAAAGCTGCAAGGTAGCAAATAGCACCAGGAGCTGAGAGAGGGAAGCTTTAGACCCAGGCTTGTCTCGAAATAGACAATATTAGGAAGAGTGGAGGGGCAGATGGTGGGACACTGGCTCTGTTCTAACTGATGAATATTTTCTTTTTTTCTTCTTCTTTTCTCTCATGCTGACCCAGGTTTTGCTGTTTGAAAGGAAGCTTGGCACAGCATCCATTGTCTTCTCCATTGGTGAAACACCGAGCAGAATCTGAGCAGGCTGATGGCGCAGAGCAAAACCTGCAAATATCTTGATAATCCTGAGCCTGGGGGATGCAGCTAAACCCAGTCCAAAGTAATTTCTGGAAAGTCGAACCTGGTTTACATTTTCTTGACTTTGGCTGTGCCAGCTTCACCAGACATTTATAAAAAAGCAAACAAAAAACTCCAACCAAAAAAGACAAAAACCCAAACAAACAAACCCACACAAACCAATCAAACAAACAGATAAAAAAACCCAAATAAAACCAAAAGGAATGAGGAGTTCGTCTTAGTTGTGAGGATATCACAGCAGGCGAATGGCTGCTTCCCACAGGATCACCATAAAAAGCCACATGGAACAGCTGCTCCAGAATATACACAAGAGGGGCAATAGAAAAAGTGCTACATGGCGGCTTTGGGGGTAGCTCCACATGAAGGTGAAGGATGAGCACTCGGTGCTACAGATCCAGCATTCCCCACCCTCCAGGCCGCTCTTTGCTCCTGATGAAAGAGCCTTGCAGGACTGTGGCCCTTCTCAATGCAATGTCAATCATTGCCACAGCTCTCAGCTGAGCCACTGGCATTTCCAGAGCGAGATTCAGGCACAATCCTACTGCCTCGGAGCATCTGTGGAAGATCCTGGACTTCTTCACCCCCAGAAACACAAAGCAGCTCAGGCTTTCCCTGAATTGGGTCTTCAGAGGAGGTTTCCAGTATCTCTGAGATTTGTTCACCCCTCAGCACGTGTGACTTTATGTACAGTGATGCATTTGGGTTCCTTCCTCACCCCTGTGTGCCAGTGAGAAACCACCCACGTGGATGAAGGATAATGTGCACAGGAAAATTTATTCCTGGATTGTCATTTTGCTTCACTGTCACTTAGTTTAACATGGTCCTTCTCTAAGAAGGACTTAGAAGAAATGTGTAGGAATTTTGGCTCTGAGAGGAGCAGAAAGCACATTTTCTAAAGCAAATTCCCAGCTGATGCAGCTTCCCTGGCAAAAGAGTGATTCCCATTCATCTTCCTGGGAAGAATGTGAAGACCCATTCAGAGATCACAGGTTCAGCTGGCCTTTGGCTTTGTGTACCTCATTTCACATGTCCAGTTTCATTAAAAGAGGCTCAAGTTTGCCTTGCAACACGGAAGTGCTGTAGCTATTCCCAGGAGAAAACCAAGAAATGACTGTCCCATGGTGTGGTCACTAGGTTGGTACCTGGGGTAGAAATCCCACCACAGTTGTGGCTCTGTGAGCAAAGAGAGCCAGCCAGTGCTTTTTGGGGCTGTAACAGCTGAGAGTGTGGCAGAGCAGTTTTCATGTTCTTTTTAGAGTCCTGAAAACATTGTTCCCAAAACAATCTTTCTCTCCTGTCTTCTGTCATAAATTGTGGAACAGAGAAAATGGAAAGGAGCAGAGGGTTTTGTTTAAATTGGCTTTTTTGTTTTGTTTTGTTTTTTAGTCTTAAAATCGCATCAGCGTGATGCATGGTACTTTAGAAATTGGATTAGTGCCACCTATTTCGTCCCACCAGAGAGGTGGGATTTAAGACTTCCAACAATAGAAACACCAGATGTGCAAGAGCTCAGTTTTCCACCCCTCACACCCCGGTATCTTGCTGTGCTATTTTAAGCAGCCTCAGCCAGGTATATTAAAATACTGCTCCAAACAACAACAGAATGAAAATGTTCCACCAAATGGGGAAAAATAAGAAAAGTGGGCAGCAGCTGATGTTCATTTTGCAAAGTCAGATGCAAACAATGTTTGCTGGATTCCTGTCCTAGAAAAATGTAGACATTTAATAGAAATCTACCTCTGAGGCTGGTAAGTTTGGTATGATTTTAGATCTGGGAGGAACAAAACAGGTTCTAGAGAAGCTGTGATTGTCGCCGCCTTGGAAGTGTTCAAGGCCAGCTTGGATGGGGCTTGGAGCAAAGTGGTCTAGTGGAATGTGTCCTGAGTGTGGTGAGAGTTGGAACAAGATGAGCTTTAAGGTCCCTTCCAACCCAACCCATCCTGTGAGTCCATGAAAAGAAACTTTTGGTTTTCCTGAGGTGTTGCCTTGGCAAGGGGAGGTCACAAATACCTCCGGTAGTTTGAAATGCCCTGAGCAGAGCCCAGCTGTGCTTTATCACAGGTGCTGAGGGATTTTCACTTGTATTTTATGGGGGGTTTTCACAGGGCAGTGCAAGAGCAGCTGAATGTGTTTGACAGGCAAAGAGGGCCAGTGTGGCAGCAGCTTCATTCAACAGAGCTTTTCCTTCTGTGATCCTGTATCACCCGAGGCACTCTGGGGCTCTTGAAGCCGGCAGCTGGGCAAGTTAATCATGATAAGAAGTGATAAATTAGCCTGCTCCACTCTCCTTAGCATGGGGGGTGATGAGCATTAGGTAGTTTGGGGAGCATTGCCAAGATGGGAGCTTGTTTTTTGCCAAGGAGAAGGGAGAAAATATTGCTTAGAGTAAATAAAGCAGCTCTGCTTCCCCGGCAAGAGGAAAAGAAGCGATTGAAGATGCGAGTGCTGCATGGAATCATTTGCATGAGGATATATCTTGTCTGCTGTGCAGGATAGTTCCCAATAAACCATGCTTCTCCTGACCTTTATTTTTGGATTTCTACCGCATAGTACAAGAGACAAGATTAAAAATCCCAAAGTGCTTTGTGGGCAGGGAATGAAAAGTGGGGAGGCACTTTTTTGTTTTCTTCAGCCTGCCTCTTTCTTTTGTTCCCTTCAGAGATCTCACTTCATTTCTGCTGTTTTTTGGAGCACATGTGCTTAGCTCTTCCCAGATCCCCTGGCCTTGTTTTAGCTCTGGGTGTCATGGACACTCTAAATTGTGAGGTTTTTTCCCTCCATCTACCTCTGCTTCTTCAAGTGGTTTACCTTCCTTTACCTGTTGGAGTGATGGATTTTTCTCACCTTTTATTACTTAGTGCTTTTTCTGTATTTCCTTCATTCTCTGAAACCAACTTTTCACTTGCCCTGTGGCTGTTAGATGCCAGATATGGGAGCATTAATTCTTTCTCTGCTGCTTGTCTGAGCTTTCACAAGGAGCTGAGAGCTCTCTGGGGTTCAGCTTGACTCGCTTCATCACCTTCCTTGCTGCTGCCTATGTCCTTGGACACTTAAGGGAAATGCCTCATACTAATTTATGTCTAGATTAATTTTCAAATACAGCCTCTCTATCTACCCTAACATACACAGCAATATAAGAAGCTGGGAATAGAGATCCGCAGGTTTTGAGAATAACGAGCCGGCGTTTTTCTGTAGGAAGGAAAGCAGCAAGCGCCTGGCCGCAGGAGCCGAGACGCTCGGGCTGCAGGAGCTGCAGAGCGCCCGGAGCCGGCTTTTCCCTGTGCTCTGTGCCTGCCCCCGGGCTGAGCTGGGCGGCGCTGCTGCCGCCTGGTGGCGAGAGCGCGGCACTGCCGCCCCCGACACGGCGCCCCGGCGCTGCTGCCGCCCGGTGGCGGCTGAGCCGAGAGGGCGGCGGCCTCGGTGGCTGCCGAGCGTGGCAAGGAGCGGGAGCGAGCGGGGCCGGGTCTGTCAGCGGAGGGGAGGGGCGAAGGGCGGTTCGCAGCGCCAAGGGACACGGCCGTGCATGAGCGGGGCCACAGCTATGGAAAGGAACGGGCGCCGTGCGGGGCGGCGACCGCGGGGAATGACAGCGCGGGGGGCGGCCCGGCGGGGCCGGTTTTGCCGGGCAGCAGAGGCGCGGTCGCAGCGCGACCCGGGCGGGAGGCACCGGGGGGGCACGGTCGGAATCGAGTCGCCCGCGTGTCGCTCTCAAGGAGGCGGCTCGGAAAGGAAGGCGCAGTTCCGCGCTCTCGGGACGGCGTTAAGTGACGTTTTTATTAGAATATGACAGTATTTATTTGATTTTATTATTTTATTATCTGCCAGGACCTTGCAGAAGGTGGTTTACACTTCCGCCACACTCAAGATGGCGGACGCAGTAGGCCCCCTGCGAGAGGTGTCCCTGCCGATGCCTGCCGCCGGTCGCGGAGCCGTCGGCCGCCTCCGGCGCGGCTGACCCCGCCAGCCGTGTCCTCGCACCGGGAAGCACGGCGGAAAATCGCGCGGAAAGCGCGGGGCCGGCGTCGGAGTCCGGGCCGGATTCAGGCAGCCGACTAGACAGAAGCCCTTGTGAGGGGCGGCGGGGGCCCTAAGTGTACCACACTAAAGATGGCGGCTCGACCGGAAGTGGCTTCTGCCAGCACCCAAGATGGCGGCGAAGGGCGGAAGTGTCGTCACTGCCACACTAAAGATGGCGGTCTTGTGCACTGTTTTCTGACCTTCTCAATATGGCGGCAGGGAAGCCCCCCCCCCCCCCCCCCCCCCCCCCCCCCGCGTCTATTCGGCTGCCTGAACGCGACGCCGACGCCAGCCCAGCGCTTGCACGCAATTTTCTGAGGCGTTTCCCGCTACGCGGACACCGACTGTGGGGTCAGCGGCGCCTGGGGCAGGCGGGAGCATTCAGGCAGCCGGATAGACGGAGCGGGGGGGAGGGGGGGTATTTCCGGCCGCCATCTTGAGAAGGTCGAATAGCCACATCGGTGCGGTACCGGTGACTTCCGCCCTTCTTCGCCAGGAGCGGCGATGGCGGGGAGCCCGGGGAGCAGCGCTGCCGGGCCGGGGGCACCGGGGCGGGTGCTCCGGGCTCGGAGGTGAGCGGGGAACGGGGACAGCCCCGAGCGGACGGTGGGGGCCGCGGAGGATCGGTATTCCGGCCCAGGGATGAGTGTTCCGGCACAGGGGTGGCTGTCCCGGCACAGGGATGCGTTCATGGACTGTCTAATAATATTATTTAACGATCGTGCAAGGAGATCTGTATAAAAAAATCCTCCGTGGTCATCCTTCTCCCAGCCCCGCTGTGTTTTCAGGATCTTGGGGGAAGAGTTTGGGTCTGGACAAGGCTCTCGGGCACAGGGTGGGATTCTTGGGGTGCAGGGCCAGGATTTGGACTCGATGCTCCCTGTGGGTCCCTTGCAGCCCAGGAAATGCTGCGATCCTGTGCCTCTGAGGGTGAAATAAAGGGGAGCGGTGGCGTTTGTGCCCGCTGTGTTCACGGCCCCGCCGGCTCAGGGCGGGTTAAAGGCGCAGCTGCCCCGAGACAGCGGGACCGGCCGGGGCTGCTCGCTCCCGGTGCTGCCGCCTCGTGGGGAGAGCCCGGCACTGCAGCCCGCGCAGGCGCTGGACCACGGGATGGGCGTGGAACAGCAGCGCAGGGGATGCTGAGGCAGCCCAGGGAATGCTGCGGTCCCAGGGAAGGCTGAGGCGTCCCCTGCCCGGGGCACTCGGCAGCAAACCCCTGATGTTGAGCAGAAAAAGGAAAGTTCTGGGTTAGTGGGAGGAGGTTTCTGGAATGGAGCTGGGACAGGTGCTGATCCACGCATGGAATCACGGGGTGGTTTGGCTTGGAAGGGACCACCAGGATCATTTACACTCTGTTTGTTGTCTGATTGCACAGCGAAGAACATCCAGAACTGCCGCCTCACCCTCACGGACAGCAGGAATGTCTTCCATAGCTCTTGTTTTGGAATGGGAATGGCTGTTGGGAGCTCTGGCAGGACCAGGTAAGAAGAGAAATGGGATCATTGTGGCTGCTGCTGGAGGTGGTTTTCTGCTTTCCGGCTGTTCTTCTCATTGATCCTTTCACAGCAGTGTTCTAGGGCACATTTGAGGGTAATTCCAGGAATCTGAAACCAGATAAAAACTGGTGGGGAAAAAATGTGAACGTGATCCATTTCTGGTAGTTCCAAGCTTCTCCCACAACACCGTTCCAGGGGAAAGCTGATAAAAGGGTAAAGATGCAGAGGAACAAGTGCTGTAAAGCCCCCTGGCGCTCTGAGAGAGCAAACCTTCCAGTAGTCCCAGCAGATCTCTTGGAGAAAGTGTGGGATCGCAAGGTTTTCCAGGAAAGCAAAACAAGGGTGGAGATGAGGGAATAGGCTTCCAGTTCTTCCTTGAGCTGAAAGCCTGGGGGAATTGAGAGGGGCCACAAGAACTGTTTGTGTAGGCAAATGGGAGTTTGGGGGCTGAATCTGAGTTTCCCTCTGGGGCATTTTTGAGGGAAAAGCTGAGGTGCTGTTTAAGGGAGAGAATGCAGATTTTTGGGGTGGAAAAGGTTGAATCAATATTGTAGAGGAAGTAAAACGCTGGGGGTAAAAGTGGATGCAATGTGGAGGGGACAGATTGAATATTTTGGAGGCAAAATGGGGAACTGAGTAGTGGAGAGATGGGGAACATTTTGGAGGCAACACTTGACAAACTCTCTGGGGTGGAGAACGACCACATTGAGGGAAAAATGAGGTGATGAGCAGTGGGCACGTAGGGAAGGTCGTGGGGGTAAATCTTGAGAAAAGCCCCGTGGTATTCAAGAAATCCTTGGAAGCAGGACTGAGGAATTCAGTGGTGGAAAAATAGGGGAATTTTGCGGGGGTAAAACTTTAAAAGATCTAAGAGTTGAGAGTGTGTGTTTTTAGGTAGAAAGGATGTCTTGTTGAAGTTGGGCGTCTGGATTGTGGCATTTATGGATCCAGAAAGTAGAAGATAAAGGAGACTCCCAAAGCCTCGGTAGCTGTGTTAAGAAATCCGTCCCAGGGAAGAAAGGTACCTAAACCTCCTAGAAGTAGGGACTAATTAGCATGGGAAGGGGAAAACCCACCCCCAGTGGGAGAGAGCACGCCGGGTAAGGGAAGAGAAGGATGCCCTTAAGAAGAAGTAGGGAAGGTGAATTTCTCGGCTTGCTGAAATGTATCAAAAAGTTTGGAATCTGGGTCTGTGTGGAGGCCGGGATTTTCTCGGCCATATGCAGAGCCCAGCACTAGGAATAGAGTAATTCCAGGCTTTACAACGCCAAAAATGCAGTACCAGAGAGTTCTGTTATCCCAAGGACTTGGGGGATATTTGGCAAAAATTTCCGGGGGCCCAGGCTGGACCGAGCTTTTAACGCTCCCCGGATTCACGGGATCGGGGATTCCGGCGTGCCCTGCACGGGTTTTTTCAGGGAAGTCCCAAATCCTTCGTGTGAGCACGAAGCAGAATCCCCTGGGAGCTGTGAAGGCAACAGGATATTTCTTGGGAATTTTGAAGGATTGGGTGAGTCCTCAGTGTTAGGTTGGAATGAACGCAAATTGTCTGGGAGTTGCTGGTTTGGGGATGGCCGGGTCTGGGTTTGGATTTGTGGGCACCGAGTGTTCCTTGTGTCAGCTTTAGGTCTTCTGGATTGGTGGGAGTAGTCAGAGAAAAGAGAAGGCAATTGAAATGCGGAGCTCCATTCCCGGAGAAATGGTCGGGATGGGAGCGGGAAGGCTGTGGAGCTGCTGGGAGCTCGTGGAGAACGAAAGGATCTGAGGCCTGGAGGCAAAAGCTGTGGAACAAAGCCTGAAAAGGGTGTGGGGTGGGGCGGGAGGGGGAGGAGGGCACCGTGGTGGGGGGAAAGAGGGAAAGGATCCCTGCTCCGGGAATCCAGCAGGGACCAGGAGAGGATCATTTTCCATCCACTGCTCTCAGTGGAATCCTAATAAGGACGGTGGAAGGGAAGTGATTCGTTTGTTCTTAGGTTTGGAATGAAAGGTGCTCTTGCAGAGGGGACTATTGACCTGTTAAAATTCTGTTGGATACAGGAAAAGAGGGAGGAAGCAAGCAGCTGGGGAATGAAGGGGTGGATTTTTTGGTGGATACAGGGAAAGACACGGGAAGGGGCTCTCAAGTAAAATACACCTCACGGGCAGCACCAGGAGAAGCCTCAAGTGCCCTTTTTTTCCAAGCTCTGACATTCCAGAGGAGTAAGCAGTGGTCAGCCCATCACTTTCTGTATTCCTTGGATGCCCAGTGCTTTGTTGGGAAGAGATAATATTTGGAAATGAACAAATCCGGGGATGTAATTTCCTGATAGTAAAGCCCCAGAGAGCCTGGTTTTGATATCCTTCCAGCACCCAAACGCAGCAGAGGGAATCCTGGCGGAGCTGGAAAACGCTGTCGCTCCGTCGGTGGAATTCCTGGGAACTGGAAAGCAGCAGAAGCAGCAAGAACAGAGTTGGAAGCAGGCTCCAGCCGGGTAAGGCAGACACCAAATCCTTTGGAACTGGGCAGGGGTGGGAAGAATGAATTCTTACATTTGTAGCCCAGGGATTCCTGAGCAGGATCCCGGCAGGGAAGACTGCAGGGATCAGGCTGGGGCCTGATCGCAGCTGGGGGCAGCGAGCCTTGGAATTGGCTGAAGGGAAGAAAGAGGGATCCTTTGAGCACAAGGATCAGGTGTCAAATGCGGAGATGGCATCAGACAATTCCTCGGGAGGGTTTAGTTCCTGGGCCAAATCGATCTCCTGCCTTGTGAAGGAGCTCAGAGAGCTGGGAAGAGCCCAAGCAACGCAGGGAATGCACCGGCAGATGAAAGTGCCGGGGAACGGTGGGGAAAAGCATCCGAACAGGGGGCCTCGTTTTGTACAGGGACGGTACAAAAAATTGTCCGAAAGAATAGGAATGGAATGGGATTTTACGTATTCCTCGGAGGCCACAATCCAGTGGGAAGGCTGAGAGAAAGAAACAAGGCCTAAAAAGGCAGATGAGCCAAATCTGCCCAAAGCCTCCAATGGCCACATTCCCTGGCATTGCTGAGGACTTCAGCCAAGCTCCAAGCAAAAGGTGAGCCCCTGATTTTGGTGCCAAGGGAAACTCCAAGTTAAGAATGATCCAAATATGAAGCGCTTCTCACAAAACTCAGCTTTGCAAACCTTTCTTTGGGCTAAAAAAGAAAAGATGGGAATGCCCTTGGCAGAAAAGCAGCTGTGAGGCACAGCAGGCTTCAAATGCCTGTCAGCAGGAGCTCCAGGAGAAACGGCTGCTGGCTCCGGGCATCCTGGGCTTTCCAGGCAGGTTTTGTAGCGGATTGCAAGGCAGTTTTCCTGCCTCTGGGGGGTGGCACCTGCATCCCGCTGGAAAGGGAAAATGTGGAGAGAGGGGCAAGCGGGAAGACGGTTGCTGATGTGTGTCCTTGGATCGCAGTTCCTCCCGGTGAGTCTGTGCTGCTGGAAGTTTGAAGGAGATCAGTCCTGGAGTACGTGTGGGTTCACCTGTGGGGTTTGGGAGCGACGCTGGCCATGAAATTCCAGGGATGTTCCCTTTGCTGGAGTGAGAAGCAGTGGAAGCACTTTGCTGTCTGCTTCTTCATTGCCTTCGCCTCGGTCCCCTGGGGCTCCAGGTAATCCCCTCTCACCTTTCCTTTTCCAAGGGTCTCTAAATGAGGGCTTGAGCTTTGGTGTAGCTCCCTTTACAGGGAAGATCTGTTCCAGGAAAGGTCTCCTGGTCTGGACCGATGGCGTTGCAGGAAGAGCAGGAAACCCCGCAGCTCCTGTGGCTCCCTCATCCGATTTGCCTGCAGGCAGCAGCAAGGATCATTCCCAAGTGTCATCCCCTGGCTCCGTGACTCGGTGAGGTTGTGTTCCCCCAAAGGCCAGGGGCCGCTTTGTTTTGCAGCTCACGAAAGTCCAGCTCGGTGGTGCTGGGTTTGGTTTTTGTGTGTAATGAAGGCACTAAAAAATTCCCCTCCTTCACTGGCACAGCCCTGGAGTGGGAGCAGATTCCCCTTATCCCGCAGTTATCCCGCTCCTGCCCTGGATCCCTGCGGTGCCGTGTGTTCTCCAAGCTCACAGCACTGCTGGCTCTAAACAAGAAAAACAATCCCTGTTCCTTCTCTTCTCCGTCCTTGATGTTCCCAGGCCCTGCATCTCCCTGGCTATTCCCTGTGGGAGTCTTCATCTCCATCCCACCTTATCCCGATCAGGTAAGGGTCTGAGACGTGTTTAGCAGCAAATGCATTCCTGTGAAGAAAGCCAAGAGCAAAGAGCATCCAGATGCAGAGAAGTCTTTAGAAAAGCGTTCCAGACGTGCAAATGAGGGATGTGTCTTCCTGAATCTCCTGTTGTTTTTCTCTGTCACGTTTTGGAAGGGTTTCTCTCAGTGATTTCCTGCAGTCCAGGTGCGTCCCTTCTTTTGTCCAAATCCAGTGCCAGAGGATCGAACAACTGACGAGTGGGGCCTGGGATGAAAACGGTTCTCCTAAAATGAGGGAAACAATGCTAGAAGAGAAATGAGCATCCTTTTAATGCCTGGAATAAAAATGCTGGAAAAGGGCACTTTTTATTTGCTATGGTGTCATTCTCCATTTTTTTTCCATAGCTAAAACTCCACGGTGAGCAATCAGAGCAGAAATAGGAAATGCAGGAGTCTTGGATTCCACAGTGGGATTAACTTCCCTTTTCTGCTCTCTTTCAGGACAGGAAAAACCACTGAACTCGCCCCATCTTTGGGACCAAGAGCTGTGGTGTTGGAGTAGGCAAAGCCAGCTAGGGCCCCCCTTGTCCTGCCCATGGTGTGGGTCAGGGACAGGCTCCTCTTCTCCTCTGCGCTGGGATGAACTGCCTAGGGAATGCTATTTCTGACAGCCCGGTCCTAGCCCCGGCTACTGGAAATGGGCGGAGGTGAAGAGGCAAGTGCCAGAGTTGCTTGGGGATGATGGAATTGTGGTGTTTGGCTGTGCCCAGAGGGGCAGGTTGGGCATTTCTGTGTGTCTGAGGACCGGTTTGGGTGCTGGGGAGCCCGGGGAGCCGAGCTCTCAGTGCATTCCCAGCTCTCCCAGTGGTGGGAGCTGGTGCAGGGCTGGGTGACAGCCTCTGGTCGGGCTCGGGGCAGGCCCTGGCCCCGGCACAGACACGCTGGGGTGGTTTGGGGACGCTTGGGGAGCCGTGGGAGGAAAATGAGGGATGGTGCTGGGCGGAGCGATCGGCCTGTGCTCGTGTCAGCGCAGCCGTGCAGGGCACTGGGATCTGGGTAAAACTCCAGCTCTCCTGGTGTTCAGGGATGCAAGGTCTGAGGCACTGGATTTACTTGGGGCTTTCCAGGACAGCAGGAACAAGAGGAAATGTGGTGCCAGAGGTGCGTCCCATCAGGTTGCAGTTCCCTCTTTCCCATTTCCATTTCCTCCTCAGTGCAGGTGTCCCCTGCAGCCCATGAGCACGGGGCCGGTGACAACTCCCTGTCTGTAGAGGGATTCCTTATGGAACAAGGGCAGATGACACTTGTGTGAGGCTTACGACTGTTAGATTTAGACCAGGATGGGTTTAAGGAAAACTAGAATCGTGTGTTAATCTTACTGGTCAATGAACAAATGGAATCCACACTTCTATAAGAAAAAATATAGTGTATGGAGCATAAAGAAGAAGCTGTTTTTGCCTGCTGCTGCTGCTTGGCTGTATCATGTAACCCCATTCGAACTCTGCCTTCAAGACAGCTGTGAGACCGTGAAATAAAGAATTTAGCAGAACAGCAGCCTCCTCTGCTCTTTCACCCTGGTCCGAGAAGGAGGGGTACCCTGTCAAAGGCTCAACACTTGCCTTTCTGACTTTGTTTCTAAATTTCTACCTTTCTAATTTTGTTTGTTTCTAATTTTTTTTTTGTTTATAACTTTGTTTGTCTTTAACTTTCTACCTTTAGAAACGTGTTCGTTTCTTGTATTTTACCTCTTTGTTTGTTTCTAAATTTCTGCCGTTGTAACTTTGTTTCTAACTTTCTACTTTTAAAATTTCATTTGTTTTTAACTTTTTACCATTCCTCCCAGCGAGGGCTGTGTGCAGAATACTAAAACGTGTTAAGTTCTTCATTTTTACATCTATAGGCAAATGCTACTGATTTAGATGTAAATTCATTTTGAAATGAGCCAGCCCTCTCTCTCTACTCTGTCGCATACAGGAATATAAGAAGCTGGGAATAGAGATCAGCAGGTTTTGAGAATAACGAGCCGGCGTTTTTCTGTAGGAAGGAAAGCAGCAAGCGCCTGGCCCCAGGAGCCGAGACGCTCGGGCTGCAGGAGCTGCAGAGCGCCCGGAGCCGGCTTTTCCCTGTGCTCTGTGCCTGCCCCCGGGCTGAGCTGGGCGGCGCTGCTGCCGCCCGGTGGCGGCTGAGCCGAGAGGGCGGCGGCCTCGGTGGCTGCCGAGCGTGGCAAGGAGCGGGAGCGAGCGGGGCGGTGTCTGTCAGCGGAGGGGAGGGTCCTGGGAGCGGCCCCGGTGCGCGGGGCGGGCCCGGCCCGGGAGAGAGGGGCGGGGCCCCGAGCGATGGAGCCGCCCCCGTGCCGGGCAGGGCGGGCCCCGGGGCCGGGCGGGGCCGGGGCTCTGGGGCGGGGCCGGGCGGGGCCGGGGGCGGCTTCAGGGGCGGGGCCGGGCCCGGCTCAGGTGCGCGGGGCGGGGTCCGCACAGGTGCGCGGGGTCCCAGGGCGGCTGCGCAGGGCGGGGCCGAGGTGATTTAAGCCCCCGAAATCGCCCCTGCCGCCATTTGCTCCCTCAGAGCTCGGGGAGGCTGCGGCCGGGCCGGGCTCCCCCGGCGTGGCCCGGGAGAGGCCCCCGCTCCCCCTCTTTCTTCCCCGTCTTTCTTCCCCCCGTTTCTCCTGCCCTTATCCTCCTCCTTCTTCCCCCGCTTATCACCTCTTTCCTACCCCCCCCAGTTTCTTTCTCTCTCCCCCACACCCTCCCTGTCTCTCCCAGCCCCCTGCCTGCCCTCTCCCCAGCGCCCCCCCACCCTCTCTCCCTGCTCCCCTGTGCATCCCCGACCCCCCCCGCCTCCTTTCTCCCCCACCCCTCCTTTCTCCCCTCTCCGTACCCCGCTCCCCAACCCGACTCCCCTCTCTTCCTCCTCCTCTGACCATCATCCTTCCCCCTCACCCGACCTTTCCCTTCCCCCCTCGTTCTCCCCAACCCACCCCGACTCCTCTCCCTACCCCATCTCATCCCTCCCCGTTCCCTCTTTCCCCCGCAGCCGCGGGGCTCGGGGCGCCGGAGAATAAAGCCCAGAGGGCCGGAGCCCGGCGCCCCTGCCCTCGCTGGAGCCTCGCACGGGGGACCCGCTCGGCGGGTCCCCCGTGCAGTACAAAAACAGCGCCGGGGCTCCGGCTTTCCACACATCACACTGGGGATCCCCTCCTCAGGAGGAGTTCCCGGGGGAGGTGGTGGGTTTTGGGGAGGGTGGTGGGTTGGGGTGGGCCCCCTCCTCAGGAGGGGTTCCCGGGGGGGTGGTGGGTTTCGGGGAGGGGGGTGGGTTGGGGTTGGGGTGGGCCCCCTCCTCAGGAGGGGGTCCCGGGGGGGTGGGTGGGTTTCAGGGAGGGTGGTGGGTTGGGGTGGGCCCCCTCCGGAGGAGGGGGTCCCGGGAGGGGGTTAGGGTGGGCCCCCTCCGGAGGAGGGGGTCGGGGGGAGGGGGGTGGGGCGGAGGGGGGACTTTCCCCCCCTCCAGTCCCCGCCCCCTCTCCCGGACCCCCTCCTCCGGACGGGGCTCACCCCAGCCCCCTCCCCGGGACCCCCTCCTCCGGACGGGGGCCCCGGAGGGAGGGAGGGTGGGGTGGGGGGGTCCGGGTGGGAGGGGCTGTTGGTTTGGCCTGTGGTCTCTATGTCTGTTCATGCCACAGAGTGACGTGACCCCCCTCTGCTTCCCCCCCCCCCCCCCCCCCCCCGAGGCCCCGGTCCGGAGGAGGGGGTCCCGGGGAGGGGGCTGGGGTGAGCCCCGTCCGGAGGAGGGGGTCCGGGAGAGGGGGCGGGGACTGGAGGGGGGGAAAGTCCCCCCTCCGCCCCACCCCCCTCCCCCCGACCCCCTCCTCCGGAGGGGGCCCACCCTAACCCCCTCCCGGGACCCCCTCCTCCGGAGGGGGCCCACCCCAACCCACCACCCTCCCTGAAACCCACCCACCCCCCCGGGACCCCCTCCGGAGGAGGGGGCCCACCCCAACCCACCACCCTCCCCAAAACCCACCACCCCCCCGGGAACCCCTCCTGAGGAGGGGATCCCCAGTGTGATGTGTGGAAAGCCGGAGCCCCGGCGCTGTTTTTGTACTGCACGGGGGACCCGCCGAGCGGGCCCGGCCCGTGTGGGGCGAGGGCAGGGGCGCCGGGCTCCGGCCCTCTGGGCTTTATTCTCCGGCGCCCCGTGCCCCGCGCCCCGCGGCTGCGGGGGAAAGACGGGACAGAGGATGGGAATAAGGGAGCAGAGGGGGTCAAAGAAGGAGCGCAGGTGGGGGGTTCGGGGTGTGCAGGGAGAGGTGGGATGGGGGGACAGGAAAGAAGGCGGGGGGAAGACGAGGATGGAGCACAAGTGGGGGGTCAAGGTGCAGAGGGGAAACGAGGGAAGAGGAACAGGGGGAGGTGGAGGGGGAAGGAAAGGTGGCAGACGGAGGGGGAGGATTGAGGGCAGGTGGGGGGAACTGGGAGGGGAAGGGGAGCAGGGTGAGGGGGCAGGGGGGACCCGGGATGGGGGCGAAGGAACGGTGGAGAAGGGGAGAGAGGGTGGAGGGGTAGGGCAGGGTTGGGGTGTGTAGGGGGACAGGGAGGGGGGATGGGGGGGACCGGGCCGGGGGGGGAGGGAGGGGAGGGCTAGGGGGGAGAGGGGGGGGGTAGGGGGGGGTGTAGGGGGTGGGGGAGGGGAGGCAGAGGGGGGAGAACGGAGAAGGGTTAGAAGAAGACAAACTAACACAAATATAAAGGAAAAGAACTACAGAGACATAGAAATATGGAAATACAGAGATCTAGAGCCCGGTCCGGCCACAACCGTTCCCACGGAGCGCCGAGGGAGCAAATGGCGGCGGCGCCGATTCCCGAGGCTTAAATCCCCTCGGCCCCGCCCCGCGCAGCCGCTCTGGGGCCCCGCGCACCTGTGCGGACCCCGCCCTTCACACCTGTGCCAGGCCCGCCCCGCCCCGCCCGCGCCCGTAAATGCCGGTGGATCCGCACCCGCTCCGCTTTGTGCGGTGGATGCTCATCCTGCTCCTCCCGGGCTGTGGCGGGACCGTCGTTCGGAGCGCTGTGCGGAGCCCGGCACCGGGGGCTACTCCCGGCGCTGCGCCGAGCCCGAGGCGCTGAGGTGGGAACGGGACCCGGGCCCTGGGATTCGGGGCTGGGTCCTGTCGGTGTCTGTTGGGGGTCCCGGGCCGAGCCGCTTGTCTCTCGGCGGGCGGGGTGCGGCTGCCGGGCTCGGAGAACTGAGGTGGGATGGGGGATGGCATTAGGCATCGGGATCGCCGCGGCTGGCAAGTGCCGCTCCGGGATTGGCGCTGGCGCCGAGCCCGGCGCTGCCGCTCCGGCTGCGGCCAGCGCGGGGCTGGGCTCCCGCCGGAGCTCCGGCTACGCTCCCGCTGCGGCCGTGGGGAGCCGGGGCCGTGCCGGTGCCGGGCCCGCCGGGAGGGCGGCGCTTCCCCGCAGCAGGCGCTGGATCGCGCCTGGAAGCGGCCGGGCCGCGGGGACCGCCCGTGCCCGCCCCGGCCCCCCCCGAGGCCGCCGCTCCCTCAGCGCCGCCCGCCCTGTGGGGCGCCCCCTGGCGCAACCGGAGCGCCGGCGCTCCCGGCCCGGCCCCGCCCGCAGCCCCCGCGGGGACGCGGAGCTCCCCCAGCCCCGGCACTGCCGAGGCCGCCGCTCCCCCTGCCCCGGGCCGCTCCCCCGGGGGCCTCCCGCCCGCCGCGGCCCCGCCCAACCAGCGCGGCTGCAGCGGGACGAGCCGCTCCCCCGGCCCGGCCGCTGGCGCCGAGGCCGCTGCTGCCGCTCCTGCTCTGACTGCACCCGCTGCGGGACCGGGGCCTCGCCGGGGCTCGCTGCTGCTTGAGCCGCTCATCCCACAACTGCCGCTTGAGACCTGATGCTCTCCTTCCTCCCCCCCGCTTTCTCTGCGGCTTGCACGCTCCACTGCAAAAACCTCTGGCTTTAAAAGGCCAGGGAAAAATGTTTCTTCTTTGTTTCCAGAGTACAGGAGATCCTGAGTGGCAATAGGTACACAAGGACCACCAAGTCGAACCCTTATGTGAATGGCTTCTCTGGCCACTGAACCCACACCTGGGCACTCTCAGCACCCTGCTCCAGCCAAGCCAATCTCAGCTCCTGGCAATGTCCTGCCTGGGATAGGAATGCCAAGTGCCAGCAAGATCATTCCTATGCAAATACAACTCCTTCTTTTATGCTAATGCTGCTTGCCACACCAGCCCCTGTAATTGCCATAGGGCAGAGCTCCATGGCCAGCACCTGATCATGCAACAACACAGGTGAGCAGTTGTGTGACAGCACTGAACTCTTCCCATAACCCTGATTTCCTGCCCTTTCCAGGATTTACCCAACAGCTGTAAAGGTGCTTGTTCCATGGCCCTTTCCAGGGAGAAATGAGCAAGGCAAGTCCTGAGGGTTCACTTGCTCCACAGCCAAAGCTCTTCTGGAGAGGGTCAGGGCTGCTCCTGCCTGCAGAGGGGCCTTTCCCACAGGTGAGTGTTCACAGCCCAAAATCCCAGGGGCTGCTGAGGCAGGGCCAGCTTTTGTGGCCCAGAGCTGCACAGAGCTCTCAGCGACTCCTGCTCACTGCCAGGAGTGTTCCTTGGTGCTCCTTCCGTGTGTCCCAGCTGGCAGGGAATGGGGGGAAGGAGAAGGCCAGGAGGCCCAGGAAGGGAAGCAGCAGCTCTTGTGCTTTGGATTTGCAGAGAGGAGCTGTGCCTGCAGTGTCCTGCCCGTGGCACGCAGTGTGCCAAACACACATCCCTGGAACGGGCACTGGGCTGCCCGGGCAGCGCTGGGATGGACATGGATAAAGGGCTGCCCGCAGCCCCTCGGCCAGGGGCTGCTCTGAACAGGCACCCAGAGATGCTTCAGTCCCGACAGACCCCACTGACACCCCAAAAATGCCCCAAGGAACAGCTGGCACTGCGGAATGTCAGAATGGGCTGTTTGCAGAGGGGCTCAGACAGCAATTCCCAGTGCTGACCTCCCACACACCTGCCAGCTATGTCCCAGCCACCCAAAATGCCTTCCCTTCAAGCCTGAGGCCATCATCCCTCAGCAGTGTTAAGGCCAAGGCAAGCTTCGCCCACAGCAATGAAATGCCAAGCAATGCCCTCAGAGATGCCTTCAAATGAAAGGTCAGAGTCAGAGAAATCTCTTTGGATTGAGTTGGGAGTTTTTGGGGAGCCAGCTGGAACTGCACAACTGATGGAAAGCTTTCCCAGGTGGCTCCCACTGCAGGTGCCCTGAAGGCAGGGATGTGCATCCCTTTCCTGAGGGAAAAGAACTTGCAGAGGCCACTCCTGAGGCTCTGGAATGAAATCAGCTCCTGCAGGGAGAGAAGTCCTCCCGTGGGCACAGGGGCTGCCTCAGCACGGGCTGGGAGCGTGTCCAGCCAGTGCCTGTTCCTGCTTTCAAATATCACCTGGAGCCCCAGCTCGGGGGGTGCAGGCAGCTGAATTCCAGGGAACTCTGTCAGGTGCCCCAGGGACATTGGGGGGGGCTGGGGGATGAGGGTTACAAACAGCAAATTCTATGGAACATGAAGCTGTCCCTGCCCTGACCCTGCTGAGCTTCCCTGGAAGCTCTGCTGGGTCTTGACACAGCTGGTGTTAAATAGGCAGCTCTGCATGGGAATATCCATGCTCCAGGAGGTGCTGGGAGGCTATGCCAGTGGCAATTCAGCAGGGAATTCAGGGCTTTGGGTAGAATTCATCTGAACTAGCAAAGCCAACCCCCAAATCTGCCCACCACCCAGGGAACAGTCTTTGTGCTGCCCTGGCAGCCAAAGCCCCTGGGCTGGGAAATGTCAGCAGGCAAATGGATGGAATGATCTAAATGCCAGCATCCCCCAAAGGGACAATGCCATCACCTCCCTTTGCTCCCAAAGTGTCCGCTGTGTTCCCCACAGGTACCCTGGGGATGCCAGGGAGGTGCCTTTGCCCACAGTGCCTTTCTCCTGCCCCTCTCCAGCCTGAGGCCTCTTCTCCCTTCCCTGCCAGCTGATGCCAAGGAAGGAAGACACAGTGAGTGCTGAGTTGACCTCCAAATAGTCCTTCCCTCACCTTGAGATGACCTGAGATTTTACCCCCAAAATGTCCCCATCTGCCTCCTTCTGAGTTCCTCATTTTTTACAAGGAAGCATTCTTTCTCTGCTCTGGAGATTACCACAAGATTTGCCCCCAAAACTTTCCCCACCTGTCCACTACCTCTTTCCTCATTTCCACCTCAATCTTTTCATTCTTTGCCCTACAGATGCTTTCAATTTTTACCCCTCTGAACTTCCCTACCTGTCCATAAGTGATTACCTCAGTTTACCCCATCAAGTGCATTCTCTCTGCTACAGATCACCTCAGATTTTACCTCCAACATTTTCCGTACATCTCCACCACTGACTGAGTACTTTATTTTTACCTCCAAATACTCATTTTCTACCATGGAGATTCCCTCAAGTTTTACCTGCCAGATTTACCCACCTGTCCACAGCAATTCCCTCCGTTTACCTCAGGATGCTCCTGCTCTCTCCTAGAGATGACCTCACATTTTACCCCCTCAGTTTTCCCTACCTGCCCAGTTCTGATCACCTCCTTTTTACCTCAAAACATGAGTTCTTTCTTCTACTGATGAACTCGGATTTTATTACCAAAATGTCTATTTTGTCCCCTGTGCACTGACTAGATTTTAAAACCCAAACCACACAGGTTATGTCTGTCTTACCCCCAAAATGTTCATTCTGTCCCCTACAAATTAGGTCAGATTTTTTCTCAAAACCACTTATGGTTCCTACATAATTACCTCAGGGTTTGCCCCCCACATTCTACCTCATCTTGACTACTGATCACCTCATCGCTTCCTCAATATGTTCATTCTTTGCCCTACAGATCTTCCCAAGTTTTACACCCCAAATTTCCTTGCCTAGCCCCAGTGATTGCCTCAGTTCATGTCAGTGGTCACACTCTCCCTAGAGATTACCTCAAGTTTAACCCCCAAAATTTTCCTTAACTGTCCACAACTTATTACCTCATTTTTACCAAAAAAGATTCATTCTCAACCTTTAGATCATTTCAAGTTTGACCCCCCAAAATTCCCCTACCTGTCCACTACTGATTCCCTCATTCTTCCTTCAATATTTATTTCCTTTCTACCATGTAGCTTCTATCAAGATTTACCCCCAAAGTTTTCCATCTGTCTACTACTGCTTACCTCATTTTTACCTCAAAATGTTCTTTCTACAGCTTATTTAATATTATTTTTACACAAGTTTCCCTATCTGCCCACAACTGATTCCCTCATGTTACCTCAGTGTGTTCATGCTCTCCCCTAGAGATTAGCTCAGATTTAGCCCCCAAATTTTCCCCACATGCTCAGTATTCATCACCTCCTTTTTCCCTCCAAGTGTTCATTCTCTGCTCTTGAGACTTTGTCAAGTTTGGCCTCCAAAATTTTCCTTCTTTGTCTACTACTGAGTACCTCATTTTTGCTCCAAAATATTCATTCTGTCCCCTACAGATTACATCAAGTTTTACCCCCCAGTTTTTCCTTCCTGTACAATATTAACTCTTTTCTGCCCCCAAAATGTGCATTCTTTCCCCTAAACATCACCTCAGCTTTTCCCTCAAAAATGCCACCTTGCTCTGCTTGACATCACCTCCCATTTTCCTACACAAACAATTCTTGTGTCCCCTCTCAGTCACCCCAGGTTTTCAGCTGAAAATGTCTCCTCTGTCCCCTCAAAGTCATCCCAGGTTTTCCCAGTGAGGAGCTGCAAGGAATTCAGGCAGGGCCAATGACACCAGGGAACAGCTGTAAATTCAGAGGCAGAGAGAGAAGATCTACCAGGAAAGGGGAAAGGTTCAGAAAACATTTCTGCAATTAATTAATAATTATTTCCAGTTCCCCACTGAGAAGAACACAACCTCACAGCTGTTAAGGCCTGACAGTTCCCTGCAGGGAGAGCTCAGCCCATGTGCCCAGAGGCAATCCCAGCATCTGCAAGAAAGAAAGAAGCAGCAAAAGGTGATTGCTTCTCTTTCAAAGTTATTTCAAGTGCTCACACCCAAACCCACCTTTGCTCTTGATTCTGGCCGGGTGCATGGTGAGCGCTGGGCACAGGTCATGTCATCCATGCTGGTGTGAGTGATGCTTTCTGGGGGAAAGCAGCTGATCTCCAAAGTTCCCTTCCTGCCCCGTGCCTGATCTGCAGAGGAGAAAACCTCTTCCAGGAAGGGATTGTGCTCCCTCTAATGCCATTTGCCCAGTCTGTTCCATGGGGATATTGCCAGCCTGGGGCAGCAGAGGCACACGCAGCTCTCAGCACTCCCTGCTCCAAGCACAGCTCTGGGCTCCTTTGCAGACTGCCTCTGCCATGGGGTTTTCTCCAGGAGAAGCCAAGGAATTGCTCCTGGAAGGGTGCAGATTAAGTTATCCCAAAGGGAAGCAAAGAGTAAGTACTCCAGGAAGAGCCCTTGGGATCTGCTGGGCTGAGGTGGGAAGGGGACATTCATTCCCTGCAGGGCCAATACACAACAACCTCCAAGCCAAAGCACAGACTGGCAGGTGGGGTCTGACAGCAGCACTCTGACAAACCTCCTTGTCATTCTTCCCTGCAGTGACTTTTGCAAGCAAACACTGAAGCTGACAAGCCCAGAAGCTCCATCCAGCCACTCTGGAAGGAAAGGATACTCCCAGGGATGAGGCACATTCCCAGCAAACTCTCCCAACACAGCCTGGAGGCAGCGCTGGAGCTCGGGTGTGGGGCTGGGAAGGGCTGCCAGGAGCACGCAGCCCCCAGGTGGGGTGGCAGCGGCAGCAGCAAATTCCCACAGGCTGATGGCACAGCAGAGAGACAAAGGCCAGCAGTGCCCACGGGAGGTGCAGGGTTAATTCTGCTCCCTGCTCTGCCCCATCCCCGCAGGAAATCTCCAAGGGGGAGAGAAACTCTCAGGGTGCCCAAAATGCAGCATCTGTCACCCTGATCCAGCTTCAACTCAGTGTGGGGGGCCAAACTCCCCCCACAGGTAAACACTGAGCTGAGCTGGTCAGTCTCAAACACAGCCCCAGTTCTCACCTCCAGCCTGCTCCTGGGGCTGCTGCCACATTCCTGACAAGGAGCCCCTTTGGACAGGGCTCTCTGTGTGTCTCAGGTGCTGGGCACTGCAGGGACCAGGGCAGCCCCCTCTGGGGACAACTGGGGATTCATCCCACACCACAGGCAGGACCAGGGGCCCTCCAGTACAGGCTGGTGGGGCCAGAGCCCCTTGGGTTTGGCTGCTCAAACACCAAAGCTTTTGGCAAAGATGGGACAAGTTAAGTGGGGCTTCCTGTCCTGAGAGAGAGAAGAAATTGTTGAAATTAAGCATGGCAATTAAGTCCACTGTGGAAGTCAAAGGCTCCTGGCTTTCCCACTCCTGTTCTGATTGCTCACTAGAGGGTTTTATCCATAAAACAATGAGAGGTGGCACCAAATAAAAGAGCTCTTTTTCAACATTTTTCCCCTACTTACTTTCATACCTAAAAAGGATGTCCATTTTTTCTTAGTGCATTCTTTGCCTAATTTTAACAGAATCGTTTTCCTTCCAGGCCCCACTTGTGGGTTCTTCACTCCTTTGCCATTGGACTTTGGACAAAGGAAGAGAAGGATCTGCTCCAAACAGGTGTCATCCTACAGGGAACACCCCCTGTACCAGCCCCAGCCTGGGCCAAGCACGCTGCCTCACTCTCCCCATTCTGGATGCTGGCTCCAATCCAGTCTGAGTTTTCCCCTGTTTTCCATGTCTAAGGACAGGAACTTGTCCTGGTCAGGGTGTAAGGCCTTAAACTGCACCTTGATCTGGGGGGCTGGGACTGGGATTCCAGCAGGGAATTCATTGTTTTACAACTAAAAATTATTCCAGGGAGCTGCTGCTTCACCACACAATGTCAGCAAAAGAGAGAAAACACCAAAGGTGTATCCAAAACCAAGGATGGAATGATTCCTCCTGCTTTTAGTGGGATCAGGGCTTATGCTGCCCTGGAATGACAAAGAACTTCCCCCTCAGCCCCCTAGAGAGCCCTCAAAAAGCCAAAGTGCAGCAGGGAAGGAAGGAAAGGCACCTGCTGGGGACAGCACAGCTCCAGCTGCTCATGGGGACTGGGACTGAGTCTGGAGCCAAAAGCCCCTTCCCAGGCTGGAGGGGCTTGCCTAAAGCACCACCTCTGGGAAGCAAAGGGCTATGGAAGAAATGGAGTGGGAATTTACAATAATAATCATAATGGATCGGGAAAGAGCAACAACAGAAGCAACAATCATTCCAAGGGAGCAGGAGGGATGCTGAGCTTTAAACAAGGTTTGAGTGAGGCAGCAGCTCCTGGGAGGTCTAACCCACAGCTCCAGCTCTGCGATTCCAGGAGCACTGCAAGCTCCTCCTGCCCAGTCCCTGGCTTTGCCTCCTGCCAGTACTCGGCACCTCGGGCACGGGTGGCTGCGAGTGCTCCAGTGCTGCTGCCCCGAGGGAGCGGGAAAATGGCCACTAAACCCCTTCCCACTGGGCTGGCTCCGAGCTCTGGCTGGGGAAAACATTTGGCACCCCTGGCATTTCAATGCAATCAGTTTCCATCACTTTGAAGATGCACTGAATAAACCCAGGGCACATAAGTAAACCTCTCCCCATAAGGAGAGCCCCAGGGAATACGCAATTATTCCTATGCCTGGCCAAAGAAACCAGCAGCCAGGTTTTGGGGAGAGACTCCAGACTCTTATCTCCTTCCCTGGCTGTAAACCACTTGCAGAGGCTTTGGAGTTCATACAAGCTTGTCAGGATTTGGCTACCTCATTTAAATTCCATTCAGATACTGGAATGGAAGTGTCCTAAAGGCACCTCCACTCAGACTTTAAGCCCTCTACCACCAAAGAATTTAGATGCTCTTTTCTTAGGAACACCCCACCTCTGCTTCTTTAGGTGTCTCCATGTGGGACATCAATTAAATGTGGACAAATTTTAGAATGCAGCTTCCAAGTCAAGTTACCTGCTAGGAAATGACTCCAGCTCTCTGGCACCTTGGGCTGTTTTAAACACAGCCTGGCCCTTCATGGCTGAGGCTCTGAGCTACACAACTTGTGAGCTGGCAAGTAACAGCAGCTGAGGTCTCATCCCAGCTGTACACAAAAACAGGGAGTGGGGGCTGCACTTGGATACATGCAGGCAGGGTTGGGCCCCTTCTGAAAGCTTCAATCCCTGTTTTTCAGAGACTCAATCAGGGATAATGACATTTTCACAAAGCTCTCTTAAGGCACGTGAAAACCCGAGTAAGAGAATGGAATCAAAGCCTTTGTTCCACTGGCCTCACGCCCCAAATTCCAACGGGACAGACAAGTCCCTCTCCTCGCAAGGCAACGTCTCCTACCTGGATCTGTGCCTTCCCCAGCCTTTGGTGGCCGCTGTCTCCATCCTCACACACTTCCTCATCTTCCTCCTCAGCAGGCCTGGCTTCCTCATCCTGCAGAGCAAGCACAGGGACACTCACCAGCCTGCTCATCCCAAACCTGGGCAGCAGGGATGGACTGCTGGGACCCCCTGGACACTCACCCCTCTGCTGGCCACCATCCCTGCTCTGCAGTCCATTCCCGTTCCTGGCCTGGCATCTCCTTTGAACGGGATGTTAAACCACAACCACTTGCTCTGCTGGGTTTTGGGACATCAGAGACTCCCCCAAGGCAGTGGACAAAGCTCCTGTTCCCACACCCTCTGCCTCCCAAAGCCCTGCTAGGGCCAGGCAGAGCAAGGGAAACCCCTCAGTTCCTGCTGGAAATTTCCTCTTGTGCCCGTAAACCCAGGGAAATCGTGGCTGCCCCATCCCTGGAAGTGTTCAAGGCCAGGCTGGCCGCAGCTTGGAGCACCCTGGGGATGGAATGAGGTGATCCTTAAGGTCCCTTCCCACCCAAACTATTCTGCCATTCCAGGATGATTCTGTGATCTCTCCCTGCATTTATTTTGCATCGTTTCCTCTCTAATCTGAATTCCCAAATCGAAATGATTTTTTAAAGAAATCATTTAAAATTATCCCAGGAATAAAAAGGGGTGCATCAAACATACAGGAATCATTCCTACCTCCATCAAATCATTGTTAATTGGAAGCCTATTTCCTCATCTCTGTCCTTAGTTTTCCTTTCCTAGGAAACCTTATGATCTCACAGTTTCTCCAAGAGATTTACTGGGATTGCAGAAAGGTTTGCTTTGTCAGGGAAGCAGGGGGGTTTACAACACTTGTTCCTCTGCATCTTTATCCTTTCACCAGCTTTCCCCTGGAACGGTGCTGCAAGAGAAGTTCAGAATTACTAGAAATGGATCAGGTTCACCTTTTTTCCTCATTCTTTTCCAACGACTTCCAAATTCTTGGAATTATCCTCAAATGAGGCCTAGCAAGCTACTGTGAAAACATCAATCAGAGGAACATCTTGACAAGAGAAAACCACATCCAGCAGCAGCCAAAACAATGCCACTGCTATTCTTACCTGGTCTCCAGGTGCTCCAGCCAGAGCTCCCAACACCCACTGCCATTCCATGGGGGTGAGGAGGCAGTTTTGGACGTGTTCTTTGCCACGGGATGGGATAACAGAGCCCAGAGGGTCTTTGTGTCCCTTCCAAGCCACCCCATGATTCCATGATACCATCAGCACCTATACCAATTCCATTCTGGAAAGCCCAATTCCATTCCTCCCATCAACTCAGAATTTCTCCCTTCCTCTCTCTGCTCCACATCAGGCATGTGTTGCCACAGGCATGGGATGCCTCAGCATTGCCTGGGAATGCCACTCAAGGCTGCCCTGGTGGCCTCAGTGCTCCAAAATGCCCAGCTGGCTCCCGTTCCAGTCAGGAATGTCCCAAACAGCAGCGTGGGGTGTGCCCTCTGCCATCCCACCATTGGGGCAGCTCCCATAGAATGTGACCGACTTACTGGGTTTGGAATTCCTGGCTTAAAAGTCAGGTGGTGGAATATCCTCTCCTGGGAATACCCAGAAGACCAGAAGGCTCCCTGGAAGCCACAGGTCAGGGACAGAGTCAGATGAACGATCCTGAACTGGTTTTCAGGGGATGCATCCCCAGCCTGTGGCTGCAAAAACTCCAGAGCTGTTCCTTCCCCTTGGGACAGCCAGGGAAAACATCCCCAGCATGGATTTCTGACAGGAAAAACCTCACTGCTCCAGGCTACTTGGCTCCTCCCAAATCCAGGCCAGCACTCCAACAGGCTCTAAGGACAAAACAACAGCAAAGACCATCTCAGGGCACACGCCACGAGCTGGGTGTCACATTCCTCACTGGAACTGGGCTGTTCCCACATCCCTGGGACAGTCGGGAGCATCCCCCGTTCCTCACTCTTCCATTCAGGACAAAGAGACAACAGAGCTGTCAAACAGCCAGTGTCTTACCCCAACAATCCAGGGAAAACCACCTTGCTCTGGGGAGAAACATCATGCCCAGTTATGGAAAAAGCCAAAGAGCAGTACTGGAAATACTCCCGGGCATGAAGGCTCCCAGCTCCGGAAATGCAGCTCACAGGCTTCTTCCCATGGGAACCCCAATCTTGCCCGGGACTGGGCTCAGGGAGAAAGTCCTGCCCATTCCACCACTCTGGCACAGACACCCCAGGAAGGTGTCCCTGACCATGGCAAGGGGCTGAACAGGATGGTCTGTAAGGTTCTTGCCAGCACAGACCATTCCAGGAGTTTAAGGTGGATTTGAGCAGCTCCTGGGGACATGAACACCACCCACACCTCCCACCTGGCTCAGCCCAGAGTCCATCCAGCACTCACAGAAAGCTGCTGGGAGCTGAAATTCTCCCTGCTCCCCCTGCCTCCAGCTCCTGGGAAAGAGGAGCTGCATCCTGCTGGGTGCCCCTGGCTCTGGGCAGCTGTTGCCTTCAGGCGGGGGGATGGCTCGGGCAGCTCCGGTGACTGTTCCACCTCGATGATTTTGTGTTTTCCTGCATTTCCCTGGGCTGGAGGGGAGCAGGGGGTGCGGTGGGAGTGCGGGAAGGCAGCGGCGGGGAGGGCAAGGAGTGGGGCCGGGCACCGCACGGCGCAGGGGGGCTTCTGCTGGCACTGGAGGGGCGCGACCGTACGGAGGCGTCCCCGCCGCTGCCGGCCACTGCCCACGGGGCTCCTGCCCGCCCCCGGCGCCACTGACCCCACACCCCGTGTCCCCACACTGGGAACCACCATGGAAAATCATGCTGGAACCTCTAATCCTGAGCCCAAGCCTTGACCTTTTACCCCCTGACCTTTGACCCCTTGACCCATTCCTTGACAACCCGACCTTTGATCCCTTACCTTTGACCATCCAGCAAGTGGCCAAGATGCCCGCGGGTGGCTATGCCAGCGAGTAGGTGAAATGGAGACCGTGGCGATCGTGCCAGACCCAAAGGCGAGCTCCTCGGGCAAAAAGATCCACGATGATGTCGAGACTCAAAGGCCGATGACAGAGATGGGTGGGAACTGCCCTGCCCAGCAAAGGCTCGGGTGATGCTGAGGAGAAACCCTCTCCCTTTACTTCCAAGGGGCCCTCCCACAACAGCCCTCTCCTCTAAGCTAACTTCCAATTACCTCCTGGAACTCCAAAGGCCTTTCCCTTCTCCCAGCCACCACTTCCAACACTTAGCTTTCTGAAGACAAACGGACAAAATCCATCCTTGGCAGAAAAAATGCATCAGCACCTCAGATGTCAACACGTTCCCCACGGTCCGCTTTGGCAGCTGCGAAAGACGGAGAACAAGGAGAAAATTCAGCCTCTGACAACACACGCCAAAAGAGACCCCTTCCGCAAGGCCCCCTCCCTCGAAACTGCCGAGGCTCAGCGCTTACCTGCTCCCTCCAAACTTCAGCTCCACACCTGCTCACGGTACCTAAGACAACAAAACAGAAAACGTCACTGTTGCCCTCAAGAAGAGCATCCCCAGGCTACTCCACACCACTGCCCCGGCTCACCTCAAATCCTGATCTGACTCTGGAGGTGGCCAGGACAAACCTGCACAATGAAAAGGGACACGCTCAGCACGCTGCCATAGACCGCTGGCCTATCAGCCACCCCACCTAAATGCCAACTCACCTGCTCGCCTCTGGCCCTTGGCACGCCCAGGGCAGCAGCAGCACCTGCAGAGAAGCAAAGCAAAAACACACGAAATGTGCTGAGAGACTGTGAAACCACAGCCTCCCTGCTCTGACTGAAGTACACCACACCTATACCTTAGGCTTGCACCCTCCAGCATCCAGGGCCAGGACATCCTGCAAGTGGACCACCTAAAACACACAAACAACAACGGATGCTTAGAGCTGCTCCAAACATTGAGACCGAGGCCGTAACAACTCATTCTGTCCACTGGTCACTGCTCACCTCGCTCCATCGCCCCTGACTGCCAATATCCGGCATTACTTCCAAAAAAAAAAAAAAATACATGGAACAATGCTGTAACATAGTAGCATGACATAGCCCAGCAGGACTGCAGAGAGGGGCAGAGAGGGAAAGCCGGCCAGGATCTCGTTCCCAGCCCTGAGCAGGGGCTTTACTGGCCTGACTGTCCTGTACTACCCAAGCTCTGGGGACAGTGAACCAGGCTCAGTCCCTGCCTCACCACTGCCACCGTGAAATTCTGGCACTGCAAGAGTCAGGGGAGGCTTCAGCAGTGATTTCAGCAAGGTCAGAGCTGCTCCCAGCAAAAGCTGTTCTTAGACTACTCCTGGCAGAAGAACCCAGAGTACCTGCCACTGCAGGATGCTTGTGACTTCCAGGTGGAGGAGAAGGGTGGAAACAATCCAAGATGAAGACAGAATGATGAACACAGCAAAGAGGATTTCTTTATGCTCTGCACTGTTTTGTCATGTTCAGCCCTTCCTGGGCTGTTCTCTGCTTGTTGTTCTCAAGATCAACATCTCCGACTAAGGGCGGGTGATGTGAATTCCAAGGAAGTACAATTCAATTCTCCCCTAGATCTTTCCCTAAAGTACAAGATACTGATTCACCTCCCTTCCCACCAGAGTCAATCAAAGACTATCCAAAAACGTAAATGATGATAATGCGGAATTTCGTCTCCATTAGAAAAATTAATGTAGTACTTTTTATCAGAGCTTTGGTTAAATGTAACAACGCAGGAAGTTCCTGTGCTCAGGTTATTGGAGAGTGCGAGGTTTTCTCATCGCATCAGCCCTGTCAGCTGACAAATGTGGCTGTGCACTAAGGCACAAAGCACTGACGTTTGCACACTACAGCTGGAATCTGCTATCTCTGTGTGCAGACACAACCACTGCTCATCACAGATAAACCCACAAGGGCTGCTCCAGCACTGACTTACCTGGGGAAAAACCAGCACTAAGAGGAGCAAAATAAAAAGCATGGGAGTAGTAGTTTCACCCTGAGCAGCTCCGTGAGATGGGCAGGAATCAGAGGATCCCCTGAGTAACTCTGAACTTGCTTTTCCTGATCACCTTTCACAGAATCCATAGCAGCAACCCATGGACATCCTGTGTGTAGGTTTATTCCAAAACCCACTCCCAGAAACATCAGGATATTGCACCTAAAGCTGCCTCTGCCAGAGGGAAGCAAGAGCTGGGGCTGGGAGAGGAAACAGGCAGGAACTTGCTCTCAGGAGAGGCAGCACGTGGGCTGCTGGCACTGCCAGCAGGAGGACGCAGGTGGGAGCAGGTAAAATTCCAATACAAAATGCAACTGGGGAATGTGACAGTGCAGAGGCTGTAGGTTGGCAGTCTAAGACTTTGGGGTTTATCACAGCTCCATGAAAGCACCGAATTTCACCAGCAGGTACCATTCATCCTCCTCAGGACAAGCTTCCAAGAGTTCATCTCTCAATTTGTGCCCCAGTGTGGGCCAAGTGCTGGTGGAGCCTGGGCTGGCACCCCGAGCTCTCACCCCAGCTGGCACCCCCAGGCCTTTCCAATGTGCCACTGCCACCCAAGCCACAATGGTGGGGCCTGAGGAAAGGAAGGAATGAGGAGGGACTTAGGACACAATCCTGCCCTTCAGACAGGCAGATTTACCTGTGCTCCAGTCTCAAGGGGGCTCTCAGTGGATAACTCAAGCATCCCGCGTGGGACACTGGGGCCAAGGAGCAGCTGGAGGCAGCTCTGTCACCTGGGCTACCTGTGTGTAGCCATATTTAGCAATAACTGAATTGATTGAAATAAAGGGTAAAAGCTTGACTCAGCCTGTAACTTTCACCTTTCTTTCAAGTGCAAAAAGAAGCAGAAAAATCCATTCATATTGATGCTTTCCAGCTACGTCTCTTTCAGATTCCCAGGTGTTCATCCCCTCACAGAGTTTTAGTGGTGACACAGAAGAAAGTTCTTTGCGTGCTGCCAGAAAAACGAGATTTCTCCCATTTTTTATTTTCACACCTAAAGTATGAAAACATTATCATCACACAGAAGAGTTCTGCACACTCTCCTCTGGGCAAGGGGAGGATTCCCTGATAGGCAGATTCCAACCCCTCCTGTCCATATTTACATCCCTAAGGCCTCAGACCCTCTGGAGGTAACCACAGGGCTCCCAGGTGAGAGGAGTCACTGTGAGAACAGAATTAAACCCCAAAGCACCTCTGAGGAGACAGCACCTGACTCTGGGAGTGCCTCCCTCTCGCGTGGAAGGTGTGGCTTACTCAGGAGTTACTCCAGGAGTTCCTACTCTGCCCAGGCCAGGCCTGCTCCGGACACTCCCCGTGCCCTCAGAGCCACAAACCCAGCTCAGGGCTGGGCTCAGAGCTCCAACACCACCAGGAATGAGCACTCCCTGAGCCCCCTGCCCTCCCAGCCCTGCTCTAGGCTGGGCAGGCACTGAGGGGCTCACTGACACCTCCAGGGTGGCTCTTTAAAGGTGGTGGCACAGGTGCTCCACAGCAGACCTGTGCCAGACCCAACTTCTCCACGGGCAAGGAAGAACCTCCCAAAGCAGGTGACACAAAAAGCTCTGGTGTGGCCCAGGGACTGCTCAAGGTCACAACCAAAATTAGTTCTGAGCTCAGGGTGGTGTCACTTCAGTTCCCTGCTACTGCTGCCACTTCCTGCCACCTTCAGCTTTTGTTCCAGGCACCAAAATATGAATTTTTCAAGGCCAGCCCATCTAAACTATCTGAAATTGCAGCCTGGCTGATCTCGGGAGCTCCCACACTCACTCATGAGGATGAAGTGACAGACCAGCAGTGAGCACTTCTCCCTCTTCCAGCCAAGCTGTGAATTGCTCCTCCCTCGGCTTCAGCAAGCACTTTTCGTGCCAGTTCCTGAAGAGAATCTTGTGCTGAACATCCATCACTTTCTCAATGCAGAGCATTTGGCTTCATCCTCAAGCCCTAGAAACACTCAGCTAAACCAGCACTAAAACCTGATTAAACTCGCATCCTGCACAGCACAATGAACTTGGACTTGGGCAGGAATCAGAATATCTGGGAATGAAGAGAACCCAAGAGCTCGGAGAGGTTTGCTTTGCCCTTGTCCTGCCTTGGGCTCCTGGCTCTGCCACAGCAGTTACAAGAAGCAGAGCAGTGACCTCCCCTCCCCTCCTCATCAACACAAACCCCCAAAAGCAGAGTTTGTCTCTCTCAGACCCACCTTGAGCTGTGTCCGCAGCAACAACGAGGAAAAGCAGCAACCCCACAGCTCGGCGTCTGCAGGGCTGCACCCTCTCCATCCTACAGCCTCTCCATCTCCCCACAGCTTGGAGTGATCTGTTCTCCCAGTTTAGAGAAGGTGACACCAACCTCACTTTGGTTTTGGTACAAACTCTGAGGCAGACACTGAAGGCAAAGGAAGACGAGGTCTTGGTGGGAAGGGACCTTAAAGCCCATCCAGTGCCACCCCTGCCAAGGGCAGGGACACCTTCCACTGTCCCAGGCTGCTCCAAGCCCCAGTGTCCAGCCTGGCCTTGGACACTGCCAGGGATCCAGGGGCAGCCACAGCTGCTCTGGGCACCCTGTGCCAGGGCCTGCCCACCCTCACACGGAAGGATTTCTGCCGTGTATCTACTCTGAACTGAAGTTTAAGTATCTAAGCTCAAGTTTAGTTATTGCTGAGCCTCTGCTGAAGATAACTGTGACACCATAGTAGGAGAGAAAGGAAACAGGCCTGTAGAACAAACCACAGGCGAGTAACAAACTGAAATGATGTGGCCAAAAACAGAAAAGAAACCTCAGTCACCAAAAACTCCAGTCTATTCCTACATCCTCACCCAGGGGGACTCCAAACACGACACTGCAACTCATGCTCCTCCCAGCTCCACACACACATTGCTGGGACCTCTTGCAAGCTGCTCGAGCTCTCTCCACGTGCCAAATCTGCCCATGGCAGAGGTGCTGCTTTCCTGGCTCAGCTCCCAAGACTCAACTCTCAGTATTTCCGTCCTCAATACTGTAAATTTCTGGTGATCTGGAGCAAAGATTTCTGGCTTGCTGTGTGGCTTCTCACACAGAACCTGACCCCAGGGGCTCAGTCTCACTCTCTCCATGTTTGACACAAGTCATAAAGCAAGAACTGCAAAGACATTTCGAGGCAGTATCAGGGGCCTGAGACAGCTTTTGAGATCAAAGTTGAAATCTACTGTTTTCTTTCATTGCTGTTAAACTGTACTGGAGTCCTGGGGGCACTTTTGGGCGCCACAATATAAAAAAGATAAAAAGCTGACAGCATCCAAAGAAGGGACATGGGGATGGGGAAGGGTGTGGAAGGACCATGAAAGAGCTGCTGAGGGCACTGGGTTTGTTCTGGTAGAGAAGTGTGAGGTCAGAACACATCGGGGGCTACAGCTCTGATCTCCGCTCCCTGGGACACAGACAGGACCCAGGGAGCAGCTGGAGCTGGGCCAGGGCAGGCTCACGCTGAGATCAGGGAAAGGCTCTTCCCCCAGAGGCTGCTGGGCACTGCCCAGGCTCCCCAGGGAATGGGCATGGCCCCGAGGCTGCCAGAGCTCCAGGAGCGTTTGGACAGCGATGCCAGGGATGCCCAGGCTGGGGTTGTTGGGGGGTCTGGGCAGGGACGGGGGTGGGACTGGGTGATCCCTGTGGGTCCCTTCCAGCTCAGGATATTCCAGGATTGTCTCAATCCCAAACAGGGGAGAGCCTGCTCTCACACAGAGCTGCAAACACACTGTGCAGAAGGCAGCAAATGACAACAATTGACATTGATACATTAATAAAGCCAAGATATTAAGCAAGCCAAAAGATAAATTTTCCCTTTTGCTCCTGACCAACAAGACCTGTCCCAGTCTCAGCACAGCCACTAAGCAACTCCAGTGTGACACCGGGACTGTCTCACACCTCGAGGCTGACACACAACAGCAGCACAGCGCCGGGAGTTTAATCACGTTTCCCTCATTAGAGGAGACAATTAAATGACCATTCAGGTGCACAACCACTCCTGCAGAGCACTTCACTAGACCCCGTTTTGCAGTAACTCCCCCAGGCTGCAAAGCCCCATTTGCCAGGGACCTGAGAGAAGAATTCGGTAGTTTTAAAGGAATGTCAGGAACTAGGAATACACCTGAGAGGAGTTCAGTAGCTGGGAGGGAGCCCAGGTGACAAATGAACACACAGGCCCCAGCAGAAGCAGTTCATTCCAAAGAGTGGCACTGACGAAGGGCCTGGGCAGTCCCACAGGGGCAGGTGGGCACCTGGCTGCCAGCACTGGGAACACAGGAATGCTTCAAAGCACCGGCACTCCTGAGAAAATGACCAAACAAGGCCGTAATAAGGCGAGTGATGAGCTGGGGGAGGGCAGTGGGTCCCACACCTGCCCCTTTTCCCTTTCCACTGTACAGCATCTGCCCAGGCTGTGAGCGAGCTTTGGCACAAGCACTCAGTTCTCCCCCAAAATCCACTGAACCACTTGCTCATCTCCCGAAGAGAATCACAGGCACAGCACTGAATGCACCGGATACCTGGCTTACACCTCTCAACACTTTCTCGCTTTGTTTTGCTCATTGAAAAATGGCAAAAAAGGAAAAAAGTCAGCCCAGAGCCCAGGAACGTTAAACGACTTTTACAAAGTCCAACACAACCCCCCCAAGGATGAGGCTTTAGGAACAGCCGCCCGCTCACTCCGGGACGGGATTGTGTCCGGACCCGCGACTCTTCCCTCCTTCACCTTCGGCAGCAGCCGCCCGAAGTCAATTCCCCGAGCACGGCAGCCCCGCGAAGCCGCCCAGAGCCGCTGGCCGCCCCCAGAGCCCCGCAGCCCGTGCCGGTGCCGGCCCGCTCCATCCCGGAGCGGCTCCGGCGCCAAACCGGGAGAGCAAAGGGGAAGGAACAAAGCCCTGACAAAGCCAATGACCGGAACAGGATTCAACCCATCAGCGGGGAGGGCAGCACAGCGGCCCCGCCGGCCCCGAGTCCCCGTTCCAGGGAATGCCCCGGGTTGCGCTGCCCGGGGAGGGACCCCCGCCCTCCCGGGGTGTCCCCCACCGCGGGGCGCGAGCGCGGGGAAAGCTGCGGGTCCCGGCGGGAGCTGCGCCCGCAGCGGCCGATGCCGCCCTCGGGCCCGCCGCTGCCGCCCAGGGGGCGGCCGGGATGTCCCGGGAGTGCCCGGGGCGGGGACGGCGTGGCCCCGGCGCCGGCGGGAGGCCAGGCCCGGCCGTGCTCACCTGCGCTGGCCGCTCCGCTAGGCCCGGACTATCTCTTGGCTGCCGCCACCGGCGAACGATGGAGGAGCCGAGGAGCCGCCGGCGAGTCACGAAGCGCCGGGGGGCGCGGGGCGGGCCCGGCCCGGGGGAGGGAGGGGAGGGCAGCTGCCAAGCGGGCGGCCGATCCGGAGGCGTCCCGGCGGTCCATGGCGGGCCGGCGCCGGGCTGGCGGCTCGCAGGGCTCGGGCAGGGCTGCGGCTTGGCCGGGGCTGCGCTGGGCCCGGTCCCAACCCCGATCCCGATCCCGATCCCGATCCCGATCCCGATCCCGATCCCGATCCCGATCCCGGCCCGGTCCCGCCTGGCGCTTCCCGGCGGCCCCCGCCCCGATTACGTGACGCGCGGGGAACCACGTGACCCCGGCGGAGCGCGCGCGTAAGGGGCGTGGCGCGGGTCAGGCCCCGCCTCCCCGCGGGATAGACCGGGACAGACCGGGAAACACCGGGACCCAGCGGAACATGTTGATTATTATGCGGGTAATGACCACGGGTGCAGCAAAGAGGAGCAGGGTAACGGAGAACATGGAGATGAGAGCCACCCGGCAGTGCTCCTGCTCGTGTGACGGGCACAGGGAAGCCACTGTGGGAATGAGAATGATGGGAACGAAGAAGGTCAAGCATTGAGCACCCCACAGCACCCACATCATGGGATTGGGAAGGTCACAGCGGCAGCAGAGCTTGCAGAGCTTTTCCGTGTCCTTTTTGGCACTGATGGCTGTCATCCAGAAGAGCACCCAGTAAGTAGCAGGAGAACGCTGACACCAGGTAAAGGAATCTCACGTACATCAGGGGCATGACAGGAGAGCAGGACACATCTTCCAGCAGGAAGAGCAGGGCAGAGGGGACCGCAATGAGGAGGAAGATGAAGTCAGTGACAGCCAGGCTAAAGATGCCGGCAGTACGCCCTTTCCATCTGAGGAGGCAGAAGAGCCCCGTTCCCGGCCAGCGCACAGAGACAGATGAGCAGTGTCACACTGTGTATGGCCATGTCGGTGACATCTATTTCACATGGATCATCTCCTTTGGTGGGTGAGGCAGAAGGTGGGGACACGGAGCTCACCGCCATGGATGGACGCTGGGCAGGCGGTGGGATGTGGCCCCGGCTGTGGTCAGAGTGGATGGGCAGTCAGTGCTTGGAGAATCCAGGGATGGACCAAGCGGCTCCTCAGCAGCTCCCTGCAGCGGGAAGGGTTTGGTGGAGAGAAGTGAGATGTGCAGGGGAGCAGGGTGGTGGGAATGGTGGGGTGGGAGAAGGAGGAGGGAGGGTTGGGCTGTTCAGCAGGGGATTGAGAAATAACATAGAGAATAAACATTTTCAGCTCCCCGATGTTGCTGAAAGACCAAGTAGTGAAAAAGATTAAAGGATTTAAATGTGTGCACACAGGGCAAGAAATTGAGGCTGGAGCCGGTGCTGGAACAGATCAGGAGGCCTGCAGTGGTTCTGGGGCAGTTCTGTCACAAGAAGCAACAGTGCACGCCCAGAAAAATAGCTCAAGGCAAGGTCACCTTTAATACTGAAGCATTCAGTGAATATGACCAGCAGGGACCCCTCTTAATGAATCTGCAGGACCATCAAAAGACTTCCAGGAGGAGGTGAATGCATGGAAATTCCTTCTAGGAAAGTGATTTTTGTGTATTAGATAGGAAACAGATTTTAATGACAATGTGTGTTTTCAGTGGATAAAACCCCGCCCACCCCGCCGCCCGCAGGTGCTGTTGCCGTGGCGGCCGCTGGAATGCGGCCCGGGCGCATCCCCAAGGGAAAAGGAGGCACAAAATGAGGAACTGGGAAGTAAAAGGGGAAGGCTGCACAGCGCCCGCGGCGCCCCGAGAGCGAGGAGCAGCCCCCGCTCCTCTGAGGGCCCATCTCTGCCCCCTGTCCATGTGCCGTGCCCGGGGAAGAGCAGAGTCTAGGATCAAAGAACCACCCAGTCTCCCACAGCAAGGAAAGCCCGGCACCCCGGTGTTTCAGGGGCACACCAAGGGCTGTGCAGGGCAGGGAAGGACCAGCAGGACCTTTCTCCTCCTCAGCCCCTGCTCCAAGGCGCAGCAGCCCCAGGTGTGAGCGGCCAGGATGAGGAGGGGGCGGCTCCTGCCAGAGGCCGTTCTCCGAGGGTTCCCCGGGCACACCTGTGCAGGGAGCTGCTGGTCCAGAGGGGCAATGGGGGCATCCCGAGTGTCCCTCCAGGGACAATGGTCAGAGCATCCGGCAGGAGCTGGGGAGCAACCGGAGGCACCTGGGCACAGAGCACTGCTCCCAGAAAATGCCCAGGGAAAACCCCTCGTGCCAAGGGGCAGCACCTGAGCAGGCAGGGCAGCATGTGGGGTCCCAGGGAAACATTCCACTTTCCCCTTTCATCTTGGCAGCTCTTCCCCAGTGCCCCCAGAAAAAAAGGGGGGTTATGAGGAGAAAAGGGATTTAAACAGAGGGAAAAAACGTCCTTTTCCATAATTGTCTGTGTTGAAATTGAGGGGGAATCCCCTTCCTCTGCAATTTTAAGGGTATCAGTTGAAGGAAACCCTGCCTTTTCCATTCTCTTAGGGGTATCACTTGACAGGGAATCCCCATTTTCCATTATTCTCCAGTTTAAATAGAAGGGGAAAACCTTGACAATGCTGTTTTATTGGTTTGAATTAAGCATAACTCCCCCATTTTCATCATCCCAAGGTTTAAATTGAGGGGAAAGCCCAGTTGTCCCTCCTTTATAAGGGTTTGAATTGAGGGAGAAATCCCCCTTTTTCCATCACTGGAGAGACCTGAAGTAAGGAAAACCCCTCTTTTTCCAGTATTTTCGGGGATTCAGAGGAGAGAACCCATTTATTGCTATGGCATCTATTTAAGTAGAGACAAACACTCCCTAGTCTCTCATTTGAAGGGGTTCAATTGAAAGAAGCTCCCCCTTTTTCAGCATTTTAAGAATTTAAATCTGTACCTCAGGGCACTTCTAGCTGGGTAGTGGTACCCAATCTCTCACAAGGGAGCGAGCCCAGCACTCACAAAACCCTCCTGCTGCCAGAGAGCCCATTATTTTTTCAGTTTTATTTATAATGAATACAGCCCTAATTAGAGACCCCAACAGGAGTTACACCATGTATATTACTACTATTCTTCTCCACCCTCCATATTCCTGTGACTCAATAGTCACTAATGAACAATTACAGAACTTAACAAGGAAGAATGCAACTCATCTGTCTACGCTGCCAAAACAAGGAGTGTTTTTACCCTTTCAGTGGATGCAGCTGTAGTAAAACAGAAGGCATCTACAGAGCCCTTCACTCACCTGGAATTTAAGGCAGAGCAGCCAAACAGCTGCAGCTCCTCCCAGTGCTTTTATCCCTTATGGTAAAATTGCCTCCTCCCTTTTCCCCGGGCATGGTGGGAAAGAGAGGCGGGCCCGGCCAGGGGTATATTAACCCCAGCCCAGGGTAAAAGAGGCCCATTCCTGCTGTGGGGTTAGTTGGGGTAAGGGTGTCTTCTTATTTCCATGAAGGGGGGGTCTTTCAGGTTTTTTCAGCTTTCTTTCAGCAGGTATTTTTGGCATCTAAAGCAACAGAAGCTTTGAAGACACTGTGAAGAAGATAGCATTGAGTCCGTAGTTCATGATTTTTGGATTGAGTGTTCAGGGTTGATAAGGTGCTTGGTACTTTTTGTAATTTTTTTTTCCCCTTGTTTTTCTTAGAAGCATTGCAACTTGCTGAAATTCCAGATTGTGTCAAGTATGACACTTCAAATTTGTTCAGCAGATTCATTGTGCTGCAAGAGGGAGCTACCCTGGGTCAGAGATGACATTGGAGATGGAGGCTTCTGATAGGTAAGTTAAGGACTGCAAGTATGAGTGGGAGCAGGCTCCCAGTTAGTAGCTGACTTGTTGGGATTTGGCTTGTATGCCACTACACTGGTGCATTGATTTTGGTTTTCTTTGTCATAGCTGACTAAGAGGCCAGCCTGGTGATCCCAGTGCCTTTGGAGATGGCTGAGGTGGACTCCTTTTGTATCCAGTGTGGATTCACATCACTGGTCATCTGAAAGCTAAGTTGGGGGCCGGGGCCCGGAGAAGGGATGATAGCAGGCTAGTGGGTTGGAAATTGCTGGGAGAGATTTAAAAAGTAGTGTAGGGGAAAGGGATGCTCTCCAAGGGCCTTCTTAGGTAAGCTAAAGGGAGTAGCCCTACTTTTGACTGCAACTGTAGGGTGTGCAGCGCAGAGCAGTTCCAGTGTGTGTTGTCTTGTCCGGTGTGTGTTCTGTGTCTTTGGCTTCCCTTGGATCAGATCTCTCTGCCTTTTATCCTTAAGGGGCTTGTCATAAGCATTGGCCATCATCTCTAGCTTCTTGAACTTTCGTACTTCTTGGTAGGATGCCAATATCACTTGTTCTTTTACCAGTGGGCTTGGCCACATCTTGGAATCACATCTTGAAAGCATTGAGTCGGATCTCTTTGGAGGCCTTGTTCCCGGCTGTACTGCCATCCATCCTTTCCAGCCGTGAGCTGTAATGTCCTGGGGCTTGTAAGATTGTCAGGATATGGGAGCATTCTAAATGTGGCCTTGTCTCTCACAGCCATCTTGATCATTGTGACTGACAGTTCTTAGAACAGGTCACTGTTCCAGTCTTTTCTTCTGCTCCTTAGAGCCCCCTTCATCCACCAATGCCATACTATTGGTTGTTTCTTTTGGCGTCATCTCTGTCCTTGCCATCGTTCTTCTTGCCGAGAGGTTTTTTTATCATCTTCATATCACACTGCTTGTAGTATAATGTGTTGTTTGAGTTTGTGTCTAGCCTGGAATTGCTCTGCCCTGTAGAGTAGTCCTGGTGGGGGGATAGGTGGAGAAGAAAGGAGACTTTACAGGGAGCCTTTTGCTTTGCTCAGCCACCTGAGCCACGCCTCGGATGGAGTGACTGTGGCCAGTCTGTGTGGTGTTCAGTGGAGACGTGGGAGTGGTGCAGTGGTGTCTTGCAGTTTCATAGTAGTTTGTCCTAAGGCCCACTGCTGTGGGATCCTAGGCAGTTTGCTTTGAGGAATGAGAACTTGGGAAAGGCTAAGCTGGGTAACTTTGACAAATAATTCTTTTGCAGAGGGAGAGCATGTAAACCTGATGTGAACAGAGGAGACCAGAGGAGCACAGCAACGAGGTGGGTCAGTGCCTGAAGTCCAAGCTACGGCCTGACTTTGGGCTCTATGTTTACCTCACTGTTTGGATTTTCATTTTGAAGATGCGAGGCACTTGGCACAGCAGGGTATTGGCACCGGGGGGACCATGAGCTGGATGAGTATTGATTCAAGCACAGAACTGGCTGCTACTGGAGTTGTTGTATTAGTGATGAAACTATAAGCCTTTGATTTTTTTTTTTTGTGTTTTACAGGTGGTCTGCAGCATTCAAATCGCTACTCCAACATGACAGACACCCTTGCAGAAAGAGGTCACAGTCGAGCACTTTCAGGTGGAACCTACCTTGGCAATGCAACACTTTTGGACGCTACATGGGCATGTGCCTTTCCATTTTGTTTTGCCCCTTCTCCCCTGGGAAGGTTGGTCATCATTCAGCTTTTCAGGGGTGGTGTTTCATTTTGGTTATGTTGCAGGGCTGTTCTTTCTCTTTATTTTTAGGAAGTAAACCTGGATATCAGCAATCAAGGTCAAGTGAGTGAGGTAAGCAGTGACCAGTACCAGTGACCAGGTATTGCTTGGGTGCGAAATTCTGGGGCAGCTCAAAGCATGCATTGTCTAAGCATCCATTTGTGTGTTTTAGGTGGCCCACTTGTATTATGCCTGCAGGGGCTGAACCCCCTCATGGACCAGCTGATGGAGCCAGTTTATCACCCTTGAGCTGCCCCTGTGAGCCTTCCAGAAGTATTACAGGGCTCTGCAATGAAGCCTGTACCTTTTCTGTTTGAAGGTGCCATCTGGGCAGCTTTTGGCAATGGCTGAGGAGTTGTGGCGAGTCGGGGAGGGAGGGAGGAGCGAGGGTCCCCTCAAGTTTCAGCAATGCCACATCACCTTGTCCCCCCTTAACCCAGGGATACCCTGCGACGGCGGCGTCGGAGTGCGGCCCCAGCGTGTGAGCCGAGGACCGGGGCGTTCTCAGGAGCCGGTGAGTAGTGGAATTGTTGGGTTTTGGCTGATGTGCTGCTGAGTTCAGGCACTGATGTTTGGTTTTCTTTATTGCAGTAGACTAAGAGAGAAGAGCCCTCTGAGGGCAGGAACTTCCCAGATGATGAGGCGGCCTTCTTTTGCACCTGATGAGGATTTGCATCCCTGGATATCTGAGAGCTAAGTCGAGGGCTACACCTCAGGGAGGGGGATGAGAGTGGGGTGCTGGGTCAGGACTTGGTGGGAGGGATTTTTGAATTAGCTTTGGAGATGGGGATGTCCACGAGAGGGGCCCTTAGGCCACGTAAAGGGCAAGTCTCGCTTTTGATCACAATGCTGAGGTGTGCAGGGCAGAGCAGTCCCGGTGTGTGTTGTGTCACTTGTCTATTGTGTGTTCTGTGTCTCTATTGTGGGCATCTTGTGTCACATGTCTTTTGCCTTACCCCTTTGAGGGGCTTATCGGAAATGCTGGGCATCATCCTTAGCAGCTCCTTTGCGTTCCTTGGCCCGACGCTGGTACCCTTGAACCTTTGACTTGCAGGCTCGGACATGCATCGGAATCGCATCTCTCTTTAGCACAATTGAGTCAGACACCTTTTACAGTCTTGTTCTGAGCTGTATTGACAGCTGTGCACTGCAACAATCCCTTATAACAGATTAGGACTTGGGAGAATGCGAGGATAGGTAGAGGATTCCAACCGTACGATTCTCGGGCGTCCATCTTTGTGGTTCTTGGCATAAGTCCTTCTGTTAGGGTCTTTTTCTGCCAGAGCTCTTTGAGCCTCATCGGCCTCATCTAGGTCATGTCATTGGTAATTCTTCTTGCTGAGACTTTCCTCTCCTTGTTGCATCCCCTTGTTTGTCATCTCCTGTGTCACAGGTGTCTGTGTGTTTGGCCCGGGGCTGCTTTGCCCTGCTACATAGTCTGGGTGTAGGTGTAATAGGATAAGTCCTAGGGACTTGACATTTGTAATGTAGGGATTAGTTGGACTCAAGATGGTATTTCTAGATTGACACAAGATGTCTGGAGCTGCTAAGTTCTGATGCAGCACTTTGACTTTTGTCATAACTTTCTTTCAGATGCAGATGGATTGAATCTGTGGCAGAGTGCCCCATACCAGGTGAGGTGGTTCCCACAGGAAGGTCAGTCACCGTTTGTCTTTGCAGGGCAAGTGTAAATGGTGCCTGTGTTACAGCTTTGTTCTTCATCTTTATTTGTAGGAAGTAATGCTGAAGATCAGTGGTCAAGGTCGATGGAGCGAGGTGAGCGGTGACTGGTGGCCAGAATGAGTTGTTACTGCTTGGGTATCAGTTTCTGGTGCAGCTCTAAGCATCTGTTTTTGTTTATGCATTTTAGGTGGTCCCGGCCCTGGGATGCTGGAGGCCAGGTGGGTGCAAGCTTAAGCTATAGGTGTGGTGTACTTCAGTTGGAGCAGGGAGGCTGTGGTTTCAGTCTCTCAGCATGTTTTTTTGCTTTGCTTCTCTGCAGGTGCTGCTGCTGCCCTGGGCATGCCAAGGGGGACAGAGGCGAGCAGGTGAGTTGGCATTTAGGTGGGGCGACTGATAGGTGAGAGGTACGTGGCAGCATGCGAAGCGTGTCCCTTTTCGCTTTGCAGGTATCGTCTGGGCCACCTCTGGAGTCGGATGGAGATTTGAGGTGAGCCTGGGCCAGTGGTGCAGAGGGAGCCCGTGCATTTATTCTTCTGGAGGGCAACAGTCGCAGTTTCTGTTTTGTTGTCTTAGGTACTACAAGTAGGTGCAGAGCCTAAGTTTGGAAATGGCCGGTGAGCGATGAGCCTCGGCAGTTATGAGGGAGAGGGGCATTGTGCAAGGGGTCACTTCTGGGACGTGTCATCACAGTCTGAATTTTGTCATTATTCTCTATCTTTTGTAGCTGCCCAAGTGGGCTGTGGGCCATGTATTGACATCCACGGTGCTGAAGCATTCTTTTCTGTTGAGGATGGATTTTGTCTGCTGGTCTTTGGAGAGCTAAGTGTGGGGACTGTTGGTTGGGAGAAGGCAAAAACCTTTGGAATCACAGGAGGCAATTTGAAGTTAGCTTAGAGGAGAGGGCTGTAGTAGGCCGGGCCCCTTGGAGTTAAGGGAGAGAGGGTTTCTCTTCAGCATCACTCAAGCCTTTGCCGGGCCGGGCAGTTCCAACCCATCTCCATGTTCTTGTGAGCTTCGCATCATTGGATTTTGAGTCTCGATGTCATTGTCCATCTTTTCACCTGAGGAGCCTGCCTTCAGGTCTGGCATGATTGCCACGGTCTAAAGTTTGCCTACTCTTCAGTGTAGCCACGCTTTGGAGCACTTTTGAACATAGCACGCAGGCACCTTGCATCTTGGCCATTTGTTGGTCGGTCGTGTTTTGTGATGTCACTTCAGCCTTTGGCGGCAGAATCATTCTCTAGGGATCCCTTTGTATCAGCTGGCAGTCGTTGCCTCCTTCTCTAGGCCTACTGCACTTCTTGAGCATCCTCTTACCAGCTTTGGCACTAACTTCTCATAAGGAGTTTACATTTCACTGTCCCGTACTACTGCCATAGAGCCTTCTTTCCTTCGGCGTCATTGGCCTCTGACTCATCTTGCGCTAGGAATCTTGGTCCATCAAGTAAAATTGCTGGGCAGTTTCAGTTGATGTCTATGTTATGTGGTCTGTGTCCGTTGTCTTCAGTGTCATAGGGCTTTGTGATGTCTCAATGCTTTACAGGCATCGTTATGGGCCATATTGGCAGCAGGAGCACTTGCATACTTTCCTGGATCGGGCTTATTCTGGCATCTTTATGGTTTTGCTTTTTGAGACCAGAAGAAGTACACAAGGTGTTCCTATCCATCTTCCTTCTCAGTTTTGGTAGTATCTTTTTTTCATGTGCCATTCCCTTGGACTTCTATATGAAGTGTACTAGACCTTCCTCACTGCAGTAGTTTCGTAGCTTCCGTTGCCTCAAAGCATCCTGGTCTCAAGAATTTATCTTCTGAAGCGTTATCTCAAGTCTTCGTGTCATCTCTGCTTATATTTGATGCACTGTGTGTCCATGTGCTGCTTATGCTTGGAGCTGCCCTGCCCTGGCACATTCAGTCATGGCTAGTTTGAACAGTTTTAAACTCTCATCTCTTGTCTATGGGCTTTTGGGTAGAAAGCTTATGGGCCTGGTGTGGGGATAACTCCTATCTGTCAGCTACTTGCAGACTGCCTCATGCTGTCTTGCAGGTCCCCGAGGCAGATTTTGATCCCTATGGTCACTGATGCTACCAATTTTCCCAGGATCTACTGTTCCACATCAAGGAGCAGCAGATGGAAGAAGATGTTAAAGCATCTTCTTTAGGGGGGACTGTTTCTAGTAAGGGCCGCAGTCAGCGTGTAAGCTGAGGAAGGGGTGTCTGAGGGTGTGTCTGTCTGTGTGTGTGTTGACTGGCTCTAACCTTATGCATGTGTTGTTTCTTGCCTTTCAGGTTCTTCAGTTCATTTTAAAATTTAGAATACAAAAAACCCAGCTGGTCCTGCCCATGCTGTGGGGTCAGTCAGAGGGACACAGGGTTCCTCTTCTCCTCTGTGCTTGGATGAACTGCCTAGGGAATGCCATTTCTGACACCCCAGTCCTACCTGTGTCCTTTGGAAAAGGGCAGAGGTGAAGAGGCAACTGCCAGAGTTGCTTGGGGATGATGGAGTTGTGGTGTTTGGCTGTGCCCAGAGGGGCAGGTTGGGCATTATTTGTGTGTCTGAGGACTGGGGAGCCGAGCTCTCAGTGCATTCCCAGCTCTCCCAGGGGCAGCAGCTGGTGCAGGGCTGGGTGACAGCCTCTGGTCGGGCTTGGGGCAGGCCCTGGCCCCGGCACAGACACGGGGTGGTTTGGGGACACTTGGGGAGCAATGGGAGGAAAATGAGGGATGGTGCTGGGCGGAGCGATCGGCCTGTGCTCGTGTCAGCGCAGCCGTGCAGGGCACTGGGATCTGGGTAAAACTCCAGCTCTCCTGGTGTTCAGGGATGCAAGGTCTGAGGGACTGGATTTACTTGGGCTTTCCAGGAACAAGGGGAAATGCGGTGCCAGAGCTGTGCCCCGTCAGGTTCTGTTTCCCTTTGGGGACAGGGAGTCTCTGGGCTGAGGTGAGATTGCTGTGTGAGTGGCAGGGAACAGGGAGCTCAGAATTGCAGGCACTGATGGAATAATTGTCTTAGGTCTGTTTGGTTTGTGTTTGTGAAAACTGGGATTTGGGCTGGAGAGGTGCTCTTGGGAACAAGGGATAGAGTACATTTGCTCCATGGTTGTGTAAGGAAGGACAGGGAAGGGGAGTATTTATAAACTGTTCTCAGTATTTCATGCAAATTTGGGGTAGAGCAGCGATGCAGGTGGGTGGGTTTGGCCTGGGCCTGTCAGGACTAACCACAAAGAATCCAACCAAGCCCCTGACCCCTCAAGGCATCTGTGAAACACTTCCACAGCAACCCAAGTCAGAAATCCAGTGATTATGGAGGTAAAATTATAGGTAATTGCCTATGATCCGTGGGGCATTTCCTTTGGAATTATCAATCAAGGCAGAGCATATCTTTCAGCTCTTTTCCTGATGTGCAGTTTCCTCTCTGGTTTAAATGAGTTTGTGTGCTCCTGTTAACAAGCAGTGTGTTTTCACCCTGAAATTTGGGGTGATAGTCTTTCTTTAGCGTTTTTCCCACAACTGAATAATCCCTTCCATGAATAGTTCATGTATTTCTACACAGCTGCTTTGGCCGTGGCTCAGAGAGAGAGAAGGGAAATGACTTTTTACAGGGGTGAAATTTCTCCAGGCAGGAGTGGGATGTTGTCTTGCTCCTCCCCAGAGCCCTGCAGGCGCATGGGAGTAGCTCAGTGCCAGCGCAGCTCTCTGAGAAATAACAACGCTTGGGAGGTTTGAGTGTTGATAACAACTCTCCTGTCTCCTGGTAGCAGTCCTAGGCAGAGGAGGGAAAAAAGGAACTTGTGTTATTCATGGAAAACTTTCTGCTGTTTCTTGTGCAGAGTTTTAGATCTTTGTATGATTTGCTATCTGGTGTCTGTAGGAAGAGAATGACTTATTTTAGGTAAAAATTGAGATAATCAGTAATGGACAGGTAGGGAAAACTTTTGAACTAAACTCAAGGTGACCTGTAGTGGAGAGCATGAAGATTTTGAAGTAAACTATAGCAATCAGTTGTGCACAGGTAGGGAAACCTTTGGGGGTTAAATACAAGGTCATCTCTAGGTGAGGGAATGAACACTTTTTGAGGTAAAACTGAGTGAATCAGTTGTGGAAGTATTAGTAAATTCTGGGGGTGAAACTTGATGTAACCTCCATGGTAGAAAATGAATCAATCTTTTGAGGTAAAAAGGAAGTAATCAGTGTTGGAGAGGCAGGGAGATTTTGAGAGTAAACTTGAGTCTGTAGTGCAGAGAACGAACATACTGAAGTTAAACGGAGGTAGTAACTTGCAGACAGGGAAAAAATGTGGGGGTCAAGTCTGAGGTAATCTCTAGGGGAGACAGCATTTTTGAGGTAAACTGAGGCAATCACTAGGTGAGAGGTTGGAAAAGTTTTGGGGGGTAGAAATTAAAATGACCTGTTGGGCAGAGAATGGACCTACTGAAGTGAAAATCAGGTAATAAGTAGTGGACAAGCAGCAATAATTTTGGAGGTGAAATCTGGGGTGAAGTGTGGCAGGGAGAGCGTACATCATGAGGTAAAGTGAGACAGTACTGGAAAGATAGTGAAATATTTCAGGGTAAAACTTGATGAAATCTCCAGGGTAGAAAGAGAGTATTTATAGGTCAAAAAGAGTAAATAGTTAGTGGGCAGGTAGGGAAAATACTGGGGGTAAAATCTGAGGTTATCTGTAGGGGGAGAGAATGAACATACTGAGGTAAAAATCAGGCAATGACTAGTGAATGTTAGGGAAATTTTGGGGGGTAAAACTGGAGCTAATATCCAGAGTAGTGAATGAATACTTTCTTGTAAAAAAGAAGAAAGCAGAAGTGGACAGACAGGGACAGCTTGGAGGGAAAATCTGGAGCAATCCCCAGGGAAGAGAATGAACAGCATGAGGTAAACTGAGGTAGTCACTTGCAGAGGCACAGTGAAAATTTTGGGGATAGACACTGAGACATTCTTGAGGATAGAGAAAATTACTTTTTGGGGTAAAAATGGGATGATGGGTAGGGCAAAGCTTGTGGGAAAAACTTGAAATAATCTGTAGGAAAGAGCATGAGCATTTTGATGGAAAAATGAGATATTTTTCTTTACTTCCCTTTGGGATAACTTAATCTGCACTGTTCCATGAGCAATTCCTTTGCTTCTCCTGGAGAAAACCCCACGGCAGAGGCAGTCTGCAAAGGAGCCAAAATCGAGAGCAAAGGTTGGTTTGGGTTTGAGTACTTGAAATAACTTTTGAAAGAGAAGCAATAACCTTTTGCTGCTTCTTTCTTTCTTGCACATGCTGGGATTGCCTCTGTGGACATGTGCTGAGCTCTCCCTGCAGGGAACTGTCAGCCCTGAATGCCTGTGCAATAACTCAGAGCCTCAGCCATGAAGGGCCAGGCTGTGTTTAAAACAGCCCAAGGTGCCAGAGAGCTGGAGTCATTTCCTAGCAGGTAACTTGACTTGGAAGCTGCATTCTAAAATTTGTCCACATTTAATTGATGTCCCACATGGAGACACTTAAAGAAGCAGAGGTGGGGTGTCCCAGATTTTCCCAAGGCATGCACCCCTCCAAAAGCGTACCTTGAATCAGTAGATGTATTTCCCTTCTTGTGTGCTAAATCTTCCAGTGTGCATAGTCCCCCCATCAACTAAAGCCTACCCTGACATTCTTTTTCCTTGGACACATCTGGAAGAACCGTCTCCAGATATTATTTCCTTCTGCAAGGGCTCGTTCCTCGAGATGGAACTTTGGCGTTTTGCTTCTCCTTTCAGAGGAGCAGCAGAAGCGGTCGTTGCCAGGGGAACGGTGCAGGCGAGGGAGGGAGGGGGGGTAGAAGGTGGGGATCCTCTCGGAGGCCGATTCCTGCAGGAGCGGGGGAGCAAAGGCGGAGGCTGCTGCCGGCACCGCCAAGGGCAGAGCAGCTCTTGGGGCCGGTACCAGAGGCTGGCGTGGAGCCTCTGCACGGGTCCGCAGCAGCCACGGCGCCAGGAGGCCGAGCTGCCGGTGAGCCCAGCGCGGCCCGCGGGGCCGAAGCCGGGTTCAATGGAGCCGCGGCAGAGAACGCAGCGGGGGCAGGGGCTGCTGGAACGGCCGCGGACATCGGGAGCGGGGCTGGGGCCGGGGCGGGGCCGGGGTGGGCCCCAAAAGCGGCGGGCTGGGCTGGTGTGGAGCGGAGAGCCGGGCTAGGGACGGGCACAGGGGCACCGAAAGCGGCGGGCTGGGCTACCGCTGGAGCCGCAGGGGCTGGAGGGGGCGGCGGGAACAGCGGGGCTACCGGCGGAGCCGCCGCCGCTGGGACAAGCGGTGGAGCCGCGGGCGGTGCCTGAGAGCCGGCACAGGCGCGACCTCGGGCTCCGGGAGCGGCGCTGCAGCTGCGAGCGGCGCCACAGGAGCCTGGGCTTGGGGCGAGACAGGCGGGAGTGGAGGGGGCGATGCTTCCAGGGGCTCCCAGCCCTTCTCTTTCTTGCTTTCCCTTTGCTCCTTTCCTTGGGTCTCGGACAACTTTAAAATTCTTATCCCCTTAGACTCTGTTTCCCACCCAGCATGAAGCGTACTTGCTTTCTTCTGTGTTAACGAGTTCTTTTGAATTTACCAATACTTGTAAAGCCTGACAGATCCAGACTTCAAGAGCCATGTCTGGGCCAGAAGACATGGTCGGATCTTATTTCCTTCTCGGCCCAACCAAACATACAAAACTGGATCATTTTGACTTTGCTCGTTTCCTTTGTACTTGGGTTTGTATTCCAGTTAGCCAGCATAACTCCCCAAGGGCTTTCCTGGGGTATTTCCACTGGCACGCCTCTATTCCCTTTTTTTATTCCCTGACTCTTGCTTACTAGTTTTATGTCCCATTTTCTCAGAATCTTATCTATCTTTCCCAGGCCTTTGTTTCCCACCTTTTTAATAAAAACCAACAAAACAACTCTTCAAACTTCACCACCTCTTTCCCGTTTCTTCTCCTAGAATACAACAGTTCCCTCCTCTTAATAAAATATGCCTCCTTCCAGAAAAGTTATATTTCAAGCTTTAGCATTTCTATCACATACATTCTCATTCATTCTCATCGCTCCTTTTTATTGTTCCAACTTCTCTTTCTCAAGCGTTATCAGTCACAACCACACAAGGCTTAGGTCCCTTTTAATTTCAAATTGTTAGCCGATGCTCACCCCTGGGTCCAAAATTCCAGGTTTCTTGAAGTAATCCTCAATTTGACAGAATTAAGCCTGGATTTCTTGAATTTTTTTTTTTTTTTTTTTTTTTTAAACTTTCAATCCAGCAGCCTCAAGCCCCAAATGTCTCGGATTTGTCCTCAATTTGGCAGAATTAAGCCTGGATTTCTTGAAATCTTTTAAACTCTCAATCCAGCAGTCTCAAAACCCAAATGTCTCGGAACTAACCCTCCATTTAGCAGGATTTTTGAACCCTCAATCCAGCAGTCTTAAACCCTAAATTTCTTGGATCCAATACTAGGAAATTCTTGACTCCCCTCCTTCAAGGACTCCAATCCCTTCCCTGAAAGCCCGTCCCAGTTAACCCGGGGCTTCTCTCACTCCTTTTATCTTTGGCTTCACCTCTTTACTGACTGCTTCCCTGGCGGCAGAGCAGAGCCGCAGCCTCAGAGGCTCCACACTCGCTTCGCAGCTCTGGGGTAACCAGCCCGCGTCTCATGCACACACTTTCATCCCCCTTATCCCCCCAAAAAGAGGAAAGAAAAAATACTCACTTTTCTCGGAGTCTTGGTGCACAAGATTTTATGTGTTTAATTACCGTGGTACCTCAGGGAGCCTTTTCTTTCCTTTCTTGTTGCTTTGTCTCCTCTCTTGCCCTCCGGGTGTTTGACTGCAAACCCCCCTGACCCCGCCGAGAAACACAAAGCGAGGCCGCCAAAAGTGGGCGGGGGCACCCCCCTGCTCTGGGTTCCCCGGGAGATCCCAGAGCTGAGCCTTTATCCCCGTATGGGCCACCAAATTGTGAAACACTGATGGAACATGCAAAAAGCCAACATCACAATCCCGTTCAGAACAGAGGGATCAGCGGTGATGCGGCCCTGCCCGCGGAGGGATCAGCGGTTATGCGCATGCGCAGGCGGAGTGATCCGCCAGGAGGGACTATTTGTGATGCGGTCCTGCCCGCGGAGGGATCAGCGGTGATGCGCCCCCACGCGGAGTGATACGCCAAAAGGGACTATTTGTGATGCGGTCCTGCCCGCGGAGGCATCACCGGTGATGCGTCCCCGCCCGCGCATGCGCACTGATCCGCGCGCCCCGGCCATCTGCGCACGCGGAAGGATCCGCGCACGCGCAGCTGCCAAAACGAGCTTCACTCTAGAATTTGAAGGAAAGTTGAAGAAAAGGGACCGTTTAAGAAAAGTTTAAGGAAATCAGGAGACAGCAGCACAAAGGGCGCTACGGCCGGGTGCTTCGCACAGAGACAAAGGCGCACCCAAACACCCAAAAGATCGCCTTTAACAGCGAGCTCCCGCAGCCAGCTCACAATCCCAGCCCGCCTTCCCGGGCAGGGTTTCTTTCGGACCTGGGCTGCATTTCCATCCCCCGCTCTGGGAGTCACCAGGTGCGTTAGGAGCGAGCCGATCCCGCTCCCTGAGACACAAGGGCTTGCTCGAGGAGACTGTTCCTGTTCCTCTCTTCCAGCCACTCTGCTCTCCCCAAAACACCCATTTCCTCGGAGCTCCTCTGAAACTGCATTTCCATGGACCCAGGGCTCCAGAAGCTGCAGAGTCGTGCAATGGGGTTTTTTTGGGAAGGGACCTTAAGCTCTTGCACTTCCACCTCTGTCATGAGAATTTCAGGGCTCTAAGACTCACAGAACCATTTGGGCTTGGAAGGACCTTCAAGCTCATCCAGTGCCAGCGCTGCCACGGGCAGGGACACCTCCCACTGTCCTGGGCTCTTCCCAGCCCCAATGTCCAGCCTGGCCTGGAACATTCCAGGGGATCCAGGAGCAGATCCCCCCTCTCTGGGCAGACAGAATGAGCTAAACCTGGCTATTCCTGAGGGAGTGATGGCAGCACAGCCGAGTCCTGCATCCCTGATTCCCACTGGGAATCTCCATGTCCTTCCTGCTGTGGGATCCAGGAGTTGCAGTAGGATTTTTGTGTTTTGTGCTGCATTCCCAGCACAGCAGAACCTGTCACCCTCGGAAACACGGCCAGCGTGACAAGTTTTTTGCTCCCTTTCTGCTTTGTTTTTGCTGTGTTTTGTTTCTCTCGACAGCTGGTTTAGAACTTCTGTGTTGCTGTTTAGACATCAAGCTTTGGGGCTGAGGTTTTTTATTCCCAGGTGCTTGCTGGCAGTAAAAATACACATCTGCAGTGTGTGCACGTGGCTTGGGCTGTGGATTCACAGTTCTGGGGCAAAAAGAAGTCCCTTCACATCTGTGCTGCTGGTGGTGTCCCCTGTGAGAAGTTTGGTGGCTTGTTTGTGGCTCTCTCAGTTGTTCCCTTTCACAGAGCCCGGCATTTCTCCCCTTTTCAGTTTCATCCTGCAGAGCTTCGTTCCTGCTGCCGCAGCGTGTTCTGAACCCTCCGCTCGCAGCCTGGGGGTGCCTTTTGTGCTGCTCCTCCGTGGGGCTGACTTGAGAGCGGAATCAAGGTTGGAAAAGACCTCGGAGATCACTGAGTGCAACCAGCACCAGCACGGCCAGCGCTGACCACGTCCGCCCATGCCACAGCCACAGGTGTTGGAGCACTCCCGGGGTGGGCACTCCAAACCTCCCTGGGCAGCTGTGCCAAGGCCGGAGCGCCCTTTCCATGGAGGAATTTCCCCAATATCCACCCTGAGCCTCCCCTGGCCCAGCCTGAGGCCGTTCCCTCTCCTCCTGTCCCTGTTCCCTGGGAGCAGAGCCCGACCCCCCCGGCTGCCCCCTCCTGTCAGGGACTTGTGCAGAGCCACAAGGTCCCCCCTGAGCCTCCTTTGCTCCAGCCTGAGCCCCTTTCCCAGCTCCCTCAGGAACTCTCCAGCCCCTTCCCAGCTCCGTTCCCTTCCCTGGACTGGCTCCAGCCCCTCCATGTCCCTCTTGTCCCAGAGCTGCCCCCAGCACTGGAGGTGCCCCAGCAGTGCCAGCACAGGGACGGGCACTGCCCCGGCCCTGCTGTCACCCCAAGGTGGCACAGCCCAGGTGCCCTTGGCTTTGCCCACCTGGGCACACCCAGCTCGTGTCCAGCTGCTGTCCCCAGCACCCCCAGGGCCTTTCCCAGTTTTCCAGCCCCTGTTCCCCCAGCCTGGAGTGTTCCACGGTGGCCCAGGTGCAGGAGGCGGCACCATCTCACTCCATGGTGGGATTTTTACATTCCTTTCATTTTGCCACTCCGAACGCTTATGCAGCTGCATCTGGGCTGGAAAAGTCACTTTTTTACTGGTGTAGCTACTCAGGAGATCTGTGATAACTCTGTTATCCAAGAACAGGGAAGGATGTGTGATGTCCAAGGCCCTGTGCCAGCAAATCCCAGTTTTTGTGGTGTCTGTTCTCCCCCAGCACAGTTTGATGAGATTTGTCCAAAACAGCTTTCCTGGGGAAGCTCTTCGTTGTGTGGTCATTAAGGGAGAAATGGAAACAATGCTGAGCATGCGCGGTGTTGTGGGAAGGGAAGCGCAGGAGCAGTGCTGTGCCTGGTTACGTCATGTGGTGTTGAAGGGCGGGGCGGAGCCGGGCAGCGCTGCGCATGCGCACTGGCTTTACCCGCCCGGTGCTGTTGCTCTGTGGGTACCGTCGGGCGCTGCCCGGGAGCGGCTTGGGAGCGCCGGGTTCGGTTCCCGGCTGCGGCAGCGGTGGGCGAGGGTTGTGGTGACAATGGAGGAGGGCGGCTGTTGCTGTGGCTGCAGCGGGGTGGAAAGTGAGCGGAGAACGGCGACGCAGCGTGTGCCGGGAAAAGACCCGAGGGGGGGCGGCCCCGGAGCAGAGCCGGGCGGGAGCGGGCGGCGGGGGCTGCGCGGGGTGAAGGCGGTCCCGGCGCGGGCGCGGAGCCGGGGAGGAGCTGCGGGGCTGGGGCTGGGGCCGGGGCCGGGGCTTGCGGGCGGCACGGCGGGACCTCCCTGCAGAGCCTTTCCTGGGAAACAAAACCTGGAGTTTGTCCCACCTCGGCCCCGTGGCAAGGGGCAGCGCAACCGAGGGGAGCAGCGCCTGAGCAGGGGCGGCAGTGTGCGGGCGCAGGGAAGACGCGGCTGGTGCTGGAGCGAGAACGTGCAGGTTTCTTACATTTAAATGAACGTGGAAAGCAGGGAGAGAGGTGGTATAAAAGCACCGGGTGCTCGGGCAGGTGAGACAGGACTCAGGGGAGGGAGTCGCTTTCCTGAGCTCCTGAAGTTCCACTTGACTCTCTCAGGAGCACTCGTGAGAAGTTTCCCATTTGGAGTTGGGCTCGAAAAAGAAGGAACTTGAAACTGCTTCTTCTGATAAATCCATAAGTATGGGAGGCCCTATGAAGCCCACGGGTGTAAGCAGCCAATAACTCCCACGAGTATTTTAACTACTAAAAATAGCAACTTTTATTTCTTCTGCACACAAACGACTTGGCTGTCCTGTGCAGGGTTCACTGAGGCTGTGAATTGCAATCCAGGGCATCTTCAGGCTCCTGGTGCTCGGGACTGTGGCGTTTGGTGTGCAGAAAAGATCCCAGGCTGTCCAGCTTGGGTGTGGATGTGCATTTCCACAGTTCCTCAGAGTGGGAAAAGGCCAAGAGGGTGATGGGAAGGCCTTTCTTCTAGGCCTGGGCATCCTCAAGACACCTCAAGGATGTTTTTTAAATGTTTGTTGTCTTTTGTTTCCCAGCCCAGGGCTGAGCTGGAGAACGGGTGGAGACAGTGGCAAGCGGGAGTCCCATGTTTACATCTGCCCTTGGATTCCAGTTTCTTCCAGTGGGTCTGTGCTGCCCGAAGTACAAAAGAAGGAGGTGTTGGAGTACCTGTTTGTTCACCTGTTGAGCTTGGAAGAGATGCTGAGTGTGAAATTCCAGGGGTGCCAGCTCCTTGCGAGCTGTTGGTTGCTCAGGAGATTGGGTCGGGGAAAGGGGGGGAGAGTCCGAGCACAGCACAGTGGTAGGAGCTGGATCTCAATCTAAGGCATCTCAAAGCCTGATAAGCTGGAAAGAAGACTTTGCTGTGTTAATGCACAATTACATTTTTGTGCAATTTTTTGAAATTAGGGCTGGGATCAGTCTGGGGAGGTTATCTGGCCCAATTCCCTGTGCCCTGCTTTGCCATGAGGAATGGATGCCTGACCTCTTTGCAGAGAGCTGCTGCTGCTAAAGATTTCTCAGTTTCTATAGTGAATTTATCCCAGTACTTTGCTGCTATAAAGAAATCTCCTCTTGCTGCCATTTCCCCTTATTACATTTAAGATCAGCTCCAGCTGAGTTAGAATTTAATCCCGACCTTTCCCCCCTTTTTTTTTTCCCAAGAGGCCTCAGCTATCTCGCTATTTCTTTCCTCTCTCACCCTCCAGGTCCTGTTTTTCAGACCTCGTTCTTTCCTTATAAAACCCTTGATAACCCATTCCCCACTTAAGGCTTTGTTGTATCCTTGTTTTGCTACCTTCTGGGTGCTATGGATGAAGGTCTGGCTTTGAGGAGCACACCCTGCTCCCTTTGCTCAAGGGATTGCAGTTATTCCAATCTCCTGCTGCTGAGGGCTTCCTTAGGCTCTTGCTGAAATGAAAAATATCCAGGAAGTTTTTCCTTTTTTGAGATTAGACTGGTTTCTGCAGGTCCTTGAGATGTGACCATGATGGTTAAAAACCCACAGTGCAAATGAAGGTTTCTCCTGTCTTCCCCCTTGCCCCCCACCTGCTCCATGCACAGTTCATTACTTTGTAATCACAACTGCTAAGGAAACCTTTCTAATCCTGTCAATTGGCAATGCAACTGCTTTTAAATTCTGGTTTAAAATAGGTTTTGAAGTCAGGCTCTGCCCTTGCTATTGATTTGAATTCTTGACTGAGTAAATTATTGGTGCTTAACAAGCCCTTTGTTGCTTTAAAGCCTTTCTCCAAGGGTCAGAGAATAACACTGACAGGGAGTGAAGGAGCACTGCCCAGTAGTTGCTTAGAAACGGAGTGTGTTAAACCCGGTTTCTTTAAAAGCAGTTTTGAGTAAGTGAAATTCAGGCACTTGAATTACTTTGGGAAATGGTCCATTTAGGATAGATCCACACTGACAGAAGCTGTTTATCTGAGGTCAGTACATGCTTTGATCAGTGCAGGGCCTTCCCCTCAAGAAATGCATGAGCCAAGCCCAGCAAGGTAGAGGAAAAGACACAAGTTCAGCTTAGGGAGCTGCACAGGTGAAATCCCATGGATGTGCCTGGAGCATGGCCCTCCCCAGCAGCTTTTCTTACAGTTAAATTCTTTAAAAAGCTAAAAGCTGATGCTCAGTACTTTGGGATCTGGCTCAAAACTGTGGAGAGGATAAACTCCCTTACTGGAACTCAGGCAGTGGAGTGCTCACAAGCCAGCAGCCACATTGCTTCTTGTTCAGCTTCAATTCAACGTTGGCTTTTTGTTGTTGTTTTGGTTGGTTGGCTGGTTTTAAAGTATTCCTAGAGATGCTACAAGTGGAAGAAGAGAACAGAAATAGAGTGGAGCACCACTGGCACAGTAACTGATATTTTACTGTTCCTCTTTTTCTTTTAAAAATTTATGTAGATAACATGAACTTTTAAACTCTGTGACTTGGGAGAAACACTCTTTTTTCTCCCTCTCTTTGGAAGAGATATGCAAGTCCTGAGCCGTTGGGCCAATGCTTGCTGCATTTTGTTTACGATTTTACAATCAAACAAGGGGCTGATAAGATTGACAAGGAAGATACAACTCAGGAGCTCACTAGGCAGCAGCCTCCAAACTCTTTGGGTGATGCAATAGAGTATGAAGACTGTTTTCCAGTGCGAGATTAATCCATAATAACATGCTCACTGACATAAAAGTCACTTCTTATAAGCCACTTCTTATTCCCTGAAGTGCAGGAGCTGAGGTGTTTGACAAAGCCTTGGCAGAATGATGAAGTATGTCCCTGTCAGATTTCTCCTGCTAGCAAGAGCAATCCATCTTCTTTAAGGGTTTTGTTCCTTTGGGATTGTGTGTAGTTTAGAGGGAGAACAGTACCCAGAAGCATTAATTATTTAATCTGCACTGCTTTTTTCCTCGACGTGTGAGGTCTGAGTATTGTGCTGGGAAGTGGGGCCAATAAAATTTCTGGGAGTCAGACTTGGAGCTTGAAAGTTTTAGAATTAACACTGGAGACTCAGCTCTCTCTATGGTCAGAAGAGGGGGAGACACCTTCCTTCAGGATGTCTCTCCAGGGAATGCTTTTGCAAAGTTTTCTCTCGTAACGGCTGAAGTCTTGCCTCTCCCTGAAATTGCGGTGTAGATCCCACTGGAGGCAGTAAATCTCTCAAATGTATGAGCTTGGGCCTACACACCTGCTAAGGTGTGACTAGAGGTGTGAGAGCTTTTGCAAATGAATTTGGAATAATGAGAATCATAGAACCACTGAGGTTGGAAAAGCCCTCTAAGGTCATCGAGTCCAACGTGTGCCCAATCCCTACCTTGTCACCCAGCCCAGAGCACTGAGTGCCATGTCCAGGTGTTCCTCGGACACCTCCAGGAACGGGGACTCCAAACCTCCCTGGGCAGCCCCTGCCAAGGCCTGACCACCCTTTCCAGGAAGAAAGTCCTCTTGATGTCCAACCCTGGTGCGGCTTGAGGCCGTTTCCTCTTGTCCTGTTCCTGGTTGCCTGGGAGAAGCAGCCAATCCTCACCTGGCTACACCCTCCTGTCAGGGAGTTGTAGAGAGCAAGGTCTTCTCTGGGCCTGTTCTTCTTAGGACTGGTATGGAATCACTATTTTGCATTAAAGGACAATAAGCAGATGTTTTGAAAAAATACTTTGAAATGTTTTTGCATTGCCCTGGAAATCTGCCAAGAAATGGAGTTGCTTACCAGGTTAGGTGTTCTTGCCTGCAGCTTCCCAGGGGCTGCTGGAGGTGGGATGAGGCTATTGCAGAGGAATTACAAGTACGTGGTTTCTCACTCAGGAGACTCTGGGTTTACTGTAGTTATGGGACTGGTTTTCCAGACTAGAGGAACCCCTTAAAGGACTGCAGAGGGAGGTGGAGATGGGATTTGGGGTTTGCATCCCCACCTCCTGAGCACACATGGGGTTAGATGCCCCTTGGCAGAGCTGTAAGGTGTAATGTGGGCAGCAGCTCCTCCTCTCTTTGGGGGCCTAAATTGAAACGCTCAGGAGCCAAATCACCTCTGAGCTGCTCTGTTGTGAGCAGGAGAGGAAGGGACACCTCCAAAGGCCACACAGCTCACTCATAGTCAGAAAAATCCTACTGCTGAACCTGGAACCCCCCCAAGGACGCCCGGGACCCCCCGGGCCCCTCTGTGATCCTCGACAATGCACCCCCCCATCATCAGACCATGCAGTGTCCCCCAGTGTTCTGCCAGTGGGAGCACTGGAAGAGATTCTGGGAACACTGGGAGGGAACTGGGAGGAAACTTCCCACCACTCTCCAACGTGCAGCAGCCCCAAGTGCGACCAGTGAGGCGGAGGAAGTGCTCCTAGTGCCCCGCCCCCCCCCCCCCCCCCAAAAAAAAAGTTGGGGGGGGTGCGGGGGGGAGTACGAGAAGAAAAAGGATTTAAATGGAGGAGAAAACAGTTTCTGTAACTGTGTTTGAACTTAGGAGGATCCCACTTCATCTACGATTTGGAAGGTCTCAATTGAAGGAACACACATTTTCATGATTTTGTATCTCAATTGGCAGGGAATCACCGTTTTCCATTATTTTTGTATCTAAATGGAAGAAGAAAGCCTTTATGGTGCTGTTTGATGGATTTGAATTGAGGGAAACCGCCCCATTTTCATCATCTTAAGGTTAAAATTGAGGGCAAAACACCACCGTCCCTGGTTTTAAAGGGCTTCCCTTGAGAAGAACCTCTTTATGTGCCATTATAAGAGTTCCATCGAGGGGGGACCCTCATTTGAAGGGACCTTCAGAGAGGAAAAATGTGTCCAAAAGACCCCAAAATGGTGTTTCTTGAGGGAAATTGAAGAGGGAGCTGCATTTCCCCTCATTTTAGGAGGCAAAATTGAGCAAAACTCCTCCTTGATTCACTTTTTATTTGGGTTTAAATTTAGGGGAGACCCTCCTTATGCATCAATTACGGGTCTAAATTGAGAGGGAACCTCCGTTTTCCCCTTGATTCAAGGCTTTGAAATGGCGACTAAAGGGAGTTTTCCCTTAATTCATTAAGAAATTGAAAAAGAACAGTAAAGATGAGCTGGCGCTGCCGGTTTGGACTCAATTTATCTGTCGGGATTGCAAACTCCGACAGACACCGAGCGCCGACGGACGCCCAGCAGTGACTGTGTCACGCCCCGACAGATCAAACAGGGGCTGGAAGCTCCATGGAGCAGCTCAGCGCCTGCTCCACTCTTGCCCCCCAAAGCCCGGGATGGACCGGCGGGTCTGGACACATCCCCATTGAGGAGGGGCAGAGCCGCTGCTCGGGGGCCCCGGGGGATCCTTTATCCCCCTCGTGCAGCTGTGAGCTGCCGAGGAAAAAGTCCTCGTTCCTAGGCTTGAACCCCTGCAGCTTTACCTCTCATTCTCTTGCTCTGATTTGTTTGACAAGAAATTCAATTTATTCCCCCCAGTCGTGTCTCTTGCTCCAGTGACCGGTGAGTGATCTGTCTAGGCCCTTTTCCCGATCCTCAAGTCTTTCCTGATGTGTTCTGTTCCCTGCCCAGGGTGAGGAGGAGAGGGACAGAGCGGTTTCGCTGGCACCAGGCACCTGGCCAGGCCCAGCCCACCCCAATAATCCCTGCGATAATTCACGCCACCATTACCCAGGCGCGCGGCGGGTCCGGCTCCGCGGGCAGGCGGCTACAGTAGTTCAAAGTGGGCAAACTGGGACGGAGTGAGAGGAAGCAGGTGGTGCCGGTGGGTGAAATGTCTCTGCTGCGACCTGCCTGGGAAAGGAGGAGGGAGAACCTGGTGCAAAGTAAAGGGGAGAGAAAGAGGGACAAGGCTGGAGCTGTGGAAGGAAGCGGAGATGGCCAGGGGGCAGCTGAGCATTTTGCTTTCCAACTCTGTGGGGGGGAAAGAAAGCGCTGTCAAATCCATCCAGGAAAACAGAGGAGAAATAGCATGTGGTGGGAATCGCCGGCAATTTGGATTCAATATGTCTGTCTGAACTGCAAACGCCGACAGACACCGAGCACCGCTGGACGCCGGCTGGCGTTGCCGTGTGTCCTGCTCCGGCGGCAGCCCGCCTGTCGAGGCCCCCAGCAGCAGCTGCCCGGGGGCTGCGGATCGCGCAGCAGCCAATCGGAAGCGTCGCAGCGTCCGGCAGCCAATAGGAGCCCTGGCCACTCCGGCAGCCAATGGAAAGCGCCGTTACCTGAGGGACCAGGCACAGCTCGAAGCCCCTCACAGCTGCTTCGTTTTTTGGGACATTTGTGGAAAGCTCGGAGTTCTATTTTTTTTCTTTACCTTACCTCTTCCAGGACAGGAGGGATTCCGGCGCGGGGGATATCATGCCTCGGGCGCTTCTGGGCGGTTTTGAGGCGGGGGGAGCCCACCGCGGCGGTGGCGGGAAAAGGGGGTGCGGAGTATAAAAGGGGGCGCCGGCGTCGCGGCCCCTCAGTCGGGGGGCGGCGGCGGCGGCGGCAGGAGCTCCGCGGGCTGGCCCGGATGCGGGGACGCCGCCGTGTGCGGCCGAAGGCGCCGGCCCTGAGGCGCGGAGAGAGCGGCGTGGCAGCCGCGCATCGGCTCCGTCATCGGCAGCGCCGCTTCGTGCCGGTAGGGAGCGGGAGAACGCGGCGGCGGGCGGCGGGTGGTGAGTGCCGTCGGCGAGACGGGGCTTGGGCCGCGTGCGGTGTGCGATCTCCCGAGAGCAGCGGGGAGGCCCCCGGGGAGCGGCGGCGGGCGGGGCGCTGTGGGAGCCGGCGCATGTCCCCGAATGAGGCGCCCGGCGCAACGCGCGAGGTACCAATGAAATAAAATAGAAAACGGTAAAGTGCTATAGAGGAGCCGCACCTAGAGGGCTCTCGGCCCCTGCCCCGTGTCACTAAGGGAGCTGCACCGCGGGAGCGTCGGGGCAGCGCTGCTGGTTAAAAAGAGCGGCACGGGAAAGGCTGAGAGGTGTAAAGGGAATGAAATGCTGAGCATGGTAAACGAGGTACAATAAAGGTACAGCAGCAGTTGTGGCCGCTGCGTGGGTTCACTAAAACAGCTGCACCGCGGCACCTTTGGGGTGGTGCTGCTGGGTAAACGTGCGGCACGTAAAAGGACTGGAGGTGTGAGGGAAATAAAATATAGAGAAAGGTCTGAGAAATAATAACAACACCGCAGCAGGAGTAGCCACTTCCTCAGGATAAAATGAGCTGCACGGCGGCGCACGTGGGGCAGGGGTGCTGCTTCAAAGGTGTCACGGCAAAGGTCGCATCTGTGAAGGGTATAAAATAAAATGGTCGAAAATCCTTTAAAAGAACTGCAGCAGGAGTGGCTGCTGCCCCGTGTCACTAAAAGAGCTGCACCGCGGGAGCGTCGGGGCAGCGCTGCCGGTAAAAAAGGGGCCCGGAAAGCGTGAGAGGTGGAAAGGGAATGAAATGCTGAGCATGGTAAACGAGGTACAATAAAGGTACAGCAGCAGGTGTGGCCGCTGCCCCGCATCACTAAAAGAGCTGCACCGCGGGAGCGTCGGGGCAGCGCTGCTGGTTAAACAGAGCAGCATGGGAAAGGCTGGGAAGTGTGAGCGCAATAAAATATTGACAATGGTCTAAGAAATATTGTAAAGGTACTGCAGCAGGAGTGGCCGCTGCCCCGCATCACTAAAAGAGCTGCACCGCGGGACCGTCGGGGCAGCGCTGCTGGTTAAAAAGGGGTCCGGAAAGCGTGAGAGGTGTAAAGGGAATAAAATGCTGAGCATGGTAAACGAGGTACAATAAAGGTACAGCAGCAGGAGTGGCCGCTGCCCCGTGTGACTAAAAGAGCTGCACCGCGGGAGCGTCGGGGCAGCGCTGCTGGTTAAAAAGAGCGGCACGGGAAAGGCTGAGAGGTGTAAAGGGAATAAAATGCTGAGCATGGTAAACGAGGTATAATAAAGGTACAGCAGCAGGAGTGGCCGCTGCCCCGCATCACTAAAAGAGCTGCACCGCGGGAGCGTCGGGGCAGCGCTGCTGGTTAAAAAGAGCAGCACGGAAAGGCTGGGAAGTGTGAGCGCAATAAAATATTGAGAATGGTCTAAGAAATACTCAAAAGGTACAGCAGCAGTTGTGGCCGCTGCGTGGGTTCACTAAAACAGCTGCACCGCGGCACCTTTGGGGTGGTGCTGACGGTAAACGTGCGGCACGTAAAAGGACTGGAGGTGTGAGGGAAATAAAATATAGAGAAAGGTCTGAGAAATAACAACAACACCGCAGCAGGAGTAGCCACTTCCTCAGGATAAAATGAGCTGCACCGCGGCGCACGTGGGGCAGGGGTGCTGCTTCAAAGGTGTCACGGCAAAGGTCGCATCTGTGAAGGGTATAAAATAAAATGGTCGAAAATCCTTTAAAAGTACTGCAGCAGGAGTGGCTGCTGCCCCGTGTCACTAAAAGAGCTGCACCGCGGGAGCGTCGGGGCAGCGCTGCTGGTTAAACAGAGCAGTATGGGAAAGGCTGGGAAGTGTGAGCGCAATAAAATATTGATAATGGTCTAAGAAATATTGTAAAGGTACTGCAGCAGGAGTGGCCGCTGCCCCGCATCACTAAAAGAGCTGCACCGCGGGACGGTCGGGGCAGCTCTGCTGGTTAAAAAGGGGTCCGGAAAGCGTGAGAGGTGTAAAGGGAATAAAATGCTGAGCATGGTAAACGAGGTACAATAAAGGTAGTGCAGCAGGTGTGGCCGCTGCCCCGCGTCACTAAAAGAGCTGCACCGCGGGACGGTCGGGGCAGCGCTGCTGGTAAAAAGAGCGGCACAGGAAAGGCTGAGAGGTGTAAAGGGAATGAAATGCTGAGCATGGTAAACGAGGTACAATACAGGTACAGCAGCAGGAGTGGCCGCTGCCCCGCATCACTAAAAGAGCTGCACCGCGGGACGGTCGGGGCAGCGCTGCTGGTTAAAAAGGGGTCCGGAAAGCGTGAGAGGTGTAAAGGGAATAAAATGCTGAGCATGGTAAACGAGGTACAAAAAAGGTACAGCAGCAGGAGTGGCCGCTGCCCCGCATCACTAAAAGAGCTGCACCGCGGGACGGTCGGGGCAGCGCTGCTGGTTAAAAAGGGGTCCGGAAAGCGTGAGAGGTGTAAAGGGAATGAAATGCTGAGCATGGTAAAAGAACTACAATAAAGATACTGCTGCAGGAGTGGCCGCTGCCCCGCATCACTAAAAGAGCTGCACCTCGGGAGCGTCGGGGCAGCGCTGCTGGTTAAAAAGAGCGGCACGGGAAAGGCTGAGAAGTGTAAAGGGAATGAAATGCTGAGCATGGTAAACGAGGTACAATAAAGGTACTGCAGGAGGGGTGGCCGCTGCTCCTTGTCACTAGAAGAGCTTCTCCGAGGCGCCGGTGGGGCTGCGCCGTTCCCGCCTCGGGCGCTTCTGGGCGATTTTGAGGCGGGGGGAGCCCACCGCGGCAGTGGCGGGAAAAGGGGGTGCGGAGTATAAAAGGGGGCGCCGGCGTCGCGGCCCCTCAGTCGGGGGGCGGCGGCGGCGGCGGCAGGAGCTCCGCGGGCTGGCCCGGATGCGGGGACGCCGCCGTGTGCGGCCGAAGGCGCCGGCCCTGAGGCGCGGAGAGAGCGGCGTGGCAGCCGCGCATCGGCTCCGTCATCGGCAGCGCCGCTTCGTGCCGGTAGGGAGCGGGAGAACGCGGCGGCGGGCGGCGGGTGGTGAGTGCCGTCGGCGAGACGGGGCTTGGGCCGCGTGCGGTGTGCGATCTCCCGAGAGCAGCGGGGAGGCCCCCGGGGAGCGGCGGCGGGCGGGGCGCTGTGGGAGCCGGCGCATGTCCCCGAATGAGGCGCCCGGCGCAACGCGCGACGTGCCAATGAAATAAAATAGAAAACGGTAAAGTGCTATAGAGGAGCCGCACCTAGAGGGCTCTCGGCCCCTGCCCCGTGTCACTAAGGGAGCTGCACCGCGGGAGCGTCGGGGCAGCGCTGCTGGTTAAACAGAGCAGCATGGGAAAGCCTGGGAAGTGTGAGCGCAATAAAATATTGACAGTGGTCTAAGAAATATTGTAAAGGTACTGCAGCAGGAGTGGCCGCTGCCCCGCATCACTAAAAGAGCTGCACCGCGAGAGCGTCGGGGCAGCGCTGCTGGTTAAAAAGGGGTCCGGAAAGCGTGAGAGGTGTAAAGGGAATGAAATGCTGAGCATGGTAAACGAGGTACAATAAAGGTACAGCAGCAGGTGTGGCCGCTGCCCCGCGTCACTAAAAGAGCTGCACCGCGGGAGCGTCGGGGCAGCGCTGCTGGTTAAAAAGAGCGGCACGGGAAAGGCTGAGAAGTGTAAAGGGAATGAAATGCTGAGCATGGTAAACGAGGTACAATAAAGGTACAGCAGCAGGTGTGGCCGCTGCCCCGCATCACTAAAAGAGCTGCACCGCGGGAGCGTCGGGGCAGCGCTGCTGGTCAAAAAGAGCAGCACGGAAAGGCTGGGAAGTGTGAGCGCAATAAAATATTGAGAATGGTCTAAGAAATACTCAGAAGGTACAGCAGCAGGAGTGGCCGCTGCGTGGGTTCACTAAAACAGCTGCACCGTGGCACCTTTGGGGTGGTGCTGATGGTAAACGTGCGGCATGTAAAAGGACTGGAGGTGTGAGGGAAATAAAACATAGAGAAAGGTCTGAGAAATAATAACAACACCGCAGCAGGAGTAGCCACTTCCTCAGGATAAAATGAGCTGCACCGCGGCGCACCTGGGGCAGGGGTGCTGCTTCAAAAGTGTCACGGCAAAGGTCGCATCTGTGAAGGGTATAAAATAAAAAGGTCGAAAATCCTTTAAAAGTACTGCAGCAGGAGTGGCTGCTGCCCCGTGTCAATAAAAGAGCTGCACCGCGGGAGCGTCGGGGCAGCGCTGCTGGTTAAAAAGAGCGGCACGGGAAAGGCTGAGAAGTGTAAAGGGAATGAAATGCTGAGCATGGTAAACGAGGTACAATAAAGGTACTGCAGCAGGTGTGGCCGCTGCCCCGCATCACTAAAAGAGCTGCACCGCGGGAGCGTCGGGGCAGCGCTGCTGGTTAAAAAGAGCGGCACGGGAAAGGCTGGGAAACGTCAGCGCAATAAAGTATTGACAGTGGTCTAAGAAATATTGTAAAGGTACTGCAGCAGGAGTGGCCGCTGCCCCGCATCACTAAAAGAGCTGCACCGCGGGAGCGTCGGAGCAGCTCTGCTGGTTAAAAAGAGCGGCACGGGAAAGGCTGAGAGGTGTAAAGGGAATGAAATGCTGAGCATGGTAAAAGAGGTACAATAAAGATACTGCTGCAGGAGTGGCCGCTGCCCCGCATCACTAAAAGAGCTGCACCGCGGGAGCGTCGGAGCAGCTCTGCTGGTTAAAAAGAGCGGCACGGGAAAGGCTGAGAGGTGTAAAGGGAATGAAATGCTGAGCATGGTAAAAGAGGTACAATAAAGATACTGCTGCAGGAGTGGCCGCTGCCCCGCATCACTAAAAGAGCTGCACCGCGGGAGCGTCGGGGCAGCGCTGCTGGTTAAAAAGGGGTCCGGAAAGCGTGAGAGGTGTAAAGGGAATGAAATGCTGAGCATGGTAAAAGAACTACAATAAAGATACTGCTGCAGGAGTGGCCGCTGCCCCGCATCACTAAAAGAGCTGCACCGCGGGAGCGTCGGGGCAGCGCTGCTGGTTAAAAAGAGCGGCACGGGAAAGGCTGAGAGGTGTAAAGGGAATGAAATGCTGAGCATGGTAAACGAGGTACAATAAAGGTACAGCAGCAGGTGTGGCCGCTGCCCCGTGTCACTAAAAGAGCTGCACCGCGGGAGCGTCGGGGCAGCGCTGCTGGTTAAAAAGAGCAGCACGGAAAGGCTGGGAAGTGTGAGCGCAATAAAATATTGAGAATGGTCTAAGAAATACTCAAAAGGTACAGCAGCAGGAGTGGCCGCTGCGTGGGTTCACTAAAACAGCTGCACCGCGGCACCTTTGGGGTGGTGCTGATGGTAAACGTGCGGCACGTAAAAGGACTGGAGGTGTGAGGGAAATAAAATATAGAGAAAGGTCTGAGAAATAATAACAACACCGCAGCAGGAGTAGCCACTTCCTCAGGATAAAATGAGCTGCACCGCGGCGCACGTGGGGCAGGGGCGCTGCTTCAAAGGTGTCACGGCAAAGGTCGCATCTGTGAAGGGTATAAAATAAAATGGTCGAAAATCCTTTAAAAGAACTGCAGCAGGAGTGGCTCTCGGCCCCTGCCCCGTGTCACTAAGGGAGCTGCACCGCGGGAGCGTCGGGGCAGCGCTGCTGGTTAAAAAGGGGTCCGGAAAGCGTGAGAGGTGTAAAGGGAATAAAATGCTGAGCATGGTAAACGAGGTACAATAAAGGTACAGCAGCAGGAGTGGCCGCTGCCTCGTGTCACTAAAAGAGCTGCACCGCGGGACCGTCGGGGCAGCGCTGCTGGTTAAACAGAGCAGCATGGGAAAGGCTGGGAAGTGTGAGCGCAATAAAATATTGACAATGGTCTAAGAAATATTGTAAAGGTACTGCAGCAGGAGTGGCCGCTGCCCCGCATCACTAAAAGAGCTGCACCGCGGGAGCGTCGGGGCAGCGCTGCTGGTTAAAAAGGGGTCCGGAAATCGTGAGAGGTGTAAAGGGAATGAAATGCTGAGCATGGTAAACGAGGTACAATAAAGGTACAGCAGCAGGTGTGGCCGCTGCTCCGCATCACTACAAGAGCTGCACCTCGGGAACGTCGGGGCAGCGCTGCTGGTTAAAAAGAGCGGCACGGGAAAGGCTGAGAGGTGTAAAGGGAATGAAATGCTGAGCATGGTAAACGAGGTACAATAAAGGTACTGCAGGAGGGGTGGCCGCTGCTCCTTGTCACTAGAAGAGCTTCTCCGAGGCGCCGGTGGGGCTGCGCCGTTCCCGCCTCGGGCGCTTCTGGGCGATTTTGAGGCGGGGGGAGCCCACCGCGGCAGTGGCGGGAAAAGGGGGTGCGGAGTATAAAAGGGGGCGCCGGCGTCGCGGCCCCTCAGTCGGGGGGCGGCGGCGGCGGCGGCAGGAGCTCCGCGGGCTGGCCCGGATGCGGGGACGCCGCCCTGTGCGGCCGAAGGCGCCGGCCCTGAGGCGCGGAGAGAGCGGCGTGGCAGCCGCGCATCGGCTCCGTCATCGGCAGCGCCGCTTCGTGCCGGTAGGGAGCGGGAGAACGCGGCGGCGGGCGGCGGGTGGTGAGTGCCGTCGGCGAGACGGGGCTTGGGCCGCGTGCGGTGTGCGATCTCCCGAGAGCAGCGGGGAGGCCCCCGGGGAGCGGCGGCGGGCGGGGCGCTGTGGGAGCCGGCGCATGTCCCCGAATGAGGCGCCCGGCGCAACGCGCGAGGTGCCAATGAAATAAAATAGAAAACGGTAAAGTGCTATAGAGGAGCCGCACCTAGAGGGCTCTCGGCCCCTGCCCCGTGTCACTAAGGGAGCTGCACCGCGGGAGCGTCGGGGGAGCGCTGCTGGTTAAAAAGAGCGGCACGGGAAAGGCTGGGAAACGTCAGCGCAATAAAGTATTGACAATGGTCTAAGAAATATTGTAAAGGTACTGCAGCAGGAGTGACCGCTGCCCCGCATCACTAAAAGAGCTGCACCGCGGGACCGTCGGGGCAGCGCTGCTGGTTAAAAAGGGGTCCGGAAAGCGTGAGAGGTGTAAAGGGAATGAAATGCTGAGCATGGTAAAAGAGGTACAATAAAGATACTGCAGCAGGAGTGGCCGCTGCCCCGCATCACTAAAAGAGCTGCACCGCGGGACCGTCGGGGCAGCGCTGCTGGTTAAACAGAGCGGCATGGGAAAGGCTGGGAAGTGTGAGCGCAATAAAATATTGACAATGGTCTAAGAAATATTGTAAAGGTACTGCAGCAGGAGTGGCCGCTGCCCCGCATCACTAAAAGAGCTGCACCGCGGGAGCGTCGGGGCAGCGCTGCTGGTTAAAAAGAGCGGCACGGGAAAGGCTGAGAGGTGTAAAGGGAATGAAATGCTGAGCATGGTAAACGAGGTACAATAAAGGTACTGCAGCAGGTGTGGCCGCTGCCCCGCATCACTAAAAGAGCTGCACCGCGGGACCGTCGGGGCAGCGCTGCTGGCTAAAAAGGGGTCCGGAAAGCGTGAGAGGTGTAAAGGGAATGAAATGCTGAGCATGGTAAACGAGGTACAATAAAGGTACAGCAGCAGGAGTGGCCGCTGCCCCGCGTCACTAAAAGAGCTGCACCGCGGGAGCGTCGGGGCAGCGCTGCTGGTTAAACAGAGCAGCATGGGAAAGGCTGGGAAGTGTGAGCGCAATAAAATATTGACAACGGTCTAAGAAATATTGTAAAGGTACTGCAGCAGGAGTAGCCGCTGCCCGGCATCACTAAAAGAGCTGCACCGCGGGACCGTCGCGCAGTGCTGCTGGTTAAAAAGGGGTCCGGAAAGCGTGAGAGGTGTAAAGGGAATAAAATGCTGAGCATGGTAAACGAGGTACAATAAAGGTACTGCAGCAGGTGTGGCCGCTGCCCCGCATCACTAAAAGAGCTGCACCGCGGGACGGTCGGGGCAGCGCTGCTGGTTAACAGAGCGGCACTGGAAAGGCTGGGAAGTGTGAGCGCAATAAAATATTGACAATGGTCTAAGAAATACTGTAAAGGTACTGCAGCAGGTGTGGCCGCTGCCCCGTGTGACTAAAAGAGCTGCACCGCGGAGCGTCGGGGCAGCGCTGCTGGTTAAAAAGAGCGGCACGGGAAAGGCTGAGAGGTGTAAAGGGAATGAAATGCTGAGCATGGTAAAAGAGGTACAATAAAGGTACAGCAGCAGGTGTGGCCGCTGCCCCGCATCACTAAAAGAGCTGCACCGCGGGACCGTCGGGGCAGCGCTGCTGGTTAAAAAGGGGTCCGGAAAGCGTGAGAGGTGTAAAGGGAATAAAATGCTGAGCATGGTAAACGAGGTACAATAAAGGTACTGCAGCAGGAGGGGTGGCCGCTGCTCCTTGTCACTAGAAGAGCTTCTCCGAGGCGCCGGTGGGGCTGCGCCGTTCCCGCCTCGGGCGCTTCTGGGCGATTTTGAGGCGGGGGGAGCCCACCGCGGCAGTGGCGGGAAAAGGGGGTGCGGAGTATAAAAGGGGGCGCCGGCGTCGCGGCCCCTCAGTCGGGGGGCGGCGGCGGCGGCGGCAGGAGCTCCGCGGGCTGGCCCGGATGCGGGGACGCCGCCCTGTGCGGCCGAAGGCGCCGGCCCTGAGGCGCGGAGAGAGCGGCGTGGCAGCCGCGCATCGGCTCCGTCATCGGCAGCGCCGCTTCGTGCCGGTAGGGAGCGGGAGAACGCGGCGGCGGGCGGCGGGTGGTGAGTGCCGTCGGCGAGACGGGGCTTGGGCCGCGTGCGGTGTGCGATCTCCCGAGAGCAGCGGGGAGGCCCCCGGGGAGCGGCGGCGGGCGGGGCGCTGTGGGAGCCGGCGCATGTCCCCGAATGAGGCGCCCGGCGCAACGCGCGACGTGCCAATGAAATAAAATAGAAAACGGTAAAGTGCTATAGAGGAGCCGCACCTAGAGGGCTCTCGGCCCCTGCCCCGTGTCACTAAGGGAGCTGCACCGCGGGAGCGTCGGGGCAGCGCTGCTGGTTAAAAAGAGCGGCACGGGAAAGGCTGAGAGGTGTAAAGGGAATAAAATGCTGAGCATGGTAAACGAGGTACAATAAAGGTACAGCAGCAGGTGTGGCCGCTGCCCAGTGTCACTAAAAGTGCTGCACCGCGGGAGCGTCGGGGCAGCGCTGCTGGTTAAAAAGAGCAGCACGGAAAGGCTGGGAAGTGTGAGCGCAATAAAATATTGACAATGGTCTAAGAAATATTGTAAAGGTACTGCAGCAGGAGTGGCCGCTGCCCCGCATCACTAAAAGAGCTGCACCGCGGGAGCGTCGGGGCAGCGCTGCTGGTTAAAAAGAGCGGCACGGGAAAGGCTGAGAGGTGTAAAGGGAATGAAATGCTGAGCATGGTAAACGAGGTACAATAAAGGTACTGCTGCAGGAGTGGCCGCTGCCCCGCATCACTAAAAGAGCTGCACCGCGGGAGCGTCGGGGCAGCGCTGCTGGTTAAACAGAGCAGCATGGGAAAGGCTGCGAAGTGTGAGCGCAATAAAATATTGAGAATGGTTTAAGAAATACTGTAAAGGTACAGCAGCAGGAGTGGCCGCTGCCCCGCATCACTAAAAGAGCTGCACCGCGGGACCGTCGGGGCAGCGCTGCTGGTTAAAAAGGGGTCCGGAAAGCGTGAGAGGTGTAAAGGGAATAAAATGCTGAGCATGGTAAACGAGGTACAATAAAGGTACAGCAGCAGGTGTGGCCGCTGCTCCGCGTCACTAAAAGAGCTGCACCGCGGGAGCGTCGGGGCAGCGCTGCTGGTTAAAAAGAGCAGCATGGGAAAGGCTGGGAAGTGTGAGCGCAATAAAATATTGACAATGGTTTAAGAAATACTGTAAAGGTACAGCAGCAGGTGTGGCCGCTGCCCCGTGTGACTAAAAGAGCTGCACCGCGGGAGCGTCGGGGCAGCGCTGCTGGTTAAAAAGAGCGGCACGGGAAAGGCTGAGAGGTGTAAAGGGAATGAAATGCTGAGCATGGTAAACGAGGTACAATAAAGGTACAGCAGCAGGAGTGGCCGCTGCCCCGCGTCACTAAAAGAGCTGCACCGCGGGACCGTCGGGGCAGCGCTGCTGGTTAAAAAGGGTTCCGGAACGCGTGAGAGGTGTAAAGGGAATGAAATGCTGAGCATGGTAAAAGAGGTACAATAAAGGTACTGCAGCAGGTGTGGCCGCTGCCCCGCGTCACTAAAAGAGCTGCACCGCGGGAGCGTCGGGGCAGCGCTGCTGGTTAAACAGAGCAGCATGGGAAAGGCTGGGAAGTGTGAGCGCAATAAAATATTGACAATGGTCTAAGAAATATTGAAAAGGTACAGCAGCAGGAGTGGCCGCTGCCCCGCATCACTAAAAGAGCTGCATCTCGGGAGCGTCGGGGCAGCGCTGCTGGTTAAAAAGGGGTCCGGAAAGCGTGAGAGGTGTAAAGGGAATAAAATGCTGAGCATGGTAAACGAGGTACAATAAAGGTACAGCAGCAGGAGTGGCCGCTGCTCCGCATCACTAAAAGAGCTGCACCGCGGGACCGTCGGGGCAGCGCTGCTGGTTAAAAAGAGCGGCACTGGAAAGCGTGAGAGGTGTAAAGGGAATGAAATGCTGAGCATGGTAAAAGAGGTACAATAAAGATACTGCAGCAGGAGTGGCCGCTGCCCCGCATCACTAAAAGAGCTGCACCGCGGGACCGTCGGGGCAGCGCTGCTGGTTAAAAAGGGGTCCGGAAAGCGTGAGAGGTGTAAAGGGAATAAAATGCTGAGCATGGTAAACGAGGTACAATAAAGGTACAGCAGCAGGAGTGGCCGCTGCTCCGCGTCACTAAAAGAGCTGCACCGCGGGAGCGTCGGGGCAGCGCTGCTGGTTAAAAAGAGCAGCATGGGAAAGGCTGGGAAGTGTGAGCGCAATAAAATATTGACAAAGGTTTAAGAAATACTGTAAAGGTACAGCAGCAGGAGTGGCCGCTGCCCCGTGTGACTAAAAGAGCTGCACCGCGGGAGCGTCGGGGCAGCGCTGCTGGTTAAAAAGAGCGGCACGGGAAAGGCTGAGAGGTGTAAAGGGAATAAAATGCTGAGCATTGTAAACGAGGTACAATAAAGGTACTGCAGCAGGTGTGGCCGCTGCCCCGCGTCACTAAAAGAGCTGCACCGCGGGACGGTCGGGGCAGCGCTGCTGGCTAAAAAGGGGTCCGGAAAGCGTGAGAGGTGTAAAGGGAATGAAATGCTGAGCATGGTAAACGAGGTACAATAAAGATACTGCTGCAGGAGTGGCCGCTGCCCCGCATCACTAAAAGAGCTGCACCGCGGGAGCGTCGGGGCAGCGCTGCTGGTTAAAAAGGAGTCCGGAAAGCTTGAGAGGTGTAAAGGGAATAAAATGCTGAGCATGGTAAACGAGGTACAATAAAGGTACAGCAGCAGGAGTGGCCGCTGCCCCGCGTCACTAAAAGAGCTGCACCGCGGGAGCGTCGGGGCAGCGCTGCTGGTTAAACAGAGCAGCATGGGAAAGGCTGGGAAGTGTGAGCGCAATAAAATATTGACAACGGTCTAAGAAATATTGTAAAGGTACTGCAGCAGGAGTGGCCGCTGCCCCGCATCACTAAAAGAGCTGCACCGCGGGACGGTCGGGGCAGCGCTGCTGGTTAAAAAGGGGTCCGGAAAGCGTGAGAGGTGTAAAGGGAATGAAATGCTGAGCATGGTAAAAGAACTACAATAAAGATACTGCTGCAGGAGTGGCCGCTGCCCCGCATCACTAAAAGAGCTGCACCGCGGGAGCGTCGGGGCAGCGCTGCTGGTTAAAAAGGGGTCCGGAAAGCGTGAGAGGTGTAAAGGGAATGAAATGCTGAGCATGGTAAAAGAGGTACAATAAAGATACTGCTGCAGGAGTGGCCGCTGCCCCGCATCACTAAAAGAGCTGCACCGCGGGAGCGTCGGGGCAGCGCTGCTGGTTAAAAAGAGCAGCACGGAAAGGCTGGGAAGTGTGAGCGCCATAAAATATTGAGAATGGTCTAAGAAATACTCAAAAGGTACAGCAGCAGTTGTGGCCGCTGCGTGGGTTCACTAAAACAGCTGCACCGCGGCACCTTTGGGGTGGTGCTGATGGTAAACGTGCGGCACGTAAAAGGACTGGAGGTGTGAGGGAAATAAAATATAGAGAAAGGTCTGAGAAATAATAACAACACCGCAGCAGGAGTAGCCACTTCCTCAGGATAAAATGAGCTGCACCGCGGCGCACGTGGGGCAGGGGCGCTGCTTCAAAGGTGTCACGGCAAAGGTCGCATCTGTGAAGGGTATAAAATAAAATGGTCGAAAATCCTTTAAAAGTACTGCAGCAGGAGTGGCTGCTGCCCCGTGTCACTAAAAGAGCTGCACCGCGGGAGCGTCGGGGCAGCGCTGCTGGTTAAAAAGAGCGGCACGGGAAAGGCTGAGAAGTGTAAAGGGAATGAAATGCTGAGCATGGTAAACGAGGTACAATAAAGGTACTGCAGGAGGGGTGGCCGCTGCTCCTTGTCACTAGAAGAGCTTCTCCGAGGCGCCGGTGGGGCTGCGCCGTTCCCGCCTCGGGCGCTTCTGGGCGATTTTGAGGCGGGGGGAGCCCACCGCGGCAGTGGCGGGAAAAGGGGGTGCGGAGTATAAAAGGGGGCGCCGGCGTCGCGGCCCCTCAGTCGGGGGGCGGCGGCGGCGGCGGCAGGAGCTCCGCGGGCTGGCCCGGATGCGGGGACGCCGCCCTGTGCGGCCGAAGGCGCCGGCCCTGAGGCGCGGAGAGAGCGGCGTGGCAGCCGCGCATCGGCTCCGTCATCGGCAGCGCCGCTTCGTGCCGGTAGGGAGCGGGAGAACGCGGCGGCGGGCGGCGGGTGGTGAGTGCCGTCGGCGAGACGGGGCTTGGGCCGCGTGCGGTGTGCGATCTCCCGAGAGCAGCGGGGAGGCCCCCGGGGAGCGGCGGCGGGCGGGGCGCTGTGGGAGCCGGCGCATGTCCCCGAATGAGGCGCCCGGCGCAACGCGCGAGGTGCCAATGAAATAAAATAGAAAACGGTAAAGTGCTATAGAGGAGCCGCACCTAGAGGGCTCTCGGCCCCTGCCCCGTGTCACTAAGGGAGCTGCACCGCGGGAGCGTCGGGGCAGCGCTGCTGGTTAAAAAGGGGTCCGGAAAGCGTGAGAGGTGTAAAGGGAATGAAATGCTGAGCATGGTAAACGAGGTACAATAAAGGTACAGCAGCAGGTGTGGCCGCTGCCCCGCGTCACTAAAAGAGCTGCACCGCGAGAGCGTCGGGGCAGCGCTGCTGGTTAAAAAGGGGTCCGGAAAGCGTGAGAGGTGTAAAGGGAATGAAATGCTGAGCATGGTAAACGAGGTACAATAAAGGTACAGCAGCAGGTGTGGCCGCTGCCCCGCGTCACTAAAAGAGCTGCACCGCGGGAGCGTCGGGGCAGCGCTGCTGGTTAAAAAGAGCGGCACGGGAAAGGCTGAGAAGTGTAAAGGGAATGAAATGCTGAGCATGGTAAACGAGGTACAATAAAGGTACAGCAGCAGGTGTGGCCGCTGCCCCGCATCACTAAAAGAGCTGCACCGCGGGAGCGTCGGGGCAGCGCTGCTGGTCAAAAAGAGCAGCACGGAAAGGCTGGGAAGTGTGAGCGCAATAAAATATTGAGAATGGTCTAAGAAATACTCAGAAGGTACAGCAGCAGGAGTGGCCGCTGCGTGGGTTCACTAAAACAGCTGCACCGTGGCACCTTTGGGGTGGTGCTGATGGTAAACGTGCGGCATGTAAAAGGACTGGAGGTGTGAGGGAAATAAAACATAGAGAAAGGTCTGAGAAATAATAACAACACCGCAGCAGGAGTAGCCACTTCCTCAGGATAAAATGAGCTGCACCGCGGCGCACCTGGGGCAGGGGTGCTGCTTCAAAAGTGTCACGGCAAAGGTCGCATCTGTGAAGGGTATAAAATAAAAAGGTCGAAAATCCTTTAAAAGTACTGCAGCAGGAGTGGCTGCTGCCCCGTGTCACTAAAAGAGCTGCACCGCGGGAGCGTCGGGGCAGCGCTGCTGGTTAAAAAGAGCGGCACGGGAAAGGCTGAGAAGTGTAAAGGGAATGAAATGCTGAGCATGGTAAACGAGGTACAATAAAGGTACAGCAGCAGGTGTGGCCGCTGCCCCGCATCACTAAAAGAGCTGCACCGCGGGAGCGTCGGGGCAGCGCTGCTGGTTAAAAAGGTGTCCGGAAAGCGTGAGAGGTGTAAAGGGAATGAAATGCTGAGCATGGTAAAAGAGGTACAATAAAGATACTGCTGCAGGAGTGGCCGCTGCCCCGCATCACTAAAAGAGCTGCACCGCGGGAGCGTCTGGGCAGCGCTGCTGGTTAAAAAGAGCGGCACGGGAAAGGCTGAGAAGTGTAAAGGGAATGAAATGCTGAGCATGGTAAACGAGGTACAATAAAGGTACAGCAGCAGGTGTGGCCGCTGCCCCGTGTCACTAAAAGAGCTGCACCGCGGGAGCGTCGGGGCAGCGCTGCTGGTTAAAAAGAGCAGCACGGAAAGGCTGGGAAGTGTGAGCGCAATAAAATATTGAGAATGGTCTAAGAAATACTCAAAAGGTACAGCAGCAGTTGTGGCCGCTGCGTGGGTTCACTAAAACAGCTGCACCGCGGCACCTTTGGGGTGGTGCTGATGGTAAACGTGCGGCACGTAAAAGGACTGGAGGTGTGAGGGAAATAAAATATAGAGAAAGGTCTGAGAAATAATAACAACACCGCAGCAGGAGTAGCCACTTCCTCAGGATAAAATGAGCTGCACCGCGGCGCACGTGGGGCAGGGGCGCTGCTTCAAAGGTGTCACGGCAAAGGTCGCATCTGTGAAGGGTATAAAATAAAATGGTCGAAAATCCTTTAAAAGTACTGCAGCAGGAGTGGCTGCTGCCCCGTGTCACTAAAAGAGCTGCACCGCGGGAGCGTCGGGGCAGCGCTGCTGGTTAAAAAGAGCAGCATGGGAAAGGCTGGGAAGTGTGAGCGCAATAAAATATTGACAATGGTCTAAGAAATATTGTAAAGGTACTGCAGCAGGAGTGGCCGCTGCCCCGCATCACTAAAAGAGCTGCACCGCGGGAGCGTCGGGGCAGCGCTGCTGGTTAAAAAGGGGTCCGGAAAGCGTGAGAGGTGTAAAGGGAATAAAATGCTGAGCATGGTAAACGAGGTACAATAAAGGTACAGCAGCAGGAGTGGCCGCTGCCTCGTGTCACTAAAAGAGCTGCACCGCGGGACCGTCGGGGCAGCGCTGCTGGTTAAACAGAGCAGCATGGGAAAGGCTGGGAAGTGTGAGCGCAATAAAATATTGACAATGGTCTAAGAAATATTGTAAAGGTACTGCAGCAGGAGTGGCCGCTGCCCCGCGTCACTAAAAGAGCTGCACCGCGAGAGCGTCGGGGCAGCGCTGCTGGTTAAAAAGGGGTCCGGAAATCGTGAGAGGTGTAAAGGGAATGAAATGCTGAGCATGGTAAACGAGGTACAATAAAGGTACAGCAGCAGGTGTGGCCGCTGCTCCGCATCACTACAAGAGCTGCACCTCGGGAACGTCGGGGCAGCGCTGCTGGTTAAAAAGAGCGGCACGGGAAAGGCTGAGAGGTGTAAAGGGAATGAAATGCTGAGCATGGTAAACGAGGTACAATAAAGGTACTGCAGGAGGGGTGGCCGCTGCTCCTTGTCACTAGAAGAGCTTCTCCGAGGCGCCGGTGGGGCTGCGCCGTTCCCGCCTCGGGCGCTTCTGGGCGATTTTGAGGCGGGGGGAGCCCACCGCGGCAGTGGCGGGAAAAGGGGGTGCGGAGTATAAAAGGGGGCGCCGGCGTCGCGGCCCCTCAGTCGGGGGGCGGCGGCGGCGGCGGCAGGAGCTCCGCGGGCTGGCCCGGATGCGGGGACGCCGCCCTGTGCGGCCGAAGGCGCCGGCCCTGAGGCGCGGAGAGAGCGGCGTGGCAGCCGCGCATCGGCTCCGTCATCGGCAGCGCCGCTTCGTGCCGGTAGGGAGCGGGAGAACGCGGCGGCGGGCGGCGGGTGGTGAGTGCCGTCGGCGAGACGGGGCTTGGGCCGCGTGCGGTGTGCGATCTCCCGAGAGCAGCGGGGAGGCCCCCGGGGAGCGGCGGCGGGCGGGGCGCTGTGGGAGCCGGCGCATGTCCCCGAATGAGGCGCCCGGCGCAACGCGCGACGTGCCAATGAAATAAAATAGAAAACGGTAAAGTGCTATAGAGGAGCCGCACCTAGAGGGCTCTCGGCCCCTGCCCCGTGTCACTAAGGGAGCTGCACCGCGGGAGCGTCGGGGCAGCGCTGCTGGTTAAAAAGAGCGGCACGGGAAAGGCTGGGAAACGTCAGCGCAATAAAGTATTGACAATGGTCTAAGAAATATTGTAAAGGTACTGCAGCAGGAGTGACCGCTGCCCCGCATCACTAAAAGAGCTGCACCGCGGGACCGTCGGGGCAGCGCTGCTGGTTAAAAAGGGGTCCGGAAAGCGTGAGAGGTGTAAAGGGAATGAAATGCTGAGCATGGTAAAAGAGGTACAATAAAGATACTGCAGCAGGAGTGGCCGCTGCCCCGCATCACTAAAAGAGCTGCACCGCGGGACCGTCGGGGCAGCGCTGCTGGTTAAACAGAGCGGCATGGGAAAGGCTGGGAAGTGTGAGCGCAATAAAATATTGACAATGGTCTAAGAAATATTGTAAAGGTACTGCAGCAGGAGTGGCCGCTGCCCCGCATCACTAAAAGAGCTGCACCGCGGGAGCGTCGGGGCAGCGCTGCTGGTTAAAAAGAGCGGCACGGGAAAGGCTGAGAGGTGTAAAGGGAATGAAATGCTGAGCATGGTAAACGAGGTACAATAAAGGTACTGCAGCAGGTGTGGCCGCTGCCCCGCATCACTAAAAGAGCTGCACCGCGGGACCGTCGGGGCAGCGCTGCTGGCTAAAAAGGGGTCCGGAAAGCGTGAGAGGTGTAAAGGGAATGAAATGCTGAGCATGGTAAACGAGGTACAATAAAGGTACAGCAGCAGGAGTGGCCGCTGCCCCGCGTCACTAAAAGAGCTGCACCGCGGGAGCGTCGGGGCAGCGCTGCTGGTTAAACAGAGCAGCATGGGAAAGGCTGGGAAGTGTGAGCGCAATAAAATATTGACAACGGTCTAAGAAATATTGTAAAGGTACTGCAGCAGGAGTAGCCGCTGCCCGGCATCACTAAAAGAGCTGCACCGCGGGACCGTCGCGCAGTGCTGCTGGTTAAAAAGGGGTCCGGAAAGCGTGAGAGGTGTAAAGGGAATAAAATGCTGAGCATGGTAAACGAGGTACAATAAAGGTACTGCAGCAGGTGTGGCCGCTGCCCCGCATCACTAAAAGAGCTGCACCGCGGGACGGTCGGGGCAGCGCTGCTGGTTAACAGAGCGGCACTGGAAAGGCTGGGAAGTGTGAGCGCAATAAAATATTGACAATGGTCTAAGAAATACTGTAAAGGTACTGCAGCAGGTGTGGCCGCTGCCCCGTGTGACTAAAAGAGCTGCACCGCGGAGCGTCGGGGCAGCGCTGCTGGTTAAAAAGAGCGGCACGGGAAAGGCTGAGAGGTGTAAAGGGAATGAAATGCTGAGCATGGTAAAAGAGGTACAATAAAGGTACAGCAGCAGGTGTGGCCGCTGCCCCGCATCACTAAAAGAGCTGCACCGCGGGACCGTCGGGGCAGCGCTGCTGGTTAAAAAGGGGTCCGGAAAGCGTGAGAGGTGTAAAGGGAATAAAATGCTGAGCATGGTAAACGAGGTACAATAAAGGTACTGCAGCAGGAGGGGTGGCCGCTGCTCCTTGTCACTAGAAGAGCTTCTCCGAGGCGCCGGTGGGGCTGCGCCGTTCCCGCCTCGGGCGCTTCTGGGCGATTTTGAGGCGGGGGGAGCCCACCGCGGCAGTGGCGGGAAAAGGGGGTGCGGAGTATAAAAGGGGGCGCCGGCGTCGCGGCCCCTCAGTCGGGGGGCGGCGGCGGCGGCGGCAGGAGCTCCGCGGGCTGGCCCGGATGCGGGGACGCCGCCCTGTGCGGCCGAAGGCGCCGGCCCTGAGGCGCGGAGAGAGCGGCGTGGCAGCCGCGCATCGGCTCCGTCATCGGCAGCGCCGCTTCGTGCCGGTAGGGAGCGGGAGAACGCGGCGGCGGGCGGCGGGTGGTGAGTGCCGTCGGCGAGACGGGGCTTGGGCCGCGTGCGGTGTGCGATCTCCCGAGAGCAGCGGGGAGGCCCCCGGGGAGCGGCGGCGGGCGGGGCGCTGTGGGAGCCGGCGCATGTCCCCGAATGAGGCGCCCGGCGCAACGCGCGACGTGCCAATGAAATAAAATAGAAAACGGTAAAGTGCTATAGAGGAGCCGCACCTAGAGGGCTCTCGGCCCCTGCCCCGTGTCACTAAGGGAGCTGCACCGCGGGAGCGTCGGGGCAGCGCTGCTGGTTAAAAAGAGCGGCACGGGAAAGGCTGAGAGGTGTAAAGGGAATAAAATGCTGAGCATGGTAAACGAGGTACAATAAAGGTACAGCAGCAGGTGTGGCCGCTGCCCAGTGTCACTAAAAGTGCTGCACCGCGGGAGCGTCGGGGCAGCGCTGCTGGTTAAAAAGAGCAGCACGGAAAGGCTGGGAAGTGTGAGCGCAATAAAATATTGACAATGGTCTAAGAAATATTGTAAAGGTACTGCAGCAGGAGTGGCCGCTGCCCCGCATCACTAAAAGAGCTGCACCGCGGGAGCGTCGGGGCAGCGCTGCTGGTTAAAAAGAGCGGCACGGGAAAGGCTGAGAGGTGTAAAGGGAATGAAATGCTGAGCATGGTAAACGAGGTACAATAAAGGTACTGCTGCAGGAGTGGCCGCTGCCCCGCATCACTAAAAGAGCTGCACCGCGGGAGCGTCGGGGCAGCGCTGCTGGTTAAACAGAGCAGCATGGGAAAGGCTGCGAAGTGTGAGCGCAATAAAATATTGAGAATGGTTTAAGAAATACTGTAAAGGTACAGCAGCAGGAGTGGCCGCTGCCCCGCATCACTAAAAGAGCTGCACCGCGGGACCGTCGGGGCAGCGCTGCTGGTTAAAAAGGGGTCCGGAAAGCGTGAGAGGTGTAAAGGGAATAAAATGCTGAGCATGGTAAACGAGGTACAATAAAGGTACAGCAGCAGGTGTGGCCGCTGCTCCGCGTCACTAAAAGAGCTGCACCGCGGGAGCGTCGGGGCAGCGCTGCTGGTTAAAAAGAGCAGCATGGGAAAGGCTGGGAAGTGTGAGCGCAATAAAATATTGACAATGGTTTAAGAAATACTGTAAAGGTACAGCAGCAGGTGTGGCCGCTGCCCCGTGTGACTAAAAGAGCTGCACCGCGGGAGCGTCGGGGCAGCGCTGCTGGTTAAAAAGAGCAGCATGGGAAAGGCTGGGAAGTGTGAGCGCAATAAAATATTGACAATGGTTTAAGAAATACTGTAAAGGTACAGCAGCAGGTGTGGCCGCTGCCCCGCGTCACTAAAAGAGCTGCACCGCGGGACCGTCGGGGCAGCGCTGCTGGTTAAAAAGGGTTCCGGAACGCGTGAGAGGTGTAAAGGGAATGAAATGCTGAGCATGGTAAAAGAGGTACAATAAAGGTACTGCAGCAGGTGTGGCCGCTGCCCCGCGTCACTAAAAGAGCTGCACCGCGGGAGCGTCGGGGCAGCGCTGCTGGTTAAACAGAGCAGCATGGGAAAGGCTGGGAAGTGTGAGCGCAATAAAATATTGACAATGGTCTAAGAAATATTGAAAAGGTACAGCAGCAGGAGTGGCCGCTGCCCCGCATCACTAAAAGAGCTGCATCTCGGGAGCGTCGGGGCAGCGCTGCTGGTTAAAAAGGGGTCCGGAAAGCGTGAGAGGTGTAAAGGGAATAAAATGCTGAGCATGGTAAACGAGGTACAATAAAGGTACAGCAGCAGGAGTGGCCGCTGCTCCGCATCACTAAAAGAGCTGCACCGCGGGACCGTCGGGGCAGCGCTGCTGGTTAAAAAGAGCGGCACTGGAAAGCGTGAGAGGTGTAAAGGGAATGAAATGCTGAGCATGGTAAAAGAGGTACAATAAAGATACTGCAGCAGGAGTGGCCGCTGCCCCGCATCACTAAAAGAGCTGCACCGCGGGACCGTCGGGGCAGCGCTGCTGGTTAAAAAGGGGTCCGGAAAGCGTGAGAGGTGTAAAGGGAATAAAATGCTGAGCATGGTAAACGAGGTACAATAAAGGTACAGCAGCAGGAGTGGCCGCTGCTCCGCGTCACTAAAAGAGCTGCACCGCGGGAGCGTCGGGGCAGCGCTGCTGGTTAAAAAGAGCAGCATGGGAAAGGCTGGGAAGTGTGAGCGCAATAAAATATTGACAAAGGTTTAAGAAATACTGTAAAGGTACAGCAGCAGGAGTGGCCGCTGCCCCGTGTGACTAAAAGAGCTGCACCGCGGGAGCGTCGGGGCAGCGCTGCTGGTTAAAAAGAGCGGCACGGGAAAGGCTGAGAGGTGTAAAGGGAATAAAATGCTGAGCATTGTAAACGAGGTACAATAAAGGTACTGCAGCAGGTGTGGCCGCTGCCCCGCGTCACTAAAAGAGCTGCACCGCGGGACGGTCGGGGCAGCGCTGCTGGCTAAAAAGGGGTCCGGAAAGCGTGAGAGGTGTAAAGGGAATGAAATGCTGAGCATGGTAAACGAGGTACAATAAAGATACTGCTGCAGGAGTGGCCGCTGCCCCGCATCACTAAAAGAGCTGCACCGCGGGAGCGTCGGGGCAGCGCTGCTGGTTAAAAAGGAGTCCGGAAAGCTTGAGAGGTGTAAAGGGAATAAAATGCTGAGCATGGTAAACGAGGTACAATAAAGGTACAGCAGCAGGAGTGGCCGCTGCCCCGCGTCACTAAAAGAGCTGCACCGCGGGAGCGTCGGGGCAGCGCTGCTGGTTAAACAGAGCAGCATGGGAAAGGCTGGGAAGTGTGAGCGCAATAAAATATTGACAACGGTCTAAGAAATATTGTAAAGGTACTGCAGCAGGAGTGGCCGCTGCCCCGCATCACTAAAAGAGCTGCACCGCGGGACGGTCGGGGCAGCGCTGCTGGTTAAAAAGGGGTCCGGAAAGCGTGAGAGGTGTAAAGGGAATGAAATGCTGAGCATGGTAAAAGAACTACAATAAAGATACTGCTGCAGGAGTGGCCGCTGCCCCGCATCACTAAAAGAGCTGCACCGCGGGAGCGTCGGGGCAGCGCTGCTGGTTAAAAAGGGGTCCGGAAAGCGTGAGAGGTGTAAAGGGAATGAAATGCTGAGCATGGTAAAAGAGGTACAATAAAGATACTGCTGCAGGAGTGGCCGCTGCCCCGCATCACTAAAAGAGCTGCACCGCGGGAGCGTCGGGGCAGCGCTGCTGGTTAAAAAGAGCAGCACGGAAAGGCTGGGAAGTGTGAGCGCCATAAAATATTGAGAATGGTCTAAGAAATACTCAAAAGGTACAGCAGCAGTTGTGGCCGCTGCGTGGGTTCACTAAAACAGCTGCACCGCGGCACCTTTGGGGTGGTGCTGATGGTAAACGTGCGGCACGTAAAAGGACTGGAGGTGTGAGGGAAATAAAATATAGAGAAAGGTCTGAGAAATAATAACAACACCGCAGCAGGAGTAGCCACTTCCTCAGGATAAAATGAGCTGCACCGCGGCGCACGTGGGGCAGGGGCGCTGCTTCAAAGGTGTCACGGCAAAGGTCGCATCTGTGAAGGGTATAAAATAAAATGGTCGAAAATCCTTTAAAAGTACTGCAGCAGGAGTGGCTGCTGCCCCGTGTCACTAAAAGAGCTGCACCGCGGGAGCGTCGGGGCAGCGCTGCTGGTTAAAAAGAGCGGCACGGGAAAGGCTGAGAAGTGTAAAGGGAATGAAATGCTGAGCATGGTAAACGAGGTACAATAAAGGTACTGCAGGAGGGGTGGCCGCTGCTCCTTGTCACTAGAAGAGCTTCTCCGAGGCGCCGGTGGGGCTGCGCCGTTCCCGCCTCGGGCGCTTCTGGGCGATTTTGAGGCGGGGGGAGCCCACCGCGGCAGTGGCGGGAAAAGGGGGTGCGGAGTATAAAAGGGGGCGCCGGCGTCGCGGCCCCTCAGTCGGGGGGCGGCGGCGGCGGCGGCAGGAGCTCCGCGGGCTGGCCCGGATGCGGGGACGCCGCCGTGTGCGGCCGAAGGCGCCGGCCCTGAGGCGCGGAGAGAGCGGCGTGGCAGCCGCGCATCGGCTCCGTCATCGGCAGCGCCGCTTCGTGCCGGTAGGGAGCGGGAGAACGCGGCGGCGGGCGGCGGGTGGTGAGTGCCGTCGGCGAGACGGGGCTTGGGCCGCGTGCGGTGTGCGATCTCCCGAGAGCAGCGGGGAGGCCCCCGGGGAGCGGCGGCGGGCGGGGCGCTGTGGGAGCCGGCGCATGTCCCCGAATGAGGCGCCCGGCGCAACGCGCGAGGTGCCAATGAAATAAAATAGAAAACGGTAAAGTGCTATAGAGGAGCCGCACCTAGAGGGCTCTCGGCCCCTGCCCCGTGTCACTAAGGGAGCTGCACCGCGGGAGCGTCGGGGCAGCGCTGCTGGTTAAAAAGGGGTCCGGAAAGCGTGAGAGGTGTAAAGGGAATGAAATGCTGAGCATGGTAAACGAGGTACAATAAAGGTACAGCAGCAGGTGTGGCCGCTGCCCCGCGTCACTAAAAGAGCTGCACCGCGAGAGCGTCGGGGCAGCGCTGCTGGTTAAAAAGGGGTCCGGAAAGCGTGAGAGGTGTAAAGGGAATGAAATGCTGAGCATGGTAAACGAGGTACAATAAAGGTACAGCAGCAGGTGTGGCCGCTGCCCCGCGTCACTAAAAGAGCTGCACCGCGGGAGCGTCGGGGCAGCGCTGCTGGTTAAAAAGAGCGGCACGGGAAAGGCTGAGAAGTGTAAAGGGAATGAAATGCTGAGCATGGTAAACGAGGTACAATAAAGGTACAGCAGCAGGTGTGGCCGCTGCCCCGCATCACTAAAAGAGCTGCACCGCGGGAGCGTCGGGGCAGCGCTGCTGGTCAAAAAGAGCAGCACGGAAAGGCTGGGAAGTGTGAGCGCAATAAAATATTGAGAATGGTCTAAGAAATACTCAGAAGGTACAGCAGCAGGAGTGGCCGCTGCGTGGGTTCACTAAAACAGCTGCACCGTGGCACCTTTGGGGTGGTGCTGATGGTAAACGTGCGGCATGTAAAAGGACTGGAGGTGTGAGGGAAATAAAACATAGAGAAAGGTCTGAGAAATAATAACAACACCGCAGCAGGAGTAGCCACTTCCTCAGGATAAAATGAGCTGCACCGCGGCGCACCTGGGGCAGGGGTGCTGCTTCAAAAGTGTCACGGCAAAGGTCGCATCTGTGAAGGGTATAAAATAAAAAGGTCGAAAATCCTTTAAAAGTACTGCAGCAGGAGTGGCTGCTGCCCCGTGTCACTAAAAGAGCTGCACCGCGGGAGCGTCGGGGCAGCGCTGCTGGTTAAAAAGAGCGGCACGGGAAAGGCTGAGAAGTGTAAAGGGAATGAAATGCTGAGCATGGTAAACGAGGTACAATAAAGGTACAGCAGCAGGTGTGGCCGCTGCCCCGCATCACTAAAAGAGCTGCACCGCGGGAGCGTCGGGGCAGCGCTGCTGGTTAAAAAGGTGTCCGGAAAGCGTGAGAGGTGTAAAGGGAATGAAATGCTGAGCATGGTAAAAGAGGTACAATAAAGATACTGCTGCAGGAGTGGCCGCTGCCCCGCATCACTAAAAGAGCTGCACCGCGGGAGCGTCTGGGCAGCGCTGCTGGTTAAAAAGAGCGGCACGGGAAAGGCTGAGAAGTGTAAAGGGAATGAAATGCTGAGCATGGTAAACGAGGTACAATAAAGGTACAGCAGCAGGTGTGGCCGCTGCCCCGTGTCACTAAAAGAGCTGCACCGCGGGAGCGTCGGGGCAGCGCTGCTGGTTAAAAAGAGCAGCACGGAAAGGCTGGGAAGTGTGAGCGCAATAAAATATTGAGAATGGTCTAAGAAATACTCAAAAGGTACAGCAGCAGTTGTGGCCGCTGCGTGGGTTCACTAAAACAGCTGCACCGCGGCACCTTTGGGGTGGTGCTGATGGTAAACGTGCGGCACGTAAAAGGACTGGAGGTGTGAGGGAAATAAAATATAGAGAAAGGTCTGAGAAATAATAACAACACCGCAGCAGGAGTAGCCACTTCCTCAGGATAAAATGAGCTGCACCGCGGCGCACGTGGGGCAGGGGCGCTGCTTCAAAGGTGTCACGGCAAAGGTCGCATCTGTGAAGGGTATAAAATAAAATGGTCGAAAATCCTTTAAAAGTACTGCAGCAGGAGTGGCTGCTGCCCCGTGTCACTAAAAGAGCTGCACCGCGGGAGCGTCGGGGCAGCGCTGCTGGTTAAAAAGAGCAGCACGGAAAGGCTGGGAAGTGTGAGCGCAATAAAATATTGACAATGGTCTAAGAAATATTGTAAAGGTACTGCAGCAGGAGTGGCCGCTGCCCCGCATCACTAAAAGAGCTGCACCGCGGGAGCGTCGGGGCAGCGCTGCTGGTTAAAAAGGGGTCCGGAAAGCGTGAGAGGTGTAAAGGGAATAAAATGCTGAGCATGGTAAACGAGGTACAATAAAGGTACAGCAGCAGGAGTGGCCGCTGCCTCGTGTCACTAAAAGAGCTGCACCGCGGGACCGTCGGGGCAGCGCTGCTGGTTAAACAGAGCAGCATGGGAAAGGCTGGGAAGTGTGAGCGCAATAAAATATTGACAATGGTCTAAGAAATATTGTAAAGGTACTGCAGCAGGAGTGGCCGCTGCCCCGCGTCACTAAAAGAGCTGCACCGCGAGAGCGTCGGGGCAGCGCTGCTGGTTAAAAAGGGGTCCGGAAATCGTGAGAGGTGTAAAGGGAATGAAATGCTGAGCATGGTAAACGAGGTACAATAAAGGTACAGCAGCAGGTGTGGCCGCTGCTCCGCATCACTACAAGAGCTGCACCTCGGGAACGTCGGGGCAGCGCTGCTGGTTAAAAAGAGCGGCACGGGAAAGGCTGAGAGGTGTAAAGGGAATGAAATGCTGAGCATGGTAAACGAGGTACAATAAAGGTACTGCAGGAGGGGTGGCCGCTGCTCCTTGTCACTAGAAGAGCTTCTCCGAGGCGCCGGTGGGGCTGCGCCGTTCCCGCCTCGGGCGCTTCTGGGCGATTTTGAGGCGGGGGGAGCCCACCGCGGCAGTGGCGGGAAAAGGGGGTGCGGAGTATAAAAGGGGGCGCCGGCGTCGCGGCCCCTCAGTCGGGGGGCGGCGGCGGCGGCGGCAGGAGCTCCGCGGGCTGGCCCGGATGCGGGGACGCCGCCCTGTGCGGCCGAAGGCGCCGGCCCTGAGGCGCGGAGAGAGCGGCGTGGCAGCCGCGCATCGGCTCCGTCATCGGCAGCGCCGCTTCGTGCCGGTAGGGAGCGGGAGAACGCGGCGGCGGGCGGCGGGTGGTGAGTGCCGTCGGCGAGACGGGGCTTGGGCCGCGTGCGGTGTGCGATCTCCCGAGAGCAGCGGGGAGGCCCCCGGGGAGCGGCGGCGGGCGGGGCGCTGTGGGAGCCGGCGCATGTCCCCGAATGAGGCGCCCGGCGCAACGCGCGACGTGCCAATGAAATAAAATAGAAAACGGTAAAGTGCTATAGAGGAGCCGCACCTAGAGGGCTCTCGGCCCCTGCCCCGTGTCACTAAGGGAGCTGCACCGCGGGAGCGTCGGGGCAGCGCTGCTGGTTAAAAAGAGCGGCACGGGAAAGGCTGAGAGGTGTAAAGGGAATAAAATGCTGAGCATGGTAAACGAGGTACAATAAAGGTACAGCAGCAGGTGTGGCCGCTGCCCCGCATCACTAAAAGAGCTGCACCGCGGGAGCGTCGGGGCAGCGCTGCTGGTTAAAAAGGGGTCCGGAAAGCGTGAGAGGTGTAAAGGGAATGAAATGCTGAGCATGGTAAAAGAGGTACAATAAAGATACTGCTGCAGGAGTGGCCGCTGCCCCGCATCACTAAAAGAGCTGCACCGCGGGAGCGTCGGGGCAGCGCTGCTGGTTAAAAAGAGCAGCACGGAAAGGCTGGGAAGTGTGAGCGCCATAAAATATTGAGAATGGTCTAAGAAATACTCAAAAGGTACAGCAGCAGTTGTGGCCGCTGCGTGGGTTCACTAAAACAGCTGCACCGCGGCACCTTTGGGGTGGTGCTGATGGTAAACGTGCGGCACGTAAAAGGACTGGAGGTGTGAGGGAAATAAAATATAGAGAAAGGTCTGAGAAATAGTAACAACACCGCAGCAGGAGTAGCCACTTCCTCAGGATAAAATGAGCTGCACCGCGGCGCACGTGGGGCAGGGGCGCTGCTTCAAAGGTGTCACGGCAAAGGTCGCATCTGTGAAGGGTATAAAATAAAATGGTCGAAAATCCTTTAAAAGTACTGCAGCAGGAGTGGCTGCTGCCCCGTGTCACTAAAAGAGCTGCACCGCGGGAGCGTCGGGGCAGCGCTGCTGGTTAAAAAGAGCGGCACGGGAAAGGCTGAGAAGTGTAAAGGGAATGAAATGCTGAGCATGGTAAACGAGGTACAATAAAGGTACTGCAGGAGGGGTGGCCGCTGCTCCTTGTCACTAGAAGAGCTTCTCCGAGGCGCCGGTGGGGCTGCGCCGTTCCCGCCTCGGGCGCTTCTGGGCGATTTTGAGGCGGGGGGAGCCCACCGCGGCAGTGGCGGGAAAAGGGGGTGCGGAGTATAAAAGGGGGCGCCGGCGTCGCGGCCCCTCAGTCGGGGGGCGGCGGCGGCGGCGGCAGGAGCTCCGCGGGCTGGCCCGGATGCGGGGACGCCGCCCTGTGCGGCCGAAGGCGCCGGCCCTGAGGCGCGGAGAGAGCGGCGTGGCAGCCGCGCATCGGCTCCGTCATCGGCAGCGCCGCTTCGTGCCGGTAGGGAGCGGGAGAACGCGGCGGCGGGCGGCGGGTGGTGAGTGCCGTCGGCGAGACGGGGCTTGGGCCGCGTGCGGTGTGCGATCTCCCGAGAGCAGCGGGGAGGCCCCCGGGGAGCGGCGGCGGGCGGGGCGCTGTGGGAGCCGGCGCATGTCCCCGAATGAGGCGCCCGGCGCAACGCGCGAGGTGCCAATGAAATAAAATAGAAAACGGTAAAGTGCTATAGAGGAGCCGCACCTAGAGGGCTCTCGGCCCCTGCCCCGTGTCACTAAGGGAGCTGCACCGCGGGAGCGTCGGGGCAGCGCTGCTGGTTAAAAAGGGGTCCGGAAAGCGTGAGAGGTGTAAAGGGAATGAAATGCTGAGCATGGTAAACGAGGTACAATAAAGGTACAGCAGCAGGTGTGGCCGCTGCCCCGCGTCACTAAAAGAGCTGCACCGCGAGAGCGTCGGGGCAGCGCTGCTGGTTAAAAAGGGGTCCGGAAAGCGTGAGAGGTGTAAAGGGAATGAAATGCTGAGCATGGTAAACGAGGTACAATAAAGGTACAGCAGCAGGTGTGGCCGCTGCCCCGCGTCACTAAAAGAGCTGCACCGCGGGAGCGTCGGGGCAGCGCTGCTGGTTAAAAAGAGCGGCACGGGAAAGGCTGAGAAGTGTAAAGGGAATGAAATGCTGAGCATGGTAAACGAGGTACAATAAAGGTACAGCAGCAGGTGTGGCCGCTGCCCCGCATCACTAAAAGAGCTGCACCGCGGGAGCGTCGGGGCAGCGCTGCTGGTCAAAAAGAGCAGCACGGAAAGGCTGGGAAGTGTGAGCGCAATAAAATATTGAGAATGGTCTAAGAAATACTCAGAAGGTACAGCAGCAGGAGTGGCCGCTGCGTGGGTTCACTAAAACAGCTGCACCGTGGCACCTTTGGGGTGGTGCTGATGGTAAACGTGCGGCATGTAAAAGGACTGGAGGTGTGAGGGAAATAAAACATAGAGAAAGGTCTGAGAAATAATAACAACACCGCAGCAGGAGTAGCCACTTCCTCAGGATAAAATGAGCTGCACCGCGGCGCACCTGGGGCAGGGGTGCTGCTTCAAAAGTGTCACGGCAAAGGTCGCATCTGTGAAGGGTATAAAATAAAAAGGTCGAAAATCCTTTAAAAGTACTGCAGCAGGAGTGGCTGCTGCCCCGTGTCACTAAAAGAGCTGCACCGCGGGAGCGTCGGGGCAGCGCTGCTGGTTAAAAAGAGCGGCACGGGAAAGGCTGAGAAGTGTAAAGGGAATGAAATGCTGAGCATGGTAAACGAGGTACAATAAAGGTACAGCAGCAGGTGTGGCCGCTGCCCCGCATCACTAAAAGAGCTGCACCGCGGGAGCGTCGGGGCAGCGCTGCTGGTTAAAAAGGTGTCCGGAAAGCGTGAGAGGTGTAAAGGGAATGAAATGCTGAGCATGGTAAAAGAGGTACAATAAAGATACTGCTGCAGGAGTGGCCGCTGCCCCGCATCACTAAAAGAGCTGCACCGCGGGAGCGTCTGGGCAGCGCTGCTGGTTAAAAAGAGCGGCACGGGAAAGGCTGAGAAGTGTAAAGGGAATGAAATGCTGAGCATGGTAAACGAGGTACAATAAAGGTACAGCAGCAGGTGTGGCCGCTGCCCCGTGTCACTAAAAGAGCTGCACCGCGGGAGCGTCGGGGCAGCGCTGCTGGTTAAAAAGAGCAGCACGGAAAGGCTGGGAAGTGTGAGCGCAATAAAATATTGAGAATGGTCTAAGAAATACTCAAAAGGTACAGCAGCAGTTGTGGCCGCTGCGTGGGTTCACTAAAACAGCTGCACCGCGGCACCTTTGGGGTGGTGCTGATGGTAAACGTGCGGCACGTAAAAGGACTGGAGGTGTGAGGGAAATAAAATATAGAGAAAGGTCTGAGAAATAATAACAACACCGCAGCAGGAGTAGCCACTTCCTCAGGATAAAATGAGCTGCACCGCGGCGCACGTGGGGCAGGGGCGCTGCTTCAAAGGTGTCACGGCAAAGGTCGCATCTGTGAAGGGTATAAAATAAAATGGTCGAAAATCCTTTAAAAGTACTGCAGCAGGAGTGGCTGCTGCCCCGTGTCACTAAAAGAGCTGCACCGCGGGAGCGTCGGGGCAGCGCTGCTGGTTAAAAAGAGCAGCATGGGAAAGGCTGGGAAGTGTGAGCGCAATAAAATATTGACAATGGTCTAAGAAATATTGTAAAGGTACTGCAGCAGGAGTGGCCGCTGCCCCGCATCACTAAAAGAGCTGCACCGCGGGAGCGTCGGGGCAGCGCTGCTGGTTAAAAAGGGGTCCGGAAAGCGTGAGAGGTGTAAAGGGAATAAAATGCTGAGCATGGTAAACGAGGTACAATAAAGGTACAGCAGCAGGAGTGGCCGCTGCCTCGTGTCACTAAAAGAGCTGCACCGCGGGACCGTCGGGGCAGCGCTGCTGGTTAAACAGAGCAGCATGGGAAAGGCTGGGAAGTGTGAGCGCAATAAAATATTGACAATGGTCTAAGAAATATTGTAAAGGTACTGCAGCAGGAGTGGCCGCTGCCCCGCGTCACTAAAAGAGCTGCACCGCGAGAGCGTCGGGGCAGCGCTGCTGGTTAAAAAGGGGTCCGGAAATCGTGAGAGGTGTAAAGGGAATGAAATGCTGAGCATGGTAAACGAGGTACAATAAAGGTACAGCAGCAGGTGTGGCCGCTGCTCCGCATCACTACAAGAGCTGCACCTCGGGAACGTCGGGGCAGCGCTGCTGGTTAAAAAGAGCGGCACGGGAAAGGCTGAGAGGTGTAAAGGGAATGAAATGCTGAGCATGGTAAACGAGGTACAATAAAGGTACTGCAGGAGGGGTGGCCGCTGCTCCTTGTCACTAGAAGAGCTTCTCCGAGGCGCCGGTGGGGCTGCGCCGTTCCCGCCTCGGGCGCTTCTGGGCGATTTTGAGGCGGGGGGAGCCCACCGCGGCAGTGGCGGGAAAAGGGGGTGCTGAGTATAAAAGGGGGCGCCGGCGTCGCGGCCCCTCAGTCGGGGGGCGGCGGCGGCGGCGGCAGGAGCTCCGCGGGCTGGCCCGGATGCGGGGACGCCGCCCTGTGCGGCCGAAGGCGCCGGCCCTGAGGCGCGGAGAGAGCGGCGTGGCAGCCGCGCATCGGCTCCGTCATCGGCAGCGCCGCTTCGTGCCGGTAGGGAGCGGGAGAACGCGGCGGCGGGCGGCGGGTGGTGAGTGCCGTCGGCGAGACGGGGCTTGGGCCGCGTGCGGTGTGCGATCTCCCGAGAGCAGCGGGGAGGCCCCCGGGGAGCGGCGGCGGGCGGGGCGCTGTGGGAGCCGGCGCATGTCCCCGAATGAGGCGCCCGGCGCAACGCGCGACGTGCCAATGAAATAAAATAGAAAACGGTAAAGTGCTATAGAGGAGCCGCACCTAGAGGGCTCTCGGCCCCTGCCCCGTGTCACTAAGGGAGCTGCACCGCGGGAGCGTCGGGGCAGCGCTGCTGGTTAAACAGAGCAGCATGGGAAAGCCTGGGAAGTGTGAGCGCAATAAAATATTGACAGTGGTCTAAGAAATATTGTAAAGGTACTGCAGCAGGAGTGGCCGCTGCCCCGCATCACTAAAAGAGCTGCACCGCGAGAGCGTCGGGGCAGCGCTGCTGGTTAAAAAGGGGTCCGGAAAGCGTGAGAGGTGTAAAGGGAATGAAATGCTGAGCATGGTAAACGAGGTACAATAAAGGTACAGCAGCAGGTGTGGCCGCTGCCCCGCGTCACTAAAAGAGCTGCACCGCGGGAGCGTCGGGGCAGCGCTGCTGGTTAAAAAGAGCGGCACGGGAAAGGCTGAGAAGTGTAAAGGGAATGAAATGCTGAGCATGGTAAACGAGGTACAATAAAGGTACAGCAGCAGGTGTGGCCGCTGCCCCGCATCACTAAAAGAGCTGCACCGCGGGAGCGTCGGGGCAGCGCTGCTGGTCAAAAAGAGCAGCACGGAAAGGCTGGGAAGTGTGAGCGCAATAAAATATTGAGAATGGTCTAAGAAATACTCAGAAGGTACAGCAGCAGGAGTGGCCGCTGCGTGGGTTCACTAAAACAGCTGCACCGCGGCACCTTTGGGGTGGTGCTGATGGTAAACGTGCGGCATGTAAAAGGACTGGAGGTGTGAGGGAAATAAAATATAGAGAAAGGTCTGAGAAATAATAACAACACCGCAGCAGGAGTAGCCACTTCCTCAGGATAAAATGAGCTGCACCGCGGCGCACGTGGGGCAGGGGCGCTGCTTCAAAGGTGTCACGGCAAAGGTCGCATCTGTGAAGGGTATAAAATAAAATGGTCGAAAATCCTTTAAAAGAACTGCAGCAGGAGTGGCTCTCGGCCCCTGCCCCGTGTCACTAAGGGAGCTGCACCGCGGGACCGTCGGGGCAGCGCTGCTGGTTAAAAAGGGGTCCGGAAAGCGTGAGAGGTGTAAAGGGAATAAAATGCTGAGCATGGTAAACGAGGTACAATAAAGGTACAGCAGCAGGAGTGGCCGCTGCCTCGTGTCACTAAAAGAGCTGCACCGCGGGACCGTCGGGGCAGCGCTGCTGGTTAAACAGAGCAGCATGGGAAAGGCTGGGAAGTGTGAGCGCAATAAAATATTGACAATGGTCTAAGAAATATTGTAAAGGTACTGCAGCAGGAGTGGCCGCTGCCCCGCATCACTAAAAGAGCTGCACCGCGAGAGCGTCGGGGCAGCGCTGCTGGTTAAAAAGGGGTCCGGAAATCGTGAGAGGTGTAAAGGGAATGAAATGCTGAGCATGGTAAACGAGGTACAATAAAGGTACAGCAGCAGGTGTGGCCGCTGCTCCGCATCACTACAAGAGCTGCACCTCGGGAACGTCGGGGCAGCGCTGCTGGTTAAAAAGAGCGGCACGGGAAAGGCTGAGAGGTGTAAAGGGAATGAAATGCTGAGCATGGTAAAAGAGGTACAATAAAGGTACTTCAGGAGGGGTGGCCGCTGCTCCTTGTCACTAGAAGAGCTTCTCCGAGGCGCCGGTGGGGCTGCGCCGTTCCCGCCTCGGGCGCTTCTGGGCGATTTTGAGGCGGGGGGAGCCCACCGCGGCAGTGGCGGGAAAAGGGGGTGCGGAGTATAAAAGGGGGCGCCGGCGTCGCGGCCCCTCAGTCGGGGGGCGGCGGCGGCGGCGGCAGGAGCTCCGCGGGCTGGCCCGGATGCGGGGACGCCGCCGTGTGCGGCCGAAGGCGCCGGCCCTGAGGCGCGGAGAGAGCGGCGTGGCAGCCGCGCATCGGCTCCGTCATCGGCAGCGCCGCTTCGTGCCGGTAGGGAGCGGGAGAACGCGGCGGCGGGCGGCGGGTGGTGAGTGCCGTCGGCGAGACGGGGCTTGGGCCGCGTGCGGTGTGCGATCTCCCGAGAGCAGCGGGGAGGCCCCCGGGGAGCGGCGGCGGGCGGGGCGCTGTGGGAGCCGGCGCATGTCCCCGAATGAGGCGCCCGGCGCAACGCGCGACGTGCCAATGAAATAAAATAGAAAACGGTAAAGTGCTATAGAGGAGCCGCACCTAGAGGGCTCTCGGCCCCTGCCCCGTGTCACTAAGGGAGCTGCACCGCGGGAGCGTCGGGGCAGCGCTGCTAGTTAAAAAGAGCGGCACGGGAAAGGCTGAGAGGTGTAAAGGGAATAAAATGCTGAGCATGGTAAACGAGGTACAATAAAGGTACAGCAGCAGGTGTGGCCGCTGCCCCGTGTCACTAAAAGTGCTGCACCGCGGGAGCGTCGGGGCAGCGCTGCTGGTTAAAAAGAGCAGCACGGAAAGGCTGGGAAGTGTGAGCGCAATAAAATATTGACAATGGTCTAAGAAATATTGTAAAGGTACTGCAGCAGGAGTGGCCGCTGCCCCGCATCACTAAAAGAGCTGCACCGCGGGAGCGTCGGGGCAGCGCTGCTGGTTAAAAAGGGGTCCGGAAAGCGTGAGAGGTGTAAAGGGAATAAAATGCTGAGCATGGTAAACGAGGTACAATAAAGGTACAGCAGCAGGAGTGGCCGCTGCCCCGCGTCACTAAAAGAGCTGCACCGCGGGACCGTCGGGGCAGCGCTGCTGGTTAAAAAGGGGTCCGGAACGCGTGAGAGGTGTAAAGGGAATGAAATGCTGAGCATGGTAAAAGAGGTACAATAAAGATACTGCTGCAGGAGTGGCCGCTGCCCCGCATCACTAAAAGAGCTGCACCGCGGGAGCGTCGGCGCAGCGCTGCTGGTTAAAAAGAGCGGCACGGGAAAGGCTGAGAGGTGTAAAGGGAATAAAATGCTGAGCATGGTAAACGAGGTACAATAAAGGTACTGCAGCAGGTGTGGCCGCTGCCCCGTGTCACTAAAAGAGCTGCACCGCGGGAGCGTCGGGGCAGCGCTGCTGGTTAAAAAGAGCGGCACGGGAAAGGCTGAGAGGTGTAAAGGGAATGAAATGCTGAGCATGGTAAACGAGGTACAATAAAGATACTGCTGCAGGAGTGGCCGCTGCCCCGCATCACTAAAAGAGCTGCACCGCGGGAGCGTCGGGGCAGCGCTGCTGGCTAAAAAGGGGTCCGGAAAGCGTGAGAGGTGTAAAGGGAATAAAATGCTGAGCATGGTAAACGAGGTACAAAAAAGGTACTGCAGCAGGAGTGGCCGCTGCCCCGCGTCACTAAAAGAGCTGCACCGCGGGAGCGTCGGGGCAGCGCTGCTGGTTAAACAGAGCAGCATGGGAAAGGCTGGGAAGTGTGAGCGCAATAAAATATTGACAATGGTCTAAGAAATATTGAAAAGGTACAGCAGCAGGAGTGGCCGCTGCCCCGCATCACTAAAAGAGCTGCACCGCGGGAGCGTCGGCGCAGCGCTGCTGGTTAAAAAGGGGTCCGGAAAGCGTGAGAGGTGTAAAGGGAATGAAATGCTGAGCATGGTAAAAGAGGTACAATAAAGATACTGCTGCAGGAGTGGCCGCTGCCCCGCATCACTAAAAGAGCTGCACCGCGGGAGCGTCGGCGCAGCGCTGCTGGTTAAAAAGAGCGGCACGGGAAAGGCTGAGAGGTGTAAAGGGAATAAAATGCTGAGCATGGTAAACGAGGTACAATAAAGGTACTGCAGCAGGTGTGGCCGCTGCCCCGTGTCACTAAAAGAGCTGCACCGCGGGAGCGTCGGGGCAGCGCTGCTGGTTAAAAAGAGCGGCACGGGAAAGGCTGAGAGGTGTAAAGGGAATGAAATGCTGAGCATGGTAAACGAGGTACAATAAAGATACTGCTGCAGGAGTGGCCGCTGCCCCGCATCACTAAAAGAGCTGCACCGCGGGAGCGTCGGGGCAGCGCTGCTGGCTAAAAAGGGGTCCGGAAAGCGTGAGAGGTGTAAAGGGAATAAAATGCTGAGCATGGTAAACGAGGTACAAAAAAGGTACTGCAGCAGGAGTGGCCGCTGCCCCGCGTCACTAAAAGAGCTGCACCGCGGGAGCGTCGGGGCAGCGCTGCTGGTTAAACAGAGCAGCATGGGAAAGCCTGGGAAGTGTGAGCGCAATAAAATATTGACAATGGTTTAAGAAATATTGTAAAGGTACTGCAGCAGGAGTGGCCGCTGCCCCGCATCACTAAAAGAGCTGCACCGCGGGAGCGTCGGGGCAGCGCTGCTGGCTAAAAAGGGGTCCGGAAAGCGTGAGAGGTGTAAAGGGAATGAAATGCTGAGCATGGTAAACGAGGTACAATAAAGGTACTGCAGGAGGGGTGGCCGCTGCTCCTTGTCACTAGAAGAGCTTCTCCGAGGCGCCGGTGGGGCTGCGCCGTTCCCGCCTCGGGCGCTTCTGGGCGATTTTGAGGCGGGGGGAGCCCACCGCGGCAGTGGCGGGAAAAGGGGGTGCGGAGTATAAAAGGGGGCGCCGGCGTCGCGGCCCCTCAGTCGGGGGGCGGCGGCGGCGGCGGCAGGAGCTCCGCGGGCTGGCCCGGATGCGGGGACGCCGCCGTGTGCGGCCGAAGGCGCCGGCCCTGAGGCGCGGAGAGAGCGGCGTGGCAGCCGCGCATCGGCTCCGTCATCGGCAGCGCCGCTTCGTGCCGGTAGGGAGCGGGAGAACGCGGCGGCGGGCGGCGGGTGGTGAGTGCCGTCGGCGAGACGGGGCTTGGGCCGCGTGCGGTGTGCGATCTCCCGAGAGCAGCGGGGAGGCCCCCGGGGAGCGGCGGCGGGCGGGGCGCTGTGGGAGCCGGCGCATGTCCCCGAATGAGGCGCCCGGCGCAACGCGCGAGGTGCCAATGAAATAAAATAGAAAACGGTAAAGTGCTATAGAGGAGCCGCACCTAGAGGGCTCTCGGCCCCTGCCCCGTGTCACTAAGGGAGCTGCACCGCGGGAGCGTCGGGGGAGCGCTGCTGGTTAAAAAGAGCGGCACGGGAAAGGCTGGGAAACGTCAGCGCAATAAAGTATTGACAATGGTCTAAGAAATATTGTAAAGGTACTGCAGCAGGAGTGACCGCTGCCCCGCATCACTAAAAGAGCTGCACCGCGGGACCGTCGGGGCAGCGCTGCTGGTTAAAAAGGGGTCCGGAAAGCGTGAGAGGTGTAAAGGGAATAAAATGCTGAGCATGGTAAACGAGGTACAATAAAGGTACAGCAGCAGGTGTGGCCGCTGCCCCGCATCACTAAAAGAGCTGCACCGCGGGAGCGTCGGGGCAGCGCTGCTGGTTAAAAAGGGGTCCGGAAAGCGTGAGAGGTGTAAAGGGAATGAAATGCTGAGCATGGTAAACGAGGTACAATAAAGATACTGCTGCAGGAGTGGCCGCTGCCCCGCATCACTAAAAGAGCTGCACCGCGGGAGCGTCGGGGCAGCGCTGCTGGTTAAAAAGAGCAGCACGGAAAGGCTGGGAAGTGTGAGCGCCATAAAATATTGAGAATGGTCTAAGAAATACTCAGAAGGTACAGCAGCAGTTGTGGCCGCTGCGTGGGTTCACTAAAACAGCTGCACCGCGGCACCTTTGGGGTGGTGCTGATGGTAAACGTGCGGCACGTAAAAGGACTGGAGGTGTGAGGGAAATAAAATATAGAGAAAGGTCTGAGAAATAGTAACAACACCGCAGCAGGAGTAGCCACTTCCTCAGGATAAAATGAGCTGCACCGCGGCGCACGTGGGGCAGGGGCGCTGCTTCAAAGGTGTCACGGCAAAGGTCGCATCTGTGAAGGGTATAAAATAAAATGGTCGAAAATCCTTTAAAAGTACTGCAGCAGGAGTGGCTGCTGCCCCGTGTCACTAAAAGAGCTGCACCGCGGGAGCGTCGGGGCAGCGCTGCTGGTTAAAAAGAGCGGCACGGGAAAGGCTGAGAAGTGTAAAGGGAATGAAATGCTGAGCATGGTAAACGAGGTACAATAAAGGTACTGCAGGAGGGGTGGCCGCTGCTCCTTGTCACTAGAAGAGCTTCTCCGAGGCGCCGGTGGGGCTGCGCCGTTCCCGCCTCGGGCGCTTCTGGGCGATTTTGAGGCGGGGGGAGCCCACCGCGGCAGTGGCGGGAAAAGGGGGTGCGGAGTATAAAAGGGGGCGCCGGCGTCGCGGCCCCTCAGTCGGGGGGCGGCGGCGGCGGCGGCAGGAGCTCCGCGGGCTGGCCCGGATGCGGGGACGCCGCCCTGTGCGGCCGAAGGCGCCGGCCCTGAGGCGCGGAGAGAGCGGCGTGGCAGCCGCGCATCGGCTCCGTCATCGGCAGCGCCGCTTCGTGCCGGTAGGGAGCGGGAGAACGCGGCGGCGGGCGGCGGGTGGTGAGTGCCGTCGGCGAGACGGGGCTTGGGCCGCGTGCGGTGTGCGATCTCCCGAGAGCAGCGGGGAGGCCCCCGGGGAGCGGCGGCGGGCGGGGCGCTGTGGGAGCCGGCGCATGTCCCCGAATGAGGCGCCCGGCGCAACGCGCGAGCTGCCAATGAAATAAAATAGAAAACGGTAAAGTGCTATAGAGGAGCCGCACCTAGAGGGCTCTCGGCCCCTGCCCCGTGTCACTAAGGGAGCTGCACCGCGGGAGCGTCGGGGCAGCGCTGCTGGTTAAACAGAGCAGCATGGGAAAGCCTGGGAAGTGTGAGCGCAATAAAATATTGACAGTGGTCTAAGAAATATTGTAAAGGTACTGCAGCAGGAGTGGCCGCTGCCCCGCATCACTAAAAGAGCTGCACCGCGAGAGCGTCGGGGCAGCGCTGCTGGTTAAAAAGGGGTCCGGAAAGCGTGAGAGGTGTAAAGGGAATGAAATGCTGAGCATGGTAAACGAGGTACAATAAAGGTACAGCAGCAGGTGTGGCCGCTGCCCCGCGTCACTAAAAGAGCTGCACCGCGGGAGCGTCGGGGCAGCGCTGCTGGTTAAAAAGAGCGGCACGGGAAAGGCTGAGAAGTGTAAAGGGAATGAAATGCTGAGCATGGTAAACGAGGTACAATAAAGGTACAGCAGCAGGTGTGGCCGCTGCCCCGCATCACTAAAAGAGCTGCACCGCGGGAGCGTCGGGGCAGCGCTGCTGGTCAAAAAGAGCAGCACGGAAAGGCTGGGAAGTGTGAGCGCAATAAAATATTGAGAATGGTCTAAGAAATACTCAGAAGGTACAGCAGCAGGAGTGGCCGCTGCGTGGGTTCACTAAAACAGCTGCACCGCGGCACCTTTGGGGTGGTGCTGATGGTAAACGTGCGGCATGTAAAAGGACTGGAGGTGTGAGGGAAATAAAATATAGAGAAAGGTCTGAGAAATAATAACAACACCGCAGCAGGAGTAGCCACTTCCTCAGGATAAAATGAGCTGCACCGCGGCGCACGTGGGGCAGGGGCGCTGCTTCAAAGGTGTCACGGCAAAGGTCGCATCTGTGAAGGGTATAAAATAAAATGGTCGAAAATCCTTTAAAAGAACTGCAGCAGGAGTGGCTCTCGGCCCCTGCCCCGTGTCACTAAGGGAGCTGCACCGCGGGACCGTCGGGGCAGCGCTGCTGGTTAAAAAGGGGTCCGGAAAGCGTGAGAGGTGTAAAGGGAATAAAATGCTGAGCATGGTAAACGAGGTACAATAAAGGTACAGCAGCAGGAGTGGCCGCTGCCTCGTGTCACTAAAAGAGCTGCACCGCGGGACCGTCGGGGCAGCGCTGCTGGTTAAACAGAGCAGCATGGGAAAGGCTGGGAAGTGTGAGCGCAATAAAATATTGACAATGGTCTAAGAAATATTGTAAAGGTACTGCAGCAGGAGTGGCCGCTGCCCCGCATCACTAAAAGAGCTGCACCGCGAGAGCGTCGGGGCAGCGCTGCTGGTTAAAAAGGGGTCCGGAAATCGTGAGAGGTGTAAAGGGAATGAAATGCTGAGCATGGTAAACGAGGTACAATAAAGGTACAGCAGCAGGTGTGGCCGCTGCTCCGCATCACTACAAGAGCTGCACCTCGGGAACGTCGGGGCAGCGCTGCTGGTTAAAAAGAGCGGCACGGGAAAGGCTGAGAGGTGTAAAGGGAATGAAATGCTGAGCATGGTAAACGAGGTACAATAAAGGTACTGCAGGAGGGGTGGCCGCTGCTCCTTGTCACTAGAAGAGCTTCTCCGAGGCGCCGGTGGGGCTGCGCCGTTCCCGCCTCGGGCGCTTCTGGGCGATTTTGAGGCGGGGGGAGCCCACCGCGGCAGTGGCGGGAAAAGGGGGTGCGGAGTATAAAAGGGGGCGCCGGCGTCGCGGCCCCTCAGTCGGGGGGCGGCGGCGGCGGCGGCAGGAGCTCCGCGGGCTGGCCCGGATGCGGGGACGCCGCCGTGTGCGGCCGAAGGCGCCGGCCCTGAGGCGCGGAGAGAGCGGCGTGGCAGCCGCGCATCGGCTCCGTCATCGGCAGCGCCGCTTCGTGCCGGTAGGGAGCGGGAGAACGCGGCGGCGGGCGGCGGGTGGTGAGTGCCGTCGGCGAGACGGGGCTTGGGCCGCGTGCGGTGTGCGATCTCCCGAGAGCAGCGGGGAGGCCCCCGGGGAGCGGCGGCGGGCGGGGCGCTGTGGGAGCCGGCGCATGTCCCCGAATGAGGCGCCCGGCGCAACGCGCGAGGTGCCAATGAAATAAAATAGAAAACGGTAAAGTGCTATAGAGGAGCCGCACCTAGAGGGCTCTCGGCCCCTGCCCCGTGTCACTAAGGGAGCTGCACCGCGGGAGCGTCGGGGGAGCGCTGCTGGTTAAAAAGAGCGGCACGGGAAAGGCTGGGAAACGTCAGCGCAATAAAGTATTGACAATGGTCTAAGAAATATTGTAAAGGTACTGCAGCAGGAGTGACCGCTGCCCCGCATCACTAAAAGAGCTGCACCGCGGGACCGTCGGGGCAGCGCTGCTGGTTAAAAAGGGGTCCGGAAAGCGTGAGAGGTGTAAAGGGAATGAAATGCTGAGCATGGTAAAAGAGGTACAATAAAGATACTGCAGCAGGAGTGGCCGCTGCCCCGCATCACTAAAAGAGCTGCACCGCGGGACCGTCGGGGCAGCGCTGCTGGTTAAACAGAGCGGCATGGGAAAGGCTGGGAAGTGTGAGCGCAATAAAATATTGACAATGGTCTAAGAAATATTGTAAAGGTACTGCAGCAGGAGTGGCCGCTGCCCCGTATCACTAAAAGAGCTGCACCGCGGGAGCGTCGGGGCAGCGCTGCTGGTTAAAAAGAGCGGCACGGGAAAGGCTGAGAGGTGTAAAGGGAATGAAATGCTGAGCATGGTAAACGAGGTACAATAAAGGTACTGCAGCAGGTGTGGCCGCTGCCCCGCATCACTAAAAGAGCTGCACCGCGGGACCGTCGGGGCAGCGCTGCTGGTTAAACAGAGCAGCATGGGAAAGGCTGGGAAGTGTGAGCGCAATAAAATATTGACAACGGTCTAAGAAATATTGTAAAGGTACTGCAGCAGGAGTAGCCGCTGCCCGGCATCACTAAAAGAGCTGCACCGCGGGACCGTCGCGCAGTGCTGCTGGTTAAAAAGGGGTCCGGAAAGCGTGAGAGGTGTAAAGGGAATAAAATGCTGAGCATGGTAAACGAGGTACAATAAAGGTACAGCAGCAGGAGTGGCCGCTGCCCCGTGTCACTAAAAGAGCTGCACCGCGGGACGGTCGGGGCAGCGCTGCTGGTTAACAGAGCGGCACTGGAAAGGCTGGGAAGTGTGAGCGCAATAAAATATTGACAATGGTCTAAGAAATACTGTAAAGGTACTGCAGCAGGTGTGGCCGCTGCCCCGTGTGACTAAAAGAGCTGCACCGCGGAGCGTCGGGGCAGCGCTGCTGGTTAAAAAGAGCGGCACGGGAAAGGCTGAGAGGTGTAAAGGGAATGAAATGCTGAGCATGGTAAAAGAGGTACAATAAAGGTACAGCAGCAGGTGTGGCCGCTGCCCCGCATCACTAAAAGAGCTGCACCGCGGGACCGTCGGGGCAGCGCTGCTGGTTAAAAAGGGGTCCGGAAAGCGTGAGAGGTGTAAAGGGAATAAAATGCTGAGCATGGTAAACGAGGTACAATAAAGGTACTGCAGCAGGAGGGGTGGCCGCTGCTCCTTGTCACTAGAAGAGCTTCTCCGAGGCGCCGGTGGGGCTGCGCCGTTCCCGCCTCGGGCGCTTCTGGGCGATTTTGAGGCGGGGGGAGCCCACCGCGGCAGTGGCGGGAAAAGGGGGTGCGGAGTATAAAAGGGGGCGCCGGCGTCGCGGCCCCTCAGTCGGGGGGCGGCGGCGGCGGCGGCAGGAGCTCCGCGGGCTGGCCCGGATGCGGGGACGCCGCCCTGTGCGGCCGAAGGCGCCGGCCCTGAGGCGCGGAGAGAGCGGCGTGGCAGCCGCGCATCGGCTCCGTCATCGGCAGCGCCGCTTCGTGCCGGTAGGGAGCGGGAGAACGCGGCGGCGGGCGGCGGGTGGTGAGTGCCGTCGGCGAGACGGGGCTTGGGCCGCGTGCGGTGTGCGATCTCCCGAGAGCAGCGGGGAGGCCCCCGGGGAGCGGCGGCGGGCGGGGCGCTGTGGGAGCCGGCGCATGTCCCCGAATGAGGCGCCCGGCGCAACGCGCGAGGTGCCAATGAAATAAAATAGAAAACGGTAAAGTGCTATAGAGGAGCCGCACCTAGAGGGCTCTCGGCCCCTGCCCCGTGTCACTAAGGGAGCTGCACCGCGGGAGCGTCGGGGCAGCGCTGCTGGTTAAACAGAGCAGCACGGGAAAGGCTGAGAAACGTCAGCGCAATAAAGTATTGACAATGGTCTAAGAAATATTGTAAAGGTACAGCAGCAGGAGTGACCGCTGCCCCGCATCACTAAAAGAGCTGCACCGCGGGAGCGTCGGGGCAGCGCTGCTGGTTAAACAGAGCAGCACGGAAAGGCTGGGAAGTGTGAGCGCAATAAAATATTGAGAATGGTCTAAGAAATACTCAAAAGGTACAGCAGCAGTTGTGGCCGCTGCGTGGGTTCACTAAAACAGCTGCACCGCGGCACCTTTGGGGTGGTGCTGACGGTAAACGTGCGGCACGTAAAAGGACTGGAGGTGTGAGGGAAATAAAATATAGAGAAAGGTCTGAGAAATAACAACAACACCGCAGCAGGAGTAGCCACTTCCTCAGGATAAAATGAGCTGCACCGCGGCGCACCTGGGGCAGGGGTGCTGCTTCAAAGGTGTCACGGCAAAGGTCGCATCTGTGAAGGGTATAAAATAAAATGGTCGAAAATCCTTTAAAAGTACTGCAGCAGGAGTGGCTGCTGCCCCGTGTCACTAAAAGAGCTGCACCGCGGGAGCGTCGGGGCAGCGCTGCTGGTTAAACAGAGCAGTATGGGAAAGGCTGGGAAGTGTGAGCGCAATAAAATATTGACAATGGTCTAAGAAATATTGTAAAGGTACTGCAGCAGGAGTGGCCGCTGCCCCGCATCACTAAAAGAGCTGCACCGCGGGAGCGTCGGGGCAGCGCTGCTGGTTAAAAAGGGGTCCGGAAAGCGTGAGAGGTGTAAAGGGAATGAAATGCTGAGCATGGTAAAAGAGGTACAATAAAGATACTGCTGCAGGAGTGGCCGCTGCCCCGCATCACTAAAAGAGCTGCACCGCGGGAGCGTCGGGGCAGCGCTGCTGGTTAAAAAGGGGTCCGGAAAGCGTGAGAGGTGTAAAGGGAATGAAATGCTGAGCATGGTAAAAGAACTACAATAAAGATACTGCTGCAGGAGTGGCCGCTGCCCCGCATCACTAAAAGAGCTGCACCGCGGGACGGTCGGGGCAGCGCTGCTGGTTAAAAAGGGGTCCGGAAAGCGTGAGAGGTGTAAAGGGAATGAAATGCTGAGCATGGTAAAAGAGGTACAATAAAGATACTGCTGCAGGAGTGGCCGCTGCCCCGCATCACTAAAAGAGCTGCACCGCGGGAGCGTCGGGGCAGCGCTGCTGGTTAAAAAGAGCGGCACGGGAAAGGCTGAGAAGTGTAAAGGGAATGAAATGCTGAGCATGGTAAACGAGGTACAATAAAGGTACAGCAGCAGGTGTGGCCGCTGCCCCGCATCACTAAAAGAGCTGCACCGCGGGAGCGTCGGGGCAGCGCTGCTGGTTAAAAAGGGGTCCGGAAAGCGTGAGAGGTGTAAAGGGAATAAAATGCTGAGCATGGTAAACGAGGTACAATAAAGGTACAGCAGCAGGAGTGGCCGCTGCTCCGCGTCACTAAAAGAGCTGCACCGCGGGAGCGTCGGGGCAGCGCTGCTGGTTAAAAAGAGCAGCATGGGAAAGGCTGGGAAGTGTGAGCGCAATAAAATATTGACAAAGGTTTAAGAAATACTGTAAAGGTACAGCAGCAGGAGTGGCCGCTGCCCCGTGTGACTAAAAGAGCTGCACCGCGGGACCGTCGGGGCAGCGCTGCTGGTTAAAAAGAGCGGCACGGGAAAGGCTGAGAGGTGTAAAGGGAATAAAATGCTGAGCATTGTAAACGAGGTACAATAAAGGTACTGCAGCAGGTGTGGCCGCTGCCCCGCGTCACTAAAAGAGCTGCACCGCGGGACGGTCGGGGCAGCGCTGCTGGCTAAAAAGGGGTCCGGAAAGCGTGAGAGGTGTAAAGGGAATGAAATGCTGAGCATGGTAAAAGAGGTACAATAAAGATACTGCTGCAGGAGTGGCCGCTGCCCCGCATCACTAAAAGAGCTGCACCGCGGGAGCGTCGGGGCAGCGCTGCTGGTTAAAAAGGAGTCCGGAAAGCTTGAGAGGTGTAAAGGGAATAAAATGCTGAGCATGGTAAACGAGGTACAATAAAGGTAGTGCAGCAGGTGTGGCCGCTGCCCCGTGTGACTAAAAGAGCTGCACCGCGGGAGCGTCGGGGCAGCGCTGCTGGTTAAAAAGAGCGGCACGGGAAAGGCTGAGAGGTGTAAAGGGAATGAAATGCTGAGCATGGTAAACGAGGTACAATAAAGGTACAGCAGCAGGAGTGGCCGCTGCCCCGCGTCACTAAAAGAGCTGCACCGCGGGAGCGTCGGGGCAGCGCTGCTGGTTAAAAAGAGCAGCATGGGAAAGGCTGGGAAGTGTGAGCGCAATAAAATATTGACAATGGTCTAAGAAATATTGTAAAGGTACTGCAGCAGGAGTGGCCGCTGCCCCGCATCACTAAAAGAGCTGCACCGCGGGACGGTCGGGGCAGCGCTGCTGGTTAAAAAGGGGTCCGGAAAGCGTGAGAGGTGTAAAGGGAATGAAATGCTGAGCATGGTAAACGAGGTACAATAAAGATACTGCTGCAGGAGTGGCCGCTGCCCCGCATCACTAAAAGAGCTGCACCGCGGGAGCGTCGGGGCAGCGCTGCTGGTTAAAAAGGGGTCCGGAAAGCGTGAGAGGTGTAAAGGGAATGAAATGCTGAGCATGGTAAAAGAGGTACAATAAAGATACTGCTGCAGGAGTGGCCGCTGCCCCGCATCACTAAAAGAGCTGCACCGCGGGACCGTCGGGGCAGCGCTGCTGGTTAAAAAGGGGTCCGGAAAGCGTGAGAGGTGTAAAGGGAATGAAATGCTGAGCATGGTAAAAGAACTACAATAAAGATACTGCTGCAGGAGTGGCCGCTGCCCCGCATCACTAAAAGAGCTGCACCGCGGGAGCGTCGGGGCAGCGCTGCTGGTTAAAAAGGGGTCCGGAAAGCGTGAGAGGTGTAAAGGGAATGAAATGCTGAGCATGGTAAAAGAGGTACAATAAAGATACTGCAGCAGGAGTGGCCGCTGCCCCGCATCACTAAAAGAGCTGCACCGCGGGAGCGTCGGGGCAGCGCTGCTGGTTAAAAAGAGCAGCACGGAAAGGCTGGGAAGTGTGAGCGCCATAAAATATTGAGAATGGTCTAAGAAATACTCAAAAGGTACAGCAGCAGTTGTGGCCGCTGCGTGGGTTCACTAAAACAGCTGCACCGCGGCACCTTTGGGGTGGTGCTGATGGTAAACGTGCGGCACGTAAAAGGACTGGAGGTGTGAGGGAAATAAAATATAGAGAAAGGTCTGAGAAATAATAACAACACCGCAGCAGGAGTAGCCACTTCCTCAGGATAAAATGAGCTGCACCGCGGCGCACGTGGGGCAGGGGCGCTGCTTCAAAGGTGTCACGGCAAAGGTCGCATCTGTGAAGGGTATAAAATAAAATGGTCGAAAATCCTTTAAAAGTACTGCAGCAGGAGTGGCTGCTGCCCCGTGTCACTAAAAGAGCTGCACCGCGGGAGCGTCGGGGCAGCGCTGCTGGTTAAAAAGAGCGGCACGGGAAAGGCTGAGAAGTGTAAAGGGAATGAAATGCTGAGCATGGTAAACGAGGTACAATAAAGGTACTGCAGGAGGGGTGGCCGCTGCTCCTTGTCACTAGAAGAGCTTCTCCGAGGCGCCGGTGGGGCTGCGCCGTTCCCGCCTCGGGCGCTTCTGGGCGATTTTGAGGCGGGGGGAGCCCACCGCGGCAGTGGCGGGAAAAGGGGGTGCGGAGTATAAAAGGGGGCGCCGGCGTCGCGGCCCCTCAGTCGGGGGGCGGCGGCGGCGGCGGCAGGAGCTCCGCGGGCTGGCCCGGATGCGGGGACGCCGCCGTGTGCGGCCGAAGGCGCCGGCCCTGAGGCGCGGAGAGAGCGGCGTGGCAGCCGCGCATCGGCTCCGTCATCGGCAGCGCCGCTTCGTGCCGGTAGGGAGCGGGAGAACGCGGCGGCGGGCGGCGGGTGGTGAGTGCCGTCGGCGAGACGGGGCTTGGGCCGCGTGCGGTGTGCGATCTCCCGAGAGCAGCGGGGAGGCCCCCGGGGAGCGGCGGCGGGCGGGGCGCTGTGGGAGCCGGCGCATGTCCCCGAATGAGGCGCCCGGCGCAACGCGCGACGTGCCAATGAAATAAAATAGAAAACGGTAAAGTGCTATAGAGGAGCCGCACCTAGAGGGCTCTCGGCCCCTGCCCCGTGTCACTAAGGGAGCTGCACCGCGGGAGCGTCGGGGCAGCGCTGCTGGTTAAAAAGAGCGGCACGGGAAAGGCTGAGAGGTGTAAAGGGAATAAAATGCTGAGCATGGTAAACGAGGTACAATAAAGGTACAGCAGCAGGTGTGGCCGCTGCCCAGTGTCACTAAAAGTGCTGCACCGCGGGAGCGTCGGGGCAGCGCTGCTGGTTAAAAAGAGCGGCACGGGAAAGGCTGAGAGGTGTAAAGGGAATGAAATGCTGAGCATGGTAAACGAGGTACAATAAAGGTACTGCAGCAGGAGTGGCCGCTGCCCCGCATCACTAAAAGAGCTGCACCGCGGGAGCGTCGGGGCAGCGCTGCTGGTTAAACAGAGCAGCATGGGAAAGGCTGGGAAGTGTGAGCGCAATAAAATATTGAGAATGGTTTAAGAAATACTGTAAAGGTACAGCAGCAGGAGTGGCCGCTGCCCCGCATCACTAAAAGAGCTGCACCGCGGGACCGTCGGGGCAGCGCTGCTGGTTAAAAAGGGGTCCGGAAAGCGTGAGAGGTGTAAAGGGAATAAAATGCTGAGCATGGTAAACGAGGTACAATAAAGGTACAGCAGCAGGTGTGGCCGCTGCTCCGCGTCACTAAAAGAGCTGCACCGCGGGAGCGTCGGGGCAGCGCTGCTGGTTAAAAAGAGCAGCATGGGAAAGGCTGGGAAGTGTGAGCGCAATAAAATATTGACAATGGTTTAAGAAATACTGTAAAGGTACAGCAGCAGGAGTGGCCGCTGCCCCGTGTGACTAAAAGAGCTGCACCGCGGGAGCGTCGGGGCAGCGCTGCTGGTTAAAAACAGCGGCACGGGAAAGGCTGAGAGGTGTAAAGGGAATGAAATGCTGAGCATGGTAAACGAGGTACAATAAAGGTACAGCAGCAGGAGTGGCCGCTGCCCCGCATCACTAAAAGAGCTGCACCGCGGGAGCGTCGGGGCAGCGCTGCTGGCTAAAAAGGGGTCCGGAAAGCGTGAGAGGTGTAAAGGGAATGAAATGCTGAGCATGGTAAACGAGGTACAATAAAGGTACAGCAGCAGGTGTGGCCGCTGCTCCGCATCACTACAAGAGCTGCACCTCGGGAACGTCGGGGCAGCGCTGCTGGTTAAAAAGAGCGGCACGGGAAAGGCTGAGAGGTGTAAAGGGAATGAAATGCTGAGCATGGTAAACGAGGTACAATAAAGGTACTGCAGGAGGGGTGGCCGCTGCTCCTTGTCACTAGAAGAGCTTCTCCGAGGCGCCGGTGGGGCTGCGCCGTTCCCGCCTCGGGCGCTTCTGGGCGATTTTGAGGCGGGGGGAGCCCACCGCGGCAGTGGCGGGAAAAGGGGGTGCGGAGTATAAAAGGGGGCGCCGGCGTCGCGGCCCCTCAGTCGGGGGGCGGCGGCGGCGGCGGCAGGAGCTCCGCGGGCTGGCCCGGATGCGGGGACGCCGCCCTGTGCGGCCGAAGGCGCCGGCCCTGAGGCGCGGAGAGAGCGGCGTGGCAGCCGCGCATCGGCTCCGTCATCGGCAGCGCCGCTTCGTGCCGGTAGGGAGCGGGAGAACGCGGCGGCGGGCGGCGGGTGGTGAGTGCCGTCGGCGAGACGGGGCTTGGGCCGCGTGCGGTGTGCGATCTCCCGAGAGCAGCGGGGAGGCCCCCGGGGAGCGGCGGCGGGCGGGGCGCTGTGGGAGCCGGCGCATGTCCCCGAATGAGGCGCCCGGCGCAACGCGCGAGGTGCCAATGAAATAAAATAGAAAACGGTAAAGTGCTATAGAGGAGCCGCACCTAGAGGGCTCTCGGCCCCTGCCCCGTGTCACTAAGGGAGCTGCACCGCGGGAGCGTCGGGGCAGCGCTGCTGGTTAAACAGAGCGGCACGGGAAAGGCTGAGAAACGTCAGCGCAATAAAGTATTGACAATGGTCTAAGAAATATTGTAAAGGTACAGCAGCAGGAGTGGCCGCTGCCCCGCATCACTAAAAGAGCTGCACCGCGGGAGCGTCGGGGCAGCGCTGCTGGTTAAAAAGAGCAGCACGGGAAAGGCTGGGAAACGTCAGCGCAATAAAGTATTGACAATGGTCTAAGAAATATTGTAAAGGTACTGCAGCAGTTGTGGCCGCTGCCCCGCATCACTAAAAGAGCTGCACCGCGGGACGGTCGGGGCAGCGCTGCTGGTTAAAAAGGGGTCCGGAAAGCGTGAGAGGTGTAAAGGGAATAAAATGCTGAGCATGGTAAACGAGGTACAATAAAGGTACAGCAGCAGGTGTGGCCGCTGCCCCGTGTGACTAAAAGAGCTGCACCGCGGGAGCGTCGGGGCAGCGCTGCTGGTTAAACAGAGCAGCACGGAAAGGCTGGGAAGTGTGAGCGCAATAAAATATTGAGAATGGTCTAAGAAATACTCAAAAGGTACAGCAGCAGTTGTGGCCGCTGCGTGGGTTCACTAAAACAGCTGCACCGCGGCACCTTTGGGGTGGTGCTGACGGTAAACGTGCGGCACGTAAAAGGACTGGAGGTGTGAGGGAAATAAAATATAGAGAAAGGTCTGAGAAATAACAACAACACCGCAGCAGGAGTAGCCACTTCCTCAGGATAAAATGAGCTGCACCGCGGCGCACGTGGGGCAGGGGTGCTGCTTCAAAGGTGTCACGGCAAAGGTCGCATCTGTGAAGGGTATAAAATAAAATGGTCGAAAATCCTTTAAAAGTACTGCAGCAGGAGTGGCTGCTGCCCCGTGTCACTAAAAGAGCTGCACCGCGGGAGCGTCGGGGCAGCGCTGCTGGTTAAACAGAGCAGTATGGGAAAGGCTGGGAAGTGTGAGCGCAATAAAATATTGACAATGGTCTAAGAAATATTGTAAAGGTACTGCAGCAGGAGTGGCCGCTGCCCCGCATCACTAAAAGAGCTGCACCGCGGGAGCGTCGGGGCAGCGCTGCTGGTTAAAAAGAGCGGCACGGGAAAGGCTGAGAGGTGTAAAGGGAATAAAATGCTGAGCATGGTAAACGAGGTACAATAAAGGTACAGCAGCAGGTGTGGCCGCTGCCCCGCGTCACTAAAAGAGCTGCACCGCGGGACGGTCGGGGCAGCGCTGCTGGTTAAAAAGGGGTCCGGAAAGCGTGAGAGGTGTAAAGGGAATGAAATGCTGAGCATGGTAAAAGAACTACAATAAAGATACTGCAGCAGGTGTGGCCGCTGCCCCGTGTCACTAAAAGAGCTGCACCGCGGGAGCGTCGGGGCAGCGCTGCTGGTTAAAAAGGGGTCCGGAAAGCGTGAGAGGTGTAAAGGGAATGAAATGCTGAGCATGGTAAACGAGGTACAATAAAGGTACAGCAGCAGGAGTGGCCGCTGCCCCGCATCACTAAAAGAGCTGCACCGCGGGACCGTCGGGGCAGCGCTGCTGGTTAAAAAGGGGTCCGGAAAGCGTGAGAGGTGTAAAGGGAATAAAATGCTGAGCATGGTAAACGAGGTACAATAAAGGTACAGCAGCAGGTGTGGCCGCTGCCCCGCATCACTAAAAGAGCTGCACCGCGGGACGGTCGGGGCCGCGCTGCTGGTTAAACAGAGCGGCACTGGAAAGGCTGGGAAGTGTGAGCGCAATAAAATATTGACAATGGTCTAAGAAATACTGTAAAGGTACTGCAGCAGGTGTGGCCGCTGCCCCGTGTCACTAAAAGAGCTGCACCGCGGGAGCGTCGGGGCAGCGCTGCTGGTTAAAAAGAGCGGCACGGGAAAGGCTGAGAGGTGTAAAGGGAATGAAATGCTGAGCATGGTAAACGAGGTACAATAAAGATACTGCTGCAGGAGTGGCCGCTGCCCCGCATCACTAAAAGAGCTGCACCGCGGGACCGTCGGGGCAGCGCTGCTGGTTAAAAAGAGCAGCACGGAAAGGCTGGGAAGTGTGAGCGTAATAAAATATTGACAATGGTCTAAGAAATATTGTAAAGGTACTGCAGCAGGAGTGGCCGCTGCCCCGCATCACTAAAAGAGCTGCACCGCGGGACGGTCGGGGCAGCGCTGCTGGTTAAAAAGGGGTCCGGAAAGCGTGAGAGGTGTAAAGGGAATAAAATGCTGAGCATGGTAAACGAGGTACAATAAAGGTACAGCAGCAGGAGTGGCCGCTGCTCCGCGTCACAAAAAGAGCTGCACCGCGGGAGCGTCGGGGCAGCGCTGCTGGTTAAAAAGAGCGGCACGGGAAAGGCTGGGAAGTGTGAGCGCAATAAAATATTGACAATGGTTTAAGAAATACTGTAAAGGTACAGCAGCAGGAGTGGCCGCTGCCCCGCATCACTAAAAGAGCTGCACCTCGGGAGAGTCGGGGCAGCGCTGCTGGTTAAAAAGAGCGGCACGGGAAAGGCTGAGAGGTGTAAAGGGAATAAAATGCTGAGCATTGTAAACGAGGTACAATAAAGGTACAGCAGCAGGTGTGGCCGCTGCCCCGTGTGACTAAACGAGCTGCACCGCGGGAGCGTCGGGGCAGCGCTGCTGGTTAAAAAGAGCGGCACGGGAAAGGCTGAGAGGTGTAAAGGGAATGAAATGCTGAGCATGGTAAACGAGGTACAATAAAGGTACAGCAGCAGGAGTGGCCGCTGCCCCGCGTCACCAAAAGAGCTGCACCGCGGGAGCGTCGGGGCAGTGCTGCTGGTTAAAAAGGGGTCCGGAAAGCGTGAGAGGTGTAAAGGGAATGAAATGCTGAGCATGGTAAACGAGGTACAATAAAGGTAGTGCAGCAGGTGTGGCCGCTGCCCCGCGTCACTAAAAGAGCTGCACCTCGGGAGCGTCGGGGCAGCGCTGCTGGTTAAACAGAGCAGCATGGGAAAGGCTGGGAAGTGTGAGCGCAATAAAATATTGACAATGGTTTAAGAAATATTGAAAAGGTACAGCAGCAGGAGTGGCCGCTGCCCCGCATCACTAAAAGAGCTGCACCGCGGGAGCGTCGGGGCAGCGCTGCTGGTTAAACAGAGCAGCACGGAAAGGCTGGGAAGTGTGAGCGCAATAAAATATTGACAATGGTCTCAGAAATATTGTAAAGGTACTGCAGCAGGAGTGGCCGCTGCCCCACATCACTAAAAGAGCTGCACCGCGGGAGCGTCGGGGCAGCGCTGCTGGTTAAAAAGAGCAGCACGGAAAGGCTGGGAAGTGTGAGCGCAATAAAATATTGAGAATGGTCTAAGAAATACTCAAAAGGTACAGCAGCAGGAGTGGCCGCTGCGTGGGTTCACTAAAACAGCTGCACCGCGGCACCTTTGGGGTGGTGCTGACGGTAAACGTGCGGCACGTAAAAGGACTGGAGGTGTGAGGGAAATAAAATATAGAGAAAGGTCTGAGAAATAACAACAACACCGCAGCAGGAGTAGCCACTTCCTCAGGATAAAATGAGCTGCACCGCGGCGCACCTGGGGCAGGGGTGCTGCTTCAAAGGTGTCACGGCAAAGGTCGCATCTGTGAAGGGTATAAAATAAAATGGTCGAAAATCCTTTAAAAGTACTGCAGCAGGAGTGGCTGCTGCCCCGTGTCACTAAAAGAGCTGCACCGCGGGAGCGTCGGGGCAGCGCTGCTGGTTAAACAGAGCAGTATGGGAAAGGCTGGGAAGTGTGAGCGCAATAAAATATTGACAATGGTCTAAGAAATATTGTAAAGGTACTGCAGCAGGAGTGGCCGCTGCCCCGCATCACTAAAAGAGCTGCACCGCGGGACCATCGGGGCAGCTCTGCTGGTTAAAAAGGGGTCCGGAAAGCGTGAGAGGTGTAAAGGGAATAAAATGCTGAGCATGGTAAACGAGGTACAATAAAGGTACAGCAGCAGGTGTGGCCGCTGCCCCGTGTGACTAAAAGAGCTGCACCGTGGGAGCGTCGGGGCAGGGCTGCTGGTTAAACAGAGCGGCACGGGAAAGGCTGAGAGGTGTAAAGGGAATGAAATGCTGAGCATGGTAAACGAGGTACAATACAGGTACAGCAGCAGGAGTGGCCGCTGCCCCGCATCACTAAAAGAGCTGCACCGCGGGAGCGTCGGGGCAGCGCTGCTGGTTAAAAAGAGCGGCACGGGAAAGGCTGGGAAGTGTGAGCGGAATAAAATATTGACAATGGTCTAAGAAATATTGTAAAGGTACTGCAGCAGGAGTGGCCGCTGCCCCGTGTGACTAAAAGAGCTGCACCTCGGGAGCGTCGGGGCAGTGCTGCCGGCTTAAAAGGGGTCCGGAAAGCGTGAGAGGTGTAAAGGGAATGAAATGCTGAGCATGGTAAAAGAGGTACAATAAAGATACTGCTGCAGGAGTGGCCGCTGCCCCGCATCACTAAAAGAGCTGCACCGCGGGAGCGTCGGGGCAGCGCTGCTGGTTAAAAAGGGGTCCGGAAAGCGTGAGAGGTGTAAAGGGAATGAAATGCTGAGCATGGTAAACGAGGTACAATAAAGGTACTGCAGGAGGGGTGGCCGCTGCTCCTTGTCACTAGAAGAGCTTCTCCGAGGCGCCGGTGGGGCTGCGCCGTTCCCGCCTCGGGCGCTTCTGGGCGATTTTGAGGCGGGGGGAGCCCACCGCGGCAGTGGCGGGAAAAGGGGGTGCGGAGTATAAAAGGGGGCGCCGGCGTCGCGGCCCCTCAGTCGGGGGGCGGCGGCGGCGGCGGCAGGAGCTCCGCGGGCTGGCCCGGATGCGGGGACGCCGCCGTGTGCGGCCGAAGGCGCCGGCCCTGAGGCGCGGAGAGAGCGGCGTGGCAGCCGCGCATCGGCTCCGTCATCGGCAGCGCCGCTTCGTGCCGGTAGGGAGCGGGAGAACGCGGCGGCGGGCGGCGGGTGGTGAGTGCCGTCGGCGAGACGGGGCTTGGGCCGCGTGCGGTGTGCGATCTCCCGAGAGCAGCGGGGAGGCCCCCGGGGAGCGGCGGCGGGCGGGGCGCTGTGGGAGCCGGCGCATGTCCCCGAATGAGGCGCCCGGCGCAACGCGCGAGGTGCCAATGAAATAAAATAGAAAACGGTAAAGTGCTATAGAGGAGCCGCACCTAGAGGGCTCTCGGCCCCTGCCCCGTGTCACTAAGGGAGCTGCACCGCGGGAGCGTCGGGGCAGCGCTGCTGGTTAAACAGAGCAGCACGGGAAAGGCTGAGAAACGTCAGCGCAATAAAGTATTGACAATGGTCTAAGAAATATTGTAAAGGTACAGCAGCAGGAGTGACCGCTGCCCCGCATCACTAAAAGAGCTGCACCGCGGGAGCGTCGGGGCAGCGCTGCTGGTTAAAAAGAGCGGCACGGGAAAGGCTGGGAAACGTCAGCGCAATAAAGTATTGACAATGGTCTAAGAAATATTGTAAAGGTACTGCAGCAGGAGTGACCGCTGCCCCGCATCACTAAAAGAGCTGCACCGCGGGACGGTCGGGGCAGCGCTGCTGGTTAAAAAGGGGTCCGGAAAGCGTGAGAGGTGTAAAGGGAATAAAATGCTGAGCATGGTAAACGAGGTACAATAAAGGTACAGCAGCAGGTGTGGCCGCTGCCCCGTGTGACTAAAAGAGCTGCACCGCGGGAGCGTCGGGGCAGCGCTGCTGGTTAAAAAGAGCGGCACGGGAAAGGCTGAGAGGTGTAAAGGGAATAAAATGCTGAGCATGGTAAACGAGGTACAATAAAGGTACTGCAGCAGGAGTGGCCGCTGCCCCGCATCACTAAAAGAGCTGCACCTCGGGAGCGTCGGGGCAGCGCTGCTGGTTAAAAAGAGCAGCATGGGAAAGGCTGGGAAGTGTGAGCGCAATAAAATATTCACAATGGTTTAAGAAATACTGTAAAGGTACTGCAGCAGGAGTGGCCGCTGCCCCATGTGACTAAAAGAGCTGCACCGCGGGACGGTCGGGGCAGCGCTGCTGGCTAAAAAGGGGTCCGGAAAGCGTGAGAGGTGTAAAGGGAATGAAATGCTGAGCATGGTAAAAGAGGTACAATAAAGATACTGCTGCAGGAGTGGCCGCTGCCCCGCATCACTAAAAGAGCTGCACCGCGGGAGCGTCGGGGCAGCGCTGCTGGTTAAAAAGGGGTCCGGAAAGCTTGAGAGGTGTAAAGGGAATAAAATGCTGAGCATGGTAAACGAGGTACAATAAAGATACTGCAGCAGGAGTGGCCGCTGCCCCGCATCACTAAAAGAGCTGCACCGCGGGAGCGTCGGGGCAGCGCTGCTGGTTAAAAAGAGCAGCACGGAAAGGCTGGGAAGTGTGAGCGCAATAAAATATTGAGAATGGTCTAAGAAATACTCAGAAGGTACAGCAGCAGGAGTGGCCGCTGCGTGGGTTCACTAAAACAGCTGCACCGCGGCACCTTTGGGGTGGTGCTGACGGTAAACGTGCGGCACGTAAAAGGACTGGAGGGGTGAGGGAAATAAAATATAGAGAAAGGTCTGAGAAATAACAACAACACCGCAGCAGGAGTAGCCACTTCCTCAGGATAAAATGAGCTGCACCGCGGCGCACCTGGGGCAGGGGTGCTGCTTCAAAGGTGTCACGGCAAAGGTCGCATCTGTGAAGGGTATAAAATAAAATGGTCGAAAATCCTTTAAAAGTACTGCAGCAGGAGTGGCTGCTGCCCCGTGTCACTAAAAGAGCTGCACCGCGGGAGCGTCGGGGCAGCGCTGCTGGTTAAACAGAGCAGTATGGGAAAGGCTGGGAAGTGTGAGCGCAATAAAATATTGACAATGGTCTAAGAAATATTGTAAAGGTACTGCAGCAGGAGTGGCCGCTGCCCCGCATCACTAAAAGAGCTGCACCGCGGGACCATCGGGGCAGCTCTGCTGGTTAAAAAGGGGTCCGGAAAGCGTGAGAGGTGTAAAGGGAATGAAATGCTGAGCATGGTAAACGAGGTACAATACAGGTACAGCAGCAGGAGTGGCCGCTGCCCCGCATCACTAAAAGAGCTGCACCGCGGGAGCGTCGGGGCAGCGCTGCTGGTTAAAAAGAGCGGCACGGGAAAGGCTGGGAAGTGTGAGCGGAATAAAATATTGACAATGGTCTAAGAAATATTGTAAAGGTACTGCAGCAGGAGTGGCCGCTGCCCCGCATCACTAAAAGAGCTGCACCGCGGGAGCGTCGGGGCAGCGCTGCTGGTTAAAAAGGGGTCCGGAAAGCGTGAGAGGTGTAAAGGGAATGAAATGCTGAGCATGGTAAAAGAGGTACAATAAAGATACTGCAGCAGGAGTGGCCGCTGCCCCGCATCACTAAAAGAGCTGCACCGCGGGAGCGTCGGGGCAGCGCTGCTGGTTAAAAAGAGCGGCACGGGAAAGGCTGAGAGGTGTAAAGGGAATAAAATTCTGAGCATGGTAAACGAGGTACAATAAAGGTACTGCAGCAGGTGTGGCCGCTGCCCCGCATCACTAAAAGAGCTGCACCGCGGGACGGTCGGGGCAGCGCTGCTGGTTAAAAAGGGGTCCGGAAAGCGTGAGAGGTGTAAAGGGAATGAAATGCTGAGCATGGTAAACGAGGTACAATAAAGGTAGTGCAGCAGGTGTGGCCGCTGCCCCGTGTCACTAAAAGAGCTGCACCGCGGGAGCGTCGGGGCAGCGCTGCTGGTTAAAAAGAGCAGCACGGAAAGGCTGGGAAGTGTGAGCGCAATAAAATATTGAGAATGGTCTAAGAAATACTCAAAAGGTACAGCAGCAGGAGTGGCCGCTGCGTGGGTTCACTAAAACAGCTGCACCGCGGCACCTTTGGGGTGGTGTTGATGGTAAACGTGCGGCACGTAAAAGGACTGGAGGTGTGAGGGAAATAAAATATAGAGAAAGGTCTGAGAAATAATAACAACACCGCAGCAGGAGTAGCCACTTCCTCAGGATAAAATGAGCTGCACCGCGGCGCACGTGGGGCAGGGGCGCTGCTTCAAAGGTGTCACGGCAAAGGTCGCATCTGTGAAGGGTATAAAATAAAATGGTCGAAAATCCTTTAAAAGTACTGCAGCAGGAGTGGCTGCTGCCCCGTGTCACTAAAAGAGCTGCACCTCGGGAGCGTCGGGGCAGCGCTGCTGGTTAAAAAGAGCGGCACGGGAAAGGCTGAGAGGTGTAAAGGGAATAAAATGCTGAGCATGGTAAAACAGGTACAATAAAGATACTGCAGGAGGTGTGGCCGCTGCCCCGCGTCACTAAAAGAGCTGCACCGCGGGAAGTGATTCGTTTGTTCTTAGGTTTGGAATGAAAGGTGCTCTTCCAGAGGGGACTATTGAACTGTTAAAATTCTGTTGGATACAGGAAAAGAGGGAGGAAGCAAGCAGGTGGGGAATGAAGGGGTGGATTTTTTGGTGGATACAGGGAAAGACACGGGAAGGGGCTCTCAAGTAAAATACACCTCACGGGCAGCACCAGGAGAAGCCTCAAGTGCCCTTTTTTTCCAAGCTCTGACATTCCAGAGGAGTAAGCAGTGGTCAGCCCATCACTTTCTGTATTCCTTGGATGCCCAGTGCTTTGTTGGGAAGAGATAATATTTGGAAATGAACAAATCCGGGGATGTAATTTCCTGATAGTAAAGCCCCAGAGAGCCTGGTTTTGATATCCTTCCAGCACCCAAACGCAGCAGAGGGAATCCTGGCGGAGCTGGAAAACGCTGTCGCTCCGTCGGTGGAATTCCTGGGAACTGGAAAGCAGCAGAAGCAGCAAGAACAGAGTTGGAAGCAGGCTCCAGCCAGGTAAGGCAGACACCAAATCCTTTGGAACTGGGCAGGGGTGGGAAGAATGAATTCTTACATTTGTAGCCCAGGGATTCCTGAGCAGGATCCCGGCAGGGAAGACTGCAGGGATCAGGCTGGGGCCTGATCGCAGCTGGGGGCAGCGAGCCTTGGAATTGGCTGAAGGGAAGAAAGAGGGATCCTTTGAGCACAAGGATCAGGTGTCAAATGCGGAGATGGCATCAGACAATTCCTCGGGAGGGTTTAGTTCCTGGGCCAAATCGATCTCCTGCCTTGTGAAGGAGCTCAGAGAGCTGGGAAGAGCCCAAGCAACGCAGGGAATGCACCGGCAGATAAAAGTGCCGGGGAACGGTGGGGAAAAGCATCCGAACAGGGGGCCTTGTTTTGTACAGGGACGGTACAAAAAATTGTCCGAAAGAATAGGAATGGAATGGGATTTTACGTATTCCTCGGAGGCCACAATCCAGTGGGAAGGCTGAGAGAAAGAAACAAGGCCTAAAAAGGCAGATGAGCCAAATCTGCCCAAAGCCTCCAATGGCCACATTCCCTGGCATTGCTGAGGACTTCAGCCAAGCTCCAAGCAAAAGGTGAGCCCCTGATTTTGGTGCCAAGGGAAACTCCAAGTTAAGAATGATCCAAATATGAAGCGCTTCTCACAAAACTCAGCTTTGCAAACCTTTCTTTGGGCTAAAAAAGAAAAGGTGGGAATGCCCTTGGCAGAAAAGCAGCTGTGAGGCACAGCAGGCTTCAAATGCCTGTCAGCAGGAGCTCCAGGAGAAACGGCTGCTGGCTCCGGGCATCCTGGGCTTTCCAGGCAGGTTTTGTAGCGGATTGCAAGGCAGTTTTCCTGCCTCTGGGGGGTGGCACCTGCATCCCGCTGGAAAGGGAAAATGTGGAGAGAGGGGCAAGCGGGAAGACGGTTGCTGATGTGTGTCCTTGGATCGCAGTTCCTCCCGGTGAGTCTGTGCTGCTGGAAGTTTGAAGGAGATCAGTCCTGGAGTACGTGTGGGTTCACCTGTGGGGTTTGGGAGCGACGCCGGCCATGAAATTCCAGGGATGTTCCCTTTGCTGGAGTGAGAAGCAGTGGAAGCACTTTGCTGTCTGCTTCTTCATCGCCTTCGCCTCGGTCCCCTGGGGCTCCAGGTAATCCCCTCTCACCTTTGCTTTTCCAAGGGTCTCTAAATGAGGGCTTGAGCTTTGGTGTAGCTCCCTTTACAGGGAAGATCTGTTCCAGGAAAGGTCTCCTGGTCTGGCCCGATGGCGTTGCAGGAAGAGCAGGAAACCCCACAGCTCCTGTGGCTCCCTCATCTGATTTGCCTGCAGGCAGCCAGGATCATTCCCAAGTGTCATCCTCTGGCTCCGTGACTCGGTGAGGTTGTGTTCCGCCAAAGGCCAGGGGCCGCTTTGTTTTGCGGCTCACGAAAGTCCAGCTCGGTGGTGCTGGGTTTGGTTTTTGTGTGCAATGAAGGCACTAAAAAATTCCCCTCCTTCCCTGGCACAGCCCTGGAGTGGGAGCAGATTCCCCTTATCCCGTAGTTATCCTGCTCCTGCCGTGGATCCCTGCGGTGCCGTGGCAGGTGAGGAGACTGAAAGCTTTCATTAGGAATTGGGGATTATGAGCACTGACATTTACTGTGCTAGAAAGTCTTAAGGGACAAATTTGTGCCAATTAATGTCACGCCTTTAACTACGAGGATCAATTCGTGTTATGCTTGTACCAGAGTCTGGTGACAGAGGGGGTTTCCAAAGGAAGTCTTGGTCCATGGAGGCTTGTGCCCAAAGAAAATGCCAAGAGAACTGAGGTATGAAAAACAAAGGTCCTTTATTTATCTAAGAGCAGCAACAAAAACGAACTACAGAACATATTTACATTGTAAGAACCTTTGTAACAACAACGATCTATAGAACGTATTTACAAGAACATAGCTATCGATACTATATTAAACGTATTTACAGAAGACAATAAGAAACGCTAAAACGTATCTACAGCAGGGTGCCGTCTCTGGCCTGGATCTCCATCAGTCCTGGAAGAAAAAGCAAGTGACAGAGTCATTGCAGTCAGGCACAGAGGGCTGTTCCATGTGCCCCCAGCCTGGGACACACTGGCAGAGCGGGACTCTGCTGCCAGCGCTGAGCCTGGCTGGGGCTGGGGGTCAGGCCCCAGGCACTGGCATGGGGCTTGTGTGAGCCAAAGCAAGGGCAGGACAGGCTGGGGATGCTGCTTGTGCTGCCAGAATCCAGCCCACGGGGCACCGTGTCCCTCAGCGGGGCACCCAGCCCAGCCCCAGCCTGGCAGCAGGGCACCCACTCTGCCTGTGGGGAGCACATACCTGTCCTACTGCTGGAGTCCGTCCTCATCCCAGGACCATGTCCTCCTCCTCGTCTTTTCCATCAACATCCATGTCCTCAATGTACTCTTCCATTTCCACCTCCATCTCTTCCTCCATCTCTTCCTTCACGTCCACCTCCATCTCTTCCTCCATCTCCTCCTTTGCATCCACCTCCATCTCTTCCTCCATCTCTTCCTTCACGTCCACCTCCATCTCTTCCTCTCCGGTCTCTCCTCCCTCCACTTCCATCTCCTCCTCTGTATCAATCTTTAGATCCACCTCCATCTCTTTCTCTTCGTCTCTGGAAACCTGCAGATGTAGCAAAACCTCGGAGTGGGATCCCTGTCCCACAGCATCCCCACAGAGGCACTTAGGTGGTGTCCATTTCCATGGAATGGCACCTTACCTTCCTCAGGACAAATGTGAGCATCTGGCAGGGATGAACGGCAAAATCCAGGCACAAGAGACCTTTGGGAACACTCGGGAGTATCGGAGCAGGGGCCAAGCAGGGTGACGGGTGTGTAGGCACAAGGGCGAATGGTTGTGTTGTCCTCTGTGCTGGATGCTGGGAGCTCCAGTGTGAATGCAGACCGTGACGTCACAATTCACAGGAGTCCAGGGTCACCGTGCAGTGGACAACGGGCATCATAGAATGATGGAATCCCTGAGTGGTCTGGCTTGGAAGGGACGCTAAAGATCGTCTTGTTCCAACTTGAGCAATCTTCTACCAGAGCACCTTGCTCAGAGTCCTGTTCCCACCCGGCCTTGGGTGTTGGCAGGGATGGGGCATCCACATCCTCTGTGCACAGCCTGGGCCAGTGCCTCAGCACTCTCAGTGTGAAAAAGCAGCTTCCTTAGAGCCAACCTAAATCAACCTCCTGCAGTTAAAAGCCATCCCCGCTTCTCCTCTTGCCACTGGCCCTATTGAACACTGTCCCCATCTTTCCTATGGGACCCTTCGAGTCCTGCATGGCCACAGCAAAGCCTCTCCAGGGCCTTCTGTTCTCCAGGCTGAACATTCTCAACCCCACATGGACAGCAGGGACTTAGATCAGCAGAAATCAAAGCTGCAAGGTAGCAAATAGCACCAGGAGCTGAGAGAGGGAAGCTTTAGACCCAGGCTTGTCTCGAAATAGACAATATTAGGAAGAGTGGAGGGGCAGATGGTGGGACACTGGCTCTGTTCTAACTGATGAATATTTTCTTTTTTTCTTCTTCTTTTCTCTCATGCTGACCCAGGTTTTGCTGTTTGAAAGGAAGCTTGGCACAGCATCCATTGTCTTCTCCATTGGTGAAACACCGAGCAGAATCTGAGCAGGCTGATGGCGCAGAGCAAAACCTGCAAATATCTTGATAATCCTGAGCCTGGGGGATGCAGCTAAACCCAGTCCAAAGTAATTTCTGGAAAGTCGAACCTGGTTTACATTTTCTTGACTTTGGCTGTGCCAGCTTCACCAGACATTTATAAAAAAGCAAACAAAAAACTCCAACCAAAAAAGACAAAAACCCAAACAAACAAACCCACACAAACCAATCAAACAAACAGATAAAAAAACCCAAATAAAACCAAAAGGAATGAGGAGTTCGTCTTAGTTGTGAGGATATCACAGCAGGCGAATGGCTGCTTCCCACAGGATCACCATAAAAAGCCACATGGAACAGCTGCTCCAGAATATACACAAGAGGGGCAATAGAAAAAGTGCTACATGGCGGCTTTGGGGGTAGCTCCACATGAAGGTGAAGGATGAGCACTCGGTGCTACAGATCCAGCATTCCCCACCCTCCAGGCCGCTCTTTGCTCCTGATGAAAGAGCCTTGCAGGACTGTGGCCCTTCTCAATGCAATGTCAATCATTGCCACAGCTCTCAGCTGAGCCACTGGCATTTCCAGAGCGAGATTCAGGCACAATCCTACTGCCTCGGAGCATCTGTGGAAGATCCTGGACTTCTTCACCCCCAGAAACACAAAGCAGCTCAGGCTTTCCCTGAATTGGGTCTTCAGAGGAGGTTTCCAGTATCTCTGAGATTTGTTCACCCCTCAGCACGTGTGACTTTATGTACAGTGATGCATTTGGGTTCCTTCCTCACCCCTGTGTGCCAGTGAGAAACCACCCACGTGGATGAAGGATAATGTGCACAGGAAAATTTATTCCTGGATTGTCATTTTGCTTCACTGTCACTTAGTTTAACATGGTCCTTCTCTAAGAAGGACTTAGAAGAAATGTGTAGGAATTTTGGCTCTGAGAGGAGCAGAAAGCACATTTTCTAAAGCAAATTCCCAGCTGATGCAGCTTCCCTGGCAAAAGAGTGATTCCCATTCATCTTCCTGGGAAGAATGTGAAGACCCATTCAGAGATCACAGGTTCAGCTGGCCTTTGGCTTTGTGTACCTCATTTCACATGTCCAGTTTCATTAAAAGAGGCTCAAGTTTGCCTTGCAACACGGAAGTGCTGTAGCTATTCCCAGGAGAAAACCAAGAAATGACTGTCCCATGGTGTGGTCACTAGGTTGGTACCTGGGGTAGAAATCCCACCACAGTTGTGGCTCTGTGAGCAAAGAGAGCCAGCCAGTGCTTTTTGGGGCTGTAACAGCTGAGAGTGTGGCAGAGCAGTTTTCATGTTCTTTTTAGAGTCCTGAAAACATTGTTCCCAAAACAATCTTTCTCTCCTGTCTTCTGTCATAAATTGTGGAACAGAGAAAATGGAAAGGAGCAGAGGGTTTTGTTTAAATTGGCTTTTTTGTTTTGTTTTGTTTTTTAGTCTTAAAATCGCATCAGCGTGATGCATGGTACTTTAGAAATTGGATTAGTGCCACCTATTTCGTCCCACCAGAGAGGTGGGATTTAAGACTTCCAACAATAGAAACACCAGATGTGCAAGAGCTCAGTTTTCCACCCCTCACACCCCGGTATCTTGCTGTGCTATTTTAAGCAGCCTCAGCCAGGTATATTAAAATACTGCTCCAAACAACAACAGAATGAAAATGTTCCACCAAATGGGGAAAAATAAGAAAAGTGGGCAGCAGCTGATGTTCATTTTGCAAAGTCAGATGCAAACAATGTTTGCTGGATTCCTGTCCTAGAAAAATGTAGACATTTAATAGAAATCTACCTCTGAGGCTGGTAAGTTTGGTATGATTTTAGATCTGGGAGGAACAAAACAGGTTCTAGAGAAGCTGTGATTGTCGCCGCCTTGGAAGTGTTCAAGGCCAGCTTGGATGGGGCTTGGAGCAAAGTGGTCTAGTGGAATGTGTCCTGAGTGTGGTGAGAGTTGGAACAAGATGAGCTTTAAGGTCCCTTCCAACCCAACCCATCCTGTGAGTCCATGAAAAGAAACTTTTGGTTTTCCTGAGGTGTTGCCTTGGCAAGGGGAGGTCACAAATACCTCCGGTAGTTTGAAATGCCCTGAGCAGAGCCCAGCTGTGCTTTATCACAGGTGCTGAGGGATTTTCACTTGTATTTTATGGGGGGTTTTCACAGGGCAGTGCAAGAGCAGCTGAATGTGTTTGACAGGCAAAGAGGGCCAGTGTGGCAGCAGCTTCATTCAACAGAGCTTTTCCTTCTGTGATCCTGTATCACCCGAGGCACTCTGGGGCTCTTGAAGCCGGCAGCTGGGCAAGTTAATCATGATAAGAAGTGATAAATTAGCCTGCTCCACTCTCCTTAGCATGGGGGGTGATGAGCATTAGGTAGTTTGGGGAGCATTGCCAAGATGGGAGCTTGTTTTTTGCCAAGGAGAAGGGAGAAAATATTGCTTAGAGTAAATAAAGCAGCTCTGCTTCCCCGGCAAGAGGAAAAGAAGCGATTGAAGATGCGAGTGCTGCATGGAATCATTTGCATGAGGATATATCTTGTCTGCTGTGCAGGATAGTTCCCAATAAACCATGCTTCTCCTGACCTTTATTTTTGGATTTCTACCGCATAGTACAAGAGACAAGATTAAAAATCCCAAAGTGCTTTGTGGGCAGGGAATGAAAAGTGGGGAGGCACTTTTTTGTTTTCTTCAGCCTGCCTCTTTCTTTTGTTCCCTTCAGAGATCTCACTTCATTTCTGCTGTTTTTTGGAGCACATGTGCTTAGCTCTTCCCAGATCCCCTGGCCTTGTTTTAGCTCTGGGTGTCATGGACACTCTAAATTGTGAGGTTTTTTCCCTCCATCTACCTCTGCTTCTTCAAGTGGTTTACCTTCCTTTACCTGTTGGAGTGATGGATTTTTCTCACCTTTTATTACTTAGTGCTTTTTCTGTATTTCCTTCATTCTCTGAAACCAACTTTTCACTTGCCCTGTGGCTGTTAGATGCCAGATATGGGAGCATTAATTCTTTCTCTGCTGCTTGTCTGAGCTTTCACAAGGAGCTGAGAGCTCTCTGGGGTTCAACTTGACTCGCTTCATCACCTTCCTTGCTGCTGCCTATGTCCTTGGACACTTAAGGGAAATGCCTCATACTAATTTATGTCTAGATTAATTTTCAAATACAGCCTCTCTATCTACCCTAACATACACAGCAATATAAGAAGCTGGGAATAGAGATCCGCAGGTTTTGAGAATAACGAGCCGGCGTTTTTCTGTAGGAAGGAAAGCAGCAAGCGCCTGGCCGCAGGAGCCGAGACGCTCGGGCTGCAGGAGCTGCAGAGCGCCCGGAGCCGGCTTTTCCCTGTGCTCTGTGCCTGCCCCCGGGCTGAGCTGGGCGGCGCTGCTGCCGCCTGGTGGCGAGAGCGCGGCACTGCCGCCCCCGACACGGCGCCCCGGCGCTGCTGCCGCCCGGTGGCGGCTGAGCCGAGAGGGCGGCGGCCTCGGTGGCTGCCGAGCGTGGCAAGGAGCGGGAGCGAGCGGGGCCGGGTCTGTCAGCGGAGGGGAGGGGCGAAGGGCGGTTCGCAGCGCCAAGGGACACGGCCGTGCATGAGCGGGGCCACAGCTATGGAAAGGAACGGGCGCCGTGCGGGGCGGCGACCGCGGGGAATGACAGCGCGGGGGGCGGCCCGGCGGGGCCGGTTTTGCCGGGCAGCAGAGGCGCGGTCGCAGCGCGACCCGGGCGGGAGGCACCGGGGGGGCACGGTCGGAATCGAGTCGCCCGCGTGTCGCTCTCAAGGAGGCGGCTCGGAAAGGAAGGCGCAGTTCCGCGCTCTCGGGACGGCGTTAAGTGACGTTTTTATTAGAATATGACAGTATTTATTTGATTTTATTATTTTATTATCTGCCAGGACCTTGCAGAAGGTGGTTTACACTTCCGCCACACTCAAGATGGCGGACGCAGTAGGCCCCCTGCGAGAGGTGTCCCTGCCGATGCCTGCCGCCGGTCGCGGAGCCGTCGGCCGCCTCCGGCGCGGCTGACCCCGCCAGCCGTGTCCTCGCACCGGGAAGCACGGCGGAAAATCGCGCGGAAAGCGCGGGGCCGGCGTCGGAGTCCGGGCCGGATTCAGGCAGCCGACTAGACAGAAGCCCTTGTGAGGGGCGGCGGGGGCCCTAAGTGTACCACACTAAAGATGGCGGCTCGACCGGAAGTGGCTTCTGCCAGCACCCAAGATGGCGGCGAAGGGCGGAAGTGTCGTCACTGCCACACTAAAGATGGCGGTCTTGTGCACTGTTTTCTGACCTTCTCAATATGGCGGCAGGGAAGCCCCCCCCCCCCCCCCCCCCCCCGCGTCTATTCGGCTGCCTGAACGCGACGCCGACGCCAGCCCAGCGCTTGCACGCAATTTTCTGAGGCGTTTCCCGCTACGCGGACACCGACTGTGGGGTCAGCGGCGCCTGGGGCAGGCGGGAGCATTCAGGCAGTCGAATAGACGGAGCGGGGGGGAGGGGGGGTATTTCCGGCCGCCATCTTGAGAAGGTCGAATAGCCACATCGGTGCGGTACCGGTGACTTCCGCCCTTCTTCGCCAGGAGCGGCGATGGCGGGGAGCCCGGGGAGCAGCGCTGCCGGGCCGGGGGCACCGGGGCGGGTGCTCCGGGCTCGGAGGTGAGCGGGGAACGGGGACAGCCCCGAGCGGACGGTGGGGGCCGCGGGGGATCGGTATTCCGGCCCAGGGATGAGTGTTCCGGCACAGGGGTGGCTGTCCCGGCACAGGGATGCGTTCATGGACTGTCTAATAATATTATTTAACGATCGTGCAAGGAGATCTGTATAAAAAAATCCTCCGTGGTCATCCTTCTCCCAGCCCCGCTGTGTTTTCAGGATCTTGGGGGAAGAGTTTGGGTCTGGACAAGGCTCTCGGGCACAGGGTGGGATTCTTGGGGTGCAGGGCCAGGATTTGGACTCGATGCTCCCTGTGGGTCCCTTGCAGCCCAGGAAATGCTGCGATCCTGTGCCTCTGAGGGTGAAATAAAGGGGAGCGGTGGCGTTTGTGCCCGCTGTGTTCACGGCCCCGCCGGCTCAGGGCGGGTTAAAGGCGCAGCTGCCCCGAGACAGCGGGACCGGCCGGGGCTGCTCGCTCCCGGTGCTGCCGCCTCGTGGGGAGAGCCCGGCACTGCAGCCCGCGCAGGCGCTGGACCACGGGATGGGCGTGGAACAGCAGCGCAGGGGATGCTGAGGCAGCCCAGGGAATGCTGCGGTCCCAGGGAAGGCTGAGGCGTCCCCTGCCCGGGGCACTCGGCAGCAAAGCCCTGATGTTGAGCAGAAAAAGGAAAGTTCTGGGTTAGTGGGAGGAGGTTTCTGGAATGGAGCTGGGACAGGTGCTGATCCACGCATGGAATCACGGGGTGGTTTGGCTTGGAAGGGACCACCAGGATCATTTACACTCTGTTTGTTGTCTGATTGCACAGCGAAGAACATCCAGAACTGCCGCCTCACCCTCACGGACAGCAGGAATGTCTTCCATAGCTCTTGTTTTGGAATGGGAATGGCTGTTGGGAGCTCTGGCAGGACCAGGTAAGAAGAGAAATGGGATCATTGTGGCTGCTGCTGGAGGTGGTTTTCTGCTTTCCGGCTGTTCTTCTCATTGATCCTTTCACAGCAGTGTTCTAGGGCACATTTGAGGGTAATTCCAGGAATCTGAAACCAGATAAAAACTGGTGGGGAAAAAATGTGAACGTGATCCATTTCTGGTAGTTCCAAGCTTCTCCCACAACACCGTTCCAGGGGAAAGCTGATAAAAGGGTAAAGATGCAGAGGAACAAGTGCTGTAAAGCCCCCTGGCGCTCTGAGAGAGCAAACCTTCCAGTAGTCCCAGCAGATCTCTTGGAGAAAGTGTGGGATCGCAAGGTTTTCCAGGAAAGCAAAACAAGGGTGGAGATGAGGGAATAGGCTTCCAGTTCTTCCTTGAGCTGAAAGCCTGGGGGAATTGAGAGGGGCCACAAGAACTGTTTGTGTAGGCAAATGGGAGTTTGGGGGCTGAATCTGAGTTTCCCTCTGGGGCATTTTTGAGGGAAAAGCTGAGGTGCTGTTTAAGGGAGAGAATGCAGATTTTTGGGGTGGAAAAGGTTGAATCAATATTGTAGAGGAAGTAAAACGCTGGGGGTAAAAGTGGATGCAATGTGGAGGGGACAGATTGAATATTTTGGAGGCAAAATGGGGAACTGAGTAGTGGAGAGATGGGGAACATTTTGGAGGCAACACTTGACAAACTCTCTGGGGTGGAGAACGACCACATTGAGGGAAAAATGAGGTGATGAGCAGTGGGCACGTAGGGAAGGTCGTGGGGGTAAATCTTGAGAAAAGCCCCGTGGTATTCAAGAAATCCTTGGAAGCAGGACTGAGGAATTCAGTGGTGGAAAAATAGGGGAATTTTGCGGGGGTAAAACTTTAAAAGATCTAAGAGTTGAGAGTGTGTGTTTTTAGGTAGAAAGGATGTCTTGTTGAAGTTGGGCGTCTGGATTGTGGCATTTATGGATCCAGAAAGTAGAAGATAAAGGAGACTCCCAAAGCCTCGGTAGCTGTGTTAAGAAATCCGTCCCAGGGAAGAAAGGTACCTAAACCTCCTAGAAGTAGGGACTAATTAGCATGGGAAGGGGAAAACCCACCCCCAGTGGGAGAGAGCACGCCGGGTAAGGGAAGAGAAGGATGCCCTTAAGAAGAAGTAGGGAAGGTGAATTTCTCGGCTTGCTGAAATGTATCAAAAAGTTTGGAATCTGGGTCTGTGTGGAGGCCGGGATTTTCTCGGCCATATGCAGAGCCCAGCACTAGGAATAGAGTAATTCCAGGCTTTACAACGCCAAAAATGCAGTACCAGAGAGTTCTGTTATCCCAAGGACTTGGGGGATATTTGGCAAAAATTTCCGGGGGCCCAGGCTGGACCGAGCTTTTAACGCTCCCCGGATTCACGGGATCGGGGATTCCGGCGTGCCCTGCACGGGTTTTTTCAGGGAAGTCCCAAATCCTTCGTGTGAGCACGAAGCAGAATCCCCTGGGAGCTGTGAAGGCAACAGGATATTTCTTGGGAATTTTGAAGGATTGGGTGAGTCCTCAGTGTTAGGTTGGAATGAACGCAAATTGTCTGGGAGTTGCTGGTTTGGGGATGGCCGGGTCTGGGTTTGGATTTGTGGGCACCGAGTGTTCCTTGTGTCAGCTTTAGGTCTTCTGGATTGGTGGGAGTAGTCAGAGAAAAGAGAAGGCAATTGAAATGCGGAGCTCCATTCCCGGAGAAATGGTCAGGATGGGAGCGGGAAGGCTGTGGAGCTGCTGGGAGCTCGTGGAGAACGAAAGGATCTGAGGCCTGGAGGCAAAAGCTGTGGAACAAAGCCTGAAAAGGGTGTGGGGTGGGGCGGGAGGGGGAGGAGGGCACCGTGGTGGGGGGAAAGAGGGAAAGGATCCCTGCTCCGGGAATCCAGCAGGGACCAGGAGAGGATCATTTTCCATCCACTGCTCTCAGTGGAATCCTAATAAGGACGGTGGAAGGGAAGTGATTCGTTTGTTCTTAGGTTTGGAATGAAAGGTGCTCTTGCAGAGGGGACTATTGACCTGTTAAAATTCTGTTGGATACAGGAAAAGAGGGAGGAAGCAAGCAGCTGGGGAATGAAGGGGTGGATTTTTTGGTGGATACAGGGAAAGACACGGGAAGGGGCTCTCAAGTAAAATACACCTCACGGGCAGCACCAGGAGAAGCCTCAAGTGCCCTTTTTTTCCAAGCTCTGACATTCCAGAGGAGTAAGCAGTGGTCAGCCCATCACTTTCTGTATTCCTTGGATGCCCAGTGCTTTGTTGGGAAGAGATAATATTTGGAAATGAACAAATCCGGGGATGTAATTTCCTGATAGTAAAGCCCCAGAGAGCCTGGTTTTGATATCCTTCCAGCACCCAAACGCAGCAGAGGGAATCCTGGCGGAGCTGGAAAACGCTGTCGCTCCGTCGGTGGAATTCCTGGGAACTGGAAAGCAGCAGAAGCAGCAAGAACAGAGTTGGAAGCAGGCTCCAGCCGGGTAAGGCAGACACCAAATCCTTTGGAACTGGGCAGGGGTGGGAAGAATGAATTCTTACATTTGTAGCCCAGGGATTCCTGAGCAGGATCCCGGCAGGGAAGACTGCAGGGATCAGGCTGGGGCCTGATCGCAGCTGGGGGCAGCGAGCCTTGGAATTGGCTGAAGGGAAGAAAGAGGGATCCTTTGAGCACAAGGATCAGGTGTCAAATGCGGAGATGGCATCAGACAATTCCTCGGGAGGGTTTAGTTCCTGGGCCAAATCGATCTCCTGCCTTGTGAAGGAGCTCAGAGAGCTGGGAAGAGCCCAAGCAACGCAGGGAATGCACCGGCAGATGAAAGTGCCGGGGAACGGTGGGGAAAAGCATCCGAACAGGGGGCCTCGTTTTGTACAGGGACGGTACAAAAAATTGTCCGAAAGAATAGGAATGGAATGGGATTTTACGTATTCCTCGGAGGCCACAATCCAGTGGGAAGGCTGAGAGAAAGAAACAAGGCCTAAAAAGGCAGATGAGCCAAATCTGCCCAAAGCCTCCAATGGCCACATTCCCTGGCATTGCTGAGGACTTCAGCCAAGCTCCAAGCAAAAGGTGAGCCCCTGATTTTGGTGCCAAGGGAAACTCCAAGTTAAGAATGATCCAAATATGAAGCGCTTCTCACAAAACTCAGCTTTGCAAACCTTTCTTTGGGCTAAAAAAGAAAAGATGGGAATGCCCTTGGCAGAAAAGCAGCTGTGAGGCACAGCAGGCTTCAAATGCCTGTCAGCAGGAGCTCCAGGAGAAACGGCTGCTGGCTCCGGGCATCCTGGGCTTTCCAGGCAGGTTTTGTAGCGGATTGCAAGGCAGTTTTCCTGCCTCTGGGGGGTGGCACCTGCATCCCGCTGGAAAGGGAAAATGTGGAGAGAGGGGCAAGCGGGAAGACGGTTGCTGATGTGTGTCCTTGGATCGCAGTTCCTCCCGGTGAGTCTGTGCTGCTGGAAGTTTGAAGGAGATCAGTCCTGGAGTACGTGTGGGTTCACCTGTGGGGTTTGGGAGCGACGCTGGCCATGAAATTCCAGGGATGTTCCCTTTGCTGGAGTGAGAAGCAGTGGAAGCACTTTGCTGTCTGCTTCTTCATTGCCTTCGCCTCGGTCCCCTGGGGCTCCAGGTAATCCCCTCTCACCTTTCCTTTTCCAAGGGTCTCTAAATGAGGGCTTGAGCTTTGGTGTAGCTCCCTTTACAGGGAAGATCTGTTCCAGGAAAGGTCTCCTGGTCTGGACCGATGGCGTTGCAGGAAGAGCAGGAAACCCCGCAGCTCCTGTGGCTCCCTCATCCGATTTGCCTGCAGGCAGCAGCAAGGATCATTCCCAAGTGTCATCCCCTGGCTCCGTGACTCGGTGAGGTTGTGTTCCGCCAAAGGCCAGGGGCCGCTTTGTTTTGCAGCTCACGAAAGTCCAGCTCGGTGGTGCTGGGTTTGGTTTTTGTGTGTAATGAAGGCACTAAAAAATTCCCCTCCTTCACTGGCACAGCCCTGGAGTGGGAGCAGATTCCCCTTATCCCGCAGTTATCCCGCTCCTGCCCTGGATCCCTGCGGTGCCGTGTGTTCTCCAAGCTCACAGCACTGCTGGCTCTAAACAAGAAAAACAATCCCTGTTCCTTCTCTTCTCCGTCCTTGATGTTCCCAGGCCCTGCATCTCCCTGGCTATTCCCTGTGGGAGTCTTCATCTCCATCCCACCTTATCCCGATCAGGTAAGGGTCTGAGACGTGTTTAGCAGCAAATGCATTCCTGTGAAGAAAGCCAAGAGCAAAGAGCATCCAGATGCAGAGAAGTCTTTAGAAAAGCGTTCCAGACGTGCAAATGAGGGATGTGTCTTCCTGAATCTCCTGTTGTTTTTCTCTGTCACGTTTTGGAAGGGTTTCTCTCAGTGATTTCCTGCAGTCCAGGTGCGTCCCTTCTTTTGTCCAAATCCAGTGCCAGAGGATCGAACAACTGACGAGTGGGGCCTGGGATGAAAACGGTTCTCCTAAAATGAGGGAAACAATGCTAGAAGAGAAATGAGCATCCTTTTAATGCCTGGAATAAAAATGCTGGAAAAGGGCACTTTTTATTTGCTATGGTGTCATTCTCCATTTTTTTTCCATAGCTAAAACTCCACGGTGAGCAATCAGAGCAGAAATAGGAAATGCAGGAGTCTTGGATTCCACAGTGGGATTAACTTCCCTTTTCTGCTCTCTTTCAGGACAGGAAAAACCACTGAACTCGCCCCATCTTTGGGACCAAGAGCTGTGGTGTTGGAGTAGGCAAAGCCAGCTAGGGCCCCCCTTGTCCTGCCCATGGTGTGGGTCAGGGACAGGCTCCTCTTCTCCTCTGCGCTGGGATGAACTGCCTAGGGAATGCTATTTCTGACAGCCCGGTCCTAGCCCCGGCTACTGGAAATGGGCGGAGGTGAAGAGGCAAGTGCCAGAGTTGCTTGGGGATGATGGAATTGTGGTGTTTGGCTGTGCCCAGAGGGGCAGGTTGGGCATTTCTGTGTGTCTGAGGACCGGTTTGGGTGCTGGGGAGCCCGGGGAGCCGAGCTCTCAGTGCATTCCCAGCTCTCCCAGTGGTGGGAGCTGGTGCAGGGCTGGGTGACAGCCTCTGGTCGGGCTCGGGGCAGGCCCTGGCCCCGGCACAGACACGCTGGGGTGGTTTGGGGACGCTTGGGGAGCCGTGGGAGGAAAATGAGGGATGGTGCTGGGCGGAGCGATCGGCCTGTGCTCGTGTCAGCGCAGCCGTGCAGGGCACTGGGATCTGGGTAAAACTCCAGCTCTCCTGGTGTTCAGGGATGCAAGGTCTGAGGCACTGGATTTACTTGGGGCTTTCCAGGACAGCAGGAACAAGAGGAAATGTGGTGCCAGAGGTGCGTCCCATCAGGTTGCAGTTCCCTCTTTCCCATTTCCATTTCCTCCTCAGTGCAGGTGTCCCCTGCAGCCCATGAGCACGGGGCCGGTGACAACTCCCTGTCTGTAGAGGGATTCCTTATGGAACAAGGGCAGATGACACTTGTGTGAGGCTTACGACTGTTAGATTTAGACCAGGATGGGTTTAAGGAAAACTAGAATCGTGTGTTAATCTTACTGGTCAATGAACAAATGGAATCCACACTTCTATAAGAAAAAATATAGTGTATGGAGCATAAAGAAGAAGCTGTTTTTGCCTGCTGCTGCTGCTTGGCTGTATCATGTAACCCCATTCGAACTCTGCCTTCAAGACAGCTGTGAGACCGTGAAATAAAGAATTTAGCAGAACAGCAGCCTCCTCTGCTCTTTCACCCTGGTCCGAGAAGGAGGGGTACCCTGTCAAAGGCTCAACACTTGCCTTTCTGACTTTGTTTCTAAATTTCTACCTTTCTAATTTTGTTTGTTTCTAATTTTTTTTTTGTTTATAACTTTGTTTGTTTTTAACTTTCTACCTTTAGAAACGTGTTCGTTTCTTGTATTTTACCTCTTTGTTTGTTTCTAAATTTCTGCCGTTGTAACTTTGTTTCTAACTTTCTACTTTTAAAATTTCATTTGTTTTTAACTTTTTACCATTCCTCCCAGCGAGGGCTGTGTGCAGAATACTAAAACGTGTTAAGTTCTTCATTTTTACATCTATAGGCAAATGCTACTGATTTAGATGTAAATTCATTTTGAAATGAGCCAGCCCTCTCTCTCTACTCTGTCGCATACAGGAATATAAGAAGCTGGGAATAGAGATCAGCAGGTTTTGAGAATAACGAGCCGGCGTTTTTCTGTAGGAAGGAAAGCAGCAAGCGCCTGGCCCCAGGAGCCGAGACGCTCGGGCTGCAGGAGCTGCAGAGCGCCCGGAGCCGGCTTTTCCCTGTGCTCTGTGCCTGCCCCCGGGCTGAGCTGGGCGGCGCTGCTGCCGCCCGGTGGCGGCTGAGCCGAGAGGGCGGCGGCCTCGGTGGCTGCCGAGCGTGGCAAGGAGCGGGAGCGAGCGGGGCGGTGTCTGTCAGCGGAGGGGAGGGTCCTGGGAGCGGCCCCGGTGCGCGGGGCGGGCCCGGCCCGGGAGAGAGGGGCGGGGCCCCGAGCGATGGAGCCGCCCCCGTGCCGGGCAGGGCGGGCCCCGGGGCCGGGCGGGGCCGGGGCTCTGGGGCGGGGCCGGGCGGGGCCGGGGGCGGCTTCAGGGGCGGGGCCGGGCCCGGCTCAGGTGCGCGGGGCGGGGTCCGCACAGGTGCGCGGGGTCCCAGGGCGGCTGCGCAGGGCGGGGCCGAGGTGATTTAAGCCCCCGAAATCGCCCCTGCCGCCATTTGCTCCCTCAGAGCTCGGGGAGGCTGCGGCCGGGCCGGGCTCCCCCGGCGTGGCCCGGGAGAGGCCCCCGCTCCCCCTCTTTCTTCCCCGTCTTTCTTCCCCCCGTTTCTCCTGCCCTTATCCTCCTCCTTCTTCCCCCGCTTATCACCTCTTTCCTACCCCCCCCAGTTTCTTTCTCTCTCCCCCACACCCTCCCTGTCTCTCCCAGCCCCCTGCCTGCCCTCTCCCCAGCGCCCCCCCACCCTCTCTCCCTGCTCCCCTGTGCATCCCCGACCCCCCCCGCCTCCTTTCTCCCCCACCCCTCCTTTCTCCCCTCTCCGTACCCCGCTCCCCAACCCGACTCCCCTCTCTTCCTCCTCCTCTGACCATCATCCTTCCCCCTCACCCGACCTTTCCCTTCCCCCCTCGTTCTCCCCAACCCACCCCGACTCCTCTCCCTACCCCATCTCATCCCTCCCCGTTCCCTCTTTCCCCCGCAGCCGCGGGGCTCGGGGCGCCGGAGAATAAAGCCCAGAGGGCCGGAGCCCGGCGCCCCTGCCCTCGCTGGAGCCTCGCACGGGGGACCCGCTCGGCGGGTCCCCCGTGCAGTACAAAAACAGCGCCGGGGCTCCGGCTTTCCACACATCACACTGGGGATCCCCTCCTCAGGAGGAGTTCCCGGGGGAGGTGGTGGGTTTTGGGGAGGGTGGTGGGTTGGGGTGGGCCCCCTCCTCAGGAGGGGTTCCCGGGGGGGTGGTGGGTTTCGGGGAGGGGGGTGGGTTGGGGTTGGGGTGGGCCCCCTCCTCAGGAGGGGGTCCCGGGGGGGTGGGTGGGTTTCAGGGAGGGTGGTGGGTTGGGGTGGGCCCCCTCCGGAGGAGGGGGTCCCGGGAGGGGGTTAGGGTGGGCCCCCTCCGGAGGAGGGGGTCGGGGGGAGGGGGGTGGGGCGGAGGGGGGACTTTCCCCCCCTCCAGTCCCCGCCCCCTCTCCCGGACCCCCTCCTCCGGACGGGGCTCACCCCAGCCCCCTCCCCGGGACCCCCTCCTCCGGACCGGGGCCCCGGAGGGAGGGAGGGTGGGGTGGGGGGGTCCGGGTGGGAGGGGCTGTTGGTTTGGCCTGTGGTCTCTATGTCTGTTCATGCCACAGAGTGACGTGACCCCCCTCTGCTTCCCCCCCCCCCCCCCCCCCCGAGGCCCCGGTCCGGAGGAGGGGGTCCCGGGGAGGGGGCTGGGGTGAGCCCCGTCCGGAGGAGGGGGTCCGGGAGAGGGGGCGGGGACTGGAGGGGGGGAAAGTCCCCCCTCCGCCCCACCCCCCTCCCCCCGACCCCCTCCTCCGGAGGGGGCCCACCCTAACCCCCTCCCGGGACCCCCTCCTCCGGAGGGGGCCCACCCCAACCCACCACCCTCCCTGAAACCCACCCACCCCCCCGGGACCCCCTCCGGAGGAGGGGGCCCACCCCAACCCACCACCCTCCCCAAAACCCACCACCCCCCCGGGAACCCCTCCTGAGGAGGGGATCCCCAGTGTGATGTGTGGAAAGCCGGAGCCCCGGCGCTGTTTTTGTACTGCACGGGGGACCCGCCGAGCGGGCCCGGCCCGTGTGGGGCGAGGGCAGGGGCGCCGGGCTCCGGCCCTCTGGGCTTTATTCTCCGGCGCCCCGTGCCCCGCGCCCCGCGGCTGCGGGGGAAAGACGGGACAGAGGATGGGAATAAGGGAGCAGAGGGGGTCAAAGAAGGAGCGCAGGTGGGGGGTTCGGGGTGTGCAGGGAGAGGTGGGATGGGGGGACAGGAAAGAAGGCGGGGGGAAGACGAGGATGGAGCACAAGTGGGGGGTCAAGGTGCAGAGGGGAAACGAGGGAAGAGGAACAGGGGGAGGTGGAGGGGGAAGGAAAGGTGGCAGACGGAGGGGGAGGATTGAGGGCAGGTGGGGGGAACTGGGAGGGGAAGGGGAGCAGGGTGAGGGGGCAGGGGGGACCCGGGATGGGGGCGAAGGAACGGTGGAGAAGGGGAGAGAGGGTGGAGGGGTAGGGCAGGGTTGGGGTGTGTAGGGGGACAGGGAGGGGGGATGGGGGGGACCGGGCCGGGGGGGGAGGGAGGGGAGGGCTAGGGGGGAGAGGGGGGGGGTAGGGGGGGGGTGTAGGGGGTGGGGGAGGGGAGGCAGAGGGGGGAGAACGGAGAAGGGTTAGAAGAAGACAAACTAACACAAATATAAAGGAAAAGAACTACAGAGACATAGAAATATGGAAATACAGAGATCTAGAGCCCGGTCCGGCCACAACCGTTCCCACGGAGCGCCGAGGGAGCAAATGGCGGCGGCGCCGATTCCCGAGGCTTAAATCCCCTCGGCCCCGCCCCGCGCAGCCGCTCTGGGGCCCCGCGCACCTGTGCGGACCCCGCCCTTCACACCTGTGCCAGGCCCGCCCCGCCCCGCCCGCGCCCGTAAATGCCGGTGGATCCGCACCCGCTCCGCTTTGTGCGGTGGATGCTCATCCTGCTCCTCCCGGGCTGTGGCGGGACCGTCGTTCGGAGCGCTGTGCGGAGCCCGGCACCGGGGGCTACTCCCGGCGCTGCGCCGAGCCCGAGGCGCTGAGGTGGGAACGGGACCCGGGCCCTGGGATTCGGGGCTGGGTCCTGTCGGTGTCTGTTGGGGGTCCCGGGCCGAGCCGCTTGTCTCTCGGCGGGCGGGGTGCGGCTGCCGGGCTCGGAGAACTGAGGTGGGATGGGGGATGGCATTAGGCATCGGGATCGCCGCGGCTGGCAAGTGCCGCTCCGGGATTGGCGCTGGCGCCGAGCCCGGCGCTGCCGCTCCGGCTGCGGCCAGCGCGGGGCTGGGCTCCCGCCGGAGCTCCGGCTACGCTCCCGCTGCGGCCGTGGGGAGCCGGGGCCGTGCCGGTGCCGGGCCCGCCGGGAGGGCGGCGCTTCCCCGCAGCAGGCGCTGGATCGCGCCTGGAAGCGGCCGGGCCGCGGGGACCGCCCGTGCCCGCCCCGGCCCCCCCCGAGGCCGCCGCTCCCTCAGCGCCGCCCGCCCTGTGGGGCGCCCCCTGGCGCAACCGGAGCGCCGGCGCTCCCGGCCCGGCCCCGCCCGCAGCCCCCGCGGGGACGCGGAGCTCCCCCAGCCCCGGCACTGCCGAGGCCGCCGCTCCCCCTGCCCCGGGCCGCTCCCCCGGGGGCCTCCCGCCCGCCGCGGCCCCGCCCAACCAGCGCGGCTGCAGCGGGACGAGCCGCTCCCCCGGCCCGGCCGCTGGCGCCGAGGCCGCTGCTGCCGCTCCTGCTCTGACTGCGCCCGCTGCGGGACCGGGGCCTCGCCGGGGCTCGCTGCTGCTTGAGCCGCTCATCCCACAACTGCCGCTTGAGACCTGATGCTCTCCTTCCTCCCCCCCGCTTTCTCTGCGGCTTGCACGCTCCACTGCAAAAACCTCTGGCTTTAAAAGGCCAGGGAAAAATGTTTCTTCTTTGTTTCCAGAGTACAGGAGATCCTGAGTGGCAATAGGTACACAAGGACCACCAAGTCGAACCCTTATGTGAATGGCTTCTCTGGCCACTGAACCCACACCTGGGCACTCTCAGCACCCTGCTCCAGCCAAGCCAATCTCAGCTCCTGGCAATGTCCTGCCTGGGATAGGAATGCCAAGTGCCAGCAAGATCATTCCTATGCAAATACAACTCCTTCTTTTATGCTAATGCTGCTTGCCACACCAGCCCCTGTAATTGCCATAGGGCAGAGCTCCATGGCCAGCACCTGATCATGCAACAACACAGGTGAGCAGTTGTGTGACAGCACTGAACTCTTCCCATAACCCTGATTTCCTGCCCTTTCCAGGATTTACCCAACAGCTGTAAAGGTGCTTGTTCCATGGCCCTTTCCAGGGAGAAATGAGCAAGGCAAGTCCTGAGGGTTCACTTGCTCCACAGCCAAAGCTCTTCTGGAGAGGGTCAGGGCTGCTCCTGCCTGCAGAGGGGCCTTTCCCACAGGTGAGTGTTCACAGCCCAAAATCCCAGGGGCTGCTGAGGCAGGGCCAGCTTTTGTGGCCCAGAGCTGCACAGAGCTCTCAGCGACTCCTGCTCACTGCCAGGAGTGTTCCTTGGTGCTCCTTCCGTGTGTCCCAGCTGGCAGGGAATGGGGGGAAGGAGAAGGCCAGGAGGCCCAGGAAGGGAAGCAGCAGCTCTTGTGCTTTGGATTTGCAGAGAGGAGCTGTGCCTGCAGTGTCCTGCCCGTGGCACGCAGTGTGCCAAACACACATCCCTGGAACGGGCACTGGGCTGCCCGGGCAGCGCTGGGATGGACATGGATAAAGGGCTGCCCGCAGCCCCTCGGCCAGGGGCTGCTCTGAACAGGCACCCAGAGATGCTTCAGTCCCGACAGACCCCACTGACACCCCAAAAATGCCCCAAGGAACAGCTGGCACTGCGGAATGTCAGAATGGGCTGTTTGCAGAGGGGCTCAGACAGCAATTCCCAGTGCTGACCTCCCACACACCTGCCAGCTATGTCCCAGCCACCCAAAATGCCTTCCCTTCAAGCCTGAGGCCATCATCCCTCAGCAGTGTTAAGGCCAAGGCAAGCTTCGCCCACAGCAATGAAATGCCAAGCAATGCCCTCAGAGATGCCTTCAAATGAAAGGTCAGAGTCAGAGAAATCTCTTTGGATTGAGTTGGGAGTTTTTGGGGAGCCAGCTGGAACTGCACAACTGATGGAAAGCTTTCCCAGGTGGCTCCCACTGCAGGTGCCCTGAAGGCAGGGATGTGCATCCCTTTCCTGAGGGAAAAGAACTTGCAGAGGCCACTCCTGAGGCTCTGGAATGAAATCAGCTCCTGCAGGGAGAGAAGTCCTCCCGTGGGCACAGGGGCTGCCTCAGCACGGGCTGGGAGCGTGTCCAGCCAGCGCCTGTTCCTGCTTTCAAATATCACCTGGAGCCCCAGCTCGGGGGGTGCAGGCAGCTGAATTCCAGGGAACTCTGTCAGGTGCCCCCAGGGACATTGGGGGGGGGGCTGGGGGATGAGGGTTACAAACAGCAAATTCTATGGAACATGAAGCTGTCCCTGCCCTGACCCTGCTGAGCTTCCCTGGAAGCTCTGCTGGGTCTTGACACAGCTGGTGTTAAATAGGCAGCTCTGCATGGGAATATCCATGCTCCAGGAGGTGCTGGGAGGCTATGCCAGTGGCAATTCAGCAGGGAATTCAGGGCTTTGGGTAGAATTCATCTGAACTAGCAAAGCCAACCCCCAAATCTGCCCACCACCCAGGGAACAGTCTTTGTGCTGCCCTGGCAGCCAAAGCCCCTGGGCTGGGAAATGTCAGCAGGCAAATGGATGGAATGATCTAAATGCCAGCATCCCCCAAAGGGACAATGCCATCACCTCCCTTTGCTCCCAAAGTGTCCGCTGTGTTCCCCACAGGTACCCTGGGGATGCCAGGGAGGTGCCTTTGCCCACAGTGCCTTTCTCCTGCCCCTCTCCAGCCTGAGGCCTCTTCTCCCTTCCCTGCCAGCTGATGCCAAGGAAGGAAGACACAGTGAGTGCTGAGTTGACCTCCAAATAGTCCTTCCCTCACCTTGAGATGACCTGAGATTTTACCCCCAAAATGTCCCCATCTGCCTCCTTCTGAGTTCCTCATTTTTTACAAGGAAGCATTCTTTCTCTGCTCTGGAGATTACCACAAGATTTGCCCCCAAAACTTTCCCCACCTGTCCACTACCTCTTTCCTCATTTCCACCTCAATCTTTTCATTCTTTGCCCTACAGATGCTTTCAATTTTTACCCCTCTGAACTTCCCTACCTGTCCATAAGTGATTACCTCAGTTTACCCCATCAAGTGCATTCTCTCTGCTACAGATCACCTCAGATTTTACCTCCAACATTTTCCGTACATCTCCACCACTGACTGAGTACTTTATTTTTACCTCCAAATACTCATTTTCTACCATGGAGATTCCCTCAAGTTTTACCTGCCAGATTTACCCACCTGTCCACAGCAATTCCCTCCGTTTACCTCAGGATGCTCCTGCTCTCTCCTAGAGATGACCTCACATTTTACCCCCTCAGTTTTCCCTACCTGCCCAGTTCTGATCACCTCCTTTTTACCTCAAAACATGAGTTCTTTCTTCTACTGATGAACTCGGATTTTATTACCAAAATGTCTATTTTGTCCCCTGTGCACTGACTAGATTTTAAAACCCAAACCACACAGGTTATGTCTGTCTTACCCCCAAAATGTTCATTCTGTCCCCTACAAATTAGGTCAGATTTTTTCTCAAAACCACTTATGGTTCCTACATAATTACCTCAGGGTTTGCCCCCCACATTCTACCTCATCTTGACTACTGATCACCTCATCGCTTCCTCAATATGTTCATTCTTTGCCCTACAGATCTTCCCAAGTTTTACACCCCAAATTTCCTTGCCTAGCCCCAGTGATTGCCTCAGTTCATGTCAGTGGTCACACTCTCCCTAGAGATTACCTCAAGTTTAACCCCCAAAATTTTCCTTAACTGTCCACAACTTATTACCTCATTTTTACCAAAAAAGATTCATTCTCAACCTTTAGATCATTTCAAGTTTGACCCCCCAAAATTCCCCTACCTGTCCACTACTGATTCCCTCATTCTTCCTTCAATATTTATTTCCTTTCTACCATGTAGCTTCTATCAAGATTTACCCCCAAAGTTTTCCATCTGTCTACTACTGCTTACCTCATTTTTACCTCAAAATGTTCTTTCTACAGCTTATTTAATATTATTTTTACACAAGTTTCCCTATCTGCCCACAACTGATTCCCTCATGTTACCTCAGTGTGTTCATGCTCTCCCCTAGAGATTAGCTCAGATTTAGCCCCCAAATTTTCCCCACATGCTCAGTATTCATCACCTCCTTTTTCCCTCCAAGTGTTCATTCTCTGCTCTTGAGACTTTGTCAAGTTTGGCCTCCAAAATTTTCCTTCTTTGTCTACTACTGAGTACCTCATTTTTGCTCCAAAATATTCATTCTGTCCCCTACAGATTACATCAAGTTTTACCCCCCAGTTTTTCCTTCCTGTACAATATTAACTCTTTTCTGCCCCCAAAATGTGCATTCTTTCCCCTAAACATCACCTCAGCTTTTCCCTCAAAAATGCCACCTTGCTCTGCTTGACATCACCTCCCATTTTCCTACACAAACAATTCTTGTGTCCCCTCTCAGTCACCCCAGGTTTTCAGCTGAAAATGTCTCCTCTGTCCCCTCAAAGTCATCCCAGGTTTTCCCAGTGAGGAGCTGCAAGGAATTCAGGCAGGGCCAATGACACCAGGGAACAGCTGTAAATTCAGAGGCAGAGAGAGAAGATCTACCAGGAAAGGGGAAAGGTTCAGAAAACATTTCTGCAATTAATTAATAATTATTTCCAGTTCCCCACTGAGAAGAACACAACCTCACAGCTGTTAAGGCCTGACAGTTCCCTGCAGGGAGAGCTCAGCCCATGTGCCCAGAGGCAATCCCAGCATCTGCAAGAAAGAAAGAAGCAGCAAAAGGTGATTGCTTCTCTTTCAAAGTTATTTCAAGTGCTCACACCCAAACCCACCTTTGCTCTTGATTCTGGCCAGGTGCATGGTGAGCGCTGGGCACAGGTCATGTCATCCATGCTGGTGTGAGTGATGCTTTCTGGGGGAAAGCAGCTGATCTCCAAAGTTCCCTTCCTGCCCCGTGCCTGATCTGCAGAGGAGAAAACCTCTTCCAGGAAGGGATTGTGCTCCCTCTAATGCCATTTGCCCAGTCTGTTCCATGGGGATATTGCCAGCCTGGGGCAGCAGAGGCACACGCAGCTCTCAGCACTCCCTGCTCCAAGCACAGCTCTGGGCTCCTTTGCAGACTGCCTCTGCCATGGGGTTTTCTCCAGGAGAAGCCAAGGAATTGCTCCTGGAAGGGTGCAGATTAAGTTATCCCAAAGGGAAGCAAAGAGTAAGTACTCCAGGAAGAGCCCTTGGGATCTGCTGGGCTGAGGTGGGAAGGGGACATTCATTCCCTGCAGGGCCAATACACAACAACCTCCAAGCCAAAGCACAGACTGGCAGGTGGGGTCTGACAGCAGCACTCTGACAAACCTCCTTGTCATTCTTCCCTGCAGTGACTTTTGCAAGCAAACACTGAAGCTGACAAGCCCAGAAGCTCCATCCAGCCACTCTGGAAGGAAAGGATACTCCCAGGGATGAGGCACATTCCCAGCAAACTCTCCCAACACAGCCTGGAGGCAGCGCTGGAGCTCGGGTGTGGGGCTGGGAAGGGCTGCCAGGAGCACGCAGCCCCCAGGTGGGGTGGCAGCGGCAGCAGCAAATTCCCACAGGCTGATGGCACAGCAGAGAGACAAAGGCCAGCAGTGCCCACGGGAGGTGCAGGGTTAATTCTGCTCCCTGCTCTGCCCCATCCCCGCAGGAAATCTCCAAGGGGGAGAGAAACTCTCAGGGTGCCCAAAATGCAGCATCTGTCACCCTGATCCAGCTTCAACTCAGTGTGGGGGGCCAAACTCCCCCCACAGGTAAACACTGAGCTGAGCTGGTCAGTCTCAAACACAGCCCCAGTTCTCACCTCCAGCCTGCTCCTGGGGCTGCTGCCACATTCCTGACAAGGAGCCCCTTTGGACAGGGCTCTCTGTGTGTCTCAGGTGCTGGGCACTGCAGGGACCAGGGCAGCCCCCTCTGGGGACAACTGGGGATTCATCCCACACCACAGGCAGGACCAGGGGCCCTCCAGTACAGGCTGGTGGGGCCAGAGCCCCTTGGGTTTGGCTGCTCAAACACCAAAGCTTTTGGCAAAGATGGGACAAGTTAAGTGGGGCTTCCTGTCCTGAGAGAGAGAAGAAATTGTTGAAATTAAGCATGGCAATTAAGTCCACTGTGGAAGTCAAAGGCTCCTGGCTTTCCCACTCCTGTTCTGATTGCTCACTAGAGGGTTTTATCCATAAAACAATGAGAGGTGGCACCAAATAAAAGAGCTCTTTTTCAACATTTTTCCCCTACTTACTTTCATACCTAAAAAGGATGTCCATTTTTTCTTAGTGCATTCTTTGCCTAATTTTAACAGAATCGTTTTCCTTCCAGGCCCCACTTGTGGGTTCTTCACTCCTTTGCCATTGGACTTTGGACAAAGGAAGAGAAGGATCTGCTCCAAACAGGTGTCATCCTACAGGGAACACCCCCTGTACCAGCCCCAGCCTGGGCCAAGCACGCTGCCTCACTCTCCCCATTCTGGATGCTGGCTCCAATCCAGTCTGAGTTTTCCCCTGTTTTCCATGTCTAAGGACAGGAACTTGTCCTGGTCAGGGTGTAAGGCCTTAAACTGCACCTTGATCTGGGGGGCTGGGACTGGGATTCCAGCAGGGAATTCATTGTTTTACAACTAAAAATTATTCCAGGGAGCTGCTGCTTCACCACACAATGTCAGCAAAAGAGAGAAAACACCAAAGGTGTATCCAAAACCAAGGATGGAATGATTCCTCCTGCTTTTAGTGGGATCAGGGCTTATGCTGCCCTGGAATGACAAAGAACTTCCCCCTCAGCCCCCTAGAGAGCCCTCAAAAAGCCAAAGTGCAGCAGGGAAGGAAGGAAAGGCACCTGCTGGGGACAGCACAGCTCCAGCTGCTCATGGGGACTGGGACTGAGTCTGGAGCCAAAAGCCCCTTCCCAGGCTGGAGGGGCTTGCCTAAAGCACCACCTCTGGGAAGCAAAGGGCTATGGAAGAAATGGAGTGGGAATTTACAATAATAATCATAATGGATCGGGAAAGAGCAACAACAGAAGCAACAATCATTCCAAGGGAGCAGGAGGGATGCTGAGCTTTAAACAAGGTTTGAGTGAGGCAGCAGCTCCTGGGAGGTCTAACCCACAGCTCCAGCTCTGCGATTCCAGGAGCACTGCAAGCTCCTCCTGCCCAGTCCCTGGCTTTGCCTCCTGCCAGTACTCGGCACCTCGGGCACGGGTGGCTGCGAGTGCTCCAGTGCTGCTGCCCCGAGGGAGCGGGAAAATGGCCACTAAACCCCTTCCCACTGGGCTGGCTCCGAGCTCTGGCTGGGGAAAACATTTGGCACCCCTGGCATTTCAATGCAATCAGTTTCCATCACTTTGAAGATGCACTGAATAAACCCAGGGCACATAAGTAAACCTCTCCCCATAAGGAGAGCCCCAGGGAATACGCAATTATTCCTATGCCTGGCCAAAGAAACCAGCAGCCAGGTTTTGGGGAGAGACTCCAGACTCTTATCTCCTTCCCTGGCTGTAAACCACTTGCAGAGGCTTTGGAGTTCATACAAGCTTGTCAGGATTTGGCTACCTCATTTAAATTCCATTCAGATACTGGAATGGAAGTGTCCTAAAGGCACCTCCACTCAGACTTTAAGCCCTCTACCACCAAAGAATTTAGATGCTCTTTTCTTAGGAACACCCCACCTCTGCTTCTTTAGGTGTCTCCATGTGGGACATCAATTAAATGTGGACAAATTTTAGAATGCAGCTTCCAAGTCAAGTTACCTGCTAGGAAATGACTCCAGCTCTCTGGCACCTTGGGCTGTTTTAAACACAGCCTGGCCCTTCATGGCTGAGGCTCTGAGCTACACAACTTGTGAGCTGGCAAGTAACAGCAGCTGAGGTCTCATCCCAGCTGTACACAAAAACAGGGAGTGGGGGCTGCACTTGGATACATGCAGGCAGGGTTGGGCCCCTTCTGAAAGCTTCAATCCCTGTTTTTCAGAGACTCAATCAGGGATAATGACATTTTCACAAAGCTCTCTTAAGGCACGTGAAAACCCGAGTAAGAGAATGGAATCAAAGCCTTTGTTCCACTGGCCTCACGCCCCAAATTCCAACGGGACAGACAAGTCCCTCTCCTCGCAAGGCAACGTCTCCTACCTGGATCTGTGCCTTCCCCAGCCTTTGGTGGCCGCTGTCTCCATCCTCACACACTTCCTCATCTTCCTCCTCAGCAGGCCTGGCTTCCTCATCCTGCAGAGCAAGCACAGGGACACTCACCAGCCTGCTCATCCCAAACCTGGGCAGCAGGGATGGACTGCTGGGACCCCCTGGACACTCACCCCTCTGCTGGCCACCATCCCTGCTCTGCAGTCCATTCCCGTTCCTGGCCTGGCATCTCCTTTGAACGGGATGTTAAACCACAACCACTTGCTCTGCTGGGTTTTGGGACATCAGAGACTCCCCCAAGGCAGTGGACAAAGCTCCTGTTCCCACACCCTCTGCCTCCCAAAGCCCTGCTAGGGCCAGGCAGAGCAAGGGAAACCCCTCAGTTCCTGCTGGAAATTTCCTCTTGTGCCCGTAAACCCAGGGAAATCGTGGCTGCCCCATCCCTGGAAGTGTTCAAGGCCAGGCTGGCCGCAGCTTGGAGCACCCTGGGGATGGAATGAGGTGATCCTTAAGGTCCCTTCCCACCCAAACTATTCTGCCATTCCAGGATGATTCTGTGATCTCTCCCTGCATTTATTTTGCATCGTTTCCTCTCTAATCTGAATTCCCAAATCGAAATGATTTTTTAAAGAAATCATTTAAAATTATCCCAGGAATAAAAAGGGGTGCATCAAACATACAGGAATCATTCCTACCTCCATCAAATCATTGTTAATTGGAAGCCTATTTCCTCATCTCTGTCCTTAGTTTTCCTTTCCTAGGAAACCTTATGATCTCACAGTTTCTCCAAGAGATTTACTGGGATTGCAGAAAGGTTTGCTTTGTCAGGGAAGCAGGGGGGTTTACAACACTTGTTCCTCTGCATCTTTATCCTTTCACCAGCTTTCCCCTGGAACGGTGCTGCAAGAGAAGTTCAGAATTACTAGAAATGGATCAGGTTCACCTTTTTTCCTCATTCTTTTCCAACGACTTCCAAATTCTTGGAATTATCCTCAAATGAGGCCTAGCAAGCTACTGTGAAAACATCAATCAGAGGAACATCTTGACAAGAGAAAACCACATCCAGCAGCAGCCAAAACAATGCCACTGCTATTCTTACCTGGTCTCCAGGTGCTCCAGCCAGAGCTCCCAACACCCACTGCCATTCCATGGGGGTGAGGAGGCAGTTTTGGACGTGTTCTTTGCCACGGGATGGGATAACAGAGCCCAGAGGGTCTTTGTGTCCCTTCCAAGCCACCCCATGATTCCATGATACCATCAGCACCTATACCAATTCCATTCTGGAAAGCCCAATTCCATTCCTCCCATCAACTCAGAATTTCTCCCTTCCTCTCTCTGCTCCACATCAGGCATGTGTTGCCACAGGCATGGGATGCCTCAGCATTGCCTGGGAATGCCACTCAAGGCTGCCCTGGTGGCCTCAGTGCTCCAAAATGCCCAGCTGGCTCCCGTTCCAGTCAGGAATGTCCCAAACAGCAGCGTGGGGTGTGCCCTCTGCCATCCCACCATTGGGGCAGCTCCCATAGAATGTGACCGACTTACTGGGTTTGGAATTCCTGGCTTAAAAGTCAGGTGGTGGAATATCCTCTCCTGGGAATACCCAGAAGACCAGAAGGCTCCCTGGAAGCCACAGGTCAGGGACAGAGTCAGATGAACGATCCTGAACTGGTTTTCAGGGGATGCATCCCCAGCCTGTGGCTGCAAAAACTCCAGAGCTGTTCCTTCCCCTTGGGACAGCCAGGGAAAACATCCCCAGCATGGATTTCTGACAGGAAAAACCTCACTGCTCCAGGCTACTTGGCTCCTCCCAAATCCAGGCCAGCACTCCAACAGGCTCTAAGGACAAAACAACAGCAAAGACCATCTCAGGGCACACGCCACGAGCTGGGTGTCACATTCCTCACTGGAACTGGGCTGTTCCCACATCCCTGGGACAGTCGGGAGCATCCCCCGTTCCTCACTCTTCCATTCAGGACAAAGAGACAACAGAGCTGTCAAACAGCCAGTGTCTTACCCCAACAATCCAGGGAAAACCACCTTGCTCTGGGGAGAAACATCATGCCCAGTTATGGAAAAAGCCAAAGAGCAGTACTGGAAATACTCCCGGGCATGAAGGCTCCCAGCTCCGGAAATGCAGCTCACAGGCTTCTTCCCATGGGAACCCCAATCTTGCCCGGGACTGGGCTCAGGGAGAAAGTCCTGCCCATTCCACCACTCTGGCACAGACACCCCAGGAAGGTGTCCCTGACCATGGCAAGGGGCTGAACAGGATGGTCTGTAAGGTTCTTGCCAGCACAGACCATTCCAGGAGTTTAAGGTGGATTTGAGCAGCTCCTGGGGACATGAACACCACCCACACCTCCCACCTGGCTCAGCCCAGAGTCCATCCAGCACTCACAGAAAGCTGCTGGGAGCTGAAATTCTCCCTGCTCCCCCTGCCTCCAGCTCCTGGGAAAGAGGAGCTGCATCCTGCTGGGTGCCCCTGGCTCTGGGCAGCTGTTGCCTTCAGGCGGGGGGATGGCTCGGGCAGCTCCGGTGACTGTTCCACCTCGATGATTTTGTGTTTTCCTGCATTTCCCTGGGCTGGAGGGGAGCAGGGGGTGCGGTGGGAGTGCGGGAAGGCAGCGGCGGGGAGGGCAAGGAGTGGGGCCGGGCACCGCACGGCGCAGGGGGGCTTCTGCTGGCAGTGGAGGGGCGCGACCGTACGGAGGCGTCCCCGCCGCTGCCGGCCACTGCCCACGGGGCTCCTGCCCGCCCCCGGCGCCACTGACCCCACACCCCGTGTCCCCACACTGGGAACCACCATGGAAAATCATGCTGGAACCTCTAATCCTGAGCCCAAGCCTTGACCTTTTACCCCCTGACCTTTGACCCCTTGACCCATTCCTTGACAACCCGACCTTTGATCCCTTACCTTTGACCATCCAGCAAGTGGCCAAGATGCCCGCGGGTGGCTATGCCAGCGAGTAGGTGAAATGGAGACCGTGGCGATCGTGCCAGACCCAAAGGCGAGCTCCTCGGGCAAAAAGATCCACGATGATGTCGAGACTCAAAGGCCGATGACAGAGATGGGTGGGAACTGCCCTGCCCAGCAAAGGCTCGGGTGATGCTGAGGAGAAACCCTCTCCCTTTACTTCCAAGGGGCCCTCCCACAACAGCCCTCTCCTCTAAGCTAACTTCCAATTACCTCCTGGAACTCCAAAGGCCTTTCCCTTCTCCCAGCCACCACTTCCAACACTTAGCTTTCTGAAGACAAACGGACAAAATCCATCCTTGGCAGAAAAAATGCATCAGCACCTCAGATGTCAACACGTTCCCCACGGTCCGCTTTGGCAGCTGCGAAAGACGGAGAACAAGGAGAAAATTCAGCCTCTGACAACACACGCCAAAAGAGACCCCTTCCGCAAGGCCCCCTCCCTCGAAACTGCCGAGGCTCAGCGCTTACCTGCTCCCTCCAAACTTCAGCTCCACACCTGCTCACGGTACCTAAGACAACAAAACAGAAAACGTCACTGTTGCCCTCAAGAAGAGCATCCCCAGGCTACTCCACACCACTGCCCCGGCTCACCTCAAATCCTGATCTGACTCTGGAGGTGGCCAGGACAAACCTGCACAATGAAAAGGGACACGCTCAGCACGCTGCCATAGACCGCTGGCCTATCAGCCACCCCACCTAAATGCCAACTCACCTGCTCGCCTCTGGCCCTTGGCACGCCCAGGGCAGCAGCAGCACCTGCAGAGAAGCAAAGCAAAAACACACGAAATGTGCTGAGAGACTGTGAAACCACAGCCTCCCTGCTCTGACTGAAGTACACCACACCTATACCTTAGGCTTGCACCCTCCAGCATCCAGGGCCAGGACATCCTGCAAGTGGACCACCTAAAACACACAAACAACAACGGATGCTTAGAGCTGCTCCAAACATTGAGACCGAGGCCGTAACAACTCATTCTGTCCACTGGTCACTGCTCACCTCGCTCCATCGCCCCTGACTGCCAATATCCGGCATTACTTCCAAAAAAAAAAAAAAATACATGGAACAATGCTGTAACATAGTAGCATGACATAGCCCAGCAGGACTGCAGAGAGGGGCAGAGAGGGAAAGCCGGCCAGGATCTCGTTCCCAGCCCTGAGCAGGGGCTTTACTGGCCTGACTGTCCTGTACTACCCGAGCTCTGGGGACAGTGAACCAGGCTCAGTCCCTGCCTCACCACTGCCACCGTGAAATTCTGGCACTGCAAGAGTCAGGGGAGGCTTCAGCAGTGATTTCAGCAAGGTCAGAGCTGCTCCCAGCAAAAGCTGTTCTTAGACTACTCCTGGCAGAAGAACCCAGAGTACCTGCCACTGCAGGATGCTTGTGACTTCCAGGTGGAGGAGAAGGGTGGAAACAATCCAAGATGAAGACAGAATGATGAACACAGCAAAGAGGATTTCTTTATGCTCTGCACTGTTTTGTCATGTTCAGCCCTTCCTGGGCTGTTCTCTGCTTGTTGTTCTCAAGATCAACATCTCCGACTAAGGGCGGGTGATGTGAATTCCAAGGAAGTACAATTCAATTCTCCCCTAGATCTTTCCCTAAAGTACAAGATACTGATTCACCTCCCTTCCCACCAGAGTCAATCAAAGACTATCCAAAAACGTAAATGATGATAATGCGGAATTTCGTCTCCATTAGAAAAATTAATGTAGTACTTTTTATCAGAGCTTTGGTTAAATGTAACAACGCAGGAAGTTCCTGTGCTCAGGTTATTGGAGAGTGCGAGGTTTTCTCATCGCATCAGCCCTGTCAGCTGACAAATGTGGCTGTGCACTAAGGCACAAAGCACCGACGTTTGCACACTACAGCTGGAATCTGCTATCTCTGTGTGCAGACACAACCACTGCTCATCACAGATAAACCCACAAGGGCTGCTCCAGCACTGACTTACCTGGGGAAAAACCAGCACTAAGAGGAGCAAAATAAAAAGCATGGGAGTAGTAGTTTCACCCTGAGCAGCTCCGTGAGATGGGCAGGAATCAGAGGATCCCCTGAGTAACTCTGAACTTGCTTTTCCTGATCACCTTTCACAGAATCCATAGCAGCAACCCATGGACATCCTGTGTGTAGGTTTATTCCAAAACCCACTCACAGAAACATCAGGATATTGCACCTAAAGCTGCCTCTGCCAGAGGGAAGCAAGAGCTGGGGCTGGGAGAGGAAACAGGCAGGAACTTGCTCTCAGGAGAGGCAGCACGTGGGCTGCTGGCACTGCCAGCAGGAGGACGCAGGTGGGAGCAGGTAAAATTCCAATACAAAATGCAACTGGGGAATGTGACGGTGCAGAGGCTGTAGGTTGGCAGTCTAAGACTTTGGGGTTTATCACAGCTCCATGAAAGCACCGAATTTCACCAGCAGGTACCATTCATCCTCCTCAGGACAAGCTTCCAAGAGTTCATCTCTCAATTTGTGCCCCAGTGTGGGCCAAGTGCTGGTGGAGCCTGGGCTGGCACCCCGAGCTCTCACCCCAGCTGGCACCCCCAGGCCTTTCCAATGTGCCACTGCCACCCAAGCCACAATGGTGGGGCCTGAGGAAAGGAAGGAATGAGGAGGGACTTAGGACACAATCCTGCCCTTCAGACAGGCAGATTTACCTGTGCTCCAGTCTCAAGGGGGCTCTCAGTGGATAACTCAAGCATCCCGCGTGGGACACTGGGGCCAAGGAGCAGCTGGAGGCAGCTCTGTCACCTGGGCTACCTGTGTGTAGCCATATTTAGCAATAACTGAATTGATTGAAATAAAGGGTAAAAGCTTGACTCAGCCTGTAACTTTCACCTTTCTTTCAAGTGCAAAAAGAAGCAGAAAAATCCATTCATATTGATGCTTTCCAGCTACGTCTCTTTCAGATTCCCAGGTATTCATCCCCTCACAGAGTTTTAGTGGTGACACAGAAGAAAGTTCTTTGCGTGCTGCCAGAAAAACGAGATTTCTCCCATTTTTTATTTTCACACCTAAAGTATGAAAACATTATCATCACACAGAAGAGTTCTGCACACTCTCCTCTGGGCAAGGGGAAGATTCCCTGATAGGCAGATTCCAACCCCTCCTGTCCATATTTACATCCCTAAGGCCTCAGACCCTCTGGAGGTAACCACAGGGCTCCCAGGTGAGAGGAGTCACAGTGAGAACAGAATTAAACCCCAAAGCACCTCTGAGGAGACAGCACCTGACTCTGGGAGTGCCTCCCTCTCGCGTGGAAGGTGTGGCTTACTCAGGAGTTACTCCAGGAGTTCCTACTCTGCCCAGGCCAGGCCTGCTCCGGACACTCCCCGTGCCCTCAGAGCCACAAACCCAGCTCAGGGCTGGGCTCAGAGCTCCAACACCACCAGGAATGAGCACTCCCTGAGCCCCCTGCCCTCCCAGCCCTGCTCTAGGCTGGGCAGGCACTGAGGGGCTCACTGACACCTCCAGTGTGGCTCTTTAAAGGTGGTGGCACAGGTGCTCCACAGCAGACCTGTGCCAGACCCAACTTCTCCACGGGCAAGGAAGAACCTCCCAAAGCAGGTGACACAAAAAGCTCTGGTGTGGCCCAGGGACTGCTCAAGGTCACAACCAAAATTAGTTCTGAGCTCAGGGTGGTGTCACTTCAGTTCCCTGCTACTGCTGCCACTTCCTGCCACCTTCAGCTTTTGTTCCAGGCACCAAAATATGAATTTTTCAAGGCCAGCCCATCTAAACTATCTGAAATTGCAGCCTGGCTGATCTCGGGAGCTCCCACACTCACTCATGAGGATGAAGTGACAGACCAGCAGTGAGCACTTCTCCCTCTTCCAGCCAAGCTGTGAATTGCTCCTCCCTCGGCTTCAGCAACCACTTTTCGTGCCAGTTCCTGAAGAGAATCTTGTGCTGAACATCCATCACTTTCTCAATGCAGAGCATTTGGCTTCATCCTCAAGCCCTAGAAACACTCAGCTAAACCAGCACTAAAACCTGATTAAACTCGCATCCTGCACAGCACAATGAACTTGGACTTGGGCAGGAATCAGAATATCTGGGAATGAAGAGAACCCAAGAGCTCGGAGAGGTTTGCTTTGCCCTTGTCCTGCCTTGGGCTCCTGGCTCTGCCACAGCAGTTACAAGAAGCAGAGCAGTGACCTCCCCTCCCCTCCTCATCAACACAAACCCCCAAAAGCAGAGTTTGTCTCTCTCAGACCCACCTTGAGCTGTGTCCGCAGCAACAACGAGGAAAAGCAGCAACCCCACAGCTCGGCGTCTGCAGGGCTGCACCCTCTCCATCCTACAGCCTCTCCATCTCCCCACAGCTTGGAGTGATCTGTTCTCCCAGTTTAGAGAAGGTGACACCAACCTCACTTTGGTTTTGGTACAAACTCTGAGGCAGACACTGAAGGCAAAGGAAGACGAGGTCTTGGTGGGAAGGGACCTTAAAGCCCATCCAGTGCCACCCCTGCCAAGGGCAGGGACACCTTCCACTGTCCCAGGCTGCTCCAAGCCCCAGTGTCCAGCCTGGCCTTGGACACTGCCAGGGATCCAGGGGCAGCCACAGCTGCTCTGGGCACCCTGTGCCAGGGCCTGCCCACCCTCACACGGAAGGATTTCTGCCGTGTATCTACTCTGAACTGAAGTTTAAGTATCTAAGCTCAAGTTTAGTTATTGCTGAGCCTCTGCTGAAGATAACTGTGACACCATAGTAGGAGAGAAAGGAAACAGGCCTGTAGAACAAACCACAGGCGAGTAACAAACTGAAATGATGTGGCCAAAAACAGAAAAGAAACCTCAGTCACCAAAAACTCCAGTCTATTCCTACATCCTCACCCAGGGGGACTCCAAACACGACACTGCAACTCATGCTCCTCCCAGCTCCACACACACATTGCTGGGACCTCTTGCAAGCTGCTCGAGCTCTCTCCACGTGCCAAATCTGCCCATGGCAGAGGTGCTGCTTTCCTGGCTCAGCTCCCAAGACTCAACTCTCAGTATTTCCGTCCTCAATACTGTAAATTTCTGGTGATCTGGAGCAAAGATTTCTGGCTTGCTGTGTGGCTTCTCACACAGAACCTGACCCCAGGGGCTCAGTCTCACTCTCTCCATGTTTGACACAAGTCATAAAGCAAGAACTGCAAAGACATTTCGAGGCAGTATCAGGGGCCTGAGACAGCTTTTGAGATCAAAGTTGAAATCTACTGTTTTCTTTCATTGCTGTTAAACTGTACTGGAGTCCTGGGGGCACTTTTGGGCGCCACAATATAAAAAAGATAAAAAGCTGACAGCATCCAAAGAAGGGACATGGGGATGGGGAAGGGTGTGGAAGGACCATGAAAGAGCTGCTGAGGGCACTGGGTTTGTTCTGGTAGAGAAGTGTGAGGTCAGAACACATCGGGGGCTACAGCTCTGATCTCCGCTCCCTGGGACACAGACAGGACCCAGGGAGCAGCTGGAGCTGGGCCAGGGCAGGCTCACGCTGAGATCAGGGAAAGGCTCTTCCCCCAGAGGCTGCTGGGCACTGCCCAGGCTCCCCAGGGAATGGGCATGGCCCCGAGGCTGCCAGAGCTCCAGGAGCGTTTGGACAGCGATGCCAGGGATGCCCAGGCTGGGGTTGTTGGGGGGTCTGGGCAGGGACGGGGGTGGGACTGGGTGATCCCTGTGGGTCCCTTCCAGCTCAGGATATTCCAGGATTGTCTCAATCCCAAACAGGGGAGAGCCTGCTCTCACACAGAGCTGCAAACACACTGTGCAGAAGGCAGCAAATGACAACAATTGACATTGATACATTAATAAAGCCAAGATATTAAGCAAGCCAAAAGATAAATTTTCCCTTTTGCTCCTGACCAACAAGACCTGTCCCAGTCTCAGCACAGCCACTAAGCAACTCCAGTGTGACACCGGGACTGTCTCACACCTCGAGGCTGACACACAACAGCAGCACAGCGCCGGGAGTTTAATCACGTTTCCCTCATTAGAGGAGACAATTAAATGACCATTCAGGTGCACAACCACTCCTGCAGAGCACTTCACTAGACCCCGTTTTGCAGTAACTCCCCCAGGCTGCAAAGCCCCATTTGCCAGGGACCTGAGAGAAGAATTCGGTAGTTTTAAAGGAATGTCAGGAACTAGGAATACACCTGAGAGGAGTTCAGTAGCTGGGAGGGAGCCCAGGTGACAAATGAACACACAGGCCCCAGCAGAAGCAGTTCATTCCAAAGAGTGGCACTGACGAAGGGCCTGGGCAGTCCCACAGGGGCAGGTGGGCACCTGGCTGCCAGCACTGGGAACACAGGAATGCTTCAAAGCACCGGCACTCCTGAGAAAATGACCAAACAAGGCCGTAATAAGGCGAGTGATGAGCTGGGGGAGGGCAGTGGGTCCCACACCTGCCCCTTTTCCCTTTCCACTGTACAGCATCTGCCCAGGCTGTGAGCGAGCTTTGGCACAAGCACTCAGTTCTCCCCCAAAATCCACTGAACCACTTGCTCATCTCCCGAAGAGAATCACAGGCACAGCACTGAATGCACCGGATACCTGGCTTACACCTCTCAACACTTTCTCGCTTTGTTTTGCTCATTGAAAAATGGCAAAAAAGGAAAAAAGTCAGCCCAGAGCCCAGGAACGTTAAACGACTTTTACAAAGTCCAACACAACCCCCCCAAGGATGAGGCTTTAGGAACAGCCGCCCGCTCACTCCGGGACGGGATTGTGTCCGGACCCGCGACTCTTCCCTCCTTCACCTTCGGCAGCAGCCGCCCGAAGTCAATTCCCCGAGCACGGCAGCCCCGCGAAGCCGCCCAGAGCCGCTGGCCGCCCCCAGAGCCCCGCAGCCCGTGCCGGTGCCGGCCCGCTCCATCCCGGAGCGGCTCCGGCGCCAAACCGGGAGAGCAAAGGGGAAGGAACAAAGCCCTGACAAAGCCAATGACCGGAACAGGATTCAACCCATCAGCGGGGAGGGCAGCACAGCGGCCCCGCCGGCCCCGAGTCCCCGTTCCAGGGAATGCCCCGGGTTGCGCTGCCCGGGGAGGGACCCCCGCCCTCCCGGGGTGTCCCCCACCGCGGGGCGCGAGCGCGGGGAAAGCTGCGGGTCCCGGCGGGAGCTGCGCCCGCAGCGGCCGATGCCGCCCTCGGGCCCGCCGCTGCCGCCCAGGGGGCGGCCGGGATGTCCCGGGAGTGCCCGGGGCGGGGACGGCGTGGCCCCGGCGCCGGCGGGAGGCCAGGCCCGGCCGTGCTCACCTGCGCTGGCCGCTCCGCTAGGCCCGGACTATCTCTTGGCTGCCGCCACCGGCGAACGATGGAGGAGCCGAGGAGCCGCCGGCGAGTCACGAAGCGCCGGGGGGCGCGGGGCGGGCCCGGCCCGGGGGAGGGAGGGGAGGGCAGCTGCCAAGCGGGCGGCCGATCCGGAGGCGTCCCGGCGGTCCATGGCGGGCCGGCGCCGGGCTGGCGGCTCGCAGGGCTCGGGCAGGGCTGCGGCTTGGCCGGGGCTGCGCTGGGCCCGGTCCCAACCCCGATCCCGATCCCGATCCCGATCCCGATCCCGATCCCGATCCCGATCCCGATCCCGATCCCGGCCCGGTCCCGCCTGGCGCTTCCCGGCGGCCCCCGCCCCGATTACGTGACGCGCGGGGAACCACGTGACCCCGGCGGAGCGCGCGCGTAAGGGGCGTGGCGCGGGTCAGGCCCCGCCTCCCCGCGGGATAGACCGGGACAGACCGGGAAACACCGGGACCCAGCGGAACATGTTGATTATTATGCGGGTAATGACCACGGGTGCAGCAAAGAGGAGCAGGGTAACGGAGAACATGGAGATGAGAGCCACCCGGCAGTGCTCCTGCTCGTGTGACGGGCACAGGGAAGCCACTGTGGGAATGAGAATGATGGGAACGAAGAAGGTCAAGCATTGAGCACCCCACAGCACCCACATCATGGGATTGGGAAGGTCACAGCGGCAGCAGAGCTTGCAGAGCTTTTCCGTGTCCTTTTTGGCACTGATGGCTGTCATCCAGAAGAGCACCCAGTAAGTAGCAGGAGAACGCTGACACCAGGTAAAGGAATCTCACGTACATCAGGGGCATGACAGGAGAGCAGGACACATCTTCCAGCAGGAAGAGCAGGGCAGAGGGGACCGCAATGAGGAGGAAGATGAAGTCAGTGACAGCCAGGCTAAAGATGCCGGCAGTACGCCCTTTCCATCTGAGGAGGCAGAAGAGCCCCGTTCCCGGCCAGCGCACAGAGACAGATGAGCAGTGTCACACTGTGTATGGCCATGTCGGTGACATCTATTTCACATGGATCATCTCCTTTGGTGGGTGAGGCAGAAGGTGGGGACACGGAGCTCACCGCCATGGATGGACGCTGGGCAGGCGGTGGGATGTGGCCCCGGCTGTGGTCAGAGTGGATGGGCAGTCAGTGCTTGGAGAATCCAGGGATGGACCAAGCGGCTCCTCAGCAGCTCCCTGCAGCGGGAAGGGTTTGGTGGAGAGAAGTGAGATGTGCAGGGGAGCAGGGTGGTGGGAATGGTGGGGTGGGAGAAGGAGGAGGGAGGGTTGGGCTGTTCAGCAGGGGATTGAGAAATAACATAGAGAATAAACATTTTCAGCTCCCCGATGTTGCTGAAAGACCAAGTAGTGAAAAAGATTAAAGGATTTAAATGTGTGCACACAGGGCAAGAAATTGAGGCTGGAGCCGGTGCTGGAACAGATCAGGAGGCCTGCAGTGGTTCTGGGGCAGTTCTGTCACAAGAAGCAACAGTGCACGCCCAGAAAAATAGCTCAAGGCAAGGTCACCTTTAATACTGAAGCATTCAGTGAATATGACCAGCAGGGACCCCTCTTAATGAATCTGCAGGACCATCAAAAGACTTCCAGGAGGAGGTGAATGCATGGAAATTCCTTCTAGGAAAGTGATTTTTGTGTATTAGATAGGAAACAGATTTTAATGACAATGTGTGTTTTCAGTGGATAAAACCCCGCCCACCCCGCCGCCCGCAGGTGCTGTTGCCGTGGCGGCCGCTGGAATGCGGCCCGGGCGCATCCCCAAGGGAAAAGGAGGCACAAAATGAGGAACTGGGAAGTAAAAGGGGAAGGCTGCACAGCGCCCGCGGCGCCCCGAGAGCGAGGAGCAGCCCCCGCTCCTCTGAGGGCCCATCTCTGCCCCCTGTCCATGTGCCGTGCCCGGGGAAGAGCAGAGTCTAGGATCAAAGAACCACCCAGTCTCCCACAGCAAGGAAAGCCCGGCACCCCGGTGTTTCAGGGGCACACCAAGGGCTGTGCAGGGCAGGGAAGGACCAGCAGGACCTTTCTCCTCCTCAGCCCCTGCTCCAAGGCGCAGCAGCCCCAGGTGTGAGCGGCCAGGATGAGGAGGGGGCGGCTCCTGCCAGAGGCCGTTCTCCGAGGGTTCCCCGGGCACACCTGTGCAGGGAGCTGCTGGTCCAGAGGGGCAATGGGGGCATCCCGAGTGTCCCTCCAGGGACAATGGTCAGAGCATCCGGCAGGAGCTGGGGAGCAACCGGAGGCACCTGGGCACAGAGCACTGCTCCCAGAAAATGCCCAGGGAAAACCCCTCGTGCCAAGGGGCAGCACCTGAGCAGGCAGGGCAGCATGTGGGGTCCCAGGGAAACATTCCACTTTCCCCTTTCATCTTGGCAGCTCTTCCCCAGTGCCCCCAGAAAAAAAGGGGGGTTATGAGGAGAAAAGGGATTTAAACAGAGGGAAAAAACGTCCTTTTCCATAATTGTCTGTGTTGAAATTGAGGGGGAATCCCCTTCCTCTGCAATTTTAAGGGTATCAGTTGAAGGAAACCCTGCCTTTTCCATTCTCTTAGGGGTATCACTTGACAGGGAATCCCCATTTTCCATTATTCTCCAGTTTAAATAGAAGGGGAAAACCTTGACAATGCTGTTTTATTGGTTTGAATTAAGCATAACTCCCCCATTTTCATCATCCCAAGGTTTAAATTGAGGGGAAAGCCCAGTTGTCCCTCCTTTATAAGGGTTTGAATTGAGGGAGAAATCCCCCTTTTTCCATCACTGGAGAGACCTGAAGTAAGGAAAACCCCTCTTTTTCCAGTATTTTCGGGGATTCAGAGGAGAGAACCCATTTATTGCTATGGCATCTATTTAAGTAGAGACAAACACTCCCTAGTCTCTCATTTGAAGGGGTTCAATTGAAAGAAGCTCCCCCTTTTTCAGCATTTTAAGAATTTAAATCTGTACCTCAGGGCACTTCTAGCTGGGTAGTGGTACCCAATCTCTCACAAGGGAGCGAGCCCAGCACTCACAAAACCCTCCTGCTGCCAGAGAGCCCATTATTTTTTCAGTTTTATTTATAATGAATACAGCCCTAATTAGAGACCCCAACAGGAGTTACACCATGTATATTACTACTATTCTTCTCCACCCTCCATATTCCTGTGACTCAATAGTCACTAATGAACAATTACAGAACTTAACAAGGAAGAATGCAACTCATCTGTCTACGCTGCCAAAACAAGGAGTGTTTTTACCCTTTCAGTGGATGCAGCTGTAGTAAAACAGAAGGCATCTACAGAGCCCTTCACTCACCTGGAATTTAAGGCAGAGCAGCCAAACAGCTGCAGCTCCTCCCAGTGCTTTTATCCCTTATGGTAAAATTGCCTCCTCCCTTTTCCCCGGGCATGGTGGGAAAGAGAGGCGGGCCCGGCCAGGGGTATATTAACCCCAGCCCAGGGTAAAAGAGGCCCATTCCTGCTGTGGGGTTAGTTGGGGTAAGGGTGTCTTCTTATTTCCATGAAGGGGGGGTCTTTCAGGTTTTTTCAGCTTTCTTTCAGCAGGTATTTTTGGCATCTAAAGCAACAGAAGCTTTGAAGACACTGTGAAGAAGATAGCATTGAGTCCGTAGTTCATGATTTTTGGATTGAGTGTTCAGGGTTGATAAGGTGCTTGGTACTTTTTGTAATTTTTTTTTCCCCTTGTTTTTCTTAGAAGCATTGCAACTTGCTGAAATTCCAGATTGTGTCAAGTATGACACTTCAAATTTGTTCAGCAGATTCATTGTGCTGCAAGAGGGAGCTACCCTGGGTCAGAGATGACATTGGAGATGGAGGCTTCTGATAGGTAAGTTAAGGACTGCAAGTATGAGTGGGAGCAGGCTCCCAGTTAGTAGCTGACTTGTTGGGATTTGGCTTGTATGCCACTACACTGGTGCATTGATTTTGGTTTTCTTTGTCATAGCTGACTAAGAGGCCAGCCTGGTGATCCCAGTGCCTTTGGAGATGGCTGAGGTGGACTCCTTTTGTATCCAGTGTGGATTCACATCACTGGTCATCTGAAAGCTAAGTTGGGGGCCGGGGCCCGGAGAAGGGATGATAGCAGGCTAGTGGGTTGGAAATTGCTGGGAGAGATTTAAAAAGTAGTGTAGGGGAAAGGGATGCTCTCCAAGGGCCTTCTTAGGTAAGCTAAAGGGAGTAGCCCTACTTTTGACTGCAACTGTAGGGTGTGCAGCGCAGAGCAGTTCCAGTGTGTGTTGTCTTGTCCGGTGTGTGTTCTGTGTCTTTGGCTTCCCTTGGATCAGATCTCTCTGCCTTTTATCCTTAAGGGGCTTGTCATAAGCATTGGCCATCATCTCTAGCTTCTTGAACTTTCGTACTTCTTGGTAGGATGCCAATATCACTTGTTCTTTTACCAGTGGGCTTGGCCACATCTTGGAATCACATCTTGAAAGCATTGAGTCGGATCTCTTTGGAGGCCTTGTTCCCGGCTGTACTGCCATCCATCCTTTCCAGCCGTGAGCTGTAATGTCCTGGGGCTTGTAAGATTGTCAGGATATGGGAGCATTCTAAATGTGGCCTTGTCTCTCACAGCCATCTTGATCATTGTGACTGACAGTTCTTAGAACAGGTCACTGTTCCAGTCTTTTCTTCTGCTCCTTAGAGCCCCCTTCATCCACCAATGCCATACTATTGGTTGTTTCTTTTGGCGTCATCTCTGTCCTTGCCATCGTTCTTCTTGCCGAGAGGTTTTTTTATCATCTTCATATCACACTGCTTGTAGTATAATGTGTTGTTTGAGTTTGTGTCTAGCCTGGAATTGCTCTGCCCTGTAGAGTAGTCCTGGTGGGGGGATAGGTGGAGAAGAAAGGAGACTTTACAGGGAGCCTTTTGCTTTGCTCAGCCACCTGAGCCACGCCTCGGATGGAGTGACTGTGGCCAGTCTGTGTGGTGTTCAGTGGAGACGTGGGAGTGGTGCAGTGGTGTCTTGCAGTTTCATAGTAGTTTGTCCTAAGGCCCACTGCTGTGGGATCCTAGGCAGTTTGCTTTGAGGAATGAGAACTTGGGAAAGGCTAAGCTGGGTAACTTTGACAAATAATTCTTTTGCAGAGGGAGAGCATGTAAACCTGATGTGAACAGAGGAGACCAGAGGAGCACAGCAACGAGGTGGGTCAGTGCCTGAAGTCCAAGCTACGGCCTGACTTTGGGCTCTATGTTTACCTCACTGTTTGGATTTTCATTTTGAAGATGCGAGGCACTTGGCACAGCAGGGTATTGGCACCGGGGGGACCATGAGCTGGATGAGTATTGATTCAAGCACAGAACTGGCTGCTACTGGAGTTGTTGTATTAGTGATGAAACTATAAGCCTTTGATTTTTTTTTTTTGTGTTTTACAGGTGGTCTGCAGCATTCAAATCGCTACTCCAACATGACAGACACCCTTGCAGAAAGAGGTCACAGTCGAGCACTTTCAGGTGGAACCTACCTTGGCAATGCAACACTTTTGGACGCTACATGGGCATGTGCCTTTCCATTTTGTTTTGCCCCTTCTCCCCTGGGAAGGTTGGTCATCATTCAGCTTTTCAGGGGTGGTGTTTCATTTTGGTTATGTTGCAGGGCTGTTCTTTCTCTTTATTTTTAGGAAGTAAACCTGGATATCAGCAATCAAGGTCAAGTGAGTGAGGTAAGCAGTGACCAGTACCAGTGACCAGGTATTGCTTGGGTGCGAAATTCTGGGGCAGCTCAAAGCATGCATTGTCTAAGCATCCATTTGTGTGTTTTAGGTGGCCCACTTGTATTATGCCTGCAGGGGCTGAACCCCCTCATGGACCAGCTGATGGAGCCAGTTTATCACCCTTGAGCTGCCCCTGTGAGCCTTCCAGAAGTATTACAGGGCTCTGCAATGAAGCCTGTACCTTTTCTGTTTGAAGGTGCCATCTGGGCAGCTTTTGGCAATGGCTGAGGAGTTGTGGCGAGTCGGGGAGGGAGGGAGGAGCGAGGGTCCCCTCAAGTTTCAGCAATGCCACATCACCTTGTCCCCCCTTAACCCAGGGATACCCTGCGACGGCGGCGTCGGAGTGCGGCCCCAGCGTGTGAGCCGAGGACCGGGGCGTTCTCAGGAGCCGGTGAGTAGTGGAATTGTTGGGTTTTGGCTGATGTGCTGCTGAGTTCAGGCACTGATGTTTGGTTTTCTTTATTGCAGTAGACTAAGAGAGAAGAGCCCTCTGAGGGCAGGAACTTCCCAGATGATGAGGCGGCCTTCTTTTGCACCTGATGAGGATTTGCATCCCTGGATATCTGAGAGCTAAGTCGAGGGCTACACCTCAGGGAGGGGGATGAGAGTGGGGTGCTGGGTCAGGACTTGGTGGGAGGGATTTTTGAATTAGCTTTGGAGATGGGGATGTCCACGAGAGGGGCCCTTAGGCCACGTAAAGGGCAAGTCTCGCTTTTGATCACAATGCTGAGGTGTGCAGGGCAGAGCAGTCCCGGTGTGTGTTGTGTCACTTGTCTATTGTGTGTTCTGTGTCTCTATTGTGGGCATCTTGTGTCACATGTCTTTTGCCTTACCCCTTTGAGGGGCTTATCGGAAATGCTGGGCATCATCCTTAGCAGCTCCTTTGCGTTCCTTGGCCCGACGCTGGTACCCTTGAACCTTTGACTTGCAGGCTCGGACATGCATCGGAATCGCATCTCTCTTTAGCACAATTGAGTCAGACACCTTTTACAGTCTTGTTCTGAGCTGTATTGACAGCTGTGCACTGCAACAATCCCTTATAACAGATTAGGACTTGGGAGAATGCGAGGATAGGTAGAGGATTCCAACCGTACGATTCTCGGGCGTCCATCTTTGTGGTTCTTGGCATAAGTCCTTCTGTTAGGGTCTTTTTCTGCCAGAGCTCTTTGAGCCTCATCGGCCTCATCTAGGTCATGTCATTGGTAATTCTTCTTGCTGAGACTTTCCTCTCCTTGTTGCATCCCCTTGTTTGTCATCTCCTGTGTCACAGGTGTCTGTGTGTTTGGCCCGGGGCTGCTTTGCCCTGCTACATAGTCTGGGTGTAGGTGTAATAGGATAAGTCCTAGGGACTTGACATTTGTAATGTAGGGATTAGTTGGACTCAAGATGGTATTTCTAGATTGACACAAGATGTCTGGAGCTGCTAAGTTCTGATGCAGCACTTTGACTTTTGTCATAACTTTCTTTCAGATGCAGATGGATTGAATCTGTGGCAGAGTGCCCCATACCAGGTGAGGTGGTTCCCACAGGAAGGTCAGTCACCGTTTGTCTTTGCAGGGCAAGTGTAAATGGTGCCTGTGTTACAGCTTTGTTCTTCATCTTTATTTGTAGGAAGTAATGCTGAAGATCAGTGGTCAAGGTCGATGGAGCGAGGTGAGCGGTGACTGGTGGCCAGAATGAGTTGTTACTGCTTGGGTATCAGTTTCTGGTGCAGCTCTAAGCATCTGTTTTTGTTTATGCATTTTAGGTGGTCCCGGCCCTGGGATGCTGGAGGCCAGGTGGGTGCAAGCTTAAGCTATAGGTGTGGTGTACTTCAGTTGGAGCAGGGAGGCTGTGGTTTCAGTCTCTCAGCATGTTTTTTTGCTTTGCTTCTCTGCAGGTGCTGCTGCTGCCCTGGGCATGCCAAGGGACAGAGGCGAGCAGGTGAGTTGGCATTTAGGTGGGGCGACTGATAGGTGAGAGGTACGTGGCAGCATGCTAAGCGTGTCCCTTTTCGCTTTGCAGGTATCGTCTGGGCCACCTCTGGAGTCGGATGGAGATTTGAGGTGAGCCTGGGCCAGTGGTGCAGAGGGAGCCCGTGCATTTATTCTTCTGGAGGGCAACAGTCGCAGTTTCTGTTTTGTTGTCTTAGGTACTACAAGTAGGTGCAGAGCCTAAGTTTGGAAATGGCCGGTGAGCGATGAGCCTCGGCAGTTATGAGGGAGAGGGGCATTGTGCAAGGGGTCACTTCTGGGACGTGTCATCACAGTCTGAATTTTGTCATTATTCTCTATCTTTTGTAGCTGCCCAAGTGGGCTGTGGGCCATGTATTGACATCCACGGTGCTGAAGCATTCTTTTCTGTTGAGGATGGATTTTGTCTGCTGGTCTTTGGAGAGCTAAGTGTGGGGACTGTTGGTTGGGAGAAGGCAAAAACCTTTGGAATCACAGGAGGCAATTTGAAGTTAGCTTAGAGGAGAGGGCTGTAGTAGGCCGGGCCCCTTGGAGTTAAGGGAGAGAGGGTTTCTCTTCAGCATCACTCAAGCCTTTGCCGGGCCGGGCAGTTCCAACCCATCTCCATGTTCTTGTGAGCTTCGCATCATTGGATTTTGAGTCTCGATGTCATTGTCCATCTTTTCACCTGAGGAGCCTGCCTTCAGGTCTGGCATGATTGCCACGGTCTAAAGTTTGCCTACTCTTCAGTGTAGCCACGCTTTGGAGCACTTTTGAACATAGCACGCAGGCACCTTGCATCTTGGCCATTTGTTGGTCGGTCGTGTTTTGTGATGTCACTTCAGCCTTTGGCGGCAGAATCATTCTCTAGGGATCCCTTTGTATCAGCTGGCAGTCGTTGCCTCCTTCTCTAGGCCTACTGCACTTCTTGAGCATCCTCTTACCAGCTTTGGCACTAACTTCTCATAAGGAGTTTACATTTCACTGTCCCGTACTACTGCCATAGAGCCTTCTTTCCTTCGGCGTCATTGGCCTCTGACTCATCTTGCGCTAGGAATCTTGGTCCATCAAGTAAAATTGCTGGGCAGTTTCAGTTGATGTCTATGTTATGTGGTCTGTGTCCGTTGTCTTCAGTGTCATAGGGCTTTGTGATGTCTCAATGCTTTACAGGCATCGTTATGGGCCATATTGGCAGCAGGAGCACTTGCATACTTTCCTGGATCGGGCTTATTCTGGCATCTTTATGGTTTTGCTTTTTGAGACCAGAAGAAGTACACAAGGTGTTCCTATCCATCTTCCTTCTCAGTTTTGGTAGTATCTTTTTTTCATGTGCCATTCCCTTGGACTTCTATATGAAGTGTACTAGACCTTCCTCACTGCAGTAGTTTCGTAGCTTCCGTTGCCTCAAAGCATCCTGGTCTCAAGAATTTATCTTCTGAAGCGTTATCTCAAGTCTTCGTGTCATCTCTGCTTATATTTGATGCACTGTGTGTCCATGTGCTGCTTATGCTTGGAGCTGCCCTGCCCTGGCACATTCAGTCATGGCTAGTTTGAACAGTTTTAAACTCTCATCTCTTGTCTATGGGCTTTTGGGTAGAAAGCTTATGGGCCTGGTGTGGGGATAACTCCTATCTGTCAGCTACTTGCAGACTGCCTCATGCTGTCTTGCAGGTCCCCGAGGCAGATTTTGATCCCTATGGTCACTGATGCTACCAATTTTCCCAGGATCTACTGTTCCACATCAAGGAGCAGCAGATGGAAGAAGATGTTAAAGCATCTTCTTTAGGGGGGACTGTTTCTAGTAAGGGCCGCAGTCAGCGTGTAAGCTGAGGAAGGGGTGTCTGAGGGTGTGTCTGTCTGTGTGTGTGTTGACTGGCTCTAACCTTATGCATGTGTTGTTTCTTGCCTTTCAGGTTCTTCAGTTCATTTTAAAATTTAGAATACAAAAAACCCAGCTGGTCCTGCCCATGCTGTGGGGTCAGTCAGAGGGACACAGGGTTCCTCTTCTCCTCTGTGCTTGGATGAACTGCCTAGGGAATGCCATTTCTGACACCCCAGTCCTACCTGTGTCCTTTGGAAAAGGGCAGAGGTGAAGAGGCAACTGCCAGAGTTGCTTGGGGATGATGGAGTTGTGGTGTTTGGCTGTGCCCAGAGGGGCAGGTTGGGCATTATTTGTGTGTCTGAGGACTGGGGAGCCGAGCTCTCAGTGCATTCCCAGCTCTCCCAGGGGCAGCAGCTGGTGCAGGGCTGGGTGACAGCCTCTGGTCGGGCTTGGGGCAGGCCCTGGCCCCGGCACAGACACGGGGTGGTTTGGGGACACTTGGGGAGCAATGGGAGGAAAATGAGGGATGGTGCTGGGCGGAGCGATCGGCCTGTGCTCGTGTCAGCGCAGCCGTGCAGGGCACTGGGATCTGGGTAAAACTCCAGCTCTCCTGGTGTTCAGGGATGCAAGGTCTGAGGGACTGGATTTACTTGGGCTTTCCAGGAACAAGGGGAAATGCGGTGCCAGAGCTGTGCCCCGTCAGGTTCTGTTTCCCTTTGGGGACAGGGAGTCTCTGGGCTGAGGTGAGATTGCTGTGTGAGTGGCAGGGAACAGGGAGCTCAGAATTGCAGGCACTGATGGAATAATTGTCTTAGGTCTGTTTGGTTTGTGTTTGTGAAAACTGGGATTTGGGCTGGAGAGGTGCTCTTGGGAACAAGGGATAGAGTACATTTGCTCCATGGTTGTGTAAGGAAGGACAGGGAAGGGGAGTATTTATAAACTGTTCTCAGTATTTCATGCAAATTTGGGGTAGAGCAGCGATGCAGGTGGGTGGGTTTGGCCTGGGCCTGTCAGGACTAACCACAAAGAATCCAACCAAGCCCCTGACCCCTCAAGGCATCTGTGAAACACTTCCACAGCAACCCAAGTCAGAAATCCAGTGATTATGGAGGTAAAATTATAGGTAATTGCCTATGATCCGTGGGGCATTTCCTTTGGAATTATCAATCAAGGCAGAGCATATCTTTCAGCTCTTTTCCTGATGTGCAGTTTCCTCTCTGGTTTAAATGAGTTTGTGTGCTCCTGTTAACAAGCAGTGTGTTTTCACCCTGAAATTTGGGGTGATAGTCTTTCTTTAGCGTTTTTCCCACAACTGAATAATCCCTTCCATGAATAGTTCATGTATTTCTACACAGCTGCTTTGGCCGTGGCTCAGAGAGAGAGAAGGGAAATGACTTTTTACAGGGGTGAAATTTCTCCAGGCAGGAGTGGGATGTTGTCTTGCTCCTCCCCAGAGCCCTGCAGGCGCATGGGAGTAGCTCAGTGCCAGCGCAGCTCTCTGAGAAATAACAACGCTTGGGAGGTTTGAGTGTTGATAACAGCTCTCCTGTCTCCTGGTAGCAGTCCTAGGCAGAGGAGGGAAAAAAGGAACTTGTGTTATTCATGGAAAACTTTCTGCTGTTTCTTGTGCAGAGTTTTAGATCTTTGTATGATTTGCTATCTGGTGTCTGTAGGAAGAGAATGACTTATTTTAGGTAAAAATTGAGATAATCAGTAATGGACAGGTAGGGAAAACTTTTGAACTAAACTCAAGGTGACCTGTAGTGGAGAGCATGAAGATTTTGAAGTAAACTATAGCAATCAGTTGTGCACAGGTAGGGAAACCTTTGGGGGTTAAATACAAGGTCATCTCTAGGTGAGGGAATGAACACTTTTTGAGGTAAAACTGAGTGAATCAGTTGTGGAAGTATTAGTAAATTCTGGGGGTGAAACTTGATGTAACCTCCATGGTAGAAAATGAATCAATCTTTTGAGGTAAAAAGGAAGTAATCAGTGTTGGAGAGGCAGGGAGATTTTGAGAGTAAACTTGAGTCTGTAGTGCAGAGAACGAACATACTGAAGTTAAACGGAGGTAGTAACTTGCAGACAGGGAAAAAATGTGGGGGTCAAGTCTGAGGTAATCTCTAGGGGAGACAGCATTTTTGAGGTAAACTGAGGCAATCACTAGGTGAGAGGTTGGAAAAGTTTTGGGGGGTAGAAATTAAAATGACCTGTTGGGCAGAGAATGGACCTACTGAAGTGAAAATCAGGTAATAAGTAGTGGACAAGCAGCAATAATTTTGGAGGTGAAATCTGGGGTGAAGTGTGGCAGGGAGAGCGTACATCATGAGGTAAAGTGAGACAGTACTGGAAAGATAGTGAAATATTTCAGGGTAAAACTTGATGAAATCTCCAGGGTAGAAAGAGAGTATTTATAGGTCAAAAAGAGTAAATAGTTAGTGGGCAGGTAGGGAAAATACTGGGGGTAAAATCTGAGGTTATCTGTAGGGGGAGAGAATGAACATACTGAGGTAAAAATCAGGCAATGACTAGTGAATGTTAGGGAAATTTTGGGGGGTAAAACTGGAGCTAATATCCAGAGTAGTGAATGAATACTTTCTTGTAAAAAAGAAGAAAGCAGAAGTGGACAGACAGGGACAGCTTGGAGGGAAAATCTGGAGCAATCCCCAGGGAAGAGAATGAACAGCATGAGGTAAACTGAGGTAGTCACTTGCAGAGGCACAGTGAAAATTTTGGGGATAGACACTGAGACATTCTTGAGGATAGAGAAAATTACTTTTTGGGGTAAAAATGGGATGATGGGTAGGGCAAAGCTTGTGGGAAAAACTTGAAATAATCTGTAGGAAAGAGCATGAGCATTTTGATGGAAAAATGAGATATTTTTCTTTACTTCCCTTTGGGATAACTTAATCTGCACTGTTCCATGAGCAATTCCTTTGCTTCTCCTGGAGAAAACCCCACGGCAGAGGCAGTCTGCAAAGGAGCCAAAATCGAGAGCAAAGGTTGGTTTGGGTTTGAGTACTTGAAATAACTTTTGAAAGAGAAGCAATAACCTTTTGCTGCTTCTTTCTTTCTTGCACATGCTGGGATTGCCTCTGTGGACATGTGCTGAGCTCTCCCTGCAGGGAACTGTCAGCCCTGAATGCCTGTGCAATAACTCAGAGCCTCAGCCATGAAGGGCCAGGCTGTGTTTAAAACAGCCCAAGGTGCCAGAGAGCTGGAGTCATTTCCTAGCAGGTAACTTGACTTGGAAGCTGCATTCTAAAATTTGTCCACATTTAATTGATGTCCCACATGGAGACACTTAAAGAAGCAGAGGTGGGGTGTCCCAGATTTTCCCAAGGCATGCACCCCTCCAAAAGCGTACCTTGAATCAGTAGATGTATTTCCCTTCTTGTGTGCTAAATCTTCCAGTGTGCATAGTCCCCCCATCAACTAAAGCCTACCCTGACATTCTTTTTCCTTGGACACATCTGGAAGAACCGTCTCCAGATATTATTTCCTTCTGCAAGGGCTCGTTCCTCGAGATGGAACTTTGGCGTTTTGCTTCTCCTTTCAGAGGAGCAGCAGAAGCGGTCGTTGCCAGGGGAACGGTGCAGGCGAGGGAGGGAGGGGGGGTAGAAGGTGGGGATCCTCTCGGAGGCCGATTCCTGCAGGAGCGGGGGAGCAAAGGCGGAGGCTGCTGCCGGCACCGCCAAGGGCAGAGCAGCTCTTGGGGCCGGTACCAGAGGCTGGCGTGGAGCCTCTGCACGGGTCCGCAGCAGCCACGGCGCCAGGAGGCCGAGCTGCCGGTGAGCCCAGCGCGGCCCGCGGGGCCGAAGCCGGGTTCAATGGAGCCGCGGCAGAGAACGCAGCGGGGGCAGGGGCTGCTGGAACGGCCGCGGACATCGGGAGCGGGGCTGGGGCCGGGGCGGGGCCGGGGTGGGCCCCAAAAGCGGCGGGCTGGGCTGGTGTGGAGCGGAGAGCCGGGCTAGGGACGGGCACAGGGGCACCGAAAGCGGCGGGCTGGGCTACCGCTGGAGCCGCAGGGGCTGGAGGGGGCGGCGGGAACAGCGGGGCTACCGGCGGAGCCGCCGCCGCTGGGACAAGCGGTGGAGCCGCGGGCGGTGCCTGAGAGCCGGCACAGGCGCGACCTCGGGCTCCGGGAGCGGCGCTGCAGCTGCGAGCGGCGCCACAGGAGCCTGGGCTTGGGGCGAGACAGGCGGGAGTGGAGGGGGCGATGCTTCCAGGGGCTCCCAGCCCTTCTCTTTCTTGCTTTCCCTTTGCTCCTTTCCTTGGGTCTCGGACAACTTTAAAATTCTTATCCCCTTAGACTCTGTTTCCCACCCAGCATGAAGCGTACTTGCTTTCTTCTGTGTTAACGAGTTCTTTTGAATTTACCAATACTTGTAAAGCCTGACAGATCCAGACTTCAAGAGCCATGTCTGGGCCAGAAGACATGGTCGGATCTTATTTCCTTCTCGGCCCAACCAAACATACAAAACTGGATCATTTTGACTTTGCTCGTTTCCTTTGTACTTGGGTTTGTATTCCAGTTAGCCAGCATAACTCCCCAAGGGCTTTCCTGGGGTATTTCCACTGGCACGCCTCTATTCCCTTTTTTTATTCCCTGACTCTTGCTTACTAGTTTTATGTCCCATTTTCTCAGAATCTTATCTATCTTTCCCAGGCCTTTGTTTCCCACCTTTTTAATAAAAACCAACAAAACAACTCTTCAAACTTCACCACCTCTTTCCCGTTTCTTCTCCTAGAATACAACAGTTCCCTCCTCTTAATAAAATATGCCTCCTTCCAGAAAAGTTATATTTCAAGCTTTAGCATTTCTATCACATACATTCTCATTCATTCTCATCGCTCCTTTTTATTGTTCCAACTTCTCTTTCTCAAGCGTTATCAGTCACAACCACACAAGGCTTAGGTCCCTTTTAATTTCAAATTGTTAGCCGATGCTCACCCCTGGGTCCAAAATTCCAGGTTTCTTGAAGTAATCCTCAATTTGACAGAATTAAGCCTGGATTTCTTGAATTTTTTTTTTTTTTTTTTTTTTTTAAACTTTCAATCCAGCAGCCTCAAGCCCCAAATGTCTCGGATTTGTCCTCAATTTGGCAGAATTAAGCCTGGATTTCTTGAAATCTTTTAAACTCTCAATCCAGCAGTCTCAAAACCCAAATGTCTCGGAACTAACCCTCCATTTAGCAGGATTTTTGAACCCTCAATCCAGCAGTCTTAAACCCTAAATTTCTTGGATCCAATACTAGGAAATTCTTGACTCCCCTCCTTCAAGGACTCCAATCCCTTCCCTGAAAGCCCGTCCCAGTTAACCCGGGGCTTCTCTCACTCCTTTTATCTTTGGCTTCACCTCTTTACTGACTGCTTCCCTGGCGGCAGAGCAGAGCCGCAGCCTCAGAGGCTCCACACTCGCTTCGCAGCTCTGGGGTAACCAGCCCGCGTCTCATGCACACACTTTCATCCCCCTTATCCCCCCAAAAAGAGGAAAGAAAAAATACTCACTTTTCTCGGAGTCTTGGTGCACAAGATTTTATGTGTTTAATTACCGTGGTACCTCAGGGAGCCTTTTCTTTCCTTTCTTGTTGCTTTGTCTCCTCTCTTGCCCTCCGGGTGTTTGACTGCAAACCCCCCTGACCCCGCCGAGAAACACAAAGCGAGGCCGCCAAAAGTGGGCGGGGGCACCCCCCTGCTCTGGGTTCCCCGGGAGATCCCAGAGCTGAGCCTTTATCCCCGTATGGGCCACCAAATTGTGAAACACTGATGGAACATGCAAAAAGCCAACATCACAATCCCGTTCAGAACAGAGGGATCAGCGGTGATGCGGCCCTGCCCGCGGAGGGATCAGCGGTTATGCGCATGCGCAGGCGGAGTGATCCGCCAGGAGGGACTATTTGTGATGCGGTCCTGCCCGCGGAGGGATCAGCGGTGATGCGCCCCCACGCGGAGTGATACGCCAAAAGGGACTATTTGTGATGCGGTCCTGCCCGCGGAGGCATCACCGGTGATGCGTCTCCGCCCGCGCATGCGCACTGATCCGCGCGCCCCGGCCATCTGCGCACGCGGAAGGATCCGCGCACGCGCAGCTGCCAAAACGAGCTTCACTCTAGAATTTGAAGGAAAGTTGAAGAAAAGGGACCGTTTAAGAAAAGTTTAAGGAAATCAGGAGACAGCAGCACAAAGGGCGCTACGGCCGGGTGCTTCGCACAGAGACAAAGGCGCACCCAAACACCCAAAAGATCGCCTTTAACAGCGAGCTCCCGCAGCCAGCTCACAATCCCAGCCCGCCTTCCCGGGCAGGGTTTCTTTCGGACCTGGGCTGCATTTCCATCCCCCGCTCTGGGAGTCACCAGGTGCGTTAGGAGCGAGCCGATCCCGCTCCCTGAGACACAAGGGCTTGCTCGAGGAGACTGTTCCTGTTCCTCTCTTCCAGCCACTCTGCTCTCCCCAAAACACCCATTTCCTCGGAGCTCCTCTGAAACTGCATTTCCATGGACCCAGGGCTCCAGAAGCTGCAGAGTCGTGCAATGGGGTTTTTTTGGGAAGGGACCTTAAGCTCTTGCACTTCCACCTCTGTCATGAGAATTTCAGGGCTCTAAGACTCACAGAACCATTTGGGCTTGGAAGGACCTTCAAGCTCATCCAGTGCCAGCGCTGCCACGGGCAGGGACACCTCCCACTGTCCTGGGCTCTTCCCAGCCCCAATGTCCAGCCTGGCCTGGAACATTCCAGGGGATCCAGGAGCAGATCCCCCCTCTCTGGGCAGACAGAATGAGCTAAACCTGGCTATTCCTGAGGGAGTGATGGCAGCACAGCCGAGTCCTGCATCCCTGATTCCCACTGGGAATCTCCATGTCCTTCCTGCTGTGGGATCCAGGAGTTGCAGTAGGATTTTTGTGTTTTGTGCTGCATTCCCAGCACAGCAGAACCTGTCACCCTCGGAAACACGGCCAGCGTGACAAGTTTTTTGCTCCCTTTCTGCTTTGTTTTTGCTGTGTTTTGTTTCTCTCGACAGCTGGTTTAGAACTTCTGTGTTGCTGTTTAGACATCAAGCTTTGGGGCTGAGGTTTTTTATTCCCAGGTGCTTGCTGGCAGTAAAAATACACATCTGCAGTGTGTGCACGTGGCTTGGGCTGTGGATTCACAGTTCTGGGGCAAAAAGAAGTCCCTTCACATCTGTGCTGCTGGTGGTGTCCCCTGTGAGAAGTTTGGTGGCTTGTTTGTGGCTCTCTCAGTTGTTCCCTTTCACAGAGCCCGGCATTTCTCCCCTTTTCAGTTTCATCCTGCAGAGCTTCGTTCCTGCTGCCGCAGCGTGTTCTGAACCCTCCGCTCGCAGCCTGGGGGTGCCTTTTGTGCTGCTCCTCCGTGGGGCTGACTTGAGAGCGGAATCAAGGTTGGAAAAGACCTCGGAGATCACTGAGTGCAACCAGCACCACCACGGCCACCGCTGACCACGTCCGCCCATGCCACAGCCACAGGTGTTGGAGCACTCCCGGGGTGGGCACTCCAAACCTCCCTGGGCAGCTGTGCCAAGGCCGGAGCGCCCTTTCCATGGAGGAATTTCCCCAATATCCACCCTGAGCCTCCCCTGGCCCAGCCTGAGGCCGTTCCCTCTCCTCCTGTCCCTGTTCCCTGGGAGCAGAGCCCGACCCCCCCGGCTGCCCCCTCCTGTCAGGGACTTGTGCAGAGCCACAAGGTCCCCCCTGAGCCTCCTTTGCTCCAGCCTGAGCCCCTTTCCCAGCTCCCTCAGGAACTCTCCAGCCCCTTCCCAGCTCCGTTCCCTTCCCTGGACTGGCTCCAGCCCCTCCATGTCCCTCTTGTCCCAGAGCTGCCCCCAGCACTGGAGGTGCCCCAGCAGTGCCAGCACAGGGACGGGCACTGCCCCGGCCCTGCTGTCACCCCAAGGTGGCACAGCCCAGGTGCCCTTGGCTTTGCCCACCTGGGCACACCCAGCTCGTGTCCAGCTGCTGTCCCCAGCACCCCCAGGGCCTTTCCCAGTTTTCCAGCCCCTGTTCCCCCAGCCTGGAGTGTTCCACGGTGGCCCAGGTGCAGGAGGCGGCACCATCTCACTCCATGGTGGGATTTTTACATTCCTTTCATTTTGCCACTCCGAACGCTTATGCAGCTGCATCTGGGCTGGAAAAGTCACTTTTTTACTGGTGTAGCTACTCAGGAGATCTGTGATAACTCTGTTATCCAAGAACAGGGAAGGATGTGTGATGTCCAAGGCCCTGTGCCAGCAAATCCCAGTTTTTGTGGTGTCTGTTCTCCCCCAGCACAGTTTGATGAGATTTGTCCAAAACAGCTTTCCTGGGGAAGCTCTTCGTTGTGTGGTCATTAAGGGAGAAATGGAAACAATGCTGAGCATGCGCGGTGTTGTGGGAAGGGAAGCGCAGGAGCAGTGCTGTGCCTGGTTACGTCATGTGGTGTTGAAGGGCGGGGCGGAGCCGGGCAGCGCTGCGCATGCGCACTGGCTTTACCCGCCCGGTGCTGTTGCTCTGTGGGTACCGTCGGGCGCTGCCCGGGAGCGGCTTGGGAGCGCCGGGTTCGGTTCCCGGCTGCGGCAGCGGTGGGCGAGGGTTGTGGTGACAATGGAGGAGGGCGGCTGTTGCTGTGGCTGCAGCGGGGTGGAAAGTGAGCGGAGAACGGCGACGCAGCGTGTGCCGGGAAAAGACCCGAGGGGGGGCGGCCCCGGAGCAGAGCCGGGCGGGAGCGGGCGGCGGGGGCTGCGCGGGGTGAAGGCGGTCCCGGCGCGGGCGCGGAGCCGGGGAGGAGCTGCGGGGCTGGGGCTGGGGCCGGGGCCGGGGCTTGCGGGCGGCACGGCGGGACCTCCCTGCAGAGCCTTTCCTGGGAAACAAAACCTGGAGTTTGTCCCACCTCGGCCCCGTGGCAAGGGGCAGCGCAACCGAGGGGAGCAGCGCCTGAGCAGGGGCGGCAGTGTGCGGGCGCAGGGAAGACGCGGCTGGTGCTGGAGCGAGAACGTGCAGGTTTCTTACATTTAAATGAACGTGGAAAGCAGGGAGAGAGGTGGTATAAAAGCACCGGGTGCTCGGGCAGGTGAGACAGGACTCAGGGGAGGGAGTCGCTTTCCTGAGCTCCTGAAGTTCCACTTGACTCTCTCAGGAGCACTCGTGAGAAGTTTCCCATTTGGAGTTGGGCTCGAAAAAGAAGGAACTTGAAACTGCTTCTTCTGATAAATCCATAAGTATGGGAGGCCCTATGAAGCCCACGGGTGTAAGCAGCCAATAACTCCCACGAGTATTTTAACTACTAAAAATAGCAACTTTTATTTCTTCTGCACACAAACGACTTGGCTGTCCTGTGCAGGGTTCACTGAGGCTGTGAATTGCAATCCAGGGCATCTTCAGGCTCCTGGTGCTCGGGACTGTGGCGTTTGGTGTGCAGAAAAGATCCCAGGCTGTCCAGCTTGGGTGTGGATGTGCATTTCCACAGTTCCTCAGAGTGGGAAAAGGCCAAGAGGGTGATGGGAAGGCCTTTCTTCTAGGCCTGGGCATCCTCAAGACACCTCAAGGATGTTTTTTAAATGTTTGTTGTCTTTTGTTTCCCAGCCCAGGGCTGAGCTGGAGAACGGGTGGAGACAGTGGCAAGCGGGAGTCCCATGTTTACATCTGCCCTTGGATTCCAGTTTCTTCCAGTGGGTCTGTGCTGCCCGAAGTACAAAAGAAGGAGGTGTTGGAGTACCTGTTTGTTCACCTGTTGAGCTTGGAAGAGATGCTGAGTGTGAAATTCCAGGGGTGCCAGCTCCTTGCGAGCTGTTGGTTGCTCAGGAGATTGGGTCGGGGAAAGGGGGGGAGAGTCCGAGCACAGCACAGTGGTAGGAGCTGGATCTCAATCTAAGGCATCTCAAAGCCTGATAAGCTGGAAAGAAGACTTTGCTGTGTTAATGCACAATTACATTTTTGTGCAATTTTTTGAAATTAGGGCTGGGATCAGTCTGGGGAGGTTATCTGGCCCAATTCCCTGTGCCCTGCTTTGCCATGAGGAATGGATGCCTGACCTCTTTGCAGAGAGCTGCTGCTGCTAAAGATTTCTCAGTTTCTATAGTGAATTTATCCCAGTACTTTGCTGCTATAAAGAAATCTCCTCTTGCTGCCATTTCCCCTTATTACATTTAAGATCAGCTCCAGCTGAGTTAGAATTTAATCCCGACCTTTCCCCCCTTTTTTTTTTCCCAAGAGGCCTCAGCTATCTCGCTATTTCTTTCCTCTCTCACCCTCCAGGTCCTGTTTTTCAGACCTCGTTCTTTCCTTATAAAACCCTTGATAACCCATTCCCCACTTAAGGCTTTGTTGTATCCTTGTTTTGCTACCTTCTGGGTGCTATGGATGAAGGTCTGGCTTTGAGGAGCACACCCTGCTCCCTTTGCTCAAGGGATTGCAGTTATTCCAATCTCCTGCTGCTGAGGGCTTCCTTAGGCTCTTGCTGAAATGAAAAATATCCAGGAAGTTTTTCCTTTTTTGAGATTAGACTGGTTTCTGCAGGTCCTTGAGATGTGACCATGATGGTTAAAAACCCACAGTGCAAATGAAGGTTTCTCCTGTCTTCCCCCTTGCCCCCCACCTGCTCCATGCACAGTTCATTACTTTGTAATCACAACTGCTAAGGAAACCTTTCTAATCCTGTCAATTGGCAATGCAACTGCTTTTAAATTCTGGTTTAAAATAGGTTTTGAAGTCAGGCTCTGCCCTTGCTATTGATTTGAATTCTTGACTGAGTAAATTATTGGTGCTTAACAAGCCCTTTGTTGCTTTAAAGCCTTTCTCCAAGGGTCAGAGAATAACACTGACAGGGAGTGAAGGAGCGCTGCCCAGTAGTTGCTTAGAAACGGAGTGTGTTAAACCCGGTTTCTTTAAAAGCAGTTTTGAGTAAGTGAAATTCAGGCACTTGAATTACTTTGGGAAATGGTCCATTTAGGATAGATCCACACTGACAGAAGCTGTTTATCTGAGGTCAGTACATGCTTTGATCAGTGCAGGGCCTTCCCCTCAAGAAATGCATGAGCCAAGCCCAGCAAGGTAGAGGAAAAGACACAAGTTCAGCTTAGGGAGCTGCACAGGTGAAATCCCATGGATGTGCCTGGAGCATGGCCCTCCCCAGCAGCTTTTCTTACAGTTAAATTCTTTAAAAAGCTAAAAGCTGATGCTCAGTACTTTGGGATCTGGCTCAAAACTGTGGAGAGGATAAACTCCCTTACTGGAACTCAGGCAGTGGAGTGCTCACAAGCCAGCAGCCACATTGCTTCTTGTTCAGCTTCAATTCAACGTTGGCTTTTTGTTGTTGTTTTGGTTGGTTGGCTGGTTTTAAAGTATTCCTAGAGATGCTACAAGTGGAAGAAGAGAAATAGAGTGGAGCACCACTGGCACAGTAACTGATATTTTACTGTTCCTCTTTTTCTTTTAAAAATTTATGTAGATAACATGAACTTTTAAACTCTGTGACTTGGGAGAAACACTCTTTTTTCTCCCTCTCTTTGGAAGAGATATGCAAGTCCTGAGCCGTTGGGCCAATGCTTGCTGCATTTTGTTTACGATTTTACAATCAAACAAGGGGCTGATAAGATTGACAAGGAAGATACAACTCAGGAGCTCACTAGGCAGCAGCCTCCAAACTCTTTGGGTGATGCAATAGAGTATGAAGACTGTTTTCCAGTGCGAGATTAATCCATAATAACATGCTCACTGACATAAAAGTCACTTCTTATAAGCCACTTCTTATTCCCTGAAGTGCAGGAGCTGAGGTGTTTGACAAAGCCTTGGCAGAATGATGAAGTATGTCCCTGTCAGATTTCTCCTGCTAGCAAGAGCAATCCATCTTCTTTAAGGGTTTTGTTCCTTTGGGATTGTGTGTAGTTTAGAGGGAGAACAGTACCCAGAAGCATTAATTATTTAATCTGCACTGCTTTTTTCCTCGACGTGTGAGGTCTGAGTATTGTGCTGGGAAGTGGGGCCAATAAAATTTCTGGGAGTCAGACTTGGAGCTTGAAAGTTTTAGAATTAACACTGGAGACTCAGCTCTCTCTATGGTCAGAAGAGGGGGAGACACCTTCCTTCAGGATGTCTCTCCAGGGAATGCTTTTGCAAAGTTTTCTCTCGTAACGGCTGAAGTCTTGCCTCTCCCTGAAATTGCGGTGTAGATCCCACTGGAGGCAGTAAATCTCTCAAATGTATGAGCTTGGGCCTACACACCTGCTAAGGTGTGACTAGAGGTGTGAGAGCTTTTGCAAATGAATTTGGAATAATGAGAATCATAGAACCACTGAGGTTGGAAAAGCCCTCTAAGGTCATCGAGTCCAACGTGTGCCCAATCCCTACCTTGTCACCCAGCCCAGAGCACTGAGTGCCATGTCCAGGTGTTCCTCGGACACCTCCAGGAACGGGGACTCCAAACCTCCCTGGGCAGCCCCTGCCAAGGCCTGACCACCCTTTCCAGGAAGAAAGTCCTCTTGATGTCCAACCCTGGTGCGGCTTGAGGCCGTTTCCTCTTGTCCTGTTCCTGGTTGCCTGGGAGAAGCAGCCAATCCTCACCTGGCTACACCCTCCTGTCAGGGAGTTGTAGAGAGCAAGGTCTTCTCTGGGCCTGTTCTTCTTAGGACTGGTATGGAATCACTATTTTGCATTAAAGGACAATAAGCAGATGTTTTGAAAAAATACTTTGAAATGTTTTTGCATTGCCCTGGAAATCTGCCAAGAAATGGAGTTGCTTACCAGGTTAGGTGTTCTTGCCTGCAGCTTCCCAGGGGCTGCTGGAGGTGGGATGAGGCTATTGCAGAGGAATTACAAGTACGTGGTTTCTCACTCAGGAGACTCTGGGTTTACTGTAGTTATGGGACTGGTTTTCCAGACTAGAGGAACCCCTTAAAGGACTGCAGAGGGAGGTGGAGATGGGATTTGGGGTTTGCATCCCCACCTCCTGAGCACACATGGGGTTAGATGCCCCTTGGCAGAGCTGTAAGGTGTAATGTGGGCAGCAGCTCCTCCTCTCTTTGGGGGCCTAAATTGAAACGCTCAGGAGCCAAATCACCTCTGAGCTGCTCTGTTGTGAGCAGGAGAGGAAGGGACACCTCCAAAGGCCACACAGCTCACTCATAGTCAGAAAAATCCTACTGCTGAACCTGGAACCCCCCCAAGGACGCCCGGGACCCCCCGGGCCCCTCTGTGATCCTCGACAATGCACCCCCCCATCATCAGACCATGCAGTGTCCCCCAGTGTTCTGCCAGTGGGAGCACTGGAAGAGATACTGGGAACACTGGGAGGGAACTGGGAGGAAACTTCCCACCACTCTCCAACGTGCAGCAGCCCCAAGTGCGACCAGTGAGGCGGAGGAAGTGCTCCTAGTGCCCCGCCCCCCCCCCCCCCCCCCAAAAAAAAAGTTGGGGGGGGTGCGGGGGGGAGTACGAGAAGAAAAAGGATTTAAATGGAGGAGAAAACAGTTTCTGTAACTGTGTTTGAACTTAGGAGGATCCCACTTCATCTACGATTTGGAAGGTCTCAATTGAAGGAACACACATTTTCATGATTTTGTATCTCAATTGGCAGGGAATCACCGTTTTCCATTATTTTTGTATCTAAATGGAAGAAGAAAGCCTTTATGGTGCTGTTTGATGGATTTGAATTGAGGGAAACCGCCCCATTTTCATCATCTTAAGGTTAAAATTGAGGGCAAAACACCACCGTCCCTGCTTTTAAAGGGCTTCCCTTGAGAAGAACCTCTTTATGTGCCATTATAAGAGTTCCATCGAGGGGGGACCCTCATTTGAAGGGACCTTCAGAGAGGAAAAATGTGTCCAAAAGACCCCAAAATGGTGTTTCTTGAGGGAAATTGAAGAGGGAGCTGCATTTCCCCTCATTTTAGGAGGCAAAATTGAGCAAAACTCCTCCTTGATTCACTTTTTATTTGGGTTTAAATTTAGGGGAGACCCTCCTTATGCATCAATTAC